>NC_143463.1:2936500-3590500 GCF_987193195.1 Phasianus colchicus | reverse complement strand
CGCCGGGCGGAAGGGCACCATCTTCGAGAGCTTCGAGGGCCGCGAGCCCGGCGAGGAAGAGGAAGAGGAGGACGAGGACGAGGAGGAGGAGGAAGCGCGGCGCGGCGCGGTGGGCGGGGGGGGTCCGATGCGCACCCACAGCCCCCTGGCCTGGTCACCCTACGGGCAGATGCTGGCGGGCCGGGACGCGCCGTCGCCGAGGAGGGATTACAGCATCGACGAGAAGACGGACGCGCTGTTCAACGCCTTCGTGCGGCACGACCCGCAGTTCGACGAATCCCCGCCTCGCGGAAAACATCGCTCCCGCACGCACCTCCGCAAGCAGTGGCAGCACGCCAAGCAGTACAGCGACCCGGGGGTTCGGTACCCCGCGTTGGAACGGCACCGCACCCCTCTGCGCCGCGGGGACAGCGCCAACTCCCCGCTGGACGCCCGATTCCACGGGCCGCTGCCCCGCATCGTCAGCGCCGGGGACGAAGAAGCGGCCGAGGCGGAATCCGGCGCCGCTCCGCTGCCCGAACCCGAGATTCAGGTGATCGTGGAGGAGCCCGGAGAGGAGTACCGGACCGGGCCGGAGCGCGGAGGCGGGGAGGAATGCCCCGGACCGGGGCGGTGCGCGGAGCCGCGTCCCGACGCGGAGCTGCTGGACAAGATTGCGGGAGGCATCGAGGAGCGGCTGTACGGGCATCTGCGGAGGGAGGCGGAGGGGCTGCGGGCGGACACGGAGAGCGCGGTGGTCCTAACAGCCGGCGATGCCCCCCCCGATCGCAGCCCCGCGTAGGGCGCACGCGGTGCGGGTCCGCGCGGTGTGCGGGGGGCTGAGCCGAGCCTCACCGCGGGGCGGCGTCGCGCCGGCAGGGCGGGGGGCGGCGCGGAGGGAAGCGTTCCGTTCCGCAGCCGCGGTGGTTCCTACGAGCAATAACGGCGCTGTGCCCGGAGCCGGGAACCGGCACGGAGCGGGGGGGGCGGCCCCCGTGGGGCAGAGCGGCCGTGGGGTGAGGGGCCGCCCCCCCTGCCCCCCGTCTTCTCGCCCTTCTGTTCCCCCTCCCCGTCGAGGAAGGCGATGTTTCGGGTCGCACGGCGGGTTGGCGGTTGGGGTGGGGTTTTATTGGGGTGTTTGTGCTCCCAAGGACGGGTGGCAAAAAAAAAAAAAGGACCGAACTGCCCCACATCGACCCGTGCGGCGGTACGGGGAGGGGGGCGGGTTGGGGATTGGGGGGGCGGCGGTGCCCCCCCATTGCATGCGAGCACAGAGGTCGGGCCGCGCCTTCCCCTCTGCAGAGCCTCTGCCCGAAGCACCACCTCCAACTCCGCGTTTTTAAGTCTATCAATGAAGGAAAAGAAAACCAAGCAAACCAAAACCAAAGGCTGTGAGTGCTGTGAGCGCCGTCCTCACCGTGCGGATCCCCACCGTTCCGTTCCCCCCTCCCCCCTCCCCACACTCCTTCAGGTTCAGAGGAAGGACAGGAGCCCACCTCTCGCTTTTCACTTTATTATTGGTTTTTTTTTTTTCTTAAAAAAAAGAAAAAAAAAAGGAAAAAAAAAAAAAAAAGACGCTGAACGCACCCATTCCCTTTTCCGAGCCCTTTACAGCATGCAGGTTTAATAGAGTTTTGCTTTGTCTTAATAACCTGGGTTGGTTTTTTTTGTTGTTGTTGTTGTTGTTTTTTCCTCATCTGGTTTATTTTAAACACATCACGATGTGTAGGAATCTCTAAATATACCGCAAATATAAACAAAACAAAAAAAAAAAAAGAGGAAAATATATAATATATAACAGTAGTCTAAAACATAAAGTGCACGGCAATGGCTTTGCACGACTTCTACGCAGCCAGGGCGAGGGGGGGGGGGGGGGGGGAGAGGAAAACCCCCCAGCCCCGCTCATCCCACCCTTCCATCGTGAAATTAAAAAGAGAATCAGTGTCTTGATTGGCAAAGAGTGATGGGGAGGAGGGCAGATTCCAGCCCCCCCCCCCAGGCTGGGGTCCTCCATCCCAGGTGGGCTGTGGGGGCTCCCCGCAGCGCTGGGCTCCGGGCACTGTCCATAGCGAGGGGCTGGGGGGGGGGCAGGGAGGGTTCCTTGGTGGGGGGGTCCTCGGTGAGCACAGGCTGCCCCCAGGAGACGCTGAGCGGGGGGAGGATGCTGGGATGCTGTGGGAGAATGGGAGAGAGGGGTCAGGATGGCCCAACGTGCTCCACAGCCTGCTGAACCCAAAGGAAAAACGCAGCCCACAGAACCCCAGCTTTCTGCTCTCAGAGGTTTGATGGCACTGAGCAGAGGGCAGCGTTAGAAGCAGGCAGCCTCCAGCCTGGCAGCCCCCACCCCATATAAATAGGAGCCTCAACCAACCCTGGGACCCCCCCCCCAGGCAGAGGGCTGAGCCCTGAGCAAAGAGCAGCTGGGGGGCAGCCAGCAGCTATGGGGCAGCAGAGCAGCAGCTCCCCGGGGAGCCCCAAGCAGAGGCATCCATCCGCTGGCTGGCAACGCAGTGCCTCCCCACACAGGTGACTCACTCCTATCCATGAATTAAAGATTAAAGCCGAGTGCGGGTCTGACAGCTGCAGGGGGGAGGAATGGGCTTTTATTTCTGGCTTTTTTTTTCTTTTTTTTTTTTTCACACCACAAAGCTGGTCGTGATCCAAACAGATAACACAGCCTCAGCCCCACGGAGCGCCGGTGACGAGAGTGAGCGTGAGGCCGGGGGTGGATGAGCACTGAGCATTGACTCATCACTGCCTCATTTATGAATGAGGGGTGGGAAGGAAGGGATGGGGCTGCGGAGGGAGCCGGAAGGATGAGGGGGGAGCGGGGAGGGTTCAGCATCCCTGAGCATCAGAGAAAGATGTGTGTGTGTGTGGGGGGGTCTGGGCACAGCTGTGGGCAGCACAGTCCTACAGCTGGCCCTGGAGAGCAGGGGAGACCCCTGGAGCAGGGGAGACCCCTGGGGAGGTCCAGTGCTCTGCTGCAGCCTCCATACATCACAGCTTTGCTCCCTGCCTGCAGGAGGGTGGCAATGCTGGGAGCAGTGAGGTGGAGAATGGGGGTCCCGGTGCCAGAGGAGGGGGTGATGGGGCACAGAAGTGGGTCTGACTGTAGCACAGGGGGGGGGGTGAGGACAGAGCAGAGCCACGTGCAGGAGCGCTGCAGGACCCCCATTGGCACAGAGGGGGGGGTTTGCACCTCCCCACGCTGCAGAGCACCAGGCAGCGATGCTGGCAGCATGGAGGGGGCTCACCCCCCCAGCCCCCCACCCCGACCCATACCTGTGCAGAGCGCGATGCTCCCGGCTCACTGCTGCTTGCAGGTGGAGAGCTTGCGGATCTTGCTGCTGGCAGAGCAGGCCTTGCGCGAGGGGTTGGAGGAGGCGCTGGCCCTGCGCTCCGCCTTGGATTTGGTGCTCAGCTGTCCCGGCTCCGTTCCGTTCATGCAGATGGCCTTGGGCAGCCCCCGGCCACGGCTCTGCCCGTTCTGCCCTGCCTCCTCCTCAGGCACCTGTCCTGCAAGGGAAGGCAGCGTGAGGCCGTTGCAGCGCTCGCCCCACGTGGAGCACCGTGGCCATCCTGTGCTCTCCCAGCAACCAGAAGAGAGAAGAAGGAAAGTGAAGGTAAAGGGTGAGCAGGTTTCACAGTGCTCCAGCTGTGGAAAGGCACTGCCCTGCTGCAGGGATGGGGCACAGCCCTGTGCCCTGCAATGGATGGGGTCGGTTTGTTCCAGCCACCCCAGAGCAGCTCTCTCCCTCTGCCCAGCTCAGTGCAGTGACTCAGCACTGGGGGCACAGAGCCCCCAAGAGAGGTGTCGCAGTGCTGTGCAGCTGGTGCAGGCTCCAGTCACGTTGCTGTACCTGGGGAGTGACAGAGGGTCTCTGACCAGGGCAGGAGGGGCCCCGCCGTGCTCCCACTGCTCTGCAGCCCCGTGGGGCTGATGGAAGGGCTCGTCAGGTCCCCCTGCTCCCCCACCCCGGATCCAGCCACGGCAATTTCCTTCCACCAGGAACGTCACGCTCCAGGGCCCTTCAGTTATGACTCAGAGGTTTGAGTGGAAGCGAGAGCTGTAAGATGATTATGTATAATTTTCTTTAAAGGATGCTCCATCCTTTCTCCTCCAAGGCCGAGCGCAGCATCAGCTCCATCCGCCAGCTCTCACCCCATGGCACGGGGCAGAGGGGGCACTGGGAAGGGCTGGGGATCCCCTCTGCATGCTGTGTGCACACAGGTTCTGCTCCTTCCTGCTCCCCACGGGGCAGCGCATCCCACAGCACATCCTCCTCCTCCCTGGGTGGAAGTCATTCAGAAACATGAGGGGACATCACTGAGGTCTCTTGGTTCAGAGTCATCTTCAGCACTTACCTCAGCCCCAAAAAGCTGCAGGGATCCAAAGCCCCAGCCCTGCACCCACAGTGCCAGCTGGGGGCTGGGTGCTGCAGCAGAGACCCCAGCACCCACCCTCAGAGCACAGCTGGGCACTTATCCTTCCCCTCCCTCGGCCGGGCTGCTCTGCTCAAGGCAATGAACATTTCTGACTGGGGAGGGGGGAAAATATCCCAACAGTTCCTTTCTCTTTTGTGTGCCTATCCCCTCCTCCCAGCAAAAAGAACAATCCCAGGAGGCCGTTATGGATGCTGAGGAGGGAGGACGAGCTGCAGGCTAATTTTACCTCCTTCACCACTGACAGTTGCTGACGTTCAAATTAATGAAAATAACAATTCAGCATAGGATGAAATCTTGGCAACTGCCTGCCCCCGCGGAAGCCGTGGCCAGCGCTGCGTGCGCGAGCAGCCACATCCTACCGACCATCATCAGCCCAAGGCTAAAAATAAGAGAGAGGGGAGGGCTGAGAGGTGGTGAGCACGCGCATCCCTGCTGCCTCTCACGGCTCTTAATGGCTCCATCCCGCTCATTCAGGCACAGAAAAGGTTCCAAAATAAAACCGTGGAGATCTTTTGAATCACCGCATTTGTCAGAGGCGCACACAGGGATGCGCGGTGAGAAACGCACCTCCCCGACACCAGGGTTTGTTTTCCAGCCTCAGAGCCACTGCTATGGGAGGGGACACAAAGCTCAGAGCCCCACACAGCTGCCACGGGGGGAGCAGAGCAAAGCAGAGCACCTGAACACAAACACAGCACCACAGCAGTGAGATGCTCCCAGCCCTGGTGAGCAGCTCCATGGGGAGGCACGCACTGCTCTCCCCTCTGCTGAGATGTTTAACACCAATTGAACCAGGGGCACGTCATGTTTAAGGCTCTGCAGAGCTGCATAAATCTTTCAAGAGCCCTTTAAGAATAATGGCACGTTCTCAGAACCCCTTCTTCCTCTGAACTAAGATTTAATGAGGTTTCCTCCTCCCCTCCCCACCTGAACACCCACTCCTGTGAGTCAGGCATGCTCCTGCGCTGCCTGCCCAGCAGAACAACTGAACTCACCTGTCACTTACAAGGGGGCTGGCTTCTTTATTTTTACTTTAATACGGTGGCACTGTTAGAAATGTGACACTGGGATAGAGCTGAGCAACGTCAAAGGATCCTGGGAGAAGCCTTGGGAAAGACTAATGACAAAGTATCCTCTGTGTGAGCTGCCCCTGCTGTACAAACTGCACAGAGCATCCTGCTGGGCTCCTCCTCACCCCACTGCTCCCACAGGGAGTCTACACCAGCCCTGTTATCCTTTTGTGGTGTTTTGGCCAAGATCTCTTTAAAATAAGGCTGCTAAGCAGCTCTGCAAGCAGCCTTAGGTGACTTGTCTGCAGGAGAAAACTGTATCCTGTGCTCCAATACTGCCTGTGGTTTGGGAACACGAATTCACACGTGTTCACACTGCCAAAGACTCCCTGTGACAGCTGCTCAGAGAGCAGCACCGCAGCATACAGCCCAGAGAAACCCTCCTCCTGCTGCACAGGGATCCCTGGGGCTGTAGCCAGACTGCAGGGTTTGCTGTCCCCCAGGAACCCACCTGTCAGGGAGCATCCAGCTCAGTCCATGATCGCAGAACATGCAAGTGCTGGATGAGGGTCTGGAGACTGGCTGGTGGAGGGTGCTTTCTTTCACTGCAACCCATTGCAAAATAGCTCTTGAAATAACTGGGAGGCTAAAACTCATCACCATGCTGCAGTTAAGTGACACGAAACAGCATTCAGCCCACCCAGCCACTGTATAATATGGGAAGTATTGGTCTATGGGGCCACTACTGAACTTCAGCTCTCTTACCCCCTCTGAAACAGCACATCTCCATAGAGAATTCAAACATCTTCCAGTAATTTGCCTGTCGTCTTCTGATTTGACAGCCCTCACTTGGGTTTAAATAGCACTGTCTGCATGAGGAGCATGTAACAGCACTGTTCCAGAGGTGGGCAGAAGCACCCAAGCAGGGGAACATCACCCCAGCATAGGCGTGGGCACCAGGCTCCTACACAGCAGGCACTGCTGCATGGTGCACAGCCCCAGCTCCCTGAGCAGGAGCAGCAGCAGGGAGGTGACACAACAACGTGCAATGCCCAGCTGCAGGGCTGTGAGGCAGAGACTGAGCAGCAACCAGAACGCTCACATCTGGCCTGAGCCTGCAGGATGTACAATCACTCTAATTTTCCAAGTCTTCCTAAGTTTCCACTTTTTAATCATAAAGAAAAGTACAAATCAAGCAGCAACACAAGCTACTCAGCACTGCAGGAATTGAAGAGAAACCAAACACTTCAGCTAGAGTGAGAAGAAGCAGGATTCTGTGGGGCAGGTCAGCAGGAGCAGCCTGGGGCAGAGTAACCGCCTTTAATGTAGGTCATGTAGAGTTTTCCTTCTCAGCCAGCCTTTGGTTAAAGGCACCAGCCATCAGCTCAGGCCTCTGGAAGCCCGAGAGGGCAGTGCTCTGGGGCCTAGGCTAACCTTCACTCCTCTTCTGTGCCTTTTTCCAATGGGAGCATAGCTTCTTCCTGCACACAGCTTGTCACGGCTTCCCAGCGCTCCGCTCTCTCCTCTACGCCCTGCCTCAGCTTCCTGCTCTGCAGCTGGGAATGCACAGGGAAGCAACAGGGCACTGTTAGAGACATGCACAAGCTTATTTCTTTATGCTGATGCCAAAGCAGCAGCAACAGACCATCCTGTGGGCTTTTGGCTTCGGCTGTGAGCTGCAGCAGATCTGCTCTTGCAGCTTCTCAGCCAGCAAGCCTGGCCCTCCAAGGGAGGTTATGGGCAGACCGAGCAACTGTACCTCTTTTCCTTTCTGAAGCAGCTTCAAGAGGTGGAAAACGTCGAGTTTAAAATATAAAATGGGGCTTTGAGTGATACTCGTTATAGCTTTTTCAAGCCCAGGCATTTTTTCACACCTTGAGCACTTGAACATGAGCTGTCGCTGGCAGGAGCCCTTGCAGAAGGAAATGGGTCACCCCTGACAACACAGAGGCACCTGGCAAGTCCTATTCTGTACTTAGCAAGGCCCTAGCAATCAAGTGCATGCTTCTGAGAGCCTACCACATTTTTTAAAAGGATGCCTCCTTTCATAAAGCCCCCATAGGCTAAGAGGGAAGGTCCATCTCTGGTCACACTCTAGTAGAAAACCCTATGGGATGTAATAGAGCAAAGGACAGAGCTCTGCAGGTCACCCAGCTGGCAGCAGGACATCATCTCAATTAGAAAAGGTTATAAATTACCCAGTTGTCACCAGTGAATCAGCACTTGGAAACACATCTGCTTCACTTTGATGTGGCTCCCTTCATCTCAGGAGGCTCCACCTACAACCACATACTACCCATGTGTCTGCACAGCTGAGCAGAGCCCAGCTGGGGCTGGCATCCAGGGGTGACACCCAGCACAGGGCCCAGTGAGCCTGGCTCTAAGCTAAGCTGTCTCAGCTCTTCTCCCCTTGGAAAGCTCTGCCAGGAGGGGCAATTGGGGTTCTCTCAAAGAAGTTTCAGGTATTCCCAAAGGAGTTCTGGGCACAAGGAGGTTTATTGCTATTCAAGGCCTAATGCTTAATTATTCTGTGCTCGTGCTTCAAAAAGTTTTCACCTAACCAGAAAATGAAGAGAAAAAGCAGGGCCTTCAGGTATGAGAATCCTGCACAGGTAAAAATCAGACTCACTGAGATCCACAGAAGCCAACTGAGCTGTCATTAAGGAAGAAACCAAAGCAGCGTGGTTAGCCTTAAGCTACAGAAACCAGGGCTTTCCCTGTGCCATGGAAAGCTCAGCCAAATAACTCCTGTCACGCCGTCATGAAGTGAATCAGCACTGCTGCTATGAGAGCTGGAAAGCTGAGCTTTGCCTTCAGTGGCAGCACGGAAATGCTTTCAGTCTGCTGCTCACAAGTGCAGAGGGGGCAGAGAGAGAATAGAGCTCAATCACCACCACTCTCTAAAAGCCACATGGCTGAATCCACACCCCCCTCTACTTACTTGGTTGGCTTACCTTAAAACAACAGGAAGTCCCCCCATAAAGAAAGGGACAATTCTAACACTGAGTTACCAAGACTAGAGCATTTAAAAAAAAAAAGGCTCAGCACAAGGCTACAAGCACCCTTCTCTCCCAGATGTGCCATCTATTCTGAACACTGAGTCATTTCAGGGCTGTGCTCCAAAATAACTCAGTGAGTCTAGCAAAGCCAACCAAGAGAATTAAGTGTGCTTGAACAACAGTTCAGCAGGAGCAAGCTATTACTGGATGAAGGAAGGAAATCAGCAGATGGGCAGCACACAGGAAGGGACATCCTGGCTGATTAAATAAAGGACCAAAGCATCCAGAGCATCACGGCTCACTCACTGAGTCATTCACATCACTTAATAATCAATACTCTCTTCCACTGCCGAGAGGATGCATTCAGATCCCAAGACCTTTCCTAAAAAACTTTAAATGGACAAAGGAAGAGTCACCTCTGTCCTTCTCATCCCAGCATCATTCTCTCCTACCTGGTACTGTGAAGTCCTGAGTGTAGATGATATCATCTTCAATGTCATACAAGTCATCATCTTCGTCCTCATTGTAGCCATGCAGATCTTCCAGATAAGGCACCGCCGTCATACTTCTCCACTTGTCCTTTGTTTCTGGGCTAGGAGGTATGGGCACCAGAGTCTCTGCCTGAGCATGTTTCTTACGAAACCAACTACAAAGAGTCCAAGAGTAAAATTTCATCAGGACAGCTTCACTTTTCAGAAGGCAAAAAGAAATCCTCAGCAGTATGGGATGACCCCATTCCACCCCGATTCAAAGGTACGTGGAGTTAGAGAGAACTTCCAAGGCAACATCATGCCACTGCAGGTAGAGCATATCCACGGTTCCCACATTCAGAACCATCTCCTGAACACAGTCTGGTTTCTTGGTGGGCACTGATATCAACCCCCTCCCCCTTGCACTGTGGGCTGGATGCCATTTGAGCACTGGGACCCATTCTTCCTGGTCTTGCACAGCAAGAAAAGAAACAATCTCATCATATCAACTGCATCTTGCTAAGTGCTGTGTGGACACCACTAATCTGCACAAAGGGACACAGACCCTTCCACAGCAGGAGGCAGCCTTTTTTCCCCTGCTCTTATTTCCTACTGTAGGCCACCAAAGTGTGCTACCTTGGAATCAACTGAAAACACCCCTCAAAAAGCAGAGAAAGCTAAAAATATCACTGTCTGTTCACCTCTTGCAAAAGTGGCATTCTAATAAAGTCACTCAGCAAAAGGAAGGAGTTAGGAGATGAATGAAAGCATAACTACTGGGATGAAACAATTGGGATTGAAAGGAGGGATGGACCTTTGCTCAAAGCCCTGCCTCACAGCTGGGACCCTCCAGCATTCCTCTGCAATGAGATTGAATTGTGGAGAGAGGCAGCACCTTGCCTCTTGCAGTACCAAAGAGTGAGGCAGTCCCTGCTTCAGCAGGTGAAGTTCCAACAGGAAAGCTGTTGTGGCTTGTCACTGAGCACGCTGCTGTCATGCACAGAACCACATCTGGCCCTTCCCTGCTCAGTCTGCATGGAGGAATGAGCCCCAGTCGTTGGGAGGTCAGCACATCCCAGCCAGACACTGACAAGGATCCACCAACGTTCCTACAGCAGCAGCCTGGTGAAAGCAGCATCTTTGGGAAGGCGACAGAATGTGTTAAGTTTGACCTCTGGTGCACAGAGCAGCATTACAAGAGCGAAGGAAAGTTCAAGAAGCCAACAGGACCAGCATAACTAGATTTGGACCAATGGTTTTAGCAAATCCTGTGGCTGGCTTCCTTAGTGATGAGCATGGCACACAATGCTCCTAATTTGATCATTTGATTTCCTTTCCTTGGGAGACTGCTTTCATCAAGGAACTGACTGCCAAGATAGCACACATCGCCTGGGCTGACCCAGCCTGGCAGGAGCATCCAGCACAGCCATCAGCTATTCCTGCCAGGGGCACTGGAGCTAAAGGGAACCAAACTAAATGCCAGGGACCCAAAGAGAATGGAATATACTGGAGAAATGAGATCAGAATGACTGCCAAAGAAAGGAATATTTTAAAGGGAGAAAGCCTACAAATCTCCAGCAGCTGAAATGCAGCAAAATAAAAACACTAGCTCTGCCTCTTTCTTTCCTTCTGTCCTACTTACCAGGAGAGTAAAAATAGGTTTTTATTAACAGCTGAAACCTGAATCACTGTACTCCAGTCATAATGATCCCATCCTCCGGGAGGTGATTTCAAATACTTGCATATGCATACATGGTAATGAGGCTATAGAGTGAGCAGAGAAATTCATTGAAGTTCTAAGAAAATCAAAGACCTCTTGGAAGGAGCCTCAAGCAATTCTTTATGGAGTAGCAGAGCATTTCCTGGCAAGCAATTTTCCAGTAGGGACAGAGATGCTGCTCTCTACACCGGCACTAAATGTGATTAGTGAAGATTTGCTGCTCAGCTGAGGACCACAGGCTCCCACAAATGCCCTACTCTGGCTCAAGGTGCTGCTGACCACTGGCTGAGCCACAGAGCAGCTTCGTTCCCATCAGTGCTGTGGATGGAACTGAGCACTCCCTCACTGCCTTCACCAACACAAGAACACAGCCTGGGTCAGAGCACTGCTGACAGAGTGTCTATTTCATCATTTATTCCCAAACAATTTTACCAGTGATTTCTGAGTCAATTGCACCAGCACACACAGCAACTTACCTAGTGTTACAGCAGGCTGCTGTTTAATCAGTTAAGGGAAAATAAGTTTCTGCAGATCTCAGAAGCACTGCCTGCAGCCTGTGAGGCTGTTTTAGCCTCTTCCAGGCCTTAAAACTGAGCAAAGGGAGCAGCAGCAGAGATCACCTCTCACTACTTTGCAAGCTTGTTAAGAACGCCTGCAAAGCGTGGGCTCTGGACAGCAGCACAGCATTCATTGTGAACCTGCCAGATAAGAAGCAGAGTCCAGACAGAGCTGCTATGATCTACAGGGAGCTAAGATAACAAGGGTCAAGGGCTGAATGAAAAAAAAGGATCTGGGTCAACCAGTGCTTCTTGAGTCTGTCTGCTTTGCAGCTTCCCAGCTCGAATTTTATATCAGAAGTCATCACACTGCTCTTCTCAAGTTCTGGTATAAGCAAGGTTAAAATAAGAATCAGTAAGCACAGCTGCCTCTTCCGAATGCTTACAGCTAATTCACTTCCCATTCTAGGCCACAAATATTTCAGTTTGCTTGTTTTGGATATGGACAGTCTTCTCTGCAAGCAGATGTCAGGCTGCAGATCGATGTCCTGCCAGCGAGGAGCAGCTATGAAAGCTTTGCCACCTCCCATGGTGCTGCCTGAAGGCTCCAAGCTTACAGAAAGGTCACAGTCACCACAAGAAGCAGCCAACTGCACGTCTGCCCTGCTCAGCAGACACACAGCACGGCCCCTGCAGCCACTGCTCCAACTCCTGGAGCAGGAGGTGCTCTGCTCCTCAGATCAGTTTCATAAAAAAAAAAAACAACACCAAAAACCAAACAGGTAAGAGAAGCAGCTCCCCCCTCACTGATGGAAGACCCAAAGGTCACAGTTCAGACTCCTACGGAGAGAGGAGAGGTGTTCTGTGCACAGATGGAGACTCACTTTCCTTTCACGCAGCAGACAGCCACGTTACGAAACTGATCTGCAAAACGTGGGCAGAAGAACCAAAGCCTCCCTCCCTCCCATGTGCCTGCCACAGGGAAGTGAAACAGACCCAGGTGCCTGTGCAGGAAAGGAAAGGAAGAGAGCTCACATCGCCAACACACGGAGAGATCCCTGCATGACACCACAGCAAAGGGGTGGAAGAGTCCAGAAGTACATGCACCACAGGGCAGGTTAAGGAAAACCCCTCCAAGTCAGGCACAGAAGCCAAGGAGCAAACTCAGCATCTGAAAAGGAATCCAGACAGACAGAGGGGGTTCCCCAGAGCTGCAGTGCACAGGTATGCAGCACAGCCCAGCACCCAGCAGCTCCGTGTTTCCAACCTTTGAGGTGATCCTGGAGTCAGGAGCAGCACAGCATGTCAGCAAGCAGCGCTGCTAACAAGAGTTGGAGGTGCCTTCCTTTCCTTGCTATAAACTCTTGCAAACGTATCTATGACTGAACAAATTATGTGTGACACTTCTGGAGAAGGAAGGCAAGATGGTTGCCTTGGAAACAGGGGACAGAGGTAGAATTCTGCATCCACTTCATCACTTTAAGTGCTGCAGCAGGGTCAGTGAATTAGTTACAAACTGCAGTGTACAAGCATTAAGCCCTTCAGCAAAGGCACGAGGTAGAGAGCAGACCATGAATGATCTGCAGGGAGAGGGCTGCTCTCTCCCTGGCTCTCAGCAGCACATCCTCACTGCTCCACACCCCCACCCAGGAGTACACAACAGTCATGGAGGTGAACTAAAAGTGTCACTTTTCATTGAGCATCATCCTCCCCAGATCCTTCTGGGAAAAGCAGGTTTCAAGGCTTGTTCATTGTTATTCAGGGGTCAGCTTCTGGTGGTTCAGAAACTTGGATGACAGGCTAGGAGAGTTTTAATTCATTTCAGTTTACAAATCCTGGGTCTGCACTGCATGCGTTGCTTTGAAATGCTTTTCAAACCTTCAAGAAATGGGCTGGGAGAAGTTAGCTCAGTCCTGCTGAATTACAAGAAAATGCTGAAACATGAATTTCATGCGAGAATTCAGCTGCAAAAGTGAGGAGAGGAGGAAGGCAGCTGGCAGATGCAACACTGAGCAGATTCTTCCTACAGAATTCTCCAGATAGGGCTGCCACTGCAGGGGAAAAGCATTGAGAATAGCTTTGAGAACAAAGGGAGGAACTGATGTGCTTTGCCCCATCAAGCTGCCTCCAGCAGCTACAGTGCTTCACCAAGCAGCACTCAATTCCTGCTCAGCATTCCCCACGTCCACTGATAAAGCCTCATACCCTCAATGTTGCACCAGAAGAGAGGCATCACTGTACAGAAGGAGAAACTCAGCCATCCATGCAGCTCAGGAGGGCTAAGAGGAGTCCAGAAACCCAAAATCATTGCTGAACATCTCCCTCCACCCCAACCAGATGTCTACAAATTCTAGAAATTAAGGCACTTTCTACCAAAATGCTTTCCCAAAACCCTCTGACAGTATCTGAATGACTGCCTGCTGTCCCTCCAATTGCTTTGTTCGGTTTTAAATAAAGCAGGGTTTGGTTAAGCTAAGGGCAAAGCTTCTATTTAAAGAAGCAAAAAAAAGGAGAGAACTGAGCCGGATTCTTTAGCACAGTGCTGCCCCACAAAAAGGAGATGGACAGCCACATCCGAAGCCCAGGGCTGCAGGCTCTGCCGTGTGTGATGTAATTATTAGGATGCCACAGCAGGAGGAAGGAGGCAATTACTAATAGGGGAGAAAAGCCTGTTAAGAAGCACTGGCTAAGCTCACAGAAAACTAATAAGAGTCTAAACCTTGGAAATGCTCCTGTGTTCACAGGTACAGACTCTCTTCAGTCTCTATTGGTGCTATGAGATTAAAGCCTCACCAGCAGCAGCTGTGCCCAATTAGAAGGCAGGCTGTGCCCACACAGCACAGAGATGCTGCTGCCCCCCATGCCAGGAGCACGCTCTACTTCCTCCTGCTTGCTACCTCCAGGCAGGGTCTCCAGAGAAACCTCTTGGCTTCAGAGCTGATGCAAAAGCTCCCTGCTAAAACCAGGTATATAAGGAGCTGGGTAAGCAGCTCAAATCCTGGCAGACAGTAACACATGAGAACCACCTACACTGGCCCAAGCTTAGGGGCAGCTCAGTGCAGCACCTGGACCCACAGTATTGCTAAGGAACAAGAGCTTTTGGCATTTGTGTTTTCACTGCAATACCTGCTAATCTGCTCCACAGGGTTAATTCCTGCCCTGCTTCCTCACTGTGCTTACTGACAAGGCATCAGCTGGAGCTCGTGGCAGCTGCTCACCACTCAACATCACTGCAATGAGCACAACTACTTCATTACAAAGCACCACAAAGGGATACAGTGCTTTGCTGTCTAACTTGAAGCTCTCTAGCCCTCAGAGGAAGATGGCAGAAGGACTCACTAACAGCAAGAGCTATTGTTTCCAAGATCAGCTCTATATGGTGTTTTTAAATGCTGTGCAGCATTTAAGAGGCCAGCCCCAAGCAGTGTCTTTTGTAACCCACTATTTTACTGGGAAGCATGTGCATGGGGAAAGGCACTCTTGAAAAGCAAATGCCTGCTCCTATCATCTCCCAGACCCAGTGAAACAACCAATGCACAGCACCTGGAGACGATTAGAAGACTCTGCCTGACTGCTTAATTAATTACCCAGGCAGCTACATGAGGCTTGCCCCCCCCCCAGCCCCTTTGATCTTTGCAGGGACAGTTGCAGCTGCTCCTCTGCAGAACACCAGTGCAGTTCAAGCCTGTCTGCTTCTGTTCTACAGCTCCTGCAGACATCTCCCATGCCATAACAGCTACCAGGGATCGTCATCTGACAGCACACTGCTACCCACTGCCACTTTTTTTTAAAGAGAAACAAACAAAAAAAATAAAAATAGTGCTCTTCCTGCCCGCAGGCAGCACAAAGCAGGCCCATTGCCTTACAGGATCAGAGCCTTGTTTTTACAAGGCTCCCAGAAGCTTTCTGGGCAAGCTTGTAGGCAGGACCTCTGCTGAGCATCTGCGGTCCAGCAGGCAGCTCTGCATGTCCTCAGAAGCACTTCCTATTCAAACAGGAGATAAGCTAATGCAGCCTCCGCGCTGAAGCATCCTTATGATGCTTTTTTGTTCTTGTACTTTTATCCGCCCAGGAAATCTCTGCTCAGAGGCAGCATGTTCAAACAGATCCTTTAAAAAAGGGAAAAAAAAAAAACCTCAGAGATAACGACCTCTCCCCCCCTATTCCCCCCTCCCAGACAAAGGCAAGGATAAAGCAGAGGATTTGGGGGAAGGAGGAGGATGACATTAAAGAGAAAAAGAAAAAATCCCATTGTCCTGGAACATACTGATTCCATATGGAGCAAATATGAAGGGATATTTCTGTCACCAGACTGTCCAGAAAACCAACACATTACTGAAACCAGCTTCAGGGAACCCCTGCTCCATCAGTGCTAGCTGACCTCTGAAACAAATTACCCAGAACCCTTAATTATCAAGAACCAGTCACACTAGGAACATATTTTCAACATATTCATTATTTACTCGTTAGCAATTCAAATGCTCTAACCGGATGCTCTAATAGGAGGGGAAAAAAAAGCCAAATGGATGTTGCCAGAGCTCCAGCAGAGCTGGAGGAAGGTTATCTAGTGACTTCCATGTGTCTGCTGTCAAAAGGAAAAATGAGTTGAGAGCAATAGCATAGGTACATTAGCATAAGAAGCAGAAAGAGAATGACTAATAGGAAGAAGCTGAACACTCACTTGTGCTGCCTTATCTGCTGTATTGAAAATCTCTTGGCTGGGTCGTATTCAAGCATCCCTGAAAAGGAGAAAAAGTCCAGGTGTGATCACAGAGGCTCTCAGCCAAGCTGAAGACGAGAAGCATAAAGTGCTGCCCTTCCCTCCCACCACCCTGCCCCCGTGCCTGGCCCTCCTGGCAGCTCTGGGCACTTTTACCTGCAGAAACATTTGTTGCATCAGCCCCAGAGAGCTCAGCACAAACCCCAACCCCAGTGCTGACTCCTGATCCACCTGCAAGGTGGATATGACCTTTCCCTCCTTCACCCTGCAGGGACAGACTGGTACAGCCCCAGATCACAAGCCCAAACGTGTCTCCAGGCAAGGAACAGCAAGACTTTGCATTTCACAGGTAACACTATTGAACTTTCTTCTGTGGAAGAGCCCAGGCCTAAGGCACGACACATCCATCTGCTCAGCATCCCAGGAACTCTACAGTCCAGTGATATTCTAATCTGGAAGTACAGCTGGGGAGAACTGACACAAATGATCCTGCTGCCCATCCCATCATCCATCCTTCTGCCTGAGCCAGTCTCGATTTCTGGCACCTGTTGCTAGGATCACTGGGATTAGGGTGAGGAGAGGGGAATGTGGAGAAAATAGCTTATCTGTATTCTCCCTGGAAAAGAAGGAGGTGGATTCCTTATAAAGCAGACTTATGAGATGCCCACTCTGCTCCACGATCTCAAAAAAGCTTCACAACTCCTCAGAAGTGAGATAGGAAATTTTGCTGTATTTTTCAGACTGTTCATTGGGAACTAATGAGAATCATCCAGCAGAATCCAAAATCCCTCCAACCGAGCTTCCAAGAATATATTCATCTAACGGGTATTAAACTCTCACTGCTATACACTGCAAGCAGCTTTGCATCTGCTGGATAAAAGCCTCTCGCTGTTCTTGAAGCACCAGCACTGGTGAGCACGAGGAGAAGGGCTTTGGGAAGAGGGGAGAGAACAGGAGCCTGCAGTGAGCTGAGGAGAATGGAAACCAGGAGCAGAACAGAGCTCTCAACAGGAGAGAAAGAGGATGGGGTAACCTACTGTGGAGGGCCACTGTAAGGACACAGTGGACACACAGGGACAGGAGGCATCTTCAGATGAGCACCTGGGAACAGAGGGCTAGAATGAGAATCTGCCATTTAAATAAGAAGCTGCAAGGGCCTTGCAGATGGGATTCTGCAGTGCTGCTGAGCAAAGGTATTAGAAAAGAGAAATCAGTAGTGTGTGGTCAGAGCTGATTAGCAATACCTTCCTCATCAGTTCAGTCTGCATCACATCACTAACAGCAACAATCCAGGGACAACTGCAATAACACCACCAAAAACAGGAAGCCACCACTGTGAGTACCTATGCTTTTGCAAGGCTTGAACACTCCAAACAAGTGCATGCTTAAGGAAACAAGCACATTGATAGCCATTTTTTTCCTCCTTACAATGAGATTTTTTCTTTTCCCCCAGCAGACAAAGAGTTTCCTTCGGTTCAGTTTTAGCCTGTACCCCCACATGCCCAACAAGGATGCAGAAGTCCACCACCTGCTCCTAGAAGCACTGAGCTGAGTCTCAATTCCAAACCTGACAGCAGGTTCCTTACACAGTGCTCTTGGAGCAGCCACTTCTGGAGATGACATGAAAGGGTTGGGAAAACACGTTGTGAAAGCCTGGTCCACTGCATCATACCAAACCAAAGGGATTTTAGAAAGCTCATAGCTGGGGAGCCAGCTCACTGCCATGTCTGCTTACCTAAGAGATGTTCAAGGCTAGAGAACATGGCAGGAAAAGGTACAGTGTGAAAGGACTGATGTTATTTTCCCCTCAGAAACCAACATGCTGTTTCCCACGGCAATCTGAAAAGATTTATCAGTGCTGATGACAGCAGGAATAGCTTTAAGCAGATGGCATCACTATTGATCCACATTATATCACTGTGATGGAAGTTAAGAACAACCAACCATGGGAAAACTTGCTGGGTGCACCACAAGCATCTGGTTACCTGAACTCAAGGCACCAGGGCCTTCAGCATTCAAGGCTTTAAACAGAGCTTAGCAGAAATGCACTCTTGCCTTGCTGAGACCACAAAACCCACCGCAAGGCTACGTCACACAGCTGAGCTGACGGGAGCTACAGCAACAGCTCCTTGCTCAAGAACCCTCAGCCTTGAGAGCACTTCCTTACCCTGGGTATTTCCTCAAGCAGAACAAAGCCTTGTAAACAAGCCATCAGCAGACCAGACTGCAACTGGACCAGAACTGGGAGCACGTAGCGGGAGGTGGTTGGTGACAGTGCCAAAAGCTGTACAGCTCACTTATGTCTGCTGTAAGGACCACAACCAAAAGTGTATTTTGAGATGGACTTAAGGGAAGAGCCAGAGGCAGGGAAGAGACATTTGAACCACCCACAGCAGAGAAAGGACTGATCCTGAATCTTGCTAGCCTGCAAAGTGCTGCAACAAGCACAATACAACAGCAGTGTTGTTCCATAGGGCTAATTCCAAGTTGTTTCCTCAGCTGAGCCATCATTAGTACAACAACACTCGAGAAACTCCCCCAATCCCAGTTAAAGTGAGGCTGGAAAGGACCCTAAGGATCCCACACTGCACCCTCCTGCTCACAGCAGGCTCCACCTGAGCACATCATCCAGGACTGTGTCCAGTGGGGCTTCTAATTTCTTCCTCCAAGGATGTCAGCCCCACTTCCCCCCCCCCAGACAACCTGCTCCAGCACTCAACCACCCTCACAATAAAGGAGTTCTCACATTGAAGTGAGATTTTCCCTCTTTGCTTTTCAATTTCTTTCCTTGCAAAGTGAGGAGAAAGCAGTTCAGAAGAAAAAACAAAGCAACTCCTTTTAAACTAAATGGGCTATCAGTAAAATTATTAGACAGTAATTTGACAGTAACTTTACAGCTGAGCTTCCAAGGGTTTTTGTTCATTTGTCTAGAGACACTAGAGCTGGTATTGGCAAGGTTATCATATCAACTGAACCAGGTCAGGACTGCTCTCCTACACTGACTCTTAGACCATATTTCAGGAAGGTGTTTTTGGAATCCAGTTTCTCAAGCCTGGGATAAAATCCTGCACACTCCAGCAGATACAGCTACAAATTCTTCATAGAAACATCATGTGCAGTGGTACCACCCCAAGGCTCTTCTGATTAGTTTGTGCACACCAAGGAACGATTTCTCTACAGGAGCTGGAACAGCCTTGCATGCAGCTTGCTTTGGATGGAGGAAAAAAATTGTGCATTCTTTCAAATGCTAAAGAACATCAAGGCTAAGAGAAATGTAAGGCACTGATTAGATGGAACTGGTGCAAACAGGATAAGGTTCTGGGGTAAGTTATTAACAGGGGTCTGATAGCACCAGTCACAGAGTGTTTGGGTGAAGGGCTGTATCGTTACCTTGCAATCAATTAAAAAGGCACAAATAAGGTAAACGAGCAACAAGAAAGCTTCCTTTAAGGAAAAGGACTGTATTTGGGGCAATGTTAGAAAGAAAATAGAACATCCAATCATCAAAAATGTACATTGATGCGTTCAGCTGTGACTCACTTGCAGCGGGCCTGTGGCCGAAGTCCTGCGATTTCATCACGACAAAACATCATGTACTGCTCACCAGGCAAAGCATCACGAGCATCTGCCCACAGTAACCACACAAACTCTCTACCATTTACGGTAAAGATCTCCATGCAGATTATCTGCGAGTGGAGAAGAGAGGCTGCAATGAGGAGAATCTTTGGGAAGATGCTTTGCTTTCAAACCTCCACCCCATGGGATTCCAGCAGGACCTGCTGTGCCCATACATGGGATGTCATGTTTGTTACAGCAGTCTCAAACCCCTTTCAGATTCTGCCAAGGGGCAACGTGAACACCAGAGACCACAATCCTGTTTGAGCTCCTTGTCACAGACCGCAGCTGACACATCTCAATAATCCTGAGCAAGCATGCTGTTACACTGTGTAGAAGGGCTGCTTAGAAAGCAGGCAGCACAATCTGAAGTATGTTCATTCAGAGGCAGGAAGAAATCTAACAGCTCGAGTTTATTGAATTCAACCTGGGTTTTACTTCAGTCTTTAACTCGGCAACTGCTTTAAGCCATCAATATAAAGCAGAAAAAGCCCAATTTGTGAAGTGAGATGGATTTTTCTCCTCTCCTTCATCCTCTACAAGCACAACCAGGTGTCCTGACCAGAAATTGCTCTGCAGAGGAGCCTTGAAAAAGGCAGGACACTTCATGCCGGATGGTTACAGGCCCAGCTCAGGGGATTCCCTGTCACTACTGCACTAAAGCATCCTATTGTCATCAGAATGCATCCCTGAAATTTAAGGTTGCAGCAGTTGTAGGGAAGTGAGAAAACAGAATGCTGAGAAGCCAGCCAACTCATCGCCAGTCACAAAACCAGCTTGCAGCAGAGCCTGGACATAAACCCAGGTGTTTAATGCAGAGAGTGCAGTCTGAAAAGTTCAGAGAAAGCACTAAGTACATTAGAAGAAAAGGAAAAAAGCTCACCCTCTGCATTTTTTTTTCTTTTTGCTCAGAAGTGAACTGGACAGGAGTCAATAAGTCACATGCAGATGCTGACAGAAGGACCTTAAGGCTATTTGCAGATGCCTCCTGACTGCAGACACAGAAGGCAGAACAGTACCAACCCCTTTCCCATCAGCAAAGAGCACAGCTAAAGCTTTGTTTCTGATTATGGGATAAGAAGAGGGGCAGCATCCCAACTGGTTGGTTGAAATACACTGCCACAAGTCAAATACTACAGAAGTTTTAGGTCCCCTAAATTCTGCTTTTTCTGCAAAGTGGAACAAAACAAGGGAAAAAAGTAAAACACTGCTTCAAAAGTGGTCAACAAAAGGACAGAAAGCCTTAAGAAGTAAATTTCAGCATTTGTTTCGTGGGCAAATTGCCACAACGGTCAACGTAACTCTTATAGCCAGAGAGAAAACAAGCACTTTGCAGCACAGTGAATTCTCCTCACATTAAGGACACAATGAACGCTCCCAGCACTGCAGAGCGCTCCAGAAGTTGTTTAGAAACAACACAAAGGCAAAGTATAATCTACAGTAAGACAGAGCTGAGCTCAGGGTGTCTGTGCTGCTATATGAAAGCATCAGCCTGCCACTGAACACCTGATCTGCAGCCTTTGGATCCCATTTCAGCCTGCTGCAGCAGCAGGCACCTACCAGGAAATGCAGATGTTCTGGAGGAAAAGCATGAACCAAATAAAGCACTCCAGTTCTGCCAGCACAGCTATGCAGTATCACCCCTGCAAGGCTCAGCCCTGGTGCTCAGTGCCATCAGGCTCTGTTGGGAGCTGGCTGACACAGTTGCTGAGCCACCCTCCATCATGCTGGAAAAGTCATGGCTGTCCCCATGGACTGGAAAAAGGGAAATGTCACTCCTGTTTACAAGAAAAGGAGAAAGGAGGACCCAGAGAACTCCAGGCTGGTGAGCCTCACCTCTGTGCCTGGGAAGATCATGGAACAGATCCTCCTGGAGGACATGTTAAGGCACATGCAAAATGTGGAGGTGATTTGAGCCAGGCAGCACAGCTTCACCAAGGTAAAGTCACACCTGACCCATTTGGTGGCTTCCTGTGATGGAGTGATGGCATCGGTGGACAAAGGAAGGGTACCTGATGTCATCTACCTGGACATAGAGGCAGGTAATCAGAAGGAAAATCAACTTTTTACATGGGTAGACAGTGAAAAGACAAGGGAGAATCACCTTAAATTAAAAGAAGGAAGGTTTAGATTAGATGCTGGGGGAAGTTTTTCACTGAGAGGAGGGCAAGGTGCTGGGAACAGCTGCCCAGAGAGGCAGTGATACCTCCTATTCCTGGAGGTGCTCAAGGCCAGACTGGATGGGGCCATGAGCAGTCTGATCTAGTACTTGATTTAGCAGTCAGCAACCCTGCCTATGGCAGAGGGGCTGGAACATGATGATCCTTGAGGTCCCTTCCAAGCCATTCTACGATCCTAGACAGAGGAAAGCTTATCACACCAGGCAAGAATAACAGCTTTTGCCAGCTTCACTGTGCAGCAAGTGCATACAACAAGAGGAGTGGGAGAATGTTCTGAGGTGGACTGGAGGGAGGACGGCAAAAGGAATCTTATTTCCTACTGTTCTGGAAGAGCCAAATTGGTAGAGACAGATGGCCATGTGCCCTAAGTGAGCTCCTCTGCTACCAGGTGCACTCAGCATGCATCTCTGCAGCACCCAAAGGCAGACAGCAGCTGGGTGGAAGAACTGACTCAAGCACATTTTGGACAGCAGCATTGGCTGCAAGGCTCCTTGTTTAAAGTGAGGCAGAAGGAAAAGTTAGAGAGTCTGACTGAGTCTCATCCAGGGGATGGAAAAGCAACAAAAGGGAATTGTTCTGCTAATGGAGAAGAGCGGTTTGAAACTATCAGTATCCCAAGGACAAGAAAAGAAAACAACCACCCTTCCTCTGGGGATGATGCTAAGTGCAACTGTGAGGCTTACCACAAACTTCATCTGTTTCTGCTGGATGCTTTAGAAGACTGCTACCAGGCTAGATGAACCTTTGGATTTACTCCATTTGGACAAATCCTGAGTTCATAAAGAGCTGCTGTGCTTTGAGCCAGCATTTTCAAAGCAAACACCACAGGTAGATTGGGACATTGCTGCCTGGGGCACAGAGCACAGCAGCCAGAAGTGCTGGGCCTTCATTTGTAGCCATATCTGCAGCTACACCTGATGCAATAGTTTCCAAAAGCTGCTCAGGCCAGTCAATGCTTTGAAACATGTGTAGATTACTTATTTCATCATCAGTACAGGACCAGAGGAGCTAAGTCAGCCTCAAACAAGGAGGCTCACAGGGATTCTGCACTGCAGAGGTAGAGAAGCCAGCCATTTGTAGGATAAATAAAGGCTGTGAATGCTCTGAAACTTTGCAGCAAGCCACAAACTGCAGCAGCACTGTGCTGTCCTCAGTATGGTTACAGCAGACAGCCCCTGGTTTAGCAATAAACACCCATATCAGGAGCTGACCTGATGACACTGAGGACAGCAGGAAGCGAAGCTGACTCAGCTTCCTCAGTACCCCATAGCCACTCACCCACACTCATCCCCAACTGCTTGCAAGAATGAAACAAAATAAACCAACACTTGAAACGACCAGCTTCATTTCGTATTTGAAGCCAGACCCTTCTTGAATGGCTGAAGACAAAGGGAAGTGAGTAAACCTGTGCTGAGGAATGGGGAGCATACTGCACCTATTCCTCTGGCGAGGCAGCAGGAACTCTGACCAGGATCTCCCACATCCTACCTGCTGCTGCACAGCCAGTGACTGGAAGAAGAGCACACAAGCAACCAATCCTCTCCTCCTACCTAAAAGGTGCTATTCCTGTCTCTACCACAGGTTCCAGCCACTTTGCTCCAATATCTGCAACTGAAATTTTAAGGGAAGGGAGAAGACAACTGGGATTAAAGCACTTAGAGGAAAGGCTGATGAGAAAGGACACCAGAACCTGAGTACTTGTTATTTCACAATACAGAATGCCTGGGCAAGGAATGTAATCAAGTGTCCTCACCTGTCATTTTAAATTTACCCTCATGAGCTTTATCTTCAGATTTAAAAGCTGCTTAGAGCACAAGAATCCATGTAAGAACCCACCTTACAAAGTACAGTCCACCAAGGGTTTAGTGCATCTCAGGAGAACACCAGTATTCAAGATCTTTGTCTTACCCCAAAACAAATAAGCCTACCTCCCTTTTCAATAGGATCCTATACCATCACAGAATACTCAGAACAAAACTCCCCAACCTTTATGAGCAGAGCATGTGCTGCACCTCTAAATTTTACCCATTCACTCTGAGCCACCTGGGAGACTCACCTCTCAATAAGTCTGAGAGTGGAGGACCACAATCCTCTGGAATTGTGAAGTCACCTTTCCCGATGTTTTCAAATAACTTATATATATTATCCCCTTCAAAGGGGTATAGACCCGTTGTAATGTTGTATCTGTAAAGGCAGAAGGAGAAGCTGTATGAGATGAAGCACACAGAACAGGTGCTCAGCTCTCACATGACAGCAGAAACCAAAAGGAGGTAAGAGGAAACAAAGATGAATATCTGACAGTATTTGGAATGCCTCTTCCAACTTTGTCTGTCTATATCACAGCCTCTTCATTCACATGAGTCAATACCACAAAGACATCTTCCTGACAGGCTGGAATGGAAGAAACTTTTAAAAATAAATACTAGAGATACAAGCACTTTGTGGTTTCTATTATTACAGCAACTGTGCATCTCAGATGCTGAGAAATGGCTGGCAGAGACTTACTAAGTGTGGAGATGACTTTATTCAGAACTGCAAGCACTTCAGGGAACACACACACACACACACCCCAAGGATAGGCCAAGCTGCATAAACCCTCCCCAACCCCCCCAACACCACACACAAGAGCGTGGGGACAGCAGATTGCACAAGACTGAGCTATTTGGGGACGTGTCATTTGTCACTGCAAGTCCTGGATGCTGCATGGGCACTTACAGTGTGACCCCTGCGGACCAGATGTCTACTTTAAAGCCTGAAAAGGTATCAAGGCCATTGGCAATTTCTGGTGGCTGGAATGCTGGCGACCCTTGGCTCGTTCGGCACGTGTCATCCTCTGCAAATGGATGCAATGCCTGCAAAGAAACCCATTAGTTTCAAACTTCCAAGGCGTGCAAGTTGTAACTGGTCAGAACTTTCACAAAAGGAGAAAACTCTGCTACTGAATGTCTACTTACATATCATGAGAACATGCAACTGTAGTTAAACACCATCAGTGATATTTCCTTCACCAACCCTGCCTTGCTAAGACAGTCTCCATATATTAAGAAGTACAAGGTTACGTTGCTTATCAATTTCACCATACTTCTGGGTTTATCTGAGATTAACATCCTCCTCTAAAAGCTTCCTGGATGGAAGTTTGGTGCTGTTATCAACAGTGAGATAGAAGTGTTTTGCCAGTTACAATAAATACTCAGCAGAGCCACTCCAGAGCATTCTGCAAGTTCAGCAGGACAATCAATAAGTCAATCGATCCCACAGAGGTGATATGAATCCAGAAAGTCACACTTCCCACTTCACTGCAGTTCTCACGTACCTCTGCTACGCCTAAATCAGATATTTTCAGCGTCCCATTGGTGGTCAGCAGGAGGTTCCCAGGTTTTATATCCTTGTGGACAATCCCTTGGCTGTGCAAGTATTCTAAGCCATCTATAAGCTGACAAAAGTACCTAGAGGAACAGGTAAAGAAAACAAGAGTCAAGCACTTCCAGAGACTAAAAGCGTGAACCACCAATAATACATGAAGCATTGTACAGTGACAGCATGGCAACAATTGCTCACACACTTACTTTTAATCTCCTGGAATGCAGAAATATTACCCATCTTAATGCACCTGCATTTTACTGAGGCCACCTACACCCTCAGACATCCATCTCCAGAACTCTAAAGTTCCTTTACTTGCACGCTGCAATGGATTTCAGTTAGCCTGTCCACCAACAAGCTAACACATCATGCTGGATATTGACAGTTCATCTACTAGAGATCTTTCATCTTTTTTCCTGACAGAGCTGCTTGCAACATCCCATTTAGAGCAGGCAAGCCCTCACACATTCCTCCACTGCACACATCCTAGCAGAATGACACAGAAAGGCCAGGAAAGGTTGCCATGCATCACTTACAGCAAAACAAAATCAGCAAAATTCAACAGAAAGATGCTTTTCTTCCCAGAATCAAAGGGTTCTCTCCGCCACGGCTTCATTAGGCTTTCATTTTTTTCCTCCCATGGATGTAACAAATGGGCTCATAACACCAAGTTAGTTTTACTCAATGGGCAGCCAGCAGTGCAACAGAGCAGAGTGCACCCTTGAATTTAAGAGAGCAGCGATGAGAAGCTGATGCAGCCTAAGGAACAAGCCTGTACTTACCCATGAGCCTGAAAAACTGGAAACCTCTTTTCTGGGACACTGTCCAGCATCTCCTGCATCCCACACACACAGTACTCCATCACCATATACGTGAAGACAGTGTTAAGGAAGCTCCAGGGTAAGCTGCTTTCCAGGCAGGTGCTGCATGAGGACTGCAGCCCCATTCCCAGCTGCCATGTGCCCTCTCATACCTGGGATTTAAGTGAGCTCCTGTGCCCTCCCTGAGGTGTTATTCTTCATTTCCCATCCCAAAAAGGTGTGTGCACACACTCCTTAACAGCTGCTGCTCATCCCATCCTCACAGCAGCATTTCACTGGTAGGAAAGGATCCCTAGAAAGTTGGAAAGCTTTTTGGAAAACACACAGATTAAGAAAACCTACAGGAGTGCCAAGAGCTGGTGGCACTTTTTAGTATTTGGTCTCTTCCAACATGTTCCAGTTTTCATCTCCTTGCATTCCAATATTGGGGCCAAACAATGGAAGTGACAAAAGTGCCCAGAGCAGTCATTGCTCTGCTCCCCTCTCCCAGGGCTTGGAAAAACACAGTGCACACTGAGGGGCTGTGACAGACCCTGAGACATCTGGTGGGTTGGCAAGGCAGTGCAGCTCTGAGATGCAGAGTGCAGACACAGGCATGCAGGCAGCCCATGTTCTCCAGTAACAACACATTTCTTCAGTCACTAATTAATCCTGGCAGATGCCTTCTTAACCTAAGCCCAAAATAAGTTGTTTATCTCCCAGGATGCTCTCAAGGCAAGACAGGCTAAAGAGATGACCTGCATTTTAAGTGGGATCCAAGCTAGAAACTGCTGCCCTTTTGTAAAACATCCCACCCAGCTCCAACCCCTGGGCAAACATTGCATTAATGCTCGTGCCCCTGATGAGCTGCTCTTCAGAGAGATGCTGAAGTGCTGTAGATTTTGTGATGGGCACAATGCCACCCGATTGATCAGCAGAAGCAAAAACAGCAGCAAGAACCCAAATTTCATTCTTACAAATTCTTACCCCAGTAGAAGGCAGGGACTGTGTGTATCACAGTGACAAGGAAGACAGCAACTCTCCCATCTTCAAGAAAACAATACTAACAATGGATTATACAGAGTAGCAGTTGGGAAATAAAACTCACCTCTCATTCTTTCTAGAAAGAACCACCTAATTTTGGTTTCATCACCTGCTTCTAACCCCCCTCCTCTGCAGCTGCCCATTCCTGGCCAGTCAGCCAGATTCCAGCACAAACTTCCAGGCAGAGCAGATCTAGCACAGGTGCCCCACAACAAAGTTCTCATTTCTGCTCATCAGTAGGGTTCTGCTCCCACACACAGCTGCACACACTGCTAACAGAAGCTGTCAAGTCAGGGTGCCAGCTGCAATGCTGCTTGTTCAACAGGAGTTATTTTCTGCCTGGATCAGCTCTCCATTCATCACCAGCTCTGCATTCCCAGCATCAGGTCAGCAGAGCAGCCTATTAAATACTAAAGGTGCTTGATATTTTTAATCCAGTCATCACAGCTTTCCTATTACCAAGGAAATCCTTGAAGGCTTTGACTAGACAGACAAGCTGTTAAAACACCACCTTCCTGAGAATAAGCACAGCTGAAGCCTGCACTCCTATCAGCAGCACAACACTCAGGCAAGAACAGAATCCTCCCTTCTTTTAAGGACCAGTTTCAAATGCCACATTGTTCATTCTGGAAATAAGGATTTTTTCCCCTTTTTCCCCCAAATAAGTAAGGAAGCAAAACCACCCCTTCTAGCTGAGAGAGGTCAAAACTTTTTTGAATGACCATTCTGGGTTGTCATCACCTACTACCAACACACGAGGTCTCTCTTGGGCTCTTTTTCAACATGCTTCCCCATTAGCATCCCAGCTTCTTCTTAATTAAATGGTATCTTTCTGCAGACAGTAATTGAATTACAGCCCCTTCAGTCTGTTAAGGCTACAAAATACAAGTGAAAGTTGTCATGCTTTTTATATCTATGATTTGGTGGCAGAATATTCAATCTAATTAAAGCACAAAATTAAATTACCCATTTTCTGAAGTACTGTAACTGCAAGACAGTATTTGGAAAACACTGTCAAAATAAGAGCAGCTATTTGTAACACAGACGACAGCAAATCAGCTCAATAAGCTTACAGACTGGTCCAAGGGCACTCACTAGAAACTCTCCAGCCACCCACCTGCATTTCACTCGTGTGTTAAGGCACAGCAGCACATCAGTTGGTATCTGGGCATATTTGTAAGACACCATGCATTGGAACAGCACATTGAAGTCTGAAAGATGTGCTGAGATCACAAGCCACAGCTCAGTTTCCAGAGCTGCATGTCTCACAGGAGCAATACACTTTTTATCTCATGACCATTACAAGCTGTAGGTCACTGAAAGCACTTCACAAGGGACGTTCACACGAACAGCAGAGCGCAGCAGACCAGGGCAGGAGCCCAGCTCATCTCATTCCAGACCACACGACACGTCTGTCCCTGAGGAAGGCAGCACTGCTGGCAGCCAGATGCCACAATACATGGATTCTTATTTATTTTTCATTTTTTCCAAGGGGTAAAAAAAAATCCACTGACCATTCCCAAGGGCACAAAGGAAAAAATAGACAAAAAATTGACAAAAATTGACTTCTTGCAAAACATAAACAGGTCCATCTTCCAGGAAAAAAAGCTCTGACACACCACCAGCTACAAGCAGCAGCTGAAAGAGACAGATCTGCAGCTGCTTTCATGCCTGAGTGGGGAAGGTCACACAATACAACAGCCTGGAGGGGCAGTTCTCTACTACAGTCCTGTATGTGTAACCTGGGGACAGTATTTCACACTGAAGTTGGGGAACTTTAAGAAAGCATTAAGAGTGGAAGCACTCCAGGCATACAACAGATTTAATGCTAGTGAAAGCAATTGTAAGTTTAAGGAACATTCAGAAGAGCCTCAACAAAAGCAGAACTATAGTGATTCAGCACTACAGTGGAAAATAACAAGAATTCAAACCTTCAACCGCTGTGTTAAAAAGGATATATTTTCTGCTTCTCTTCATTGTATAACACATCTACTAACTGGATAACATTTTTGTGCCGCAGTCGTCGCAGGAGCTGGATTTCCCTGCAGGAAAAGAAAAGGAAAAACATTACATTTTCAAAGTCTATTTCCTTACTGTGGAATGAAACTAATGTTTCTAAATCACACGGATCGTTACACTTCTGTGTTAGTGACTGTGTATTAGGGACTGTGTTAGTCCCAGCTGCTTCGCTGAAGGTTACCTCTCTGCACTCTTTGAGAGAAGGCTTTGTGTGCTCCTGAGCTCCAGGTTAGCCTATAACAATGTTCCCTGGGTGCTGGATACAATGAGAACCCTCCCCACTAACACAGTGCAGCTCCAGGTTCCCCAGCCAGGGATCCTGCTCAGCAGAAAGCAGAAGATGAAGTACAAAACCCAAGGAAGGTGCCTTGCTGCACCTTGGCAATGGAAACTGACTCCTGGGTGCCACTTCACATCCATTGTTTTGATCTTTGTCTCCTGGGATTTTGTACTCTGCCCCAAACCACCGGATTTCAGTACCTTTTACATTAAAGTCACCCTGCAGAACCCCACTGCTGCCAGCTGTAAGGAGGAGAAACAGGAGGATCAGGCCAGGCAGGTCAGAGTGCTCTGGCTGGCAGTGCAGCACTCAGCTCTGCTCTGCTGCTCTGCTCCAGGCAGGTGCTGAACCACACACCAGCCCCTCTTCTTACCATTGCTAAGTCCCTTAGAAAAGCAGGGCCACATTTACCAGCCTGCACTGCTGGAAAGAAGCACTGCAAAAAACTCAGAGCACAGCTTCAGAAGGGAGAGCCTCTGCCCAAGCACAGAGCATGGAGCTCAGAAAGCTCTCACCCTTTGCTTGCACAATTAGACCACCTGCAGTAACGAGCCACGACCAGCACAATGACTTGGTGCTGCATCATGTCTGATCAGCAAACCAGTAACAGCTCCTCCAAAGAGCTCATAAGATGCAGGACACAAGTTGGCTTTAAGAATTAAGAGAGCTGAACAGAAAGCTGGAATAACAAGGCAAAGCTCAGAAGAGTGTTTGGTTTAAATGGCAGACAGATTTGCAAAGTGATGCAGCCGCTCTAATTATAGTAATGACCAAAAGGCCGAAGTGGATTAAATTAGCATAGAACTGCAGCCAGCATTAGCAGAGCTCTAAGAAGTTCCTGCATAATGAAGGGAGACGGCTGAGCTCAGAGCCAGCAAGGGACAGAGCAAACACACCTTTAAGTAGGACTGCTTTCTGCAAAGGCAGAGAGCTTCCAATATTAGGAACGCATTTAAAATCCTCATCCTAGAGGCTCATTCCCTGTAACGCTGCTTGAAAGCACAAACACCAATTCCTCCCACCTTTAAGAGCCTGATAAATATTTCATATTTCTGCCATTTCTTTCCCCCAGAAGGACACTGTGAACCACCAATCCCAAACAGCAGCGAAGCACACCCACCTCCGGGGCAGGGGCCAAGCAGCCCATTTCCCAGAGGAAAGATTATCTCTATTTTTAGCTCCTCTTGCATACTGAAAGGGCTGAGGAATGGAGGCAGCCTGGCCACAGCCACCTCCAATCCCATTTGGTTTACAGAATTTGTCGCTTACATGGACCTCAGTGCTTGCTTTGTCAGGAGTTGCCTGTGTTTACCTCCACCCCCCCCCCAAGCTAACCACAAAGAACACTCCACCCTGCTGCTTTCTTTGCACTTTGCACTGTGATGTTTCAGTGACAGTGCAGGGAAGGAGACCCGTGTGCCTGCAGCTCATCATCCACGTTTTCAGGACCTCTCCAGCTGTTGCAACTTCATCTCCTTGATCCTTCTGAAAAAGCAAGATGAAATTTCAATTGTAATCCTTGTTTCTGCAGTCAGATCTCCCCCAGCAGAGGGAAAGGCACTTGGTCTGAAGCACAGCCAGGTGCTCGGGTGCTTCACCATGCTGCACAGAGCCAGGAGGATGGCAGAAGAAACTGACACCAAACACGACTGATGGACTTTGTCAGACCACTGTATTTGTACTGAAAGGAATGAGAAATAAACCTACTTCCCTAGCAGCTGGTATCAGATTGGCATTATGATGAGGACTGCAACCTTTCCTACATTTTCATTCCGTTTTAATGAATCTACCAGAAAGATTGTATGAGAGAGATGGTGCAATGAGTGCAGCAGTGCTCCCATTGTTACCTACACTAACAAAAAGGAGAAAGCCCAACTCCTAGGGAGGCCTCTGCCTTGTGTGTGGCCATCACTGCTGTACCCACTCACCTCACACTACCGTGTGGCTGCAACAATTTGCACCATGGAACTTTGTTCTACTTCTCCAGAGCACGAAGCCCCCTGGTGTACAGCAGGACAGACTGCTGGAACACAGACCCTGATTCAAAGCATGAGCATCCTGGAGCAGGGAGCAGAGATCCCCTACATGGAAGGCTCCTTCACTCTGCCAGACACACTGAGCTCATCCAGATAGACTGAGCCTCATCTCCTTGCTTTGGCAAACAGCAGGGCCTGCTGCTGCTGCCAGAACAAAGCTGCTGCTCATCCTGCATGCCTGGAAGGTGCTGAGAAGCCAGCAATGCCCCTCCATGGACCACCGAAGCATCAGATTCAGCCTTCGTTCCACTGAAGATTCCTTACAATTTACAAACTCTTAAAGAAATCTTTATCCACAAAGGCAAGACAACGTTCACACCCTTTAAAACTATGTTACCTACAAGGTTTTCAGAAGAACTGCCTTCCAGAGGAAAGATACAGCACAGCTGATCCGAGCTGACAGCCTGCCTGGCTCTGCCTGAAGGTGCATTCCCTTCCTTTGCTTCATAAGGCACCTCCACAGGTGCAAGCTGTTAGGATTTTACTGGAGGCAAGCACTGGTGGATCTTTTCCAGGCAAACTGAGCTTCCCAGAAGCACGGGCTCACAGCAGGTCTGAGCCAGGCAGCTCTCACAGCCCACCTCAAGGCTCTGCACCAAGCATGGCACTCCTAAACCGTGGGTGAGCAGAGCATTGTGCCACCCACCCCACCCCAAACCTCCCCCGTTGGATGGGCAGGCTGGGATGAGTCAGCCTCAGGCCATCCTGGCCTCCAGCACCCGCCCTGCAGCTCACAGCAAACCCTTCCTTCAGCAGGGCTCTCAATTCGCAGGCCCACATAGCAAATCACCAAATTACAGGCCTACTGCACATTTTCAGCCTCAGAAGAATTCTAATGAGCATATATTCAAATCTAAGTAATCACCGAGCATGGTAAGTACAGTACAAGACACTTGGGATATGCATAGAAAGTCCCAAACACTTAATTAAAATGGGAGGCTATTAGCACACAGTTTTATTAAATTTGTGCTGCTAGAGACAAACACTCCTCCAAATTTTCTTTCATCTTTTTGGCAATCCTACTGAACTCCTTCTTGGCATGAAGTGGAAGCAGCAATTAGCCATAGCATCAGCTGGTTGACCAAACCACCCCAGCCTCCCTCTGCAGGGACTGAGAGCACACACAGATCCCCCACACTGAGCTAGGAGATGTGTCCCACCCCAACGTGAGCACTGAGGGCTTACAGAGCTCTTACAGGCTCATCTTCCAGGAGCAGAACTGGATTATTTGTGGGGATAGAGAAGAATCATCCCATTTGCTAAGATAACCCTATCATGCATTTCAGCCCCAAACCTGAGGTCCCAGAACTGTCACTGCACAATGAGATCCACATCTCCAGGCTGCAGTGCCTGCTCTGTGTGCTCAGCCTGGGTACAGACCTGTCCCACCCCCCAGGCTGCTCATTACTCCCTGCTTGTCACTGTTCCCTGTGTATTACTTGCTCATGTAATTACCCAAGAGCTGACAGTCCAGGAACTGTTTTCTAGGGAATTTCTTGGACAACACACTATTAATAGGAGCTTTGCCTTCACTGCTGCAGCAGCAATGCTGAGGCGTCCTGTGATAAGTGGATGGGGCACGAGGCCATCATTACAAATCAATTACATCTCTGCCACACAAACCAAGCCACCGTGCAGCAAAGAGCTGCATCCGTTAGAAACCAAGATGGGAGATCAGACTGCTGGAGGAACAAGCTCTATCTCTACAGTCAAGAAAGAAGAAGAAAAGTATGAGGTATTTTGAGACTGAAATAGTACAGCCACTCAGCCCTGCTGCCAGGGTGCTCCACCACATTAGCAGCACAATGTGAAATTAACCACAGAGAGGAAGATCTGCTTCAGATGCGACTCTGTGACCTGCAGCAAAGCAAACAACTCACTGAGGGTTCAGGAATCCCACTCTCATCCACCTCACATAACCTGAGAGCAGCTGCCTGCATCCTGCCCTGGGAGAGCCCTCTGCCTGCACGTACTGCTGGGGTGCTGGCAAGGCAGTGAGCACGGAGCAGTGCTTCCATGCCAGGGATGGGAGAGGAGATTTTTCCATCTCAAAGGACACCAGCTGAAGTCAGGATGTTTGCAAAGTTTACACAGCTCATCACAATCATATCTGACACGCACCGTGCTGCAGACACCCTGCTGCAGATAAGGACTGCAAGTATCACTCACCAACAGGCATTACATATTTACTAATGAGTGAAGTAACGAGTAACTTTCAACAAAGAATGGGAACAGAATCGTGCTGTTTGGTTCTACGATCTGGTTTTTTTTTTTTATTTTATTACATGCCAACAGCTTGCAGGGTACAAAGCACTCAGTAAAGCTGTTCAAACGCAGCTGAAGAAAGCCAAACACCAATGGAGTGCGGCCAAGCAGCGTGACATTAAAGAGAGATCACACAGTGCTTTCCAGCACTACCTGGAAATAAAGCCTTACCGTGGTCACACGTGTTGTTAAATGCCACCATGTGCTCCCCCCATCCAACTGACAGGGCAGACCATAAGGGTTTTGATGCCTGATCAGCAGCTTCATTCAAAGAGGAGATGGTTCTCACCGCCTATCGCAGCAGGGCTGGATGGTTCTGATTAGCTCAGAGTTGTGTTGGCAAAAATACAGCATTTTGTCTTTAAAAATCACCATTGATCATGTAGATAAAGGAAATGAATGGGTGGCCTAAGAGAAGGACAAGGTGACAAAAATAGGAACTTGAGCCCAAGTAAGCCCTCATTAGGAGGCAACATTTAAAACCTGCCCCTGTGTTTTGAAACAAGCAAGGCTGAGCCAGAAAAACATCCACGACCAAACAAAGCAGAACTCAGGTAGTCTGGTTCACTAACTAACCCTGATGAAGGCAAATCAGACATTTTCAGACCGGCTCCATGCATGAATAAAACTTCTACAGGGTTCACTTTGGGACTCGGCACCATCCCCATAGTTCTGACATCAACATCTCCCCTGGTATTTGGAAACCTTTCTTCACTACCAGGGAGAAAAAAAAGTTCAAGTAAAAAAGAAACAACCTCCCTCTTCTCAGCAGAGCTCTTGATAGAAGTGAAGGGGCAGGGATGGAACAGGGCACCCATGCCTCTACCAGAAAAACAAGAAACATTTTATTACACATTAACCAGCAGCTCACTCTTATTCTGAACTTGAGCCAGCAAAGGGAGGTCCCAGCGCAGAACCCTGCGCCTGTTCTGTCACTATGCATGTCACTGAAGGTTAGAAGGCAAACCCCAGGAGCTGACACAAGGTACAGGACGTGAAGTACCTCACAGCTGAGCTCACAAACTCAAACCAAACTGAGAAACAGAAACAAGACTCTGCTGGGTCAGGGCCCTGCGCTCAGCACGTCGCAGCTCAGTGCGCAACACAAGAGTCCTCTAAACACCCCCAGCCCTCCCTCCTGCTATGAGATAAGCCCCGTGCAAACTGTTGCTGCTGCAGGAGGTTGTCCCCTCCCAGCAGATAAACAGCCATCTCTCAGGGCTGTAATAAACAGCTTGCTGTGGGAAACAGGCTGTGAGGTCTTCGTGTGCAGGGCACAATGCTGCTGAAAGGGAAAGTTCCACCTAACGAGTCCTGCAAATGAAGCATAACACTAGGCTTCTCCCCACAGAATGTTTTAATTAGTTACTTGTGCCCTGATTAATCAGTATGTAACTGGCACTTGGAAAACCTTCCAAGCACAGATCTTGAGTCACTGAAAAGAGGTTGACAACCCTTGTCTCTCTTTTACAGCTGCAGAAATGAACTGAAAAGAGCCTTGAATTGCTTCCTAAACTCATTAGCCAGAAGAGAAACCAAGAATAAAACCCAAGGCTTGGTATGCCCACAACACATGGGATCACATCCCAGCACCAGCGTGGGTAGCAGCAATCACTGTCTGAAGAGTTTGAGAGCACAGCCCCTCCTGGGCACACAGACACTGCCCAGTGATGCTGCACCCCCATTCAGCTGAAGGAGCCCTTGAAGCTGAGCTCCCTGCCCCTGTCCCCAGCCAGGACAAGGTTAGGAGCCTTCAGCCACGCAGCTGAGGACAGAGAGCATTTCTTAATACCTACACCTTGTGAAGCATTTCCAAAACACAAAGTTACGTGGTTAGTTGAAACGATGCAGAACTTCAGCCGGAAAATAAAACTAAAGTTTAACCCCCTCACTTCCCAACTACCAGAAACATTTACTCACTTTTTCACGTTTGCCTCCCCGTTGGGAATTCTGCGTAGCTTCTTCTTCTTCAGAATTTTCACAGCTCTCCTACAGAGGGTTTCAGAGTCCAGCATCTCCTTGACTTTGCCATAAGATCCTTCTCCAAGCAAGTCTCCCATCAAGTACTTGCCAATGAGCTTTGCTCTTTTCCGCCGTGGCTGGTAGATGACTTCAGTAGAGTCAATGCGATGAATAAAAGTGTCCATCCCCACAGACATCAGCTCGCTCTCTCCAAACATACCCAGCTGCTGAGGCTCCTGCATATCCATCCTGGATTAAGTTCCTTAACTTGTCTTCCTTAAGCGCTCAGGGTTTTAATCCTGTTTGTTTGTTTCCAACACTCCCTTTTACTCCTTCTTGAAAAAAAACATCCAGAAGATTGTACAAACATTAATTAAAAAAAAAAAAACAACAAAACAAGAAAACAAAACAAACTATGAGCTGCTTCCAGCTCAAGTGGATGCTAAAAGATCCAGGTCTGCTCCAGTAACGCGTCTCTTAAGAAGAATATATAGCTCTGACCAGACACGATCAGGTTGGGACTCGCTTTGCTCCTGGCCTGGTCCCACCTTTAGGGTTCTTTCAAGTCACCTCAGCCTTTTGCTTGGCCCAGTTTGTGAAGGTAAGTGCTAGGTCATCCTGGGGACCTCAGACCATCACATAAAACAGACCACTGCCAAGTCTCGTTCGTGGCTTTCCATTCCCAGCACAGGCACCAGCTCCTAGCAGGACGGTGGGGGAAGCACTCCTGCCCTGCAGCCTTCACCTTCCGAGCACTAGAGCAGACGTTCGGGCTTTTTTCAGCCGTTTGGAAGCTGGAACCAGGTTTCTTTGAAAGAGTTTTCAGAAACAATTCTAATTTCTTCGCTTTTCACGCCTACAAAAGTTTGAGGCCTTCGGTGCCTATTGAGATCTCCCAGGGGCATCCTTCAGCCACCTGGATTGCGCCTGGCACATGATGTGTCACCGCTGCTGTTCCCAGGCTCAGCGGGCGTTGGACAGCCAAACCCCACCGGCAGAAAGCCAAACCCCGGAGCTGCGCGGGCACAGCGAGGTGCGGGACGGCTCAAGAGGCAGCAAACCTCTGCGCCAGGCGCTCCCAGCGCCCCATTCCCCGCCCGGGTGCGGGTAGAGGGACGGACTCCTCACGGGCCGCCCCCACAGGTGTCAGCGGGGCCGGAGGAACAGCGCAGAGCCTCCGAGGAGACGGAAGGAGCGAGGCGGGAGCAGAACGCCGTGCGCCTGCTGGGCCGCGGGGACGCCGCCGCCGGGAACCGGGCTCCGCGAGCGGCCCAGGGAAGGGCCTTCCCCGTGCGCCGGGGCCGCTCCCTCAGCACCGGGCCCCGCGCTGCGCCGCCGACACGGGGAACGGAGCGGGGAGCCCGGCGGCCTCGTCCTCCCTCCCCGCTCCCGGGCCTCGCACCGGGCCGGGCCCCGGCGCCGCGCTCCCCTGGCGTCCACCCGTCTCAGAGGGATCCCCACCGGCCGCCGTCCCCGCGCTGCCCTCACGGACTCGCCTCAGGGCCCGCTGCAGCCGAACCGCGCCCCTTTAGCCTCTCCGCCGCCGCCGCAGCGCGCACGCCGCCGCCATTTTGTTTACCTCCCGCCCCCGCCCGGCCCCGCCGCGCTCCCGCCGTTGCCCCCCCCACCCCGGGCCTTGCGCCTCCCTGGCGACCGACGTCCGCGCCCATTGGTCACCGTGCCGGCCCCGCCCCCGAGAGCTCTCTCGCTGATTGGCTGCGGTCATGCCACGAGGAGGCGGGGCCGGCCCAGAGGCTTTCGCTTCCGGTTGGCTCGCGGAGTTTCCAGCCCGCCCTTTCACTCGGGTAGAGGGAAACGCGCCGTGATAGGCTGAGGCAGCTGTCCGTCAGCGCCGTCGGCCGTAGGGGGCAAAGGGCAAAGGGCGAAGGGCGAAGGGAAGTGGTTGCCATGGAGACGGGTGGAGGAGGGAGTGGCGCCGCGCATTGGGCCTGGGCCTGCACCGCCGCGCCCTGGTCGTCCCGGGCGGGGCCTGCTGTGCAGCCCGTTCTTAGCGCTGCACCAACGCTCCGGAATCACTGCCCGTCTGTTCTCCTGATCCCTACGTTCGGTGCTAAACGTGACGCGCTAAACTCCTGCCGTGCGTGCAGGAATTCTGTCAGCAGACGAGGCCCCCCCGTGCTGCCCTCGCGCACTGCCGCCATGGGCCGTTCTGCAAATCCCTGCTGAGCGCTGAGGAGGCCGGCACCCATCAGGCAGTCCCAGCGTGTCTCCGTGCTTTTGGACATTAACGAATAGCAGATGGTAAACAGCTCGGTGCTGCCTTTATCTGTAGGCTCTCAGAGGTGAAGCAGGGAATCAGCGGCCCTGAAACAAGGCCAGCATTGGGCTGGAGGGCAGCGGCTGCTTTCTGCTGTGTGTTGTCGCTGTGTGACCAGAAACAAAGACAGGAGAGGTTTGGATGAGTCAGAGGAGGTTCATGTGCATGGCAGCGTCCTCCAGGTGTCCACCCGGCTGCTGGGGGGGGACCCGGCCATTGAGTCTCACACACTGCCAAACCTCACAGTTCACCACAGGTCTGTCCTCACCAGCTGTCCATCCCGACATTCTCAGGCCAGAGGTGCTGTTAGTGCTGCTGTGCCTGGCTGTGCTCTCATTGCATCACTCCTTCACACCCCATCCTGACCTTTTGGCTGTTTTCTCCTCTCGAGAGGAGTCTGGCGGCAAGAATGTTACTGCCTTTCTCCTTGCTGGATCCCAGCAGCAGCATCTCAAGAGCACCACAGAGCGGCAAGAGCTGCCACCTCCTGGCCGAGCTCAGGGCTTCGTGTGTCCCAGTCTCCTCATACCCTTGTCCCCACTTGTCCCCACTTGTCCCTGCTCTGAGGCCCCTTGCATCCACAGCCCTGCAGAACCTACCTTCACTCAGTTGCTCCCAGAGGCTCAGTCCTGGAAATGGCATCACCTCCAGCTATTGCCATCTGCTTTTGGACAGTGTTAGAAAAAAAGTGCAGAAAGCATTGGAAAAAACTTTTCCAATATGACCTATGTAGTGGTTCCCTTGGGATAAGTTGAGATTTTTGTTCTTTTGAGTTTTGCACTAAGGGGTGTTTTAACTCCTTCTTCTGGAAGTGATTAAGCTCCATAGAAATCTCTACTTTTATTTGAAAATTAAGAACAGCCTGCCAGCATACATGGCCATACACACAAGCGAGCTCGGTGAACATCAGAAGAAGAACAAAGAGGGAATCCAGCACAGTGGCACTGAGCTCCATGAGCCTCTCTCCATCTCTGGGCAGCAGGAGCTCAGGGCTGAGAACACCAGACTGAGACAGGATCAGAGAATGCCTGGACAGAAGGAGGCACAGCTGCCCCAGGACCAACAGCTCTGCATTCTCACTTCCTCAGGGCCCTGTAACACTGTGTTTGTCTCTGCTCCCTTATAGGCTTCTCTCATGATAGTGCCTGGCCACATGTGATTTACTTTGATCTTGGCACAGAGTCCAAAGTGCTGGAAAGCGATCGCCCAAATTCTGGTAAGTGCTGTGTTTCCCCTTCCCAAGAGGGCCGGGTTCCCAGCAGCACAAGGGCAGAATCAATTGGAAAACATCCACACCAAAGAACCCCAGACAGGAGCAGCTCCCACTGCCTCCTTTGCAGCTCCCACCCGGGCTGCATCAGCTGTGCTCTGCTCCCAGGAGGTGACGCTCCAGGAAGAGGCTCCCCAGGACTGAGGGGGCTTTGCAGATTCCTCTGTTGTTCTGGCACAGGCCAGCCCCAGAGCTGTGGCTCCATTCTCCCCCTCTGTGCTGTCCCTTGTTAAAGCTGTAGGGCAGCATGGGCCAAGCTGGGCCCAGAGTACCCCAACCCAGTGGAAAGTCAGGGGATTTCCAGGCTGTGGGAAGAAACAGGAACTTAGCGCACGCAATGTGTCCAAACACCCTGACATGGCCGCAGCAAGCAAGCTGTAGCATGCTTGCAAGCCAGCACTGCTGGATCGGGGCCCTGATGTTCGTGTCTCTGATCCTGCTCCCCCAGGACCTGCTGCCCCCCAGAGGTCCAGCTGTCTGGGAAAGGCTTATTCTGGGGAAGGCAAAACACTTGGGATCATAGACAAAGGTGCTTGGCACAAAGCCCATCACTGACTGCAGCAGGGGCTGTGCTGCAGCCTCAAGAACTCACGGGGGGCTTTCCTTTGTGGTGCTGCTGTCTCCTCGTACAGCAACAATGCTCACCCCACCTCACGGTACCTCACTACCTCATGTGTGAGTCCTTCCCTTCCTAATCCAGAGGTGGTGATTAGGATAGAGGCTCCATTGCTCCTGAAAAAGGGGTTGGGAGGGGACTGCTGGGTCATCAGATTCGTGCCTGAAATGGGAACTGGGGTGAGAAGTGGAAAGGAGGCGAGTGCTGTGTCATGGCCCCAACTGCTGGGATGGCACTGATCAGGAGGAGGCTGGAGGGATGCGTGCTGGTTCTTCCAGTGTTTGCTTTGTTCACAGTTGTATCATACTAAACAAATAACTCTAGGAGATTTTAAGCCATAGAAATGCATGATTGTAGGGCAGTTGTTGAGTCCCAGCCTGAACCACTGATTGAGCACCCAGGGAAAAGACCCAGTCAGCCCTGAGAGCACAGGTGAAGGCAATTCATCTGTGCAACCAGAAGGGCTGGAGCCTGTCTGTTCCTCTCTTACACCCCATTTAAGGGTTGACTACCCCAGGGAAGGATTTCTTTCTGGAGACCCCTTCTTAGTGAAGTTTTCCCCCATGAACCTAGAATCTTCTCATACAGGTAAACAATTTTCTTCCACAGAATCACGTTTTCTTCACATGGATTTCCCTTTCTTTATAGCACCTTTCTATTTTGCTGGTCCTTTCATCATCACACCTTTGCTGTAATGCCTTTCCTGTTGTACTGCTCTATCCAACTGCTACAATGACTAATGGAGCTACAGCAATTGTTCTCAGAGAGCTCACGTCCTCAAGGGAACAAGCACAGCACTGTAGGGCAGCGCTATCTGCAGGATGTCCTTTGGTGCTACTTTGGTGCCTGTGGCAGCATGGGGTGAGCCAGGGCAGGAGGTGGTGTTGGAGGTGTGACTTGAGAGAGTCAGAACCTCTCACGTTAAGCTCTGGAGAATGGATGTTTCAAAAAACATGACACAACTGCCTCGATTAATGCAAGCAGATGATTGAAGTGTTCTGAGAGCAGTGCTTGTTAACAACAAGAGCCCAAACATGACGAACTCTGCATTTAGGTCTGAGCAGGACAAAGGGAGCTGCCTTTGTGCTGGGCAAAGCTAAGGCCACATCCCTGGCTGTGGTGTCTTAGGGTGCAGGGCTCAGGGGCTGCTCTGCTCCCCCCGTGGCAGGAGCCCAGCACTCAGAGCTGCAGATAGAGACGGCTCTGCTCTGCTGGCACCTCCCTTCTGGGAATCAGCCGGACGCAGCCCTGTTCTGCTCTGCTGAAGATGCCAGTGCAAAAATAGTCTTATCTGGAGTGCTTCTTTACGTGACCCCGTGGGGACTTTTGTTCTCGTTGTCCTGGGACTGAACCGGGGCAAAGATCCAAGAGAAGCAATTAAAAAAAGCTTTAGGAACGGGCGGGAGGCGTCGGGCAGCCTGGGGGGGCGCAGAGCCGCTCCTCCATCGGGGCTGCAGCGCTCCAGGGGTTCAACGCTTCACCTCTCCGCTGTCCCACAGCGCACCGCAGCCGCCCCCGTCCCGCAGGTGGGAAAAGCGGGGAGAAAGAAGAGACAGGAGCCCCCCGCGGTCTCCAGGAGGCGGGCGGTCGGCCTGCAGCCGTTCCGCGTGCCCAGCCATGCCTGCGCAGCCCGGCCCGGCCGCCTCGCCCTGCGGAACTTCCGCCTTCCAGGGGTGGCGCCCTCCGCCCACTTCCGCCCGGAAGTCCGTGTCCCTCCCCCAAAATGGCGGCCTCTGAGGGCGAGCCAGAAGGCGGCGGTGGCCGCCGGGCGGGAGCCTGAGCCCCCCGCGTAGGTAAGGGCCGGGGGCGCGGGGCGGGGGTCGGCTCTTTGTGGAGCTCCGGTTCTCGGCTGGGCGGAGGGCTCCGATATTGAGGGGCGTTGCGGGGGCGCGGGGCTGCTTCCTCCGCTCCCCTCGGGCTGCTCCGTGTCCGGCGGGTCGGGTGTGAGGGGAAAATCCTTCACCGAGGGCTGCTGGGGCTCCGCCGCCGCCCGGAACTGCGCTGTCCCATCCCTGGGGGCGTCCCAAGGCCGTGGGTGGGGCCTGGGCAGCCCGAGCTGGTGGGGAGCACCCAGCCCACGGCTGAGGGGGTTGGAGGGGCCCTTCCGACCGCCCCTCGGTTCTGTGAGAGGCGAAGGGGCCTCGGAGTGCTTTTTGGGCCGGTGTTTCCCAGTAGCAATCTCCCTTTGAAAGCGAAAGCCAGCCTTGTCGCTGCGTGCAGCCCGGTGTTGAGGAGGGAACCGTGCTGTGCAAAGGCAGAGTTCTCACTTGTACGCTTTGTTCGGCCGCTTTTGAATCGAGCGCTGCTGAATAGACTTAGAAACCGTCAGCACAGCCTCGAAGCCCGTGCCTGTCTGTTGTGTTGCGGTTCTTAATGGCCCTATTAAGAGCCTTTGAAGGATAGGGCTTGACTCTTAACTCCGGTGCTGTTAGCAGTCACTTGCATACCCAGTTCTTAACATAATTAATTACCGATGCAGTGTTGGAGGAAAAGCTCCGTTCTCAAAAGTAACCATAAATATCGGTGTAACAGGGCTCGATCCTACTTCGAGTTAATGTGCTCCATTTACAAGTGAAATAAGATGGTCCTTTGGAGGGCGGGTTCTGCAGGTTCATCACTGGGATCCTTTGGGGGTTTTTCTGGTCTGTGCACTGCCGTGGTTGTAAATGTGAGCAGAAAGACGCAGGCTGTGTGGATGCTGTGGTCTTCTGTGAGTTATCCACATCATCTGAAATGTTGAGCACTGAGCCCAGTGTGGGTACTGCTAAACTGAGCAGCAACTGGCTGTGGGAAGTGCTTCAGTGGAGAATCACATACCAGTATTTTGCTTTGAGTTCAGGAAACACTGTGTGTCCCCTACAGCAGTAAAAACTTTGCAGCCTGTTGTAATTAGGATGCCAGCTGCAGGCTTCAGGAGCCTGAATTCTGGCTTCATCTCTGCTGCTTGCTTGCTTCTTGTTGATGGTTATCCATTCACCTGGTCTTTGTACTCTCGTTTTCCTAAAATAAGACAATACCTTTAACAGCTTAACCCCCCAGAGCTTCAGTCCTTCACTCTGTGAAGGAAAAATGCTTGAATACTCTTAAAATACTTGTTTTAAGCATTGCCAAAGCAGCATTCTGTGTCAGGTCTCAGTGCTGAGCAGTGAGCACCACGCAGAGTGGGCACTGCAGTGCTTTCAGGCATTCCCAAATCTATCTGGTGGGGAGTGCTGAAGCTAACGGAGCCATGGTTGGCACCTGAAGGTTGCTGTTTAATTTGGAGTGGTGTTTTTTATCTGATTGTTTCATGCAATGGCTGACTGGTGCTGATAAAGAGGAGCATGTTTCCCCAACTGTTTTCTCTGGTAGTGTTTTTCCTCCTCTTGGAATTGCTCATGCAGGGCTTTCGGATGGGTGAAAGTGAAACTATGCTTTATCAAGCAGATGTAATGGTAAACCCACAGAGCCTGACAGAAGATAGCAGAGCCAGGGAATTTTACAACACTTTTTCTTTCATGTTTAGTTCTTAATTTGATTCTTTACTCTGGAACAGGAACGGTGCAGCCAAGTCTCACATTTCATCATGTGTCAGACATGGGACAGATGCATCTGCCAAGCTGGGTGCTCATTGAAAAGCGACAGCTTTGCTCACTGCAGACTGTTTTTTTTTTTTTAAATAACACTGAAGCATACATGGACTGAATTTTCCTTTTTATTTATTTATTTTTTTACTTTTAATTTTGTGTTTAAAATAGTGACCGTGTGGTTTGTTTGAGGGTTGTGTTTCCTGACTGAATGGGCCTTTTTAATGTTTAAGTTACAGAGCTGTGAAATGGGGGGTTTATAATAAAAATGCTGACACAGGTTTTAAAGCTTTTTGAACAGTGACACTGTATTAAAGAGCCAACTGTGCAGCCAGTGAATGCTGCACTGTGATTCTCAGTCGTGAGAGTCTGGATCTCTCTGGAAAGCAGTATAGGCTTAATTAGGAGTTTTATATTCTCCTGAAACACTTTCTCAGCTTAAAACTCTTCAGTCATTTTTGGTAACACGATCAAGATTTGTAAACATAGAGCTATGAAAGAGGCCAACACATGCCTCTTTCACAGAGAAAGTGTGTGCTGAGCCTGCCTGAAGGTTGTCTGGTTAGAACTGGTGTTTTATGTGCTTGTGATCAGTAGGGAAGCAGGCTTTGATGTCCTGGGGTGTTTTCTGAGCAGTGTGTGAAGCAGAATGCTCATACCCCATGTGGTAGCACTGCACAGGGTATCAGGACCTGCTCAACTCATGTGAAGTGTTTCTTCCAGAGCTTCTCTTGTGATTATCTCAAAAACAGTGGGCAGAGGTGAAGCGTAGGGGATTCTGGAGATTGCACTGCTTGGCTTTAAATCTTAATCAGTTATGTGCTTTCTGCTCTTCTTTTCCTTTAATTAACCAGCATTATGGCATAGTTTTGCCTTGCAGGTGTGTTCTGAAGCTGACTCCAGGAGCATGTGCATGGCTGAGCCTGGTGCTGCTCTGTGTGCTCCTGTTCCAGCCTTAGCTCTGGCAGATGGGCAGATGGTTCTCACTCTTAACTGCCTAACATTAATCCAAGAAAATGTAAGGAATGGCACACTGGGGCACATGCCAGCATTAAGGCTCCAAATTGACTTTTTCATTAGTTGGCTTATGTTTCTGTGCTTTTCTTTTGAGGATTAAGGCCACTGTGACTCTGCCAGTATCCAAATAGTGCATCCAAATGATGGGCAGTGTGAGCCTGGAGCCACAGCCTCAGCTGCTGGGAGTGCTCTGTGGCACTGACCCTTCTTCTGGGAGTGAGGGGGGGGGCGTGGAGCTGGGTAGGAGCCCCTGTCAGTGCAGTTCCCATCTCTGTACGTGGAGGCCCTCAGAGCTATGAGGCACTTCCTCACTCATGGTGCGACTGTTTCCATGGCAGAACTGTGTGGCATAAATATTACTACTGTGCTCGTCTCTTCACGTCCATAGTAACAACACTTTTGCTTTAGGGAGTTCCTGATAGGGCTTAATTTCACCTAGATAAACTCCCTGGTTGCAGGCTGCATGTGGGGAAATAGCAGAGCTATGTCTGGCTGCAGGCTGTCAGCACAGCTTTTGGTGTGGATTAATGTGATGGCAGAGCTATGAGAAGGATGTTATTTTTTGGAAGAAGCTTGTGCTGATTTGACTTGATGTTTGTGTATTGTAATTGGAAACAACTAAACTGTTGCTTTGTGTGGAGTGAGAATGGTGCATCTTTTGGAGAGGAATTCTTTTAGTGTCCTCAAGCAAGTCAGATTCTGCCCTGACTTTATTGGCTGCACTTCTTGTTCTGTGTGCCTGTGCTGCAGTCTGTGCCCTGCATGCTGGTTCTTCAGCTTTTATTTTTTCCCTGGCACTTATAATAAAGGTTTCCTACATGCTAATTTAAACCTGCCTGACTTCAGCCTCTCTGCATGGGTCAGTTTGTATTTTGCTGAGAATGCTTCCACCCCAAAAGCTGTCTTTGATTTTCAGTTGCGTGGACTTAACTTGAAACAAGGAGGGCCTGGCACTGCTGGGAAGGCAAAGCTCTTGCTCTGCTGTGTGCCACTGTCTTTGGAGGACAAGTTATTTCCTTTGCATGCACCACTGTATATCTTGGATAGATCTGGCAAGAAGCTTCAGAATGATCTCAGCTCTTCTCTTTGTTTACGGACGGTGGAACTCCAGCAGTTAATCTGTCCATTTGTTTGCAGTCACCACAGTTTGCTGTTGGCTGGCATAGCCCTGCTAAGAAGTGAAGTTATCCCTGTTCCCTTCAGTCTCATTCCCAAGCCTGGTGGTGCTGTGTGCACAGGATATGGGGCTAAGTCTGTACAGAACAAATGCATCCAACGTGCGTTCTTTCTAGCTGAAAACATTCAGGAGATCAAGGTGACTTAAAGTGCTGGGTTAGCATGCCCTCAAGTGGTTCCACTTTCATCACAGATGCGTATTATTGTTATTACTTATATCTAGATTGATGTTATCCTGTGCTATTGTATCTGGACTGAGCTGTGTTCCTCACCAGCCTGAGGATAAATTTTTCTTTATTCTTCTGTAACTTCCTAATGTTACTTGGAAGATGTTTGCATCAGGCTCATTTTCTTTCATGCTTTCTAATGTGCGACGTTGAAGTCATGCTGGGCTGACCCTGACTTTTCCTCCTTGGTTTTCCAGTGTGAGTCCCTGCTGGGGATGGGGCTCTGATTCAAAGCCTCCTTCCTCATTGCTTAAGGCAAAATGTTCAGTCTAAACTCTGTCCAAAAATATGGCAAGAAGAAGTGTTAAAGAGGAACTTGAAGCTAGCTCAGTCATTGAGACCTAAAATCACTTTTTGGTGTGGTGCTCAGTTCCCATTTCTTAGGGCAGTTCGTGTTCAAGCTGTGCTCCTGGGGAGCCACACAGGTGGAGCAGAGCACTGGGCTCTGTCTGCATCGGGAGGGGAGCAGGATTGTGTTTCAGAGCCCTCTCTCCTGTTACAGGTATATGGTAACTCAATGCTCAGCAGGTTCAGCTCTGACTGTTCTGGGCATGCCTGTGGTTTCCTAGCTGTCATCTTTTAAAAGAGAACAATTTGGAGTGAGTAACAAAGGCTGAAACACAACCAGAAGGAAGTGCTCACCTGTCCTGAGCATGCTGTGGGCTCCCACCTCTCCTGGATGCAGCTGCCTGTGAGCTGAGCCTACACCACAGTGCTGTTGGTGCTGACTGCTGCAGGACAGGTCCTTGTGTTCTTCTGACCTGGAATTGCTGCAGCAATTCTACTCTCCTACAAAGATCAGGCTGTTAAAATTTGAAATATGCTCCTTGTAACACCTGGGCAGGAAGAATTCCATAGGAATTTCAGCCCAGGTCACAATAGGCAGGATAGCAAACTTACTAATGTCGGAATTATTCCTATAGCTTAATCAGGATGACTCATGAGTGCTCGCGGGGCTTTGTCACGCTCAGCAGCAGTTTCACTATGAGCCCCAGCTGCCTGGCCAAGCAGCAGCCAACCCAGCTTTGGTTCCCCTGGTTGTGTAAGCACTGCTGAGTGCCATCATTCCACATCAGGAGGGGCACGCTGCTGTTTCTCAGCAGTACATGCAGCACTGGGGGCTTTACCTGCCTGTTGTTGGGGCTCAGCTGTGTCCCTGCTGCTGCTTGCACCAGGCACTGGTGTTCTCCTTTTCCACTTTTGCCTTCCTTATTGTGGTTGCTGGTGACAGGAACCTCATCCTCAGTGCTTCCAGAGCACTTCTGCTGGGTTGGAAGCTGTTACAGCGACCAGTTTTGTGGCTTATGCTCTTCATTCATTTTTTTGCAGCTATTTTTTATAGGTTTTGCGGCAGTGAATGAAGAAGCAAATCTATTATGCAAAGCAAGATGAATTCCAGCAGTTTTTAGGGATTTATCCTTCCACTATTTGGTTGTTCTTTTGGTGTTTTTTTTTTTCCAGTTGTTTACTTCCTGTGCTGCAGCTAATTCTTTACAACAAATAGCACAGCCATCCAGAAATTAGCCTAATTACCTAGCAGCTCTATTTAGAGGTATATTGCATATTGGATATAGAAGTATATTGGATATAGAAGTATATTGCATATTGGATGCCACCAGCATTACCTCCTGGCACCCAGGACCCACACAGGGCTGCACTGTGGCCAGAACAGTTTCATCCCTGGCAGCTCTGCCCTGGAATTTGAGGTCACTGCTTTCTGTGATCCTTTATTTTCTTTTCTGGTTCTATAAAAAGCTTCAGCCAGTTTGTGGTTCCTGAACTTGGTGGTAGCAAGCTGCTTGTTCAGGCTTATGAAGTCAAAATTCTCAAAACCTAATAGTCAGCAAACATCCATTTTTACCGTTAGGATGTGGAAATGAGAGAGCTCTGGCTCGCAAGGAATTGCTGATATTTGTGGCTTTCTGTGGCTGCATCCTTCGCTGCACATTGGGCTGTTCCCACTTCTAGCATTCATGCAGTAGCAGCTGTTGTGTTTCTGTTTGTGTCCAGAAATGCTTTTTGCACACATGCTGCTGGGGTGGTGGCTGTGTCCATCAGTCTGGTGTGGAGCTGCTGCCTTTACACACACAGCACCACAGCTCTCCACCAGTACACTGCTCCATTTCGGGGTTGTATTGAGGGGATCTGTCCCTTACAGTGTGACCCAGAAGATGGAGATGGGGAGCCCATGAGGTCTGGGTGTCACTCACTGTGTTTCTTAGGGCTCCCAACCCATGCATCCAGCCCTTGAGATGTGCTGCTGAGGCACAGAGATGCAGAGCAGGCAGGCAGAAATGCTGCTATTGATTTTTTTTTTTTCCTTTTCTAAGTTACTTTGGCTGTAGAAGTAAAGCTGTATATTTGCTACAGCTGTTACGGGAATAGAACTGCTTCTGATTTCCTATCGAAAGCTGTTACAAACTGGAAGAAAGAGAAGTAAAAAAAAAAAAAAACCAAACCCCTGAGCTCTCTGCTGAGAATGGGAACGGTGTTTTAGAGGCACCAGAGGATGTCAATATCTCTGAAGTGTGTCTGTGATGCTGACCCTGGGGTTGGTGCTCCTCGCCACCTCTGCTCAGCAGCAGCCAAGCTTTATTTGAAGCCATCTATAAAGGGAAACTATCTGTGCCATTTGCAGCTTTATGTATTTGAATAAAGGCTCAGGGATTTTCTTGTTACGGTGTTCCTTCTGTGTTCCTTTCAGTCTGTTTGGATTGGAAGGCTGGGGGACTTTGAACAGGTTGATGGAGGTGGCAGCAATCCTAGCTCACCACTGCTTGGTGGAGGGGGATCTGGGTGTCTCAGCATAGGCTTCACTGTCAGCATGGGTCTTGTCACACCCATGGAGAGGGAAGAGCAGCAGGGAGAGCTGTGGATGAGGAGGGCTGAGGCAGAGCTGTTCTTTAAGCCAACCCTTCAGTTTCACCTGTGGTGCGGAGCCACGATAAACCTTTTGCCTTGTTTTGTGTTGAAGCCTTTCTCTCACCACTTCCTTCCTAAGATGTAAATTAAAACTTCGTAGGATCTCTTGTCAACCACCCAGTGGCATCAGAGAAAAACATAAAGCCAAAGAAGAAAGCAACCCAAAAAGTGTGAGAAAAAGGCATCTCCCGGGGTGGCTCTGCTGAAGCTCATGCTGCTTTGCTTCATGCTGACTGAGCCTTTTTTCTGCCTGCCTTCGCTATGGGCTGGAGGTCAAAGTCTACATTTATGCAGCGCTGTTTGCAAGCTATATTGCAGTAAATGGTGTGCTTTGGGAGGGAGAATTCCTTGAATATTTCAACATCTCCGCAGTCCTTTCTGTGCAAAGCTGCTTGATAGGTGAGACAGGAGCATGGCTCTGCCCGAGGAATCCATCCCCAGCCCTTTGTGTTTGGGAGATGTCACATCAAGCAGCTTTTGCTTCAGCATCAGCATTTTGTTACGTGTGAGTGGGGTTCCCACTGCTGAACGGGCTGCTGTCAGGGATGGCAATGTGTGTGCAGCCCCTCACGAGGCTCCAGGACTGCACATGGTGGGCAGGCTGCTTTCTGGTGCTGATGTTTGACTAATAAATCAAAAGCCCTGAGGTCAGTATATTAATTAGGATGCCAGGGTGCTAGTGGACTGTTTTTAACTACTTTTGCTCCCGGGCTTATGGACTATAAAGCCCAAGTGTGGATTTTATAGTGCAATAAAAAGAAACACTTCTGGTAGTAAAAGAATGAGATCACAGCAAATCTATGGTGAAATAAGGTCAGCGAGAAGGATCCTGGCATTTCGGGGCTTTGGTAAAGAGTATTTATTTGTTTAGCAATTAATTAAAATTGACTGTGCTTTTTTTGTAGTGGAATGAGCATCGTTCTTTGGAGGCAATGTCCCTCTGTGCCTTCCCAGGCTCCTGAGTTACCACATTGCAGGTCCTGCAGCCTCCACATGTGAGCCCTGCTCCCAGAGCTGTCCTGCCATGGGTGCCCAGGGACAGGAGCAAACAGTCACTTCAATTTCACTTTCTGTTACAGATGCAGAGATAATGTTACTGGCTGAAAGGTTACTTTATGTTTATAGGGACTCTGATTCAGAATTCCTGTGTTCACAAAGTCCTGCGTTCCTGTCGGTGCCAGGGCTGTTTTGGGGAGGTGGTGCCCCACCGTGGGTCGCGTTCTTCTGGCTGTGAGAACTCAACCTGGCATTCACTGGGCTGAATTAAGTACCTTCGTGCTAATAGATGCTGATTACTGGTGGCATGTGGGTATCTTGCTGGCCTTTGTCTGGTGTTTCAGCTGCCTCTTAACTGCTCAAGCCTGCCAAGTTACTTAGTAAGCCAGCAAGAGTTGCTGTGCAAATAAGCAGTCTTGGGAAATGGATCATTTTTAGTGAGGACTTTGCTCAGAAGCGCAAAATCTTTTTGTGTATTGAAAAGAAAATTCTTCAAGCTAAAATCCAGCACTTAGCCTGCTGCAGAAATCACAGACATACAACGATCTGCCAGGTCTGTGTGTAGTGAGGCAGGAGAGGTGCTTAATGCAAGTTCACTGTGTGGGTGAATTCCAGGTGTGGTGATATTTGAGAGCTCAGATTTCCCAGTAAAACACCTCTCTGTTCTGGCATTTTGCAGTCTATTTACTGATGTCTTAGTTGGATTTGCACTTGGACCTGCTTTCTTCCCCTTCCCAAACCATAAATGTGTGTTTCTTTTCCATTGCAGGACATGGTACAGGGTGAAGAGCACAGATAAAGAGCCTCCTGCCGCTCTGCAGCCTGCACCCCTGGCCCTGAGGACTTCATGCAGGACACGGGCTGATGCCCTCAGCACACGTGGCCATGGATGGGGGGAAGAGCTGCCCTCAGCACGAGCAGCAGCCTGCAGCCGATGCTCTCTGCAGCATCCCTGGCTTCTGCTCCCTGCTCGCTGTGCCGCCCATGGAGGTGAGGCTGCAAGGTGACCCTGGGGAGGGTGATGCTCAGGGTTGTCCCCATGCCCCCGGGAGTGTGGGCAGGACACAGCCACCAGTCCCCCCACTCAGGAGTCCTTGTGTGTGTATATACAGGAGCTGTGTACCAGACTTCCTAGGCAGCTGTCCAGGGGCATGAAGTATTGATTGCTAATGCTGGAAGGTTGTGGTGATGGCTGTCGAATACTTTTGAAATGGGAGGGAAAAAAACAGGGCTGTGACTAAAATGATCCCTCTTTAGATGCTGAGAGGTGCCTGGCCCCTAGAGAAAGGGCTCTAGGCTTTGTGCAAGATCATAAACTTTGTTTCCATGTCATTCCTCTCTGAGAGATGCTAAAGCTGTGGTTTGGTCCACCTGTGTCTCTTTTGAGAGTGGCAGAGGTGAATAGGGTCGTGCTTTAGAAGCCATTCTGGGACAAACAAGACCGAACCACTGATGTGTTCTGAACAGGGCAGGAAGGAATCCTCTGCCCCAGAAGAGCCTCCACATCCCCACAGTTCTCTGTTCATAAATCATGTTTGATTTATAAACCATATTCCCATGATCAGAGAGATGAAAAAAGAGGTCCATCTCACCAAGTGCCTGGTTCTTCAGACGTGGGCACTGCAGGGGGACTGGGAAGACGAAGAGGCATTGGAGGGAAGTTTGCTGGTCTTCTGCTCTGACCATTCTGTGTTGTGCTTTCAGAGTTCCATGCTGGCTGCCGACTCGTGGAGTGACTGCTATCCTGCTCCTTTCCCAACCTCATCTTTCCCAAGTGAAAACCAGTGAGTGCTGTTCTCCTCTATATAATTCTCCTCTGCTCTTGCACACCCTGTGATTCAACTGTTTCTTAGTGCTTTCCTTGTTTATTTCTCTAACTGATGGGGAAATAATTGCATCACAGTCATCTTGTGGCATTTCATAAACTGCTGCATCTTGGAAAAAGCAGCAAACAACTTAAAAAAGACAAAAAACAAAGACAACAAAGCTATGATTTCTGGTAAACCTGGTGGTTGCTGCAAGGGAGAAAGCCTTGTTTCTGCCTGGATTTGGTACACTAATGGAGTTCTTAAAAACAGCCCATTAGCACAGTCCAGCTGAACTAATTCATTGTGCATCTGTAGCTTTATGCAGATAGTGTAGACAAGAAGGAACAAAGTACTGGTGCTGGAGACAGCCGTGTGAGGTGACATTAAAATCTATTTCTGTGTAGGTGACTGGAAACTGGGTAAATACTATAATCTCATGTCTTTGTTGGGAGACTCTGTACAACTCCTTATTGTGCAACACAGAGTTTGTGAGAGTTTTTCTTCAGGTTGTAACTGATACTCTTCAATGATAAGCTCACTCCACAAGGTGTGAAGCGATGAGTATGGGTTCATGTGAAAAATTGTGACTTCCTCCTATGCTGCCCTGTGCAAAAAATCACCTAGATTACATGCTGCAAATAGCATTTTGGGGGAATCTATGTATAGCAGTAGGTGATGTTCTCATCCTTTGTCATGTACCTCTATCCTGGAGCAGAAGGATGAACACTAGGGATGGCAGGAGGTAAAATGGCCTTGTGCCATTTGGGACTCTGCTGGGACTGGGCTGCTCTGGTTTCTTTGTGAATGCAGGGAGTGGCACAGAGATGCAGGATGTGTTTTTATTTAGGTCAGAGGTGGAAGGAAAGTAAAAGAGGGAGTGTTTGATATTGTGAGTTAGTAACTGTGTTCCCAGTGCTTGAGGATTTAGTTTAACCTCCTTCCTGAATGGATTTCTGCATGGTTCTGCAGAACAGAGATCCATCCTCATGGGTGTCTGAGTTCCAGACTGGCTGTCAGTAGTGATACTGAAGCTTCTGTGCTCAGAGATGTGGGAGTCCTTTTGGTTCTGAATTAGTTCTGCTTGTTTCTCCTGTGCCCTGTCCTCCTCAGCCTGCGAAGTGAGCTAGCCAGCAGTGATAGGTGGAATGTAACAGGATGTTCGTGATGTATAATTACCAAGAAGCTGTCCCATAGGTGCTGAATGGAACTTTGTCAGCTACTCCCCAAAGTGAGAATTCAGGAGGACTTATCTGCTAAGTTCAGTATCTGCTTTTAGCTAGCCCGTCTCTGATTGGAAGAGAATATACTTTTTGAGCATGATTCCTGTAAATTACAGTTTGTGAATTCTCAAGAGAGCTGTAACAGAATTTCTGTTTTGCTGTATCAAACCACAGGATTAGATTGTTTTTGTCTATTGTGTTGGTTTTTTTTTCCTTTGACCATTTGTTCTGGTTTTGCCCTTCACTTTCCTCTTCCCCAGTGCTGCTCTTTGCTGTTTGTGTCAAATCTACTGGAAATATTGCAGCCTTTATCCTGCAGAGACATGTCTGCTTTTAATGCAAATATATACTTGTTGACTTTGTTACTATTTCTTTAGAAAGTGAGGCTCATTGTAGCCTTTATTTGCTAGAGAATTTAGCCAAGGCTACACCTTTAGCTTCCTGTTTTTCATACCCTGGTAACTGTAAAAATTACCTTTCAGGTGAAATTTTCCTTATCTGTGTTTCATGGAGAAATAAAGAACTCTGTCCTTTCATATCTGAAAACTGCAGCTGAGTCTGTTTTGGGTGGGATACAGGGCTGGGATGTCATAGGAAGAAATCCTGAAATCTCAGTTGTGAGTGGCTGTTTGAACATGGCTTACTCTCATGGCAACAGCTTTGTCCCAAAGCTGGTTTTTCCTGTTTCTTTTCACTGGTTTCATGCTAGAGAATTTGCTTAAAAGATACCAAAGCTTGCCTCTTTCTTTCAGACTTTCTTAACCTGGAAATGTAAACAGTGCATTGAACATTTCTGGAAGAACAAAAGATGTTCAAGCCTCCTGTAGGGGAGAGCTGGAGCTCAGTGAATTTCTAGGTTAACTGTCCCCGAAGAGCTGGGCTTTTTGCAGAAGTCAGCTCAATGCTTCCCTTCCTTCAAGGAATTCTAGGTCAGCCCACCCGGTGCTGTTGAAAGTGGTGTCACACGTGTACAAAAACATACTTCTCAAAAACTAGAGCAAAGATTTCTTCCATGGTTTCTAAAACAGGCAACTCTGTTTTTTTCCTGCTGGTTTTCATGCACTTCTCTACTTTACCACCTGTGAGCGGAGTGCTGCTTGCTGTGATGATAGAGCAGGTTCTGAAATGCATGAGTTGGTGCACTGACAGGGAAGAAGAGTGCCTAGGTCAATACCTGGGCAGCCTGTGAACTCTGCTCATCTGCTTCCTGGAAATGTGGAGCTTGCATCTCCAAATGTAGGGCTGCACCATCAGAGCATAAAGCCTTACCAGAGTCCCCAGAGCAGGTCTCCAGTGAAACTGCATCTGAATCCCTTCTGGCTCCAGACTGCATCAATGAGCAGCTGATGTGAGGTTATGGCAAGCTTAAGTTGTCAAGGGATGGAAACCCATCCTGGGAGGGATGTGGATTGCTCTGGCTCACCTGAGGTGTGGATTCCTCAGACAGGTAAGAGCCTGTCTGCAGTGTGTTCCTCTGGTTCCTGCTATTGAAAATGCGAATTGTTTTTAAATTATTATTATTTTTAAAGAGCAAGCAAACGAAATGCCCAAAACTTTCCTTAGCAGTATGTGAAATAGCCTTGCCCAGAGACCCACTGGCTGGACTGACATCAAATGGCTGGGGTGAGTCAGATGTCAGTTCAGGTTTGCTTTGTACCAGACTGTTCCACTGCTTCTATATTTAGAGTGGGTGGCAGCAAAAAGGCAGCCGTGCTCTTTAAAGCAATTGTCTGAAATGGATATAATCCCAAGATGCTCCCCACTCAGCTCACAAAGTCCCAGGGCTTGGGGATGAAAGAAATTCTCTACTTTATTCCTTACAGAAGGGTAGGGAACGTATGTGCAGTAAGGCTTTTTGGGTTCTGAACGTTGTATGCCTTTGTGTGCTTCCCTTCATGTTTTCCTACAGGGAGATGTCCCTTTGGTTATGTTTCTAGGTGTTCTTTTTCTTACAGATGACTGAGTTTAGCCTTGTTGCCTTGCTTTGCACGTGGGGCAGAGAGTGGAACTCCTACCTGTTGAAGGTGTCATTGTGTTGGCACATGTAACCTGATTGAAACTGAGCTCTTGAGCCAGATTCTGTGACGGAGGGGAGGACCAACATTCCTTCCTTTTGGCTGTGTGGTTTCACTGGAGGGGCTGGCTTCCCATGGAATGCAGTGGGGTGGGAGCTCTGAGCTGCTGTAAAGCATTGCCCTCCTGGGGGCTTGCAGCAGGGTCCTGCATTGCTGCAGATGCAGCACTCTCTGCCTGAAGAGCACAGTGCCTCTCCGGGACAAACTTTATCTCAGTGCAAGAAGAAAGTGCATCTCACACTCACAGATTTCAAAGCCAAGGTTAGAGGAAACAAAACAGCATGCCAAAGCTGCTCATTCTACAGCAGTTCAGGCCAAGGAGGTTGGGGCTATCTTGGTTTCCTTCCTGTTACCTTGGCTGACTCCTGTGCAACCCATGAGGCACTGTGGAGGTAGGAGGCAATGCTCACTTCTCTCTTAAAATAGCTTCTCTGGTTAGTTTGTTAAGCCAGGCTCTGTCCTTGTGCAGGGGGGAGAGGGTGAGAGCACAGCAATTCCAGCTGGAAAGCATTTTGAACAAGCCCTTCCCTGTCCATAAATACTTTACTTCCCAGAAGCTATACACAGATCTTAATTGGGCTGCATGGATTGAGAACACTGTTTTCAATGATGCAAAAAGGAGGAAAAATGAGTGGATAAGTGTGTTTGTATGTAAATATGGTGTATGGGTGAGGTGTTAGCCACACGTGGGGTCCTGATTGCTTCATAATACTTCAGCAGCAGAGTCATCCCCAGCTCTGTTCCTGGATGGATATTTCTTTTTAAATTTTGCTTCTCCTTCCCCTTGCTCAAGTTTATTGCTCTGAGTTCTGTAACCTTGGCACTGTGGAGAGCACACAGCTGGCTGCAAGAGGAAACAGTCTGATGGGGTGAAACGTTTCAATGATTCCAGCATGAAAACATGTTGGGTGGCGATTGCCCAAGCAGCACTGAGTGCACGGCTCTTACGGGAAAGATTACAGAGCACATTCCTGCTGCTGCAGGAGAGAGAAAGGGCTCATGTGTGTAATAGCAAAGCAGAGGACAGCCATGGAATACAGAGCAGAGAAGAGGGAAGGGAAGAAGGAAGGGAATTGCTCTTCTGCTGTTCTTCCCTACTTTCTGTTTAGAGGAAGCTGGAGTTTGGGGCAGGGAGGCAGGAGGAGATGGCAAGTGCCCTACCCAGCAGGGGCTGATCAGAAGACTCTTGCTTTTCTCTCTTGTATTAGGTCAGTAGAGATTTTGCCTTGTAGTGAGGTATAATCAGTTACATCTGAAATCCATCTCTATCTGGACTAATGGTTTTGTCTGGCCTTGCATGTTCCTAACCCTTCAGTTTCTATCAGTCTTTGCTCTGTGGCTGTGTTCCCTGCAGGGGTACAAAAGGGCTGTTATCTGTCCAGGCCTGCAGGTTTGCTGTGCTGATTGCAGGAGGGGCTGCCTCGTTTTTATGACCTGGGTAGACATTCGGGTATGACATTTCCATGCAACTTGATGCTTGTCCTTACGTAGCATGACTGTCAGGTTCCATCATGCTGTCACACATTAGGCCATGGGACATCTCAGAGCCTCAATTTTGCTTTGTTGTCAGGGCTGAAACATCTAGCCCTGCAGACTCTTCTTTTCTGTGAAGTCCTCAGTTTACACAGGTTGCTGAGAACTCAATTCTTGGTCTTAAGACAGATCCTCTAGATGTCTGATTTTTGCTCACAGATATCCGATCTGGATAAATTCAGCTTTTCTAAATCAACTTCTTGTGTGTGTCATCCCATAACTGCCCCTTTGCTGCTGCTGCTGGAGTCTGAAGCGACCTGAGGAATGCTAAGGACCCACAGGAAGTAACTGCTTTTCCCATTTCCTTACAGGCAATATTTTAATTCCTCTCACGATTTTTATATGAATCCCATCAGCAGACCACATTTCTTGGATACAAACTATGCATCTGTGGACCCCACTGACTTCTTACCAAAAAATGGTGATTTTCCTCAGGTGAGTACGTTGCTACTGATGGCTTTGGGGAAAACAGTGCTTTATGATGGGTGTTGGTTTTTTAGGATTGTGGTGTAGAGGGGAAAGGAAGAGTGCAGTAAATTTGTTTGGAGGTGTAATTGGGGTAAATTCTCAGCAATAAAGAAGGTATCCGTTATCACAGCTTATCTGTGATACAATTGCTTGTCTTTTAAAATGATATAAAATATAAACACAAAGTACGCAGGAGAATCATTTTGCAAGAGGGTGTAGGTAAGTGTGAATTTGAAAACGCTTCAGTCAGTTAAATTGTTTGCCTCCTAAACTTCCTTCCCTTGTGAACATTGCACGTGCTCTCACTAATTAAAGTGGTGGTTCCTGACCAGTGGATGTTTGAGGGCTGTGTTGGTTCAATGCCCAACAGAGATCCCAATCAGTTGGTCTTTTGCAGTGTGGGAGGAGCAGTCTCCCTAGCTCATCTGGCATCCCTTGGGAGGGCCCACAGGCATCCTCACCTCAGGGATCCCTCTAGGCTGAAAGATGTTTTTCAGTAGTTTTTGAAGTGCTTCACTTGCTTTTGGCAACATTTTACAGTAAGATTAGCTAATAATGACTGGAAAGCAGCGCTGTGAATACAGAAGGAACCAACTACATCCCTTCTAGGAGCCGATGCAGATATTAGCAGTGTCTGGCTGTGCATGTTCTTTGCTGTAGTTCTTGTTTTGTTCTGTTTTAACCCAGCATCTGAAGACAGTAAATGTGCAGAAAGTTACCTTGCTTTGACCTATCAGTGCAACAGCCAAACTGAGTGACCCTGTAGTCACAGCCCTTCTCTCAGTAAGTTGCTGTACTGATTATCAGGGGAGCAGATAACGGGCAGATGGAGTCTGGCATCCTCTCTTAGGCAGAGTTGTGCTTCAGACACTGCAGAGAAGCAGCCAGGTAGAAAGAGTGTGGATGGAGATGCAGAGCACCCATTGACTTCCAGCCCCTGCCTTATGTCCTGAGCTGTTGATTGACTCCTATCTTACAACACATGAGAAGGGATGGAACTGCAGCAGTGCTGCGGGGCTGGAGTGTGCTGTAAGGCATGTGCAGAAGAGTCATTTGGAGTAGATGATGCTACAGGGAACTTATGCTAGAAATTTCAGAGTAATTAATTTATTTGTTTACTTAATGTCTCTTAGTGTAACCTTAGCAGGTTTGTTGGAGGCTCCATAATTGATGACAGATTGGACCTCATAGCCTTCGAGGTGCCCAGAGATTCTCAAAGGAAACTTTAAGGTGTGCAGAGTTGTGGTTTACGTTCAGAATCTTCATCCACACTGTTTGTAAGTCAGACTTTTTTTCTGGTCACAAAGAAGCTTACCGGCAGAGCCAGGCTTCCTCTGAGTGTGGGAACCAGCTAATCTGCACATCGCAGCTGATCTGCCTCAGGTTTGTGAGTTGGTGTGACAGATAAGCACACGGGCAGTGTTTGGGCGTGTGTGAAATGGAGCTGAGTTTGTTTCCCTTCCCTCTTCTGCGTTAAGGTGAAGGTTGACCTTTGCAGACATTTCACAATTAATTCTAAGCGTGCCCTGCAAGGTAGCCCAGAGGTGCTGAGAACAGCATGAGGGTAAATGGGGGCAGTATAGGAGTACTTGGTGCTGGCACTGTGCTTCAGCACATCTCAAAACGCTCCAGTAAGCCCTGGTGAGCTGTTGTGAACTTTTGGGTGTTCACTTCTGTGATGCTGAATGCCAGGACACACGTACAGACAACCTCCTTCCTTTCTAATCTTCCTCTTCTTCCTGCATGATTCAGTAGAGATGCCTCAGCTTCTTGCTCTGCAGTGAATGGTGGTGTGAGCTTTGGAGCATGGGCTGAATTGGTTCAGCAGGGAAGAGCAGCTTGATTGTAAAGAGAACTTTATTCAGAAGCATGATGTGAAGTTTATTTATAGCAGTAGGAAACAGCAAACTGATGCGTGTCTTCTCTTCTCGAGGGAGATATGGTAATTCCTGCTAACTGTACTTCTGTTTTATTGGGGGGGGAGAGGATTTGAGCCTCTGTGAATCTCTGATTTCTGCAGGTTTAGATTTATGTAAGCTGGGGTTTGAACCCTTTAAGGTAAGCCTCTGGAGTTAGCCCAAATTGAGCTCCTTGAGCAAAGCTGCTGGCAGTGCTTTGTGTTGGTGGCTCATCTGCTGCACCAGCTGATCACCAGTGCTGGGGGTGCAGTGCTACTCTTGACCGGAGTCTTCTGCTTGGATAAAACCAGATAAGTAGATGAATTATAGTAGCATTGATCTTTGCCTCCTGCAGAATTAATTGTGGGAGGAATGAGACAGAAATGTGATCTCATCAACTTGTGGAAACCATTTTAGAGACCGTGATGGGAAGAGGGAGATGGGTCTTCTTCACAGGTCTCAGCTTGCAGGTCTGTGTAGTTTGGTTGATGGGTTTAACGGGAAAGAGACTTAATTATTTCTTTAACTTATGTATTTTCTAGTATGTGAGTGGTCAGTCTGCTTCCTTCCCCTGTTGTGTGCAGAAATCGATCTCAGCCAGCTTGGCAAGAGCAAGTTTTGGAAATTATTTCTGAAAAGGAGCTGCTTCTTTATGGTGACTATGTGATAGAAGAGCAGAAGGGCTCTGAAACCAACAGGACATAAAATGACCTCAGGTGATTTCCAGAAAAATGCCAAGATCTTTTGCTGCTCTCTTCCTTCTGGGGAGGAAGCCGCAGAAAGGAATGAGGTGACTGTAGGCAGGTATGTTTTTGCTTTGACCTTTTCCAAGGCAAATGCTGGGAGGCTGCACCTATTACAGCATACTTGCAAGAGTTCTTCAGCTTTGTGTATGGCAACAGGGGAGTGTTGTCTACTGAATCTGTCACAGCCAAACCAGCAAACAGCAAAACTTTTGCTCAGACATTGTACTGTGTAGCAGCTGGTAGTGCCATGTACGTTTGTTCCCATTAGAAACAGCATTTCTGGAAGTTTTTCTGTTCTGTTTGGTAGTTCTTGGTAAGCCTGTGTGCTGAGCTCTGCTGCTTGGGACTTTCTGGATAACCCATGGCAGTAATCTATCAACCTGTGTGCTCTGAAACTGAGAAACACTGAAAAAAGACTTTTGTTAGAGCTTTGTTTTCCAGTATGAAGCTGAGGTAGTGCCTTGGAGATGTGCTGTCTGCACGGAGCAGCTGCAGAGTGGATGGATGCATGTCACCAGGTGTCTGTGTGCCTGTGCCACGATGTGTAACAACACTTGTTTTGTGCTCTCCTGCCTCTCGGAGGCGTTCGGTCTTCATTTATCCTCTGCTCTGCTGAGGTACAGCACCAGCTCAGCTGTTCTGAATGCTCAGCTCTCGACTTCCTTCAGCTTTCTGCAGGGCTTGCTGCGAGTGCTCTGACACTGGTGCTAATGTGGAGACTCATTGATAAAACAGAGTGCTTTCTATCCAAAGGAAAGCTGATGATTTTTTGCTAAGAGCCAAAATTGGAGCCTGAATTTCAGAGAGAGCAGGCAATTGACTGGAGGCAGTGACATTCATGTGGAGTCATCCGGGAACATCCTGGAGGTTTTCCATCCCTTGCTTCAGCAGTGTTTTCCATTTTACTGATTTCATGCTGTCCCTGTTGCCAAACTGTTAAATATTAACAATTTGCCTGGAAAGCTGAAACATCTCATTCAGAAGGTGAGGGAGCGGCTTGGCTGATTGTCTTTCCTGGTGACTGTGCAGGAAAGTACCTGTCTTTTCCATGCTTTCCTGCTGTGGCAGGAGTGGCAAGAGCTGTTAAGCCTTGTGTTGTTCCAGCCATGCCAGACAGAGGACTGAAACCCAAGAGAGAACATGAAGAGTTTGCTGCACGCTTTGGTAAGAGGTTCTTGATTAAATCTGTGGTCTCTGGGCAGCCAAGATAGATTGGGTGCTTATGTGAGAGCTGTCTTCATACGTGAATACAGATTATCCTCTCATCTTTGTTTAGATACCAGAATGCAGTCTGTGATCATTCAGCAGTGCAAAGAGCTCGCTGTACCCTGGGGTTATGGGCTCTGTGTCTCAGCAGGCTGCCAGTGCTGGGCTTTGTGTGCTGTCCAGGGGGACAGGGGAAAAGAGTGGTGGAAATGCCATCTCTGACTTGGGGCCATTCCTCTGTGTGATCTGACACTGAGTGCTGTCCGACCCTGCAGCAGAATCCCAGCCTGGTCTTGAGCTGCATTTAAGCAGTTTCCCTTCAGAATTTTCCAGCAACGCACAGGATACTGAAAGTGGATTGAAAAGGTCTAAAGAGCAAATGCCTGATAATTCTGTCAAGATGTTTGTGCTGTAAATGCTTCCTGTTGTCAATACTGATCTGAGAATTATTCTTGTGCCCTGGGGTTTGAGGAACCCAGGGGTGCACGAAATGGGAAGGCTGACGTTCCTTCCTTCAGCACTAGAATTTGGTTCCTCATCTTCTCTGTTTTGTTCCAGAGCCCCTCAGGTCTTCCTTCAGAATATAAAGACTGCTGGGCTGAGGATGCCATGAGTGGGAGTTGCCACACATCCTAATTGCTCTGGGAATTTCTTTTTAGTTCAGTCACTCCCTGCTGCCACTCGGATCTAGCAAGAAGCAATTTGTGTGTATCACAGCAGCCTTGAATGCCTTCTGCATATTGGAAAAGATGCTTCATTTGCATGGTCAGAGCAGCCTAATGTGAACTTGAACTTCTTTCCCCCTCAGTATTTTTGTTGTTTTTTTTTTTGGCTTGCCATTGGGTGATTCATCCTTGCCGGTCTGTTGGCATTCTTTTTATAAACAAGTGGCTTAAATTAAGGTTTAGAAAATAGTTGTGTGAGACCATATTGGAGTCTGATAGCATTTCTTGATCCTGGGAACTGCTGTCTTAAGCCAAAGTCTTGCACAGACACCCTGTGTGTCATCTTAAAGAAACATGTCCCCTGAAGGCATGTACAGCCTTAGAAGTCAAGGTCCTGATGAGGAGGACTTTGGTTTCCATGGCTTTCCACCCTCTCTGTTACTTATTCCTCTAACCTCAAAGCCAGAAGTCCTGAGGTGCTGGGGGAGCCTGAAACCTGTATACAGTAATCCTGTTGCAAAGGCCTTTTAGTGCTTGGTTATTCCTGTGCTAGCTTTTGTCACTGCTAGGAAGAGCTGTTAACTGTCCCAACAAAGCACCCAATGCAGAAGGTTTTAATTTATACTCTGGTATCTGATGTCCCCAGGCTGGTGTGCATGCTAAGCTGCAGTCTGTGCCCTGGGCCTTATCTTAAAAGTAGAAGAACATCTGTTTCCCTTTGCTTGATTCAGCTTGTTTCTTATGTCTATCCAGCATAGCATTTCCCTGCACACAGAACCTCCTCTGCTGGCTGCATGTGTCATAGAGTTGCACTGAGAAACGGAGCTCTGTGCAGAGGGGCTGAGCAGCTCCTGGTGAGCATTGGAAGGCAGTTCTGAGTTGAGCTCTGCTGAAACTCCTTCCTTTCCCCCTGCAGCAAAACAGCTCGACGTGCACGTGGCTGCAGAGGAAGCTCAGGTACCCTCTGGGATCTGCTCTGTGCCTGGGCTGGAGGAAGGGAGGAAGACTGGAGGGAGCAGTAGTGGCACAGCCATTCACAGCGGTGCTGTAGGGATGCATTCGTGCTGTTTGGTCTCTGTTCAGTGTAATAGTGCTCCTAAACCAGCCCTCTCCTTGCCATCAGCCCTTGCAGTTCCCCATCAGTCTTGTTAAAAAGGGGGAATTAACCTACTCTTAAAAAAGGTATTAATTTTTAGAAGCACTTCAGTGCACAGAGCTGTAGTGATTTAAGAGAAATCAATGTAGCAGTTATTAAATTACATGAAGGATTTGATTCTGACTGGTAGGAAGAGTTTCCTGGAATCAGAAACAACCTGGAAGTTCCTATTGCTGTCCTGTACTAATGTCTATAGGGAATACAGATAGCAAAATCAATTAAAGACAATTAATGGCTCTGAGGCACTTGGAACATGCTGCTTTACAAGCCCACATCTTTATTTTTGCACTGCAGGGACAAGTTTTTGGCCTGACTTAATGACACTATACAAACCCTTTGGTGAGGTGCTGGACATCCAAGGCTTCATGGAGCAAAGTGTGATTGCAGCAGCACATCCCACCTGGCTGCAGTCAGTGCAGATCTCCTGCTTTGTGGCCACATTCCCCAAGCGCTATTTGTGTGTGTGCCCACCATTGCTGGCTCAGGTGCTTCCTCCCCTCCAGCCTTGTTGGTTTTCATCTGTTTTGTTGGCTTCAAATGCTGTGTCCCCTCCTAGATAGGAGAGGAAGCATGGAAGCAACAGGACTGCCTTCTGAAGGTCTTGCAAGAGCTCTTCTCTGCTTCCTCCCCTTCATAAAGCTAACAAAAATGGGAAAAGCACTGGTCTGAAATGTGGATTGATCTTCAAAAAAAAAAAAAAAAAAAAGCTGGTAATATAATTTAATAGCAAACTACTGGGAGATGTATTCAAATAGATGCTTTAATTCAAAGCAGAGTTGGTCTGAGTCAGTGTGATGGAGTTTCCCTGCCTGCAGTTCTGCTGGTGGTGACAGCAGTGCTGTGCTTCCATCCCAGGGGCTGTCAAACACCCCTCACTTCTGCTGGTTGTCCCAAGCATTGGTGCTCCAACCACAGCCATCACTGGGAGTCTAGAGGAGCACTCTTTTCTTTCCCCATCTCACATGGTTATTGTGAATCCCTGAATCACTGCAACTCACTCCCTGTGTGTGGTGCCTTCCAGCTGCACAAAATGTACCCTGACTCTTTGCCTGAGGGTGATGAGCTGTCAGGTCTTTTCCTGCACAGCTGTATTGTCCTGTATCCATTTGTGCTTCTGCCTTCTGCAAAGCTCAGAAAGCATGTGCTGGAAACCATCAGCACAATCAGGATGCTGTCCTGTAGGTCAGTGATTCAAAGGTTGTGGATGAGGATTACCTGTGAAGATCACCTGCCAGAGCAGCTAATGAGGTTTTACATTTCAGGTTTTGGTGGAAGATAAGTCAAATTACTGCTGTGAACACTGGAATTCCTCTGCTTTTCTATCCCCATTTGTCAGCACTCAGTTCATGAATTAATTGCGGGCATCAGAAATGCTGTGGCAAACCTTCTCCCTTAGGATGGGATCTTAAAATACCAGGTGGTGGTTTTTCAGTTGGTTACCTTATCTTCTGTGATTATAGCACTGTGGTATTGCAAAATCAATTCAGCACTCCTGGTATATAAGGCAATGTCATGTGTCTTCTTTCCTTTTGGTGTTCCAGCTTTCTTGCCTGTATTTTGCCCCGTTTGTCAGCTAAGAGAAAAGGAAGAGGAAATAAACCACCTGCTTTTTAAAGGCTGCATAAATAGCCAGACCTTGGTAGTCTTAGGTAAGAGCTGCTGGTTTAATCAGTTGCCAGCAGGCTGGTCTCCAGCGAGTCACTAATTAAGACATTTCAGAAATGCATTTGGTCTCTTTACTTCAAATGTATCATTAAAGCACCTATCCCAACTCCAGGGCTGCTATCAGCTAATTAAAAACAATCAAATTCAGATGAAAGCAGCTGTGGAAACTTGCTGCCTTTCTCCACCCTGAGCCAACTGCCCACAGAAACCAAAGGCTTCACTTTCACTGCAGCTCCTGCAGTGTGCACCCTGATGGCAGTGCTCTCAGCCCTGCTGCAGCACCAGGAGCGTGGGCTCCCCATGTGTCCAGTGGTTGCTTTTCTCTCCCTTTCTGCTTAATACAAACCTGGAGCAGGTATTTTGCCACTGGGCCGTGTATCCAGATGCCACACACACAAGGCAAGGTTGCATCCCGTGGGTGGTTTTGCAACCCTGGGTGCAGTGTGCCTTGCTGCTGTGGGCTGCTCTGGGGGCAGCACTTCCTCTTCTGATGGCACAAAGCACAGTCAGCCCCCAGCATGCTTCCCTGGGGCTCAGCTGTGCATCCCTGTGCTGTCAGCTCAGAAGCTGTTCCCATCTCTTGCAGTTCTACCAGAGGCTTCTTCACCCTGCCTGCTCCAAGTCTGTGGTATAGAGAAATGCCTCCCATGTGGGATTTCCCAGCAACTCTGGGCACGAGGCCCCAGCACCCCATGTCACAGCTCACACAGGGCAGCCCAGGAGGCTGGAGCTGGGCAGGCTGGGGCCACCTGTGCCAAAGCCAGGCAGAAAAGTTCTGCTTTTTTTTTTAGTTTGTTCTTTATTTCTTTTTGCAGGGGAGTACTCTGTCCAATTCACTCCTTTGCCCTCTGCCTGCACTGGGACAGCCTCCCCTTAAACTCACAATGGCTGAGTCCCTTTCAGATGCCCCTTCCTATGTCTTCTTAACTTCCTCACCAGAAACGTTGCTTTATTCTGTTATAAAAAATACAGTTAATAGGGGAAACCTTTAGAAAAAAAAAAGAAAAAGAAGCCCAGTGTTCCTGGATGCAGAAAAAGAACAATGAGTTAGAACAGAAAGGCTGCTCCTTTTTATGTTTAATCCCAATGTGTGGGGTGGGGCAAATCTTGGAGACAAAAGAAAGCATGCGGCTTTTAAAAAGTAAGAAGAAAAAAGAGTCCTTTTGGTTACCTTTTGGCTCTGCTTACATCACCTGAGCCCCCCAGCACTTGGGGGGGGGTGGGCATGAGCCCCAGCCCTGGGCTGGGTCCCCGCAGCCGTGCGGCGCAGCTTTGTTTACAGCCTATCTGTGGTTGAATTACACCACATACAGTAATTCTCCTCGCACTGCCAGTAATTTCACTGACTTACCAAGCAGGCATCATTTCCTGAAAGTCAGCCCTCGTACTTAGAGGAAGTAAGAGCACTCTCCTTCATGACTAAACACTATATGCAAATCTCGCCGGGCTCAGGACAGGCACGCTGCATGGCTGTCCTTTTTTCCTCCATTTTCACTCCTTTCTTCTGCATGTCCAAAAAAAGCCTTGCTGAGATCTCTTGCTGCTGTTGCTGTCATGAATGAAGATCTTTCTCCGGTATATATTGAGAAGTTTACCTTCCTGCCTGGTCTGCATCTTGCTCTGCTCTCAGCAAACTGAATGCTGCTTTAAAATGTCCCAAATGCAGTTCTGGCTGAAGTTCCCGTCTCTCTTCAAGGTAACGCTTGGTTTTTATATTCTTTTCCTTGGAGTTGCTGTTGTTTGCGAGGGGGGAACTTCAGCCTTTCCTTTGGGCTCGGGTTTCCCTGTCTGTGCTGCAGTGGGGGGGTTTCAGGGGAGCAGGAAAGCAAAGTGCTGCTTTGTGCAGTGCAGACCCGTGTTCCTGCACCCTGCTCCCATCGGTGTGAGCGCGGTTACTGCAAAGCAGGGAGGAAAAGGAGCTGTGCACAGAACTGATCTGTGTTTCTGGAGCTGTAACGGCTTTCAGGGGGGTTTGATTTTTAAACCAGAAACACAAGGGAAGTGCTCGCAAAGCAGAGCACAGAGCCCTTGAGACTGCAAGTTTATTGCTCTGTTTTTAGAAAGACTTTGGGTTTTGGCAGTGAAAAGATTTCCTTTGGGCGATCGATGGCTGACATTGCAGCTGTTAGTTTCCTTATTCCATCTTACCTGAAACAGCTCCGGCGTTGTGATTGCTGGGAAAACACACCTCTCTTACCTGGCAGCACCACAGTATTCGTGTGTGCACATCTGCCTGTGTGTATGTGAGGCTTTTCTGAAGTCCCTACAGCGTGCTGTGCCAAAAGGATGTTTGTTTCCTCTGCGTCTGGATTGTGAGCAAACAAATCATTTCTATACCGACATCTTCGTGGCTGCACTTATTTTTAGGACGCATGCTGCTTCTGGATTTAGGCTTCACCTGCTCTTCCAGTATTTTTAACAAAGACTTTGCTTTGGCCGAAGGAGCCGTGGGTGAGGAGAAAGAGGTCGATGTCTGCGTCGTTTTCTTACCCTTCTTTTCTCTGGTCTTTTTTGGGAGTTTGTTCTTGGCTTTTCACAGCCCTGGGGTGGGATGATGATAGAAACGTTGTGTGCCAGAGTAGATCCCTTTGTGCTCGGTTTCAAAGTCCTGCACGTGAGTGCTATCATTGATTCATCAAACTGCTCACTAGAGCATCTTCTGATCCAGAGATCAGACGGTGATTTCTGTTCATCTATCTCCCATGCTGGTACATTGATCTTATTTGATCTTCACTGTGAAAAAATGCTGCCAAGACCAATGTCCAACAGCCGTGCCTCTGTGTTGGCCGCTCTTAAAGCCTTATAAAACTCTCTGTTGGGTGCTCACCCCGCTGTCAGGGAATCGTCCTTTCCCTGTTTTATGATGTGCTCCTGTTTGCTCCATCCCTGACACCAGCAGTTCCTTCTGAGCTATTTTCACAAGTGCAGATGTCAGAGCCTCCGTGTCCGTCCTCCTCTAACTGCTGTAAAATCCTCCTGTTTCCACGAGAGAAGCACAAAGTTCTTACTGATCAATCTTAAACAGAGACAAAAGAATTCCCTCAAAATGCAGTAATCTGTCCTCTGTGGGCTCTTGCCCCCCTGTTCTCCCCATAACATCCTCCTCTGGTTTTTGGTGCTGGTGGCACTATCCCAATTGGTGCTTTTCCATCTGCTGTTGGATCAGGGCATGTTTCTTCCTCTGCCCAGAGTTTTAGGTAACTGCTCCATATAAGCTAGTGGAGTAACTAGTCAAAGCGTGGTTGATAATGATACATGTTGTAGTTATGGTGTAGTTTGTTGGGGCTGTGTTGTAGGCTCTCAGGGCAGGGATGCAGCATGCTGTGTCTGTGCTCTCTGGGTAGCACAGCTAGGTAAGGCAGACCAGGGGACTTTGTGACTAATGCCTTGTAATGCTGCAAGAGGATGGACCAGCTGAAGTCATTTCCAGAACTGATGCTGTTCATTCTCCCTCTGATTTGAGGGCTGATTTCCTTATTTCAGGGTGCAGCAGCCATGGGGCTCATGCTGGGCAGGCAGTGAGCTGGCTGGGCTTCTGCAAACCTCTTAATGTTCCAACTTGGCACCTTCCTCTTTTCAAGACCCTAACAGGCAGTGAAGTTAATGGAAAACAGTAAATCTCACTGTCACAACCTGAATCTTATGGATACGATGTGTACGGTGCTCTTGGTGAGAGGCTGAAGGTTGCTTGGGAGGCAGCTGTGGCTTCAGAGCAGTTGCTGTCTTCCCCAGGGCCAAGCAGGACATGGGTGGCAAGATGGGGAAGGGCATGTCCATGTGTTGTAAGTGCTGCAAAAAAGGCAACTTCTGATAGCAAGTCGGGAGGGATCCTGGCCCAGCTCTTGGCCAGGAGCCCGTAGGAATAATACAGGCAGGCTCAGCTGTTCCTGGTTTTGTCAGGCGGGGCGAAGTGACTTTTAAAATTGTTGGCTGCCTTTCTGCTTTGTAGTACAGAATTGGCCTTTAACTGGAAATGAGCAGTGATTTCTCCTCCTGTCTGATGCTGCGGCTCTCCTGGCAGCTGTGCTGCAGTATCATCACACTGATTTTGTTATCTGACGTAGCATGGAGCTTGAGCCAGCCGTGTGCTGGCAGTCCCAACCCCTGGGAAGAGCTGCAGGGCTGATGTGTGTTGGCAGAACACAGTGGGGTGGGACCTGTGGGTCTGTCCATACGTCCCTCTGGGGTGCAGCTACATCCCCAGCAATGGACTTTGTGCTCTGATGTGGTTTCAAAGTGCATCGCTCTTCATTGAGCTGCAGACAGACCTTTCTGCCAGCTGACGTAGTATCTCATAGAATCACATAGGTTGGAAGGGACCTTAAAGATCATGTAGTTCAACCCCCCTGCCATGGCAGGATTGCTGTCCACTAGGTCAGGCTGCCCAGGATCCCAACCAGCCTGGCCTTCAGTGCCTCCAGAGATGAGGCATCCACAACTTCTACAACCATCCAACCAATTCCTCATCTACTATATAGTCCACCCTTCAAATCCATCTCTCTCCACTTTAGAGATAAGGATGTAGTGGGGGACCGTGTCTAAGCCCTTGCACAGGTCCAGGTAGATGACATCAGGTGCCCTTCCTTTGGCCACCAATGCTGTCACTCCATCACAGAAAGCCACCAGATGCATCAGGCACAACCTTCCCTTGCTGAAGCCATGCTGCTTGGCTCAGATCACCTCCACATTTTGCATGTGCCTTAATACGTCCTCCAAGAGGATCTATTCCATGATCTTCCCAGGCACAGAGGTGAGGCTCACTGGACTTCCCTGGGTCCTCCTTCCTCCCATTCTTGAATATGTTTCCCTTTTTCCAGTCACCAGGGCTTTGCCTGACAGCCACAAGCGTGGAGGAGAGCTGGGTTGGTGCAGTGAAGTCAGGAGAGGTGCAGTGATCTGCACCAGAGTTGCAAATGGGTTTTTGGCTATCAGTTCTTGTCATTTGGCGTTTGAAAAACCAAATAAGGAATTAATGATTGGGCACTTTGTGATCTGGAGTCCATATGACTCAAACTGACATCATCACTGGGTCAGCACAAAATAAAACAAGTGTAAGCTGTCATGGTACTAGCACCAGAAAATGAGCAAGGGCAGAGCCTGATCCTCATCATTGAAGCACGTTCACTTCTTGCCCAGGTCGAGGCATGTCCCAGGAAGAGTGGATTTGCTGCAGTTTATCTGGGTACAGATGCAGATGTCCCCACTCCAGGCAGCCTGCTTTGTACAGAACCTCCCATCAGGGGCTGCCATTTTTTCTGAAGCCTCTGGGTACTGCTGTGTTATGAGTTGCAATTAAACAGCTCTGTCATTATGGGCTCTAGCTGGTTCTCTGTTGGATGATTGGAACACTTGAGTCTTTCATGTGTCAAACTGAAAAGTTTTCACACCCCTGGGGCCATTCTAATCAAACCCAAAGTGCAGTGTCTGACGCCTTGGTGAATACTCTATGTGCAGGTGTGCACAGTCTGAGTCTTGAACATTTACCAACACTGCTGCCCAATCAGTGCTTCCTACTCTATCAAGAAACCACAATTTTAAACCAGCTGCTAAGAACACATCTTCATTGACAAGTTAATTTCTGAGTTTGTGGAGTGCAAAGCAACTGAGTGCTTGGTTAACAGCAAAAAATTAAAGCTTCCTGGATGAGCAGATGTGAGAAGGGAGCTCTCTGCTCCTCCCCTACCTCCTCTAACTGGTCATTTCTTTCATTTCAGGACTCTTCATACCTCGATGAGCTCTCCAACAATAACTCTCTCTTCTCATCTCCTGCGGATTCCCTCTCTGACATCGTGGATGCAAAGGACTGCTTGCCTGCTGACAGCCTGAACCACGTGCCAACCATATGGGATGTAAACACGTCACAGCAGAACCAAACAGAGGTACGGGTGCTTCTCTCCCATCCTCCCCATCAGACACTGAAAATCTCAGGCTTCATCCCATGGTGTTTGCCCCAAGGAATTAGGAAACACAACTCCCTGCAGGGCTGAAGTTGCAATGTGTTGATGTTGATGCCAGGAGGTGTATCCCTGAAACACTCAGCATGTGCAGGGTGGCCTGCAACAGGAGCTCAGGAGCACTGAAGAGACGGACTTGAGGAAAAACACTGTGACGTAGATCATTAACTGTCCCCAGCAACATCCACCGTATGTTTATTTTCCATGGCAAATGTTTTACTGATGATGACTAAAACCCAAACTGCTTCAATTTCAGACTGATCGTTTGTGTTTGCTTTGTGAGTCCAAACCCCTGTAAGCTTTCACATCCCTGAGTTTTCCTGGGCACGTGATTTCTTGGCAGTCTGAGAGCAACATGCAGTTCTGTGCGTTTTTACCAGCTTTCTGCTGTCTGTTTTCTCTCATCTGCTGGGACTGCTTACTCATTGTTGCACAACCTGGTATCAGTCCCTTCTAGCAGCCTCCAGCTGTGGTTGTTGGTGGAACTGATACCATGCACATCTGCTATCTCAGCTGTCATGGTGAATATCCAGCCCTGCAGCAGGTTCCTTTTGTGGATCATTGTCTCACAGAGATGGTAGGGGAAAAAAATGAAGGTGGATGCTCCAGAATGCAGACTAACACACTTGTGCTTTAGTCACTGTTGCATTTTGAAATTTAGTTGTGTTTTTAGAGGCTGCATTTTGCTGTTAGGAATGTGTCAGACTGTGTTTCCATGATGAAAGCTGCCTATATGTCAGAGCCTGGCAGTAAGAGACTTGGCAGCAGTGCTGCTCTGAACTGATACCAGCGTGTCTCAGTGACTGGTTGAGCGCTGAAGAAATGTGGGTTGGTGGTGAGGTCCTGGCCTGAGGTTTGGGAAATCAAAGCTCCTATCTGCCTTAGACTTTGTGAGATCTTAGGCGAGCCATGACAACGCAGATCCTCACATCTGATGCCTGAGCTCTTGCTTAACCTGATGAGATCTGATGACCTTTGTAGACCTTTGCAGCATCCTCTTGACCCTCAGTTTGCCTGCAGTTGGTGACAGGGAGTACCTCTGCCTTCCTTCCTGTCATAAATGTGCTGAAGACCAATGGTGCATGGCTGTGCAGGCAGTCAACGTGTGGTCTGGTAGCTTTGAACCAGGTTGAATTTGGAGATGTTCAGGAGGAGGAAGGCTAAGCTGTTTGAACCAAAGAAATGGCCAAAGAGATCCTGGTCCCATTGTGTGCTGCTCTCCATGTCCTCCTTGAAGCCCTCCTGGTGCCCCTTGCTGTCCTTCAGAGCACTGGCATTCAGATAAGGCCAATTAACTCCTTTGAATTCCATTTATAAATGACTTCCTTTTGAAAAGAACCTCTGGCTATTTTAAACATTGTGTTATCTGTGTTCTCTGCATACAGAGGTGGTGGTTTGTGTTTTGTTTTTGGCTTATTTTTGCTAAGCCTGATGTTTCCTGACAAGATGTAAGTGAAGTGCAGCCCAGTCAGGAGATTTCAGTTTCGTTTTTCCATGGGAGGTATTAACTTGCAGGATGCTGGATAAGTGTTTTGTTGGGTTGACTGATGATGGGCAGCTGATTTATTGCCTTTTTTGAATACTCTTTTGGTTTTGTTAGAGGTGAAGTGAGCAAATGGTTGGTTGCAAAATCCTGAGTCAGTGCTAAAGTGAGATGCTCCTTTCTGTAGCACTCAGTACAAGACTGGGGCTTGGCTGACATCTTGCACCAATATATACAAGCTGTTTAAACAATCCTTCCCTATCTCTCCTTCCATCATCCTGCCACCATAACATTCCATGAAATTGCAGGGATTTTGGCTTTTGCATACCCAGAGTTAAGCTGCAGTGCAGAACTGAGCATCAGTCGGGCTACACAGTTTGAACTTGGGTGGATGTGGTCCCAATGCATTTGGATGCAGTGCATCTGATCAGCTGTAGCTGTGTGGTCAGCTCTTTGCCCAGGGACAAGGAGCAACCCTGCACTCTGCTGTCAGTGTGGCAGTTGGTTTCCTGAGACTGCATTTCAGTGCCAGATTCGTGCTGAGCAGGAGGAGCAATCCCCAAAGAGCTCCAGTGATGGGGACATCTCTGTGACAAATGGGAAGCATCTCAGAAGTGAGAGCCCCAAAGGGCTCTGTGTGGGTACAGGTTGTCCTCTTTAGAAACCAAACCTCTGTGTGCCATGCAGGGAGAGCTGCTGCCATAAAGAAGAGACATATCAATCTGTTGGCTCTGTGCATCGTTTCTGAAGTGGGCATGGAGGAAAGAGCTGCTCCATAGTTAAATATTTGCAGGGGCTAGCAGACAAAATACACTTGCTTAATTTATAATGAAGTTGTGAAATAACTTTTAAAAATAGTTTGTGTCATCCATTGTGCTTTCTCACGAGAACTCGGAGCCCTTTGTAAGAGTGAAGAAGCAAAGTGCTCCTTCTGAAAGATTATTGCTGGAACTTCAATGGAGAAAAAAGGCAGCAGAATGTCACCGAACTCATTCAGAGCACTTCCAAAAAGTGAACCCCCTCCTCTCAGCTCAGAGGAGGTCGTAGTTATGCTGAAGGAAGTTGGCTGGTCAGCCAGATGTGACTCTGCTTCCCCACAGACGTCACAGCAAGATCAGGCGTGAAGGGAGAATGCAAAGAGGGAAGAAGTGAAGTAAGATCCAAATCTTTGTGCAGTTGTCAGTGGCTTTACTGAATGTGTTCTCCTGCATGATGTGTATGCCTCTTATCTTAATGCTTTTAGAGAAAGGAGAAGATCAAACAGAGAGGAGAGCAGGAGTAGAGAAAGGAACTGTCTGAGCTCAGCCTGGAACAGGATGATGTGCTTCCCAACAGAGCTCCTGGTCCCACCTGGCTTAGTCCTCACAGCTCATTCTCAGCTCTGGGGTTAGTTCTCAGTGCTCTGAAGCACTGGGGGTTCTGTCCCTTCCTTTGTGATAGCCGAGGTGAAAAGCTGTGTGCCAAGGCTGCAGTGCTGCACTTGGATAGTAGGGATTTATGTTTTGAAGATAAGACATTGCAAAACCAGAGCTCCATTCCCTTCCCACAGAGCTGTGTGCCCCTCCGCTGCAGTGGGATCAGAGCTTTTCTCTTGCCTAAGAAGCAGCTTTTGTACTGAGCTCAGATTTGTAGGTGGAGATGTTTCACCTGCTCTCCAGATTTGTTGGCACTGAAAATAGCTCTTCCGTCCAGCTTCCTTCTGGTAATTCTGACTCAGGCTTCCAGTAATGGAGGGTGGTTTTTTCTTTCTTTTTTTTTTTTTTCTTTCTTTTTAATGTAGGGAAAAAAAAAAAAAAAGGAAATAATAAGAGTGTTTATGCTGAAGAACTTCCATATTTCACTTCTGCCTGTGGAGCAGGGTCTCTGAGTCTGGCGCTCCTGACAGGCTATAGACTTGAAGCTGTGCCACTGCTGGAGCTGCTGATTACTTTGGATGCCACGAGCTGCTGGCTTGACCTTGCTCACTGTCGGGAAATTCCAGTGGGATTTTGTTTGTGCGAGGGCAGACAAAGGCTCTCCTCAGTTGTGCCTCCCAGGGCACAGCAGGCTGGAGCAGCCATTGCCTGGTGCAGCAGCTGGCACCCAGAGCCACCAGGGCCTGGCAGATTTCTGGGTGCACTGGGTTCCTGGGCTTGGCTGCTGGCAGTGCTGGTGTCCACAGGTGGACCTGAGGGGCAGGTAAAGGCATGCAGGCACTGGCTGTCCGGGCAGCCGATAGCAGTCTTGAACTACAGACAGGTATTAGTCAGTGCTGAGCCATGTTTGCATTCTGGTGCAATTATTTAATTTCCTTGAATGATGTTTTAAATGCTAAAAGCAAGATTTCAAGATCATTTAGCAAAGGCGTGCCTCAAGGGAAGTTTGTGAGAGGATTGTAAAATGTCACAGTCTGTAATGCTCAGTCCTTTCCCAGGGATGGCTTTGCTTGCAGCTTTCCTAGTTCTCCCACTTGGGTCTCTTCTCCTGTACCAGGCTTTCTGCTTCTCAGAGCAGAGCCTTTCTCTCTTCTACCATCAAGCCCAACCCTGAGCTCTCACTTAGACTCAATAATTCAGAATAAAACCTGTGAACTGTCAGCGAGAATCTGCGCAGCTCCTGTTATCCAGGCAAAACAGAGTGTTTGGGGATGACTTGTCTTAACATTGTGTGGTTATCACCTGGCAGAAAGATTCCTGCCCTGCAGTTGTGCTCATGCTGTGGGAGGACACGTGTCCCTGCAGTTTCCATCATACGTGGGGATGCACACACTTGTTGCAGGAATGCATTTCCCCGGGTCAGTTATTCCCTGTGTTTGTGTTGATGAAAGCATGTATGGCATTTGCAAGATTTATTAGTTTTCAGAATTACTCCCCAGGGCTTGACGTGGAGGAGCAGAAAGTATTAAAGCCCATTGACGCCATCAGAGCATAAGGTCTGAGTACAAAGCACAAATGCCTTCACAGTTGTGTTTCCATCCTTTAATTTACTGGAGCTGAGGTTGGAGGGTGGAGGATTATAGCTGCTTTCTGACCTGCCTCCTTTCTCTTGCAGCTGTTCTCAGCCAGCAGATCATTCAGTGGCTTAAACAGTTCAGACGACCGCATTCCTGCTGTCCCCAACACCCCACTCCTCATAAGCTACCAGGTGAGAATGACATCTGCTCCAGCAGAGCCCAGTGTGAGGCTCTCAGCTTCATAACGTCACAATGCAGAGAAGAACGATTTCTGCTGTTGTTCCCTCAGAGAGAGTGAGACAAGAAAGTCAGCCAGGTCACCACATACATTTCAGATCACTGCCCTTTCCCAGAAATGTCTTATATTTCCTGTGGTGGAACTTTACTCTGCTAGAGAATGCACCATGCTTTCCTTGCAACTAAATCAGCACAGTCAGTAGAGGCTGTTCTTCCTGGAATTGCGTGACTTTGCTCTATGCTGCTGAGTTCCTTGCTGAGTTGAGAGCTTGTCTAGGTCCTTCTTCAGGGTCAGATTAGAGTGCAGTTAGGCACAATTGATTGTAGCCCACAGCTTGTCTGAAATTCCCTAGTTTGTGGTGAACTGCATGTTGAAAGTAGGTCTTAAAGCACTTGCTGGGCCCCTGGGATGGTCTCTCACAGGTGGTTTTCCTTGTGTTGCTGTAGTCTGTAAATGAGATGAATTGTGTTGGGTTGGAATAAATAATAGTTGTCCATATTACAATGAGAATGTTAACATTTGATTGATGCTGTGTTTCTTTTCAGTCTCAAGTTCCTGCAGAAGAGGAGGATGAAGGTGATGAGGAAGAAACAGAAGAGTTGGGGCAAACGGAAACCTATGCAGAATATGTACCTTCAAAGTGTGAGTGTCATGCTATCACATGTGTATGAGAAATGCTCTTAACTCCACTGTGGACCAACCAAACTCACTGCTCCCTTATCTTTGTGAAGGCAGGATGTAGTGTTTGCCAAATTTGTGACTTTGTAGGATAACTCTACTGATCCTTTGTTGGTGCTACGCTAATTTCACAGGACACTTTCTGTTGTCTGCTTTTAGGGGAGGCTTGGCTTGTTTTTGGCAGTCTGAAATGTCAGTGAAATGAAAGAGAGTGAAGAGCAGGCACTGAGCTTGTCTCTTGTGTAATCTGAGGCTATGGAGTAGATGAGGAGGTCTGCAGTCCTCCTTGAGGTGCTCCATGAGAATGAAGAAGTTGAATTCTCTCTCTTATGTGTTTGTGTGTGTCATTTAGCCAAGATTGGGAAGCACCACCCTGACCTTGTGGTTGAAACGAGCACTCTGTCCAGCGTTCCCCCACCCAACATCACCTACAGCCTTTCTCTGCCAAGCTCCGTTGCTGACAAAGGGTCACTCTCTGCACTACAGCTGGAAGCAATCATTTATGCCTGCCAGGTATGTGACTCCACAGGAGGAGTTGCAGGAGGGAGTGCTTAAAATTTCTGGGGCCTGGGGGCTTTTTCTACAAACTGCCTTGTGAGCTCAACCACGGTACTCTGCCATTCCTGGCATTGCTTATCTGAGCAGGAAATGCATATCTACGAGATACATGAAAGGGTTAAGTGGGGCTCTTAAAAGATCACGTGAAAACAGCTGGCAAAAGGCAAATCCAGTTTGATTTCCAATTCTGCTCTTGATTTTGCAGCAACATGAAGTTTTATTACCCAATGGGCAGCGAGCTGGCTTCCTCATTGGGGACGGTGCCGGAGTTGGAAAGGGCAGGACAGTTGCAGGCATCATCTTTGAAAATTATCTTAAAGGGAGAAAAAAAGCTCTTTGGTAAGTTGGGGTTTTTTTCCCCTCTTTTCCCGTAAGACCTCGGAGTTAGTGTGAATCTGGGAGTAAGGAATTCCTTAATGCTGATGTTGGCTTTCTAGTTGACTCATGTTGTGGCCTTGGGTAAGTCTTTTCCACCTCTTTGTGCCTGTTTGCTCTCTGTGAAATGGGAATATTTCCCCTGCAGCGGTGATGGAGAATGAATCACTGTGAAACAGCAAATTTTGTACTCCTCAGAGTGCAGTGTGAAGCCTCTTCCTACTCTTCTGAAGTCGGTGGAGGGATATTCATGGATTTCCCAGGTGCAGATTGAGCCCCTAGAGTATGGGGCTTTACTGCAGAATAGACTGAGCTTGTCATAAGTGCCAGACCAGAGTCTGCTGTAGGATCTTACATTGAGGTGTGTGGGCAGTGGGAAATGTGACAGTTTTATACACCTACAGTTGCTTTAGTCAGAGCTGTTAATCACTGTGCGTGCCCTGAGTCTCCTTAGGAGATAACCAGGCCCACGTCTTGCTTTGCAGGTTCAGCGTCTCCAATGATCTCAAGTATGATGCTGAGAGAGACCTGAAGGACATTGAAGCCTCCCACATTCCTGTGCATGCTTTGAATAAGGTAGAGGAGAGAAGTAATGCTGTTCTAGAAAATCAACCTACGGTAGCAGTTAGATGGATCTGCTGCAGAGTGCAGAGCAGCAGTCACTTCTGCCTCTGCATGGCTGGCAGCACAGGCAGTAGCAGACAGTGAGCTGCTTGCTGTTTCCTTCTCTCAGCATGTTCTTCCCACTCTGGACTCTTTCTATTTTTATACACTCTCCAGAGCTGCTCTGTGAGTACAGAGCTGTTTCCTGCAGGGAGCACAGTATGTCTCCATACAAGTGCAAAGTTCTGCAGGGCTCAAATGCTCTTCCCCATTTCTGAAGAGTCCTACTGAGGGAACAGCCCCTGTCAGATGTGGCTGTGCTATGCCCACATGGGCTAATTTTTCCTAGCTCTGGTTTCAGGCAGCCTGTTTTCAGAACATACAAGTAAAGGGAGAGCATACAAACGGGCAGATCAGTGCCTGCCAGGGGACTGCAGCACAGTGCTGTGCACACGGGCATTTCCTCTGAGCTGGGTGAATCAGAGAATTTTCAAACTTCCTTCCAGTCACCAGTGGTGAGGATGAATTATTTTGCAAAAGAAATGACCAGCAGCTGTGTCGTGGTTGTTCATGGAGCTCTGCTCAGCCTGTGTTTCAGTCTCTTGTCCAGGCCTGTGTTAGCCACACTGCTGGCCAGCCTGCTGAAGCACTCTCCTCTGGTTTTTAACAGCACTGAACAACCAGCTCTTACAAAGTCAATGGAAACCACATGTGTTCGACACCTCTGAATGCAGTCCGCGAGGAGACTGAAAGAGAGATTTGTTTTCAGATGAAAAGGCTTTAAATACCACGCTCTTGAGATCAGGACCCTGTTTTGTTTTGTTTTCCTTTATACGTTTTATTTTGTTATAGGTAGGATCCATGGCAGTGAGGCAGTGATCTCACTTGGCCAAAGAGAAAATTATTTTCTGGAAGTAATTAAAATAGATAGGAGGGATTCAAAATAATTAAACATTCCAAACTGTTGCTTAAAAAAGGAAGCAAATTCAGTTGACCAGAAAATTGAAGGCCTGATGTGGTCTCCACATTTCTCTACATACATCCAGATGTGCTGACACATTGGCAAAGGAGCTTAGCCAGTCATTTAAGACCCCTGTCATCACTGTATTCCAGTGCCAAGGAGAAGTGCTAAAGATGTCAGCAGCTAGTGGTCTTTTGTCTGCTCTACTGCCATATTGGGTTTTGTTCTTGAAGGCAGGAGCATGGGCCTTCCACAGCCACAGCAGAATCTGAAGTAGGAGCTGTGGGCTTAGAACGGATGCAGTGCACTGTGGACAATTGTCATGAGCACCTCTGCTCTTTTTCTTCCTCTTTCTGCAGATTAGATATGGAGACACAGCTACCTCAGAAGGAGTCCTCTTTGCCACTTACTCTGCTCTGATTGGTGAAAGCCAGGCAGGCGGGCAGCATAGGACACGCTTAAAACAAATTTTGGATTGGTGCAGGGAAAATTTTGATGGAGTTGTATCCTTTAAAAAAAAAAATAGAGGAAAATGGATGGTTGGAACTGTGCTTCACCAGGAAAGGAAGAGCCTGGGGCCAACTGACGTCACCAGGAGAAACTGTGTAGGGCAGCCTTGTGCCCAGCGTCCATATTTATGAACATATGTCCTCCCCATGCCCTTCTGTCCTCCTCCACAGTGCAGTGGAATTGAAGGAGGGGGGAGAGCACAGCTGGGATTGACCTTTTCAGCATTCGTGCTAGGACTGGCTGTTCAGTAGGTTGGAGGAATCTGGGCTGTATTTTCTGCCATCCTCGTAATGAAAAGATGTCCTTTCTCCTTAACTGACATTCACTTTCAGATTGTATTTGATGAATGCCACAAAGCCAAAAATGCCAGCTCTACTAAAATGGGCAAAGCAGTGTTGGACCTTCAGAACAAACTGCCTCAAGCGAGGGTTGTTTACGCCAGTGCCACAGGTGAGCTTCTGTCAGCATGGAAGGGCACCATATGAGCAGATGCCTGGACAATACTTGGAAAGGTCCCTGGGTCTGGTGAGACGTGATGGCAAGCGAGCATCCTTCTAGGCATTCACTTTGCTAGAATCAATGCTATTTACAGCTGCTGTGGTTTTGCTGACAGTGAATTCTGTTCAAACAGGTGCCTCTGAGCCAAAAAACATGATCTATATGAGCCGCCTGGGAATCTGGGGGGAGGGCACCCCATTCCACGCATTTGATGAGTTCCTGCATGCAATTGAAAAGAGGTAAGTCACGTCCAGCATCCCTCTTTATCTGGCTCAAATTTTGTGGCAGTCTTTGTTTGTCCCTGGAGGAGAAGTGCTGGCCAGAGACCCAATCGATATCTTTTTGGGAATTCCTGTTTGCTCATGAAAACAAGAAAAGTCCAAGCAATCCCAGCAGTCTCATGGCTGAGCACTCTGTACCTGCATAGTGTCAGCCTTTCAAGAGCAGAAGAAATAGCCAGGATGTGCTCAGAGGAAGAGCAGAGACCATGGGGATCTTCAAGCTGGACACTGTCCTCTCAGTTTCTAGAGAAAGTCAAATGAAAGGGCAGCTGCAGGAGTTGTTTTCCCCATTAGGAAATGGGTGTAATGCGTGCTTGAGGATAGGTTGCACCATGGGAAGTTGTTCTGCAGAATCACTCACCCGTGTTGTCCTGTGGAATAGGAAGAAGTCTCACAACTGTCTCCCTCTTCCAGGGGAGTTGGTGCAATGGAGATCGTGGCAATGGACATGAAGGTCAGCGGAATGTACATTGCCAGGCAGCTCAGTTTCACTGGAGTGACCTTCAGGATCGAGGAGATCCCACTGGATCAGCAGTACAAGATTGTCTATGACAAAGCAGCAAAGTTGGTGAGTTGGTCCCACTGCAGTGGGGAGACCAGTGTTTGTGATTGGGGCATTGTCACTTATTATGTGGGAGTGACTGAAGTCTCTGGACGGGGCCATGACCACAAACTTTGGGGATTTTTAATGAGAAAAAGGGTGTGTGCCATTAGCTTTCATAAGATGAAGTAGTTTTGTACTTTTTTTTCTTCTATTTACAAGTTCTGTGTTTGCAAACCAGCATTTGCAGCATCATGCTAACGCAGAAAGAAGAGAATGAGCAGACTGTCTGCTCAGCCTAACGTAGCAGCATCAACACTGAAGTTAAATCAGATTATCAAACCCCAGACTGTTCTAACAGTTGGATGTACAGCAGTAATGAGAAACAAGATATTAACTCAGCCTTTCTCGGTACTGTCTGCAGTGGGCAGAGGCCTTGATGGTGTTCCAGCAGGCAGCTGATCTGATCGGCTTGGAGTCTCGGAAATCCCTGTGGGGTCAGTTCTGGTCAGCTCACCAACGCTTCTTCAAGTATCTCTGCATTGCTGCTAAAGTCCGACGCCTCGTTGAGCTTGCCAAGGAGGAGCTGGCAAAGGACAAGGTGTGGTATTGCAGGCTGGCTGTGTGGGCAGCAGCTGTCAGTCTTAGATTCCAAGGGAAGTTTTGTTGTCTGTAACCAAACAGAGTTAATTGTTTCTGGGAACATTTGCAGTAATCTATACTGGGGAGTTAATACCACCTTTTCTTCTGAGGCTGTTTGCTTCTGGTGAACATGAGCAAGCTGATTTGAAACAGCATTTTGGGCCATGTTCAAGCTACAAGTGGTTCCAGGTGTTTCACCTTTAGCGCAGCCCTATCCTTGCATTTATCAGATTGTGATTTAGAAATTCCCAACAGAAACTACTTAGCAAAACCAGCTTCTGAAAGCAAGTTATCCCCTCATTGGTGTGCAGAGAGGTTTGAAAGATGGTTCTTGATCTGCAGCCTTGCTACAGCCCAACATCCTTTGGACAGGGCCGAAGGAAGATGTGCCTGGAACCATGAGATGCAATCTCTTGAGCCTGTAGGTGCTTGCCCTGACCCCAGCTGTGCCATCCTTGTGTTTCCCCGCAGTGCATCGTCATCGGCCTGCAGTCCACAGGGGAGGCTCGCACCCGAGAAGTCCTGGATGAGAACGATGGGCATCTCAATTGTTTTGTTTCTGCTGCAGAGTGAGTTCAAACTCCTTGCTTTTCTTTCTGTGGAGGGGATGCATGGGAGGCTGGAGGCATTCGAGAGAAAGCCCTGCCCTGGGGCCACTTAGAGCCTGCAGTTCCACAAACTCACTCTCATAAAGGCCTCACCTTACATGAGCTGTAAATGGAGAGGACTCTCTTTGTTGTGTTCTTAGACACTGTTTCTTTAGTGTGACTTTGAGGCAGGTCCTGGATTGTTGAGGTGTCCTGTGGTCCAAACTTGCATGAACAGCCTCATCTGTCTGCACACAGAAAAGAGCCAGCAGGTATAGGAGGATCAGAAACATGGGCTCAGGTCTGGTTTGTGGGAGTCTGACTCAGGAAAACAGTGCTGTTGACAGTGAAGAAACAAGGGAGGGAATCTCATGTCATGGCAGAGGCTGGGATGGTGATACAAGGCAGCATTGCTGGAGTGGTGGGAGGGGGCAGAGACCCAAGGAGTTCAGGTTCTGTGGTGCTGGCTTTCAGGGCAAGCACAAGCAGGAGAGGTGGTGGGGTTCTACAGTTCTTCCCAGCTGAGGAGAGCTGGGAGTAAGGGCAGCATTTCAGCACCTCTCACATTGCCAGCCTGTCCCCTATATGTATGGCCTATACAGTGAGGTGATGGATTGAGCTGTGTGTCTTCTGCAGGCAGCAGAGCTATTGCTGTTGTCTTTTGAAATGGGTTTTAATGCCAGTGAAAGCAGTAAGTGATGTCATGAACAGTGCATGTCCAGTTCAGACCAAGCTGCCTCCCTTCCTATGGGAGGCTTTGTGTTAGCCTGTGTCGGTCTCTGCTGTCTCCAATCCAGCCCTGAAATACAAACACAGCTTGGTAACAGCGTGCAAGGAAAATCTGTCAACTGCTTGAATCAATTTGGTCTCTTGAACTGATTTCTGCATCTCCAAATTCAGAGGAACTCAGTGAGAGAACCATGTGGTCCCTTTGAGCCTCTCTCAGAGATTTTCTCTTTGGGAAGCTATTACTGATCACACGCACTGCTCAGCTCTGTCCCTGCTTTCAGGGGCAGGAGCTATTGGCTCAGCAGCATTGCTCAGATATCTGGATGTCTGCTGGCATCCACGGAGCGTCTAATTGCAGCGTCCTGGTTTTACAGCACTTCAGGGGATTTCTCGAGGGCAGTGTGCTGGGAAGAAGCAGTTGCTTAAAAGATGCCGAGAAACAGAGTTAAAAGTGAGCTGATTGCTCAGTGAGTGAATACCAGCCCAGCCCTTTGTTCACAGGGAAAGCGGGGGAGGAAAATGAGCAAGGTCAGTGGCAGAGAGGCTCCAGATCTGAGAGCGAGCTTTGCATTGTGTACCAAGGCTCACATCAGCCTGCACACAAGGCAGAATGGTTATGCCTGGTCACTGCAGTCCCTCAGCAGCCAGCCCAGGGTTCTGCCCCTTCAGGGAGCAGGGCTGTGTCCTTCCACCCCTCACACTGAGGATCTTACAGCCCCTTCCCAGTTCCCAACACAGCCTCTTTCTCCCACAGGCGAGTTGTCATGTCCACACCTTTCAGCTTTTGCTTTCAACATATATTTTTTTTTCAACCAGAGCTCATTCAGCACTGCCTTCTCATTGCACTGGGGGTTCATCCCCATCCAACGTGATCAGCCTTTAAGCATTTGTTCTTTTGTTTGCAGAGCAGACCACAGAAACATTTAATTCCCACACCTTCTGATTGCCCCATTCACCCCAAACCACCATTTTTCCCATATTTTTGTCACTTTTCTCTATTTTGTGGGCAAGCGGGCCCATGTCCAGTTAACCAAAGGGCTTGGTGGAGTGCATTTGGTTGACAGCCCGACAGTGGTCTCTGCTGTCAGAACACAGAGAGGGACTGGGACTGACTGCATTTTTCACTAGTGATGTAACAGCTTCCCAGGATCGTGTTTCCTGTTTCAAACTCCCTCCTAGTTGCTGTATAAAGGTCTCAGAACTCTGGCGTGCCACATGGCAGCACGGAACCCAGGGTCTGCTCTGCTTTTGTCACAGCATCTCCCAGGAGTGGCCCCGCTCCAGCAGGAAGGCTGCAGCAGAACATTCCCAGCACTGAGTGCACAGCCTGCCCTCAGCACGCCTGTCCCACAGCTGGGGATCTGTTGTGCAGACTGTGCTCCCAAGGCTGAGTTGCGTGTCTCCTGCAGAGCCCTTTGGTGCAACTCACTCTGGCTGGAGAGCCATGCCATAGCAGTGGCTGGCTGACCACATGCTGTAGCTGTGATGCTGGATTTACCCCTCTTAGATGAAATGTGCTGCTGTCTCAGATACACGTTGCTACGTGATGACCAGCGATGTTCCTGGTGGCTAGAATAAATTTTGCATCTTACTTTCAGAGGCGTCTTTCTATCACTAATTCAGAAGCACTTTCCTTCAACCAAAAGAAAGAGAGAAAAAGGAACTGGCATTAAAAGAAAACGTAAGAGCACACTCCACTGCCCAGCATTTGATCTCCTGCCTTGCTGCTTCACCCCAGCCACTCAGCTTTTTCTTTTCCTTTTTCCCCTTTCCCTACTTCATGCATTCGCTGCTCTGCCCTGGTTTCAGTTTGCCCTCCCGCACATCTCCTGTCACTGCCTCTCTCTTGGAGGACAGCAACCCTGTAGGTCACCACCCCCTCCTCTCCTAACCCACTCCCTGCCACCAGCGTAGGGCTGAGCCTCCACCACTTGCCCAGCAGCTGCTCCCCTTCCCATGGCTGTTTCCTTCCCTGGACTGGTGGGCAGGCAGCGCAGCAGTCCTGGCTGCACATTTCCCTCTTGCAGCAGGGGGCTCCTCCACTGCCCCTTACACGTAGCATGGCAGGTGTCCTGGGGGAAAAAATGACTTCCCTGCCAATGCGTTGACTGTGGCTGCAGGTAAGAGAAGTTTGGGAATTTCTCCTCCAGTGGGATGGGAGGAAGGGTGGACAGCAGCACAGGCAGATTGTGGAGGTTTTCCTGGCAGGTTGCTGTTGCGGAGCAGCCTGTGCAAGCTGATTTTTGTGAACCCTTTCACATGGCAGGGGCATGTCTTACTGTGCTTGGAAGTAAACAACGTCCCATCTGCAAACACCAAAACACTGTCACCTTCCCACTGCTTGCTCATTCCTCTGAAGGCAGCCAGACCTGCGGGCTCCTTCTGCTGAGGAGTCAGCACTGCTTATCACCAGATGTGTGCTATCCTGATGTGTGCAATCAGCTGCAGCCCTGATACGAATTGCCTTGTTCTTCCTTTCTCTCTCTTCCTTTCTCTTTCTCTCCCCTTCCCCCTCTCTCCCTTCCTTCCTAACTGTCCTGCCATGCTCAGGAGTCTTTCTCTCTCTGAGATAAGCCTTTCACTGGGGGCAGGCTGAGCTGTATTGTGATCTCTTCTCCTCTTTCTGAGCTGGAACTTGCTGTTTTTGCACAAGGCTGACCCTGCTCTCTCTCCCTTGCAGGCAAGCATAGGAACCGCTGCACCAAGGCTCTGAAGGGCATGTGTGACCCTGTGGGGGTGATCAAGATCAGTGATGACAGCAGCACCGACTCTGACATGGGGCTCGACAGTGACTTCAACTCCTCCCCAGAGTCTGTGCTTGAGACTGATGATGTCATCTTCATTGAGCACGCCTTTAATGGCTTTGTGACCGAGAGCAGAAGTAAGCAGAGCCAGCAGCATGGGGTTGGCTCCTTTCTCACCGATGGGAGCTCCTCTGATTTGCAATTTCCAGGTGACTCTAAACTTTTGCATTTCATTTGCAGGTAATTTTCACATGCTGCCTTCCCATAAAGAGACGCATGGCCTGAGAGAACTGGAGCATGTGGAAAAGATGAAGCAGGACTTACTAGCAAAAGTAAAAGCACTGGGCAAAGAGCTACCTCTCAATACCTTGGATGAACTGATCAATCACTTTGGGGGACCGGAGCATGTGGCTGAGGTACTCCTTCACAATAGAGTGGCACTAGTTAACAGGAAGAAGGGCCAGCAGAGGGAGTTGCAGCTGGAAGAGAACTTGCTTTCCTTCCTGGCTCTCTGAAAATCCTGTTGTGGATTGACCTCCTAAACACCCCATACTGGTGCCCTGTGCAGGTCTGTCCTCTCTGATAACAGCCCCTCTCTTTTCTGTGCAGATGACTGGGCGAAAGGGCCGGGTGGTTTGCAGGCCAGATGGCTCTGTCATGTTTGAGTCTCGTGCAGAGCAAGGCCTCTCTATTGACCATGTCAACCTGAAGGAGAAGGAGCGTTTTATGAATGGGGAGAAGGTGAGTTAGGTCTGAGCCAAGAAAACCTCCAAACCTCTGCATGGAGGGAAGGGAAAGGGGAAGATGTCTGCATGCTTTTGCCTTGCCAGCCTTAGATCAGCAAAGCTCTGCACCTTCTGTCTGCCTGTGCCTGTCCTGCTGAGAGGTGACAAGGAGGCCTGTGGGCTGCCATTGTCCTTTGGGCTGTTCCTTGTAACAGTTTTGCAAATATACAGGGATCTCACACCCCTTTCTCATATGTTCTCTCTCTCTCTCAGCTTGTAGCAATAATCTCTGAGGCCTCCAGCTCAGGAATCTCTCTCCAAGCAGACAGACGGGTGAAAAACCAGAAGCGCCGGGTCCACATGACACTGGAGCTGCCCTGGAGTGCAGACCGTGCCATTCAGCAGTTCGGTGAGGGCTGAGGGTCTCTGGTCACTGCCCCCTTCCCCCGAGCATGGTGCAGATTGTGAAATCTTGAGCAGCCCTGAAATGGAAAAGCATGTGTGGCCTCCTGAGCCAGGCTGGTGCTGCAGTCCTCCAGCTTTCTGAGAGATGTCATCTTTCAGAGCACAGTGTTCCTCTGCTTTGCTTTGGAGGGCAATCCAGACACAAAGCAGTGATGTCTGGCTGAATTTGTGGGGAGGGTTTGTGTTGACTTCAGAAGTGGTTTGCAGTATGGAAAGGGAAAAGCCTTCCAGTCTATACATGGGAGTAGAGGGCATCCTGTAAACATGCTTTAAGGTTCCATCCTGTAGAGGCTCTGTAGGATGAGAAGAGCAAGTTCCTCAGTACGTGAGCACAAAAGAATTAGTGCATTCTGTAGCTCAAACCCGGAGCGTGAGGGCTATAAACTCGACTCTGACAGGGTCTCAGCAGCAACAGAGTGATGAATGCAGCTGTACCTCTGTCCTTTTACCCCAAAGGAAGGACCTGTTTTGAAACCAGCATGACATGGAAAGTTGTTTTGCCTCTCACTTGCTCAGCTTCTCTTCATTACCAAACAGGCTGTACCAACCTCTTCTTTCCCTTCTGTTCTCCTGTCCCTGTAGGTCGAACGCACCGATCAAACCAAGTTTCTGCTCCAGAGTATGTCTTCCTTATTTCTGAACTGGCTGGAGAGAGGAGGTTTGCCTCCATTGTGGCAAAACGTCTGGAGAGCCTAGTAAGTGCCCTGCAGCAAATAAATTACTGCTTTAACTCAAATTCTTTCGAATTAAATTCGAAACTCGAATTGGCTTCCATTCCAATATTCTTACTGGCATGGCCACTGTAAGTAGTGGGAGGGATTGCATCACTCCCTAACTTGAAAGCATTGCAGCTGAGGAATGCAGAAGGCCTTTAACATCCTCCTAAGATTTGGAAAAGGAAGTGAAGAATAACCAAGGCAACAGGGAGGATAATGGAGGAAGCAGAATTCCAGATGCTGGAATTCCCCCCATACTATTACAGGAGTGCACACCCACCTATTTCCAGAAACACAATGAAATAACATATGGAGTAATTTATTAGTCTCTGTTTCATTTAATTCCCTTTTGATAAATTCCCAAATGCTTTGGTAAAGTCCCAGGGTTCCAGAAAATCACTGCCTGCCCATAGCACATTCAGTATCAGACCTCTTCTGATACTGCCTGGCCTTGGTGTCCTGGTTTCTGCTGGGACAGAGGAGTGGGTTTTTTGTTTCATACTGTCTGGTATGATGCTATGTTTTGGCTTTGAGAGAAATACAATGTTGATAAAACTGATGTTTTAGCTGTTGCTGAGCAGTGCTGCATAGAGCCAAGGACATTTCAGCTTGTCATACTGTCCTACCAGGGAGGGAAGCTGGGGTGGAGGGGTCAGACCCATGGCAGCTGATCTACACTCACAAAGGGTCCATAGCATATGAGATCATGTGAAAAAAACTTCAGGAACTGTGAAGAGTTGGTCAGGGAGCAGCTGCTGCTCAGGGACTGTGGTGGCACTGTGGTGCTGAGCAGCTGCCCGGTTAAACCACAACATTTGGCCATCCTTGGCAGGTGTTTTGTATCAGCTAAAAGCAAGAATTTTTTGCTTGGTCTGTCTTCCTAGGGTGCCTTAACTCACGGAGACCGAAGGGCCACTGAATCCCGAGACCTCAGCAAGTACAACTTTGAGAATAAGGTAACTTGCAGCTGTTCTTGGGGTAGCTCAGCCAAGGAGGGGTCAAAGCAGTAAGCCAGTGCCTTCAGTAGGAGCCAGGGACAGGCAGATCATTGCTGGCATCTACAGGCAGGATCTGGCCTAGCAGCATCAGCACCCAGCACCTCAAATGTGGCATCCAGAACTGAGTTGCTCCCCAAGGGTGCAGCCCCTGTCCCCAGGGAGCTAGTGTCATTGCTGGATAAGGGTGTGTAGGGTCCTGCACTCTGGGCCCTAGGGACAGGGTATGTCCCTGACCCACAGCATCCCTCAGCACAGCCCTCTCTCAGTGGGGTTTCTCTGCAAGTCATTTCCTCCCATGTGTTACTACTCTTGTCTCCTTTCACAGTATGGGGCTAAAGCACTAGACAGAGTTCTCTCCACTATCCTCAACTACACGGAGAACAGAGTTCCTGTGCCCAAGAGCTATGAAAGAGGAGAGGCTGCATTCTTCCAGGGTGAGAACATCATCAGCTCCAGGGCTCCTTCTGCATCTTTCTGGCCAGGTCGATATCAGGGTTGGGATGTCTGAAGAAAGAAAGCAGCAGCTGGGAGCAGAAGCTCAAAGGGAACACTGCCACTGGCCTAACGGCTCAGTGCTCATGCAGATACGTGTCATCCTGCCAAGCAAAGGGGAAAATGGATGTGGGGCAGACTTAACTGTGAAATAATGGGTACTGATGAAGGGAAGTGTTACTGTTTGGGATGGGGTAGCCCTAAAATACTCAAGCTGCTTTCTCTTTTTCCAGAAATGAAGCAAGGTCTTATCTCTGTTGGGATCTGCTGCAATCAGTTGAAGTATGGCACTGTCTCAGTAGAGAAAGGTACGTGTCATATTTTTCCTGGTCAATGTAAGGGAGAAATGGAAGAGGCATTGTTGTGGCCCTCCCACCCCATCTGTACCAGAACACAGCCTCAAGGAGCTTGCTGTGCAGGCAGGGCAGAACGTGGCACTGCTGCTGTGAGGGCAGAGTCCTGTAGGGTATAGTCCACGCTGCAGATTGCATTTCTCTGCAGCAACCTGGCAGCTGACAGCCTGGAGGAACAGCCCTTGGGCTGCTCTCTTATGCATTGCTACTGTGCTGCTCTGAAGAAGGGTGGGGATTCTCTTTCTGGATGTCTTTGGGAATGTGCTGGTCAGCCAGCTACTCAGTCTTCCCTGCCCTGCTGCACTCTTGCAGACTGCTCCATCACCAAGTTCCTCAACCGGATCCTGGGCCTGGAGGTGGACAAGCAGAACATGCTGTTCCAGTATTTCTCTGATACCTTTGACTATCTGATTGAAAAGGACAAGAAGGAGGGCAAATATGACATGGGCATCCTAGGTAAGGAGGAAAGGAGTGATCAGACTTCTTTTACTGCACCTCTGAGGTTCCCTGCTCCAGCCAGTTGACCACTGGCTATTGCTCTGTCCCCATTGCCTTCTCGGGTGCTGGAGGGTCCCAGCCCCACATAGCACAGATCCTGAGACTCCTGTGCAGGAAGAGGAGGTGGCACAGGGAGATGGATCTTACACCTGGGCATGTGTTTTGGTCTTTCTTTGTGCTACAGATTTAGCTCCAGGAATTGATGAGATCTACGAGGAAAGCAAGGAGGTCTTTCTGACCCCTGGGCACCCGCAGGATGGGCAGGTTGTGTTTTATAAGGTAGGCAGCCTGCACTGCTATCTCTGCAGTCCAGTCTTCTCTGTTGCTTCCCATGCTGGAGCTGTGAACTGCTGGATCCCTCCCCCTGCCCCATGGCTGTTTTCATGCTTGTGTCATGTTTGCTGTGGTCCTGAGCAGGTCACTGATGCTGGGAATCACACAGAGGAGGCAAGGAGAGAGGCCTTGTGCTGCCTCAGGGCTCTCTGGGCTGTAATGCCCTGGAGCATAGCCTGGCAGAGCCTATTTCCAGGCTGCAGCAGCACCAAGTTTGTGCTGAGGAGGGAGTGTTTTGCGAGACAGACATTGATGCTTTTGTCCCATGCTTTGAAGTTACAGAATCCGTGTTTGTCCTCATTTAGATCAGTGTTGACAGAGGACTGAAGTGGGAGGAAGCTTATGAGAAGTCACTGAAACTGACAGGATCTTATGATGGGTTCTACCTCTCCTACAAGGTAGGTTCTGGGGCTCTGCCAGGATGCCACCTCAGCTGAGAGAATAGCTTCTCAGAGGAGGTCTGTCATGGCACTTGGGTTGTGTCTGACCTCGTGCTGGGGGCTGGGAGATGCCTCCAAGAACTGCATCATGGAGAAGGGTTAGTTCAGACAAGCACGGGCTTGGGGGGAAAGACCCATGTGACTGTAACCATCAGCTCTGCCCCAACAGACGCGAGGCAACAAATACACCTGTCTGCTGGCGGAGCAGGGCCGTGGCAAGAACTTCATCCTCTACAAGCCAAATATTGGGAAGCAGAGCCAGCCTGAGAGCTTGGACAGTCTGCACAAGAAGTACCGGCAGGTAGGCGGCAGCTGCAGTCCTGCAGCATGGGGAGAGGGACGAGCATCTTTGAGCAGGGCTGGCTGAAGGACATTCATGTGTAACCCCTTTATACCTTCTCATATCCCTGTTGTGCGTCAGGCAGAAGCAGTGGTAGCACCTGGGTGCCTCCCAGTCCTGGATTTCAGGTGTCAGCTATATGTCAGACAGTGGAAAATCCTGACCTCTGCCTGTAATTGCTTCCTTTTCAGGTGACACCTGATGAAGCCAAGGAACACTGGGAGAGCTGTTATCACTTCTCTTTGAAAAAGTGCAACCATGCTGTTTGGTAAGGGATGCACACCCCAAACCTGCCCAGCTCTCAGGGTGGGGGGCTAGCTGTCCTGTGCTCCCCAACAGTGCTGTTGGGGTCTGGGCTGTAGCAGTGAGAGTAACAATCTGCCATGCTGATTCAGGTCGTTTTCTCCCATTTGAAGGAACAGGAGCTGCAAACTGATCCAGGAGGGGAAGGAGTGTTTCCAGGGCATGCGCCTGCGTCACTACTACATGCTCTGTGGAGCCCTGCTGAGGGTGTGGAGCAGGATTGCCAGCATCATGGCAGACATCACTAACACCAGCTACCTGCAGATCGTCCGCCTCAAGACCAAGGAGAAGAAGAAACAAGTTGGTAGGTGAAATGTGGGGAAAGGAGCGGGAGCATGAATGGGCCCTGGTACTTCGGCCTCTGTCCCCGCAGCTCTCCCTCCCTTCCTGAAGTGCTCTGGGGACTGAGGCACGTTCCTCCCTTAGGGATAAAGATCCCCGAGAGCTGTGTTCGTAAGGTGCTGGAGGAGCTGAAGCAGATGGATGAGAACGTGAAGCGGAAGCACAACCGACTCCTCCAGGCACAAGAGCAGAGCCTGCAGTTCTCCCTCCCCCTGCACGTGCTGCAGCAGCCCCTGGACCTCACGCAGACAGCACCTGGGCTCTCCCTACCCCAGCACTCCCTGCGCCAGGACGAGATCCTGGACCTGACCTACAGCCCTCCCAGCGACAGCATTCCTGACATGATGAACCCAGAGCCCAGCGCTCTGTGCTTCCCCCCGGAGCCTGTGCTCCAGCCCCACCAGCAGCACGGATCTCCCTTTGGCTTCAGCCACCTTTCTGCCTTCAAGAGCCCAGACACCATCCTGGAGGGGAGCGTGCCTCTGAGCTCTTCGCTGCAAGAACATCAGCCCCTGCCTCACCCTGAGCCCTCACAGACTCTGCAGCAGCAGGAAGATTTTGTCCAACAGGATGGAAATATCAATTTCAGAGAGATCCTGGAGGACATGCTGAGGACGTTCAATGGGGGCCCTCAAGAGAACATACTCCCCCAGGAGCGCCAGAGTGTGATCCAGTTCAGTGGGCTTTTCCCAAACTTCTGAGAGCCTCTGGGTGCACCTGGTGATGCTCAGCCACTGCAAATCCATATCCTTTGGTGCAGAGATGAGGGCAAGGGAGCCCTGGCTTTTCTACTGGTTTGGACTGATCCATTTCTTTTTTTGAGGGAAGAAAAAAAAATTATAGTTCCTTAAAGCAAAGTTTATTTATATATAATATACAGTCAGGCATGTATAGATTTGTATATAACGTGCTTGGGGGTAGTTGAGTGCTGCCAAGTTCAGCTGATCTGGACTGATGGTCTCTGCTGTGTTCAAGTCCTGCTCACGGGTCAGTGCTGTGTGAGACCAAGGAGAGACACCCATCCCCTGCAGACTACTGAGTTTCCAAGCCAGGTTGTGCCTCTCCCAGCCCAGAGCACTGCAGCTGCAGCCCCTGAAGCTGCCTCAGCTTTGCAGCAGTTGCAGGAACTGACTGCACCAGCACCTAGTTAGCCAGGATCGTGGCAGAGCTGCTGAGTTTGTCACAGCTCAGCCATGCTGGGACCACGCAGGGATTGCCTGAAGCGTGGGGGCCACGAGTCCCATTGACCTCTCCTGAGCCTTGCAGGGCTGCTGCAGCTGGCCATGCTTTTCCCAAATTTTGCTGTCGTGTGCTTTTTGTCCTGGCCTTCTCCCCAGCCCTGTGCTGCAAGGCTTCTTGGCTGGGACAGGGATGGCCTGGCTGTGTCACCCAGCACTGCTCTCAGCCCCACAGAGAGGTCCCTGGCGAGCACAGGGATGTGCAGTATTGCTGCTCATGCTGCAAATCCAACCTCTGATACCAAAGAGCAAACGTCTGCTTTGCACTGCACTGCCCCAGATCCCCACCTGCCCCAGCAGCAAGGTGAGCAGCTGCCCCCCAGCACAGAGGGCACTGCTGCCAGCCCTGCTCCACACCTCACAACCTCGGCAGGTCCCGGGGGACTTAGCTTTTGTTCTCTCTGCTTAACCTGAGGAGCGTGGCAGGGAACTGGCGACGGTGCCCTGGGGCAGCTGCTCTGCATCCTCCCCTCTGCTTCTGTTCTCTGCCTTCAGTCACCTGGGTGTCCCTGAAAGCAGCACCGGGATGCTTTCAGGGGAAGGATGTGAGCTCCTCCCCAGCTGGCCCAGCTCTCAGCGAGGACCTGGAGGGGGGTTCCCCCCTGCCCAGAAGGTCAGTCTTGAGGGGCTGCAGCTTTTCATGAGCCCCTGAGCCCCTCCAGGCACAGAAGCCCCAGCTTTGGGAAGCGCCACGGGTCGCTGCCACCCCAGAGACTGAGGGCTGCCTGCCCTGGTGTGCTGAGAGCAGGGGCAGCCCATGGGCTCCCTGCTCCCTACCAGCCTCACTGTTTGCCCGTGTCCAAGGAACCCTCCTTACCTCACAGCCCACACCAAAGATGGGAGCTCCTGCGTGCCCCCAAGCTCCCAGCAGAGCAGGGCTCTCCTCTTTCCCTCCTATTTAAAGTATTTCTCGACTCACAACACTCACATTCACTCACTTGGCACTTGCTGAATTCTCAGCAACGAGGGAAAAGGATACCAAGAAAACCCATTTCAGAGAGACTCAAACTCAGGAATCACAACGAGGTATTCCCACCTGGGTGCCCTTTGCCCACCACTGTGCCACGTTACCAGAGTCCCACGTGGCAGCTTTGACACATGATGTTAAAATATATGCAATTATCCTTCCCCCATCTCTGGAAGACAGAGAGCACCTTCAAGGAAAACCCTTCCCTGCCCTGATCCTGTGTTTTTGTCAGGGTTAATAATATGTAACTATATCTTTTAACTAAATTATTATGCAGTTGTCCTACTGATTGTATGTATTTTTAAATGAGTCCCTCTTTTTCTTCCCTTACACCTTTTTGTTAGCACTTTTTAATCTGCTTGTCGTTTGCCTTTGTTTTTTCTATGTGTATTTATAATTAATTGAGATGTATATATGTAAAGAGATTTTTTTTTTTTTAGAACATGTGCCTTGGACTAATAATTCCTGAATTTTCTACTTGCCTCAGAAGGATCATTTTTCAATCTGCTCAGTAAAAAGAGAAAGGAGCCACACGTGAGGTCTCTGTAAGTCCCAGCTCTGTCTGTTCAGCCTTCCCCAGGCTCCCACCAAGCCTGGGATCAACATCCCACTGCCTGCTGGTGCTCCCCACACACCCCATGGCACTGGGCCACCCCTGGGAGGAGCGGGGCTGGGGGAGGATCCTACCCAGACTGTGGCCTCCGAGTCAGAGGCCAACATCTGTTTGTTTTTTTCCCCAGCTTTGCTGCAGAAAACACAGATAAAGGCACTCTTGTTCATTCAGATGACTCCATCCAGAGCTGCTTTGCAGGCACAGCTCTGCCCCATGCACTGCTCCTTAACCCAGACTTGGACAGCCAGCCCTGCTGTGCTCCCAGCTTCACCCTTACCCCACATTGGGGGCAGGGCTGAGCCCTGCAGCCCCAGCTCAGCTCCACGTGCTGTGTCACCACGCTGTGTTTCACCACAGCACTGTTTGGAGTGGTTGCACAGTGGCTGCCTCAGGCTGCATCTTGCACCACTGAACAGGGAGTGCTGGGAGCACTGGGTGCTGCTGTGCACTGCAGCTCCTCCAGCCAGGGAATCTAATTGAGGCAGACCCTTTGTTGTTGTGCAGCACAACACACAGGGTGGAGGGTCAGTTCTCCCTCCTGGGATGTGCAGACGTGCTCCTCTACTTCAGCTTTTCCTCAGGGCAGCAGCTGACCCGGGATTTGGTGGAATTTCCCTATCAGCACTAATGAGGATTATCCCTACTGGCTCTCTGAAAGCTCCCAGCTGCCCCACTGAACCCTGGTTCCCCCCCCCAAGGCGCAGGGGAGCGGTGCATCAGCTCCATCCCCATCCACACACACAGATACCACTCATTTCCAGTGGATTTATTGCAAGTAGACAGTAGACACTACATTATGGCTACGGGAAAGGGCTGCCCAGCAGAACCCCCAGGCCCTGGGACGCCTTCTTCCAGCAGGTGCACGCCAAATCTTCGGGTCTGCCTCACCAGCAAGCTGGCTTCAAGGCAGACCGTCATGGTGCTGGAGGATGGAGCCCATGGGGAGCAGGGAACAGTGCTGGGCAGCAGCTCGGCACGCAGCTCTACAGGTAGGCAGGCAGATCCTTCTCGATCACCTTCGAGACGAAGGGGAGCATCACCTTGAGAGCACCACTGCCCTGAGCACACACCAAGAGCCCTCAGCTGGGGCTGGGGGTCAGGCAGAGCGAGGGCAGCACTTACGTAAGGATCCTCCATTGGGCTGTACCTCTTCACCACTTGGCCCTCGCGGTTGATAAGAAACTGGGGGAGTGAAGCAGGAGTCAAATGAGCGAGTCCAGCTGCAGCATGGGAACGGCTGAGCAGCACAGGGCTCTGCTCCGGGGCTGGGACTGCCCTATAGCAGAGCTGTGCCCTGCACAGCTGCTCCCCCTCAGCCCGTTCCCATCCCACACCCCAGTACCAGCACAGCACCCAGATGCCGGGGGTTCTCCCCCCCAAATCTCAAAGCTGAAGGTCTGACCCACACACAGCCCCTACCTTAGTGAAGTTCCACTTGATGGCACTGAGAGAGAGAAAAACCGAGGTTGAAAGGGGCAGAACTGCGCTGCAGCACCGCCCCCCATTGCCCCCTCCCCACCCAGCACTCACTTCCCCAGCGTGCCCCGGCCCTTGGGCTGCTCCTTCATCCACTTCCACAGCGGGTGAGCGCCGTCCCCATTGACCTCAATCTTGCTGAACATATCGAACTTCACCCCGTAGCCCTCCGCAAAGGCTTTGATCTGCGCCTCGTCCCCGGGCTCCTACGGGGGGACGGACAGACGGTGGGGGGGACGGACGGTGGGGTTCACACCGCGCTGGGGGCTCCCCGCACAGCCCCCCCCCAGCTCCGCGGTGCCCCACCTGCTTCCCGAATTGGTTGCAGGGAAAAGCCAGGATGCGTAAACCCTTCTCAGCGTATCGAGCGTGCAGATCGACGAGCTGAGTGTAGTTCACCGCGGTCTTGCCTCATTTGGACGCCACGTTGGTGACGATGCAGACGAAGCCCCTGCGGGGATGGGGGTGGGCGAAGCGGGGGGGGGGGGGGAGGGGGAGTGTCTGTTTGTCTGCGTGTCTGTGTGTCCGTGCAGCCGCATCGAGCACTGAGCCGCGGCACAGCGCTGCCCGCCCCGCACCGCCCCGCACACCTGTACCGCTCCAAGGCCACGTCGTGCCCGTCGATGTCCCTCGCGTGGAAGTCGTACATGGAGGTGGCCGAGCGCCATTCGTCCGCCTGCGCGCACTGCGGGGTCAGCGGTCAAATCACCACGCGGTCCCGGTCGCTTCCATCCCGCAGTCCGACCCGGCCCATCGCAGCCCTCCCCCGGCCCGGCCCGGCCCGGCCCGCCTCCCCCGCGCTCACCATCCTCCGCTCCGCGCTCCGCACCGCCGCCGCCCCGCACAGCAGCGCCCGTCCGCAGCGCCAACCCCAACCCATCCCGCCACCGCCCGGCCCCTCGACCAATCGGCGGCTCGGACGCGCGGAGGCACCGCCCTCCCGCTGTAACGCCTCTAATCACTGCGCGAAGCGATAGGCTCCCTCGGCTGACAGACGGGAGAGTTGTCCAATCAAATTGGCGAAGCGGCCGCAGAATCCGCGTGGGGGCGGGGACGGCGTCCTTGCGCCATTCCTCCCTCCGCTCCCCGCCTACAGCTCCCGGCATTCCGTGCGGCGAAGGACCCCGCGCGGGGCAGCCCCGCCTGCTCCTCGGGACCGGCATTGCGGCGGGCAGCCCGGGGTCCTGCGGGGCATCATGGACGACGAGGAGGAGACGTACCGGCTGTGGAAGATCCGCAAAACCATCATGCAGGTGCGGGGCGGCGCGGGGCGGCGCGGTGCGGCCCGGTCTCAGCCCTCCTCCCCTCATGCGGTGCTTTTTCCCCCAGCTGTGCCACGACCGCGGCTACCTGGTGACGCAGGACGAGCTGGATCAGACGCTGGAGGAATTCAAGGCCCAATTCGGGGACAAACCCAGCGAGGGCCGCCCGCGCCGCACCGACCTGACGGTGCTGGTGGCTCACAACGACGATCCGACCGACCAGATGTTCGTTTTTTTTCCTGGTGAGTTGTAGGGACCGGGTTGGGACCCGCAGTTACCGCTTGATCGCTGGGTTCGGCCTCACCCGGCGCTGTTTCTCATGCAGAGGAGCCCAAAGTCGGCATCAAAACCATCAAGATGTACTGCCAGCGCATGCAGGAGGAGAACATCACGCGTGCGCTGATCGTGGTGCAGCAGGGAATGACGCCCTCGGCCAAGCAGGTGCGGTGCAATGCGGCCCCGGGGCTGTTTGAACCCCTGCTTCCATAAACACGGAGTTTTTGTGCAGAGAGAACCTCTTACTAAAGGTTCTGTGCCTTAAATGCTGGGTTTGCTCAGCGTTCGGTGCGTGGAATCAGAGCGACCAGATGAGGTTTAACAAAAGCAAGTGTGGAGTCTTGCATCTGGGGAGGAATAATTGCACGCACTGGTGCAGGTTGGGGGATGAGGTGCTGCAGAGGAGCTCTGCAGGCAGGGACCTGGGTGTCCTGGTGGACGATGGGTCGGCCGTGAGCCAGCACTGTGCCCTTGTTGGCCAGAAAGGCCAATGGCATTCTGGGGTGAATGGAAAAGAGCGTGGCCAGCAGGTCGAGGGAGCTGATCCTCATCTTCTACTCTGCCCTGGTAAGGCCTCACCTGGAGTACTGTGTCCAGTTCTGGGTTCCCCAGTACAAAAAGGACTGGGATCTCTTGGAAAGAGTCCAGCGGAGAGCCACAAAGATGGTGAAGGGCCTGGAGCATCTCCCCTATGGAGAAAGGCTGAGTGAGCTGGGTCTGTTCAGCCTTGAGAGAAGAAGTCTGAGAGTGGACCTGATCCAGGTCTATAAATATCTGAGGTGTGGGGGGCAGGGCGACGAGGCCAGACTGTTTTCAGCAGTGTGTGGAGACAGGACAAGGGGAAACGGCCAGAAACTGCAGCATAGGAAGTTCTGCACAAGAGCTTCTTTATGGTGAGGTTGTCTGGAACAGTCAGGAGGCACAGATCTGTTTGCTGTCTGCCTGTGTGACCATCAGTGTGAGCACAAACACCGTGCTGCCCCTCCTGGTGCTGCTGCTCACTTTGGGGCAGTGCTGAGCAGTCACATTGAGGCTGTCTCAGAGCAGTGCTGCAGCATATTGTGCTTCTTCCTTCCCAGTCCCTGGTCGATATGGCTCCCAAATACATTCTGGAGCAGTTTCTGCAGCAGGAGCTCCTGATCAACATCACTGAACATGAGGTGAGCAGTGCAGGGCGTCCCTTTCATCCCCACCCTGTGCTGGGTGGCACTGCTGGAGCTTTATTCCTTACCACAAATGGCTCATCTTGCAGCTGTGGAGAGGTGGTTGCTTTCTCTGTTTGTCTTATCTTGTGATCTCTCTCCTGCTGCTTACAGCTGGTCCCAGAGCACGTTGTCATGACAAAAGAAGAAGTAACCGAGCTGCTGGCCAGATAGTATCCTTTGTTTGGTCCTTCCCTTCCTGACAGGGTGTGATGAGTGCTTGCCTTGGGTCAAAAATGAACACCTCAGACTGTAGGAGCATATGATGTTCTGTTGGCTGTGCCCTGCCTTGGGACAAACAGAATCCTGGGTTCTGGCAGAGCTCCTCCTTGACTCCACGCAGTAAGCTGAGGGAGAACCAACTCCCCAGGATCCAGGCTGGGGATCCCGTGGCCAGATACTTTGGGATAAAGAGAGGCCAGGTAAGAGAAAACAGCCTGATAACAAACAGCAGGGCCCTGCAGGCAGGGTAGCTGTAGCAGCACAGTATTTCAGAGATTGGCGATGGGAAAGGTTTTCCTCTTTTTTAGTTTCTTTATTTCCTAAATGTTATGGATTAGGTAGTGTGCAAACCAGCAGATAGCCTTGGGGCCAGGCTTGGCTGCCTGCTGAACCAGCTGGCAACACCAACCATCCCCCAGTGTTCCTTCTGCTGGCCTTCCAGGTGGTGAAGATCATAAGACCGAGCGAGACTGCGGGCCGCTACATCACCTACAGGCTGGTGCAGTGATCAGAGCTCTCAGGTAATGTGTGAAATCCCCATCTTTGGGCAGTGCTTTAAGCTTATGCTGTGGCTTTCCAGAGGTGACTTGAAGTGAGTTGGTTCTGGGAAAGGATTCCCTCCAAATGGTGTAAATGATTTGTGTAGGGAACTGTGTGGGATGGATCAGAGCAAGGCTGTACTGGTCTGGTGCCTCAGTACCATTGCTGAAGGCACATCTCTCAGTTCAGGGCAGCAGTGAGGATTTGCCTTGAGAGGGATCTGCTGAGGGAGCCATGAACTCATCCTGAGTTCTTTCTTCCAGATGTGAAACTGTTCTGTGACATCTGATCTTCCCACCCACCGACAGCTCACAGCTCTCTGAGCTGTCTGTGTTTGATGGCTGAGGAAGTTCTCTGTCCCTGCTGCCTCTCTGCAGTTCTTTGGCCCAGTTCCTCATTTTCCAGCACGGATTTTGCTGCAAATCCTTCTGCTTCATTAAGGAATGCCATGAAAGCACCTTGAAGCAACTGAATTACACAGGGAAGAAATGAGTGGAAAGAGGCTTTTGCTACCCTGTTCTGTGAGATCTTATTTTTAATAAAGGTTTGTACTCTTGCTGTTTTTCACTGTTTCTGCTTTTCTCAGCCCTTTCCTGTATCAGAGCTGTATGGCCATGAGCAATTCTGTATGTGCCATTCCCTGTGGGATTTGTTGCTGCTCGAGTTCTGTGGTTCAGCCTTACCTCACTGTTCTACCTCTGACCCTCGTTCTGAGACCCTGCTTATCAGATATTGCAGAGGGTTTTTAGTTTACTTCTTAGAAGTACTTGAAGTGCTTCCTTACAGTGCTTGGAACCCATGGGCACATGAGTGTGGAAGGCACTGATCTCCAGGACAGACAGCAGTTAGAACACAGGGATTTTATTCTTTCTGGAAGCACAACAGTCTGAACGCAGCAAAACACGCAGCTTCATACAGCAGCACAGGCATTGTCACAAAAGAACATTTTTCCTTTCTCCATGCTGACTTTATATACAAATAGAAGGGCGCTCGGTACCATGTGAAGCTCAAGCATTGCTTTTGTCCCTTCCTTCACTCTCATTCACCATCATCCATCCTCGCACGCACTCGTGGTACCGCTGCAGTAGCAGTTCTGGTAGCAACAGGTGGCACTCAGCTTCGTTTTCCTGCTACCATGAGAATGATGTGCTGGAAGGATCCAGTGGCGTCGTGGCGAAGAGCTCTGGAGCAGATGTGCCCCCAGGTATCTGGAGCTCTCCTTTGGCTCAGTTGCAAACCAGTTGGCTGTAAATGGAACTTTGGTTTCGTGTACCTTTTTATCTCTTGTGTTGAGATGCTTTTCTGATTTGTCTGAGAGCTGTGGCCGTTAGCAGCCCGCTCTTCCTGGTGGAGATGATCCTCCAAAGGGATCCCACCTCCTCTCCATCACCTCATCCTCCATTAATGAGCTCTGTTAACCCTTCCAGTTCAGTGCATCTCCAGCTGGGATGCCGCTCTGCTCGGCTTCCTTGGCTGGAAAGCAGTCCCAGCTCTCCCTTTGCTGCCTGGTCTGCATGGATGCCCTCCCTGCCTGCAGCAGAGGACTGAGACAGGAGGAGGTGGCACAAGAGGTGAGGGAGTACCCAGCATTTCACTGAGGAATGGTCTGAGTATTAGAGAACAGCTTCGGATACGTGCAGTTTCTTTGGACCTATTGGGCTCCTGGCCTCTGAAGGCAGTGGGGAGCAGTGTGGATATGAGCAGAGTGGTGGAAGGAAAGCAGCTTTCAGCTCTTTCTAAGCTCTTTTTTTTTTTTTTTTTTCTATGCTTCAGTGCAGAAAAGTTTCATAACTTTAAAAACCATTTTGGTCCTCTTTAACCCTTCGAGTTCCGTTGCCAGCAGAGGTAGTGGGTTTGCATTGAAGGGTTACCTTATACAAAACAAAACAAAAAGCCAAAAAGCTCACGGTGGAGGGGGCTGCTAGCTTGGTTCAGGCATCCTGCATCTCCCCCCGCTGCCCTCACAGCATAGATTTTGGAGATCAAACACACATCCAAAAAACCCTGAGACCGTGCAACGCGGGGAGGGCCGAACATCAAAATGCCCGTCGTTGTACACAAGCAGCAACTCGAGCTTCATCAGCTGAGCCATCACTGCCTGGGGCTGCTCTCACTGCTGAGCTGCAGCGGTGGCAATGCTCTCAGGCTCCTCTTCGGGGTCGCTGTGCTCTCCTGCAGTGCAGCGCAGCGCAGAGCCCTCGGTGTCCGACTGCCCGGTGCTGCACGTGCGGCTGCGCTGCCCCTCGCTGCCCTCCTCGTAGAACGGAGCTTCATCCGTGCTCGTTTCACTCTCCTGTTTTCTCAGCTGCCCGCTGCCCCCCGGCTCCCCACCGTCCTCCAGTTCTGAGTCAGAATCCACCGACCTCTCGCTGGGATCTGTGGGTCCGTATGAAGGTGTGAAGTTGCCGCTGCGCTGCCTCACCCCCGAGCCCCTCACAGCGATGAGGAGGTTGGCTGTCCCCAAGGCTTGGGGCAGCAGTGAGAACCCAGAGCCCTCCTTGCAGCCCTTCGCACCGCCCCAGACCCCTCACTCACCCCCAAAAGCTCCCACGTTGTACCCCAGGTCGCCCTTCCCCGGGGGCTGTGGGCACGGAGCGGCCGTGGGCTCGTCCTGCTGGAGGGATCCATGTGAGGGGGGAGCACATAAGGCCAACCTAATGCCCCCCCCCCCCCTTGCTGCTCCCTCCCCACAGCCCATACCGGGGTGAATTCACTGTCGTCAGCAGTCAGCGTGCTGTCCTTGTCCTCAAAGACGGTGGGGTAGAAGATGATGAGCGCCTCGATGACGCGTGCCTGGTGGGGGTAATCCACCAGCGAGGACAGAGAGATGGTGGCATCCGTGGGTCGTGGCCGCAGCAACGTCGGCCCGAAGACGATGCCCAGATTGCTGGAGGTCATCTTGTTGTCCTGCTCCACCTCCACGATCCTGAATGAGGAGATCCATGAGAGCAGGCGGCGGCTGCGCCCCTTTCCCATCCCACCGCGGGGACAGAAGTGACAGCCCCTCAGCCCGGACCGCCCTCCTCACCTCCTCAGGTGCTCCAGGAGGTACTGCAGCGTGGCTCTGTTTTCCCACGGGAGTTCCTTCAGCAGCTCCTTCAGTTTCAGCACCAGGTTCACCACCACTCGGTCGGTGTCGGCTCCTTTGTCCACCAGCTCCGGACCCCCTTTCCCACTCCTCCCTTTGGCTTCAGTGCCTCCCTGCAGGCTCTCCTTGGCTGCTCCCATCAGCGCGTTGTACATCCGGAACGGCACGATGGGTTCGGGCAGCTGCGGGGAGAACAGTGCGAGATAAACCCTTCAGGTCTCCAGATGGAGAATGCGCTTTTTCCCTTCAGCAAAAGAAAAAAAGACCAAACAAACAAACAAACAAACAAACAACCCAGCCTGCGGTGTGTGCGCGCTTTCCCTATAGATAAGAGCTCGTTAAATAGGACGGTGCTAATTGCTCCCCGGGAGGAGGAGGAGGTGAGAAGAAATCAGCGCAGCCTGCAGCGCCGGGGCCGTCAGGAGGAGCGTTTTGCTTTGTAGTTTGCATAAAGCAACCTGAGTGCATTCATGCAGCTCCTGGCAGTTCTGCAGCGCCTTCCCCAGATGCCTGCTGGGGATGGATTGCTTTGCAGCAGAGCAGAACTCCTGCACAGGGACTTTAAACCGATTGCTCTGCAGTGCGCTGAGCCCGGATCGCAGCACGGGGCCGATCTCTTCCTCTCTTTGCTCTCTGCTCTCCCGATCCAGGAGCTCACAGCCCCTTTTTTGCTGTGTGGGGACGTGGGGAGAAGCCTCCTCTGCCTCCAGCACAAAGGGTTAAGCCGTGAGGCTGCAGACAGAAGCTGCTTCCTCTCCTCCTGCCCCGTTTGAGGATGTGGGTCGGGGTTTGCGTTTCGGTGCAGGACTGAGCTGATGGCAGAGACGGTGCTGCAGGCTGGGAGAAGCGAGCTGCAGGCTGACCTTTACGGCCACTTCCCTTTTTCCTGCCGCTTCCCCAGCTGCAAAGGGGAGGGACGGTGCAGCGCTTGGCGTTGCGTTGCCGTGGGCAGGGACGTTGCTGCTGCAGCTGATGCTGTGCGAGGGCTCGCTGGAGGCAGACACGTAGAGCTGCCCTGAGATGTGCAGTGAGATTGCAGCTGGAGGAGAGCCCTTCCTGCACACACCTCCATCATCGGGCCAGCCTGGATAGGAGGGGCTCTGACCCACCAGCAGGCAGCTGTCAGCCCAGTTTGCAGCAGGATTTCCCCCTCCAGACACAAATTGCTGGGATCACCGGGAATCACTTCTACCCTCACCCCCCCCCTCCTCCCCAACCTGTCTCAGGTAGAGCTTCAGCACGTTGCTGATGTCGTGTGGGGATGCCTGGGAAAGCTCCACCAGCTCCTTCCCGTTCTCAAAGGCCTGGCAGAGTTTCTCCACGCGGGTCTTCACACCGTTCACCCTGTAGATGCCCTGCCAAGGGGAGAAAACCAAAGCTGAACGTTTCTCTTTGGGTTTGCACGAGCTCTCGGCTCCCATCCATTCCTCCAAGGGTGGAAATCCCTCTCAGGAGGTTTGGAGGAGCTGTTGCAGCTCAGACATCGCTGCTGTTCCCCTTTTGTAGGGAAGAGAGGGAGTGCAGGACGTGTCAGTTTGTTTTGTTTTGGGACCTCGTGGCTCCTATCTCAGAACCTGAGGGCTGTGCTGGGTTCTCACAGCAGGACAGAGCCCGTCTGGAGGGCAAGCAGCTGGAGCAGAGGGGAGGGCAGAGGGCTCACCTTGGTTTTCAGCGCCCGCTTCTCAATCTCAGAGATGCACTTCTTGACGATGAAGGGGATGCCATCAGCGCTGCCCTGAGACGCCTTCAGGAAGTCCTGCCCAAAAAGCTGCAGCTTCCCCTGGAGCTTTTTGTGCCCACATTGGATGGCCAAGGTCTCCAAGCACTTCTTGTGGCACGCCAGGTAGCACTGGGAGACAAGGAAAGGCTCGGAGGTGGGAGGCAGCGGGGCTGGGAAGGCACACGTGGCAGCGCTGTGCAGAGCTGTGGGCACCTCCCCAATCCTCCCACATCCCAAGCATTACCTCCTCACATTCTGCCCCCTGGAAATACACGTAGCTGTTACATTCCCTGCATTTGGAGGGGGTCCGCAGCTTCCTCAGCCGGTGGGTCTGGGCTGCCCTGGACAAACCCACGTTCCGGAAGGGTCCCGTGGGTGCTGCCATCTCTGGGGTGATCCCATTGATGCCTATAGGAAGGGCACAAAGGGACACGTCAGCATTCTGTCTCCTTAGAGGTCAGGCAGAGTGAGGCTCGAGCAGAAGGATCGCTGTCATGTGGGGCCCTGGAATGCCAGCACATGGGACACACGGACACATGGGACACACGGACACGTGGGACATGCAGACACCTGAGCCACGTGGGGTCACGCTGACACATGGGACACGTAAACATAAGGGATGCACAGACACACAGGACACGCTGGGACATACGGACACATGGGACTGGGGACACACGGACACACAGGACATGTGGACACATGGGACATGCTGCCACGCATGGCGTTGGGCCACATTCCAGCTAACCAAGGGCTGTTGCCACTGCTTTGCACAGGGTCCGTCCCTGCCTAGTGGGAATGGTGTTGTGCTCCCCATGGACTCGTTGGTGTTTCAGCTCTCCTCCCAGCAGAAGGGGGGGACAGCAGAGACCCCACACAGCACAGCACATCTCCACTCCATCACATACTCTGCTCAAAGGATGCAGCGTTCTCATCCTTCTCTCCCAGCTCCTCGCTGGAGGACATGGTGCCATTGGATGACAAGCGTTGCAGTTTGTGGCTGAACTCTCCTGCCAAAGCAAAGCTTGGTTTGAGAGCTGGGAGGGGTGGTGGTGGGGAAGGGGGAGCGGATTCTGGGGGCTTGTGGCTGTCCCTGCAGCAAGGAGTGGAGGTGGAGCAGGACAACAAGATGAACTTTGGAAGAGAAAGGTTGGAAGTGAAGAGAGATGAAACAGAAGGGTTTCTGTGCTCTCTGGGTTCCTGCAGCTGGGGAGAGGGATTGCTAGAGGAAACAAGGGCTGCGGGAGCTGCACCTTCCCATGGGTGCAGCACAGGTTCAGTGGTCCCCATCCCATCCCATCCCATCCCATCCCATCCCATCCCATCCCATCCCATCCCATCCCATCCCATCCCAATAGGTTGGGATCAGCAGTTGCCTGTGGTGGAGTCTTAATTCTTAGGGAAAGCTAAAAGGAAAAGGAAAAGAAAGGGAAGGGGGAGGGAGGGGAGGGAAGGAAAAGATATAAAGAAAAAGGAAAAGGTAAAAAGGAAAAGATAAAAAGGAAAAATGAAAGAAAAAAGACAGTGCTGCTGCTGCCTGGCAGTGAGGTGCTGCCTTCAGGTGGGTTCTACCAGAAGGTGAAGGACAGCCCAGGTTCTGCACCCACCTGTGCTGGAATCCAGGCTGCTGTCAGCTTCGGAGGTGGTCGGCCAGGATTTGTGCACCTGGTGTCCCCTCCCTGCTGTGGGAAGGAGGGCTGGCCATTTGGGGCTGTCCCCGTGCTCAGGGATGCCACACAGAGCAGCTCTGATACCAGAAGCATTTGCTCAGGGCTGGGCTTTTCTCACCTCTGCGCTCTGCCAGCGTCCCACCCTGGGTCTCTCTGGGTCCATCTGTGCTGCTCCCATCCCTGGGCAGCCCAGCCCCATCAGAGCCACCACTCGTGGAGAAGTCGCTGGCGTTGAAGCTGCCCTTCCGTGTGCGGGTGAAGGGGGACCTGGTGATGGGGAGGGAGGAGAAGGGCCGTGTCCAAGGGGATGTAGGGATGCTAGAAAATCCACTCCAAAAGTAGCTGCTATCCACCAGAGCTGAGATGGAAGCCCTCCGCTCCCGCACCAAGCAGCCTCTGTCTGCAGGAACCCTCCCTGCAGCTGAGGTTGGTGCAGAGGAGCAGTGATTTCCCCCTCCTCTCCTACCAGGCGTTGTGGGACACGTAGGGCTCGAAGTCGTACTGCGTGTCGGGTTCATCCCCTCGCTGCAGCTGCTTGACATGGGAGGCGTATTGCTGCCCGGGGTCGTACAGCTTGCTGCTCTCACACAGAGTTTGGAAATAAACGGGCAGCGGCGCTGTCTGCATGTGCATGATCTGATAGAAGGCGATGGTGGCCTAAAAACAACGGGGAGAAAGTCAGGGCAGGAGTTAGGGGGAGGAGAATCCACTGCCAGGTGGAGAATTAGGAGTGCTGAGTGGGGCTGGGGATGCAGCCCTTGGCTCTGTGGAGCCCTCTGGACCCCCTCCCAGCCCTCCCAGCACTCCCAACTCACCAGTTTGATGACCTGGTCGCTCTGTTTGATCAGCTCGTGGATCTGTCTCAGGGAGTTCACCTTGGTGTCCTCCAGCTCCTGCTTCTGCGTGTTGGCATCTGCCACGAGGGTCCGGTAGGTGGCCATGGCCTCTTCTGCCTGAGGGGTGGGAGAGGGGAGATGGAAGCTGCTCAGAGGTGTGGAATGGGATGGGAGCTGCCTCCCTGTGCTGGAGCTGCTCTGTGTGTGAGGTCAGGGTGAGCTTTCAGCCCCTGTGCTTCTGCCTCGTGCGCCAAGGAGCAAAAAGAGCCCCGCAAAGCCGTGCCTGGAGCTGCTGGGCACCCACCTTGTTCTTGGCCTCCTCTTCCAGCCGCCTCTTCTTGTCCAGGGTTTTGGTGGTGACGTTGCTGGCGGTGCTCTGCTGCTCCTCCTCTGCTCTCACTGCCATATATTTGGCCTTTTCGTGCTCCTCGCTGCGCTGCATGTACACCTGCTTGGCCTTCCGCAGGTTCACCTCTGCGTCTTGCTGCCAAAGGAGGAGAACCAGGGTGAGGGCTGAGCCCTGCGAGGGTCACCCTGCACAAAGCTGCAAGGATGGGTGGATGGGTGGGATGGGTGAATGGGTGGATGGATGTGTGGGTGGATGGATGGATGGATGGATGGATGGATGGATGGATGGATGGATGGATGGATGGATGGGTGGATGGATGGATGGGTGGATGGGTGAATGGATGGGTGGATGGATGGATGGATGGATGGATGGATGGATGGATGGATGGATGGATGGATGGATGGGTGAATGGATGGGTGGATGGATGGGTGAATGGGTGGATGGATGGATGAGTGGATGGATGGGTGGGTGGGTGGATGGATGGGTGGATGGGTGAATGGATGGGTGGATGGATGGATGGATGGATGGATGGATGGATGGATGGGTGAATGGGTGGATGGATGGATGGGTGAATGGATGGGTGGATGGATGGGTGAATGGGTGGATGGATGGATGAGTGGATGGATGGGTGGGTGGGTGGATGGATGGGTGGATGGGTGAATGGATGGGTGGATGTATGGATGGATGGATGGATGGATGGATGGATGGGTGAATGGGTGGATGGATGGATGGGTGGATGGGTGAATGGATGGGTGGATGGATGGATGGGTGAATGGGTGGGTGAATGGGTGGATGGATGGATGGGTGGATGGGTGAATGGATGGGTGAATGGGTGGGTGAATGGGTGGATGGATGGATGGGTGAATGGATGGATGGGTGGATGGATGGATGGATGGGTAGATGGATGAATGGATGGATGGATAGATGGATAGATGGGTGGATGGCTGGATGGGTGAATGGATGGATGGATGGATGGATGGATGGGTGGATGGGTGGGTGGATGGATAGACAGATGGGTGGATGAATGGATGGGTGAATAGATGGATGGGTGGATGGATGGATGAGTGGATGGATGGATGGATGGATGAGTGGATGGATGAATGGATAGATGGATAGATGGGTGGATGGATAGATGGGTGGATGGACAGATGGACAGATGGATGGGTGGATGGATGGATGGATGGGTGGATGCCTCCATGCCTCACCAGCTTCCGCTGTGCGCGGTGCCACTGCTCCTTGATCTCCTTCCTTCTCTTCTCGTGCTCCAGGCGCCTCACAGTCAGTGGCTGCAGGAGCAAATGGTGCAGCTGGCAAAGCACAGCCCTGCACGGAGCCCTGGCAGGAGCTGCACCGTGCACTGCATGCTCACCTGCAGGAAGGTCTGATGCTGCAGCGTGGTGACGGTCTGCAGGACCGACGTGCCGTATTCCATGTCCTGCTCCAGTGCCAGCAGGTAGATGGACAGGAAGGGCATGCTGGTCTGAGGAACAAAAGCAGCACTCTGAGGCTCAACACGAGGCTGATGCTGTCAGCTCCAGGACGTCTCGGAGCTGGGGAGCTCCAGCCTGGCTTTACCTCCTGCGTGAAGGTTTGCTTGCAGCTGTTTGCCATCTTCTGGAGCCCTTTGGCAAACTCCATTTCTGGAAGAGAAAGGTTGGAAGTGAAGAGAGACAAAACAGAAGGGTTTCTATGCTTGTTGGGTTCCTTCTTAGATGCAAGTCAAGAACTTCAGGAATCTCCCACTTCCAGATCCAACAGCTCCGGCTCCTTCACCCCATGCAGTGCTCTCAGGACCATCCCCCACCCCAGGGCCATTCCCCCCCACACGTCTCACCCAGCGCTGTCCTTTTCTCCAGGTACCCGATGAGGTCTTTCATGTACTTGGAGATGTTCTTGGCATACTGCAGGGCAGCATCCACACCTCCCTCACAGCGCTGCAGCATCACATCCACCTCCTCAGCCGCCGGACGGACTGTGATGTGGGGACAGAGGAGAAGGGAAGTGATCCCAAACCGTGCTGCTGCTGATTGCTGGGCTGGTCCCAGGACCCCCAGAATAGCCAGGAAGACCCCAATGCCCACAGCAGCAGCTCTGCCATCTCCTCTCAGCTGTGCCCCCAGGGGCAGCTCAGCCCAGGATGATGTCCTGGTGGTGATGGCAGAGCCCATTTCTGTTGTCTGACCACCCCAATGGCTGCTTGCTCACCTGTGTCATAGCTCTCCATGCCCGAGAGCACACCATCCCCTCCAGGCCCAGGAATCCCCCCATAGAGGCTCTCCATAGACTTTGGGAAATCGGAAAAGGAAGGAATGCGTCAGAAAAACGGGAGTGGTCAGAGGGGACCCCTGTGCTCAGGGTTAGGGCTGAGACCCCAGCAGACCCCCAGCAGGCAGCACACACCTGATTCTGATCGCTGGGTGGGATGGAGAGGATGGTGCTGCTGTCCACCTCCCCCATGAGGAACTCAGAGACGCTGTGACAAGAGGAACACAGTCAGCCAGAGGAGGAGCAGCGGTGACAAAGCAGAGCCACCTCCCAGCACCCCATCCGCATCCAGGGACGGCGGTGCAAAACCCTTACGTGCTGCTGAAGGACACCGCGATGGTTTCCACAGCTTTCTCAAACTCCCTCTTGTCTGTCTCGTTGTTGGATTCATAATGGAAGCCTGCAGGTGGGGGAGAAGGAGGAGCCCCATCACCACTGTGCGCCCTCCAACCCACAGCACGGACCATCTCACGCACATCCTGAGCACTGGGGTCAGGGGCACGAGGAGGTCAGGACAACAGAGGAACACAGTTCTGCCATGCTGGCAGCTCGGTGAGGACCCAGATCCTCATCATCACTCCATCCCAGGGCCCCCATATGGGGTTGGCCCCATGGCAGAGCACTGCCAGCACCGAGGTTTCCTGTCCCCGTGTGGTTACAGCTCGGTGTCCAGGAAGCGGTGACGCAGTGTTGTGCTGTGCCTGCGGTTACCACAGCCCTCCCACCCCCCACCCTCCCCATCACAGCTGTAACTGCTCTGCCCCGGGTGGGACCAGAGCCTACAGACCCCACTCACAAACATGGGGATGTAGAACCAGAGCAGGGGGGTGGAATAGGGCTGGGGTTTGGATGTCAGCGCCTTCATTCTGTGCGCCAACCATTGGCAGCCCTGCTCCAGGCAGCCCCAAAATGAGCTTCCCAGCACGGGGTGGGAATGGGACGGAGCTCCCCGCCCTGGGCTCACCCTTCACTTTGGATATGAGGGTCCCTGCTGCTGTCAGTGTCTCCAGAGTGTTGAGCAGTGGGTATTTGTTGATCACCTGGCGCAGCACCCGCAGAGTTTCGCCCAGACACTCGTGAGCCTGCGGCCGCTGGGACTCCTTGGGGTCTGCAGGAGAAAGGGCAGCACTTCACCCCTGTATGCACCCCATCCCTGGTACTGTGCTCACCCCTGCCATGGTGCAGACACGCCTTGGAGGCATTTTTTCCTCGGTAGTAAATTTTTCCTTTGAAAGCGGTTTGGGAATTTCCTTCCCATTTCCTCCCCTCCTCCCTGCTGGTCACACGATCCTGCCCCATCCATTGGCTTGGCTGTGTCCCGTGGGGTCCAGCATCATGTCACAGCCCCTACCCAGTGCCCAGGGCCAGGGGAAGCAATGTATGAGCTCAGGGCAGGGTGCTGGCTGCCCCTTCAGGCAGTGCTCAGCATCCCTCAGGGATGCACTGAGAACAGCAGCCTGGCCCCCAGCTCCAGGTAGGGAAGGACTTTGCTCTCTCTCTCCTTTCCCACACCATGTTCCCCACATCTGGGCACGGCTGTTTTCCACTGTGAGTGAGGATGCGTCAACATGTTTGCTGAAAACAGGGCACCATGTGATCCCAGCAGCCCCACCTCACCGTGGGGAGCAACCATAGTGGCTGCTTTCTGCAACCCCGCAGACCACAGCCTCACAGCCCTGCAACCCCACAGCCCCTCTCCTGCTTCGAGCATCATCCCCATCCCAAAGGGGATGAGGGCCAGGGGCCGGGGGTGTGCTGGTGCCCCATGGGGTCCGGGGCCACTACCAGGCAGCTGGCACTGCTATGCTGTAAACAGGAAAGCGGGCGGATGAAAATAGCTCGCAGGCAGGAAGCAGTGTTATCCTGGCTCTGAGCTCCCAGCAGCCACCCACCACCCTCAGCCCCTGGGCCCCCAGCTCTGCACAGCCCCCAGGGCAGGGACCCCCAGCCATCAGACCAGGCACAGGGCTGGAGCCTTCATCCCTGGAGCCCCACAGCCCTGTGCCACGGGTTAGCAGGCGATGCCGTGGGGGTCCTGTGGTCCCCCAGTCCCCACTCCCCCACCGTGGCCACTTGGGGGGCACCCAGCCCAGCACTCACCATCACGCAGCACCACATCCCGCAGGTTCTCCAGGGCATCCGCGAACCGCGCCACGTCAGTCAGCAGCTGGGAGATGTCCTCCACATCGATGAAAAGACCCTCCCCACCCTCCATGGGGCTGTAGGATGTAGGGGTCTTGTGACCCTTAGGGACAGCCCTGGGGTTGGCAGCAGTGAGAGGGAAGCCGGCGGCGCTGGCATGGCGGCTGAGGCTGGTGGGGCGTTTCAGGGTGCCCACAGCGCTGGGACTGCTGCTGAGTTTGGAGCTGGTGGGGGGCAGCTCCCCAGAACTGGGAGCTTCCAGGCAGTCCTTGCGGGACAGATCCTGTAGGAGCACAGCACAGTGTGAGTGTCACCCTGGGGATGGTGTTGCCCGAGGATGGTGGGTTTCATTGACAGCAGGATCTGACCCTGCACATCCCTTCCTCTTTTTCTGCCTGGCCAAGTCCAGCATGTCCTCAACACTGTGGGGTTGGGGATGCCCCCCGGGGCCAGCAATTGCAAGCAATACAGAATTGTTGCAGACACACAGAGATTTCTAGGGGTGAAATCACCCCAAGGGAGAGGCCGACAGCACCTCCCAAGCCCCCGTGCCCCAAAGCCATCACTGATGGGGTTGGGTCCCGCACCCCTCCATCCCCACACAGCCTCAGCTGTGCACCACGAGTGTGCTGGGACCATTTGGCAGCAATGGGGCAAACACTGCAGCACCTTCCTCCAATCCTGCCCTGGAACACGAGGCCACGCAGATGGCAGCACCCAGAGCAGAGCTGATGAGGGCACTGCAGATCCCACGGGCTGCTCCCTCCCACCATCCCCGTACCGTCAGCCGCACGGAGGGCGAGCGGGGCAGCGAATCCAGGGAGAGCTTTGGAGAGTTGACCGTCCCCGTCCTGCGGCGCCCGGCAGCGTAGGGGCTGTAGCTGTTCCGCCCCGCCGCCCGGCCGAGCATCCCAGCGCCTGCAGGCTGCGCCCACCCATAGACCCCTCAGCCGGGGAGAACCGTGGGGAAGAGGTGGGGATGAGGATGGGGATGGGTGACCCTGCGAGGAGCTGCGGGCGGGCTGAGGCCGGTGGCCCCGTCCCGTGGGTTGGGGAGCAGCGCAGGCGCGGGGCGGGCTGAGGAACCCCGTCTGCTGGCCGCCCCACAGAGGAGAAGCGCTTCCTCTTACACTCCGGGTCACCGATGAGTAAATAAACCCATAACAGAGCCGTGGTGTGGGGCTGGCCAAGCCTCACTTCCCCTGCTCCTGCCCCTGAGCAGTCAGGGTCTCTCGGTCCCTCCACCACCTCTCCATGTTCTGCTGCAGCCCCAGCCCTGCGTGCCGGATCCTTCGGCTGTTGCTGCATCCCCTTCATCTGGAGCAAAGTCCCCCCGGCCCCGTCGGTGGAGTCCTTCCTCATTTCCTTCCTCCTCGCATCCCTCCTGCCATCCCATCCTTCCCTCCCCACCGCACTTACCGGCAAAGTCTGCGGGATGGGGCTCCCTGCGCGGCTCTTCTTGGAGATGGAGGGGGTCTTCATCAACTCACGCTTCTTCCGGGAGAACATGGTTATAGGGCGGCCCTGGGGGGACCCCGGGCTGCCAGCAGCGCTCCTCTACCCCTCCGGCAGCATTCGCTGGGGCCAACTGTCAGCGCAGCGCATGTGACACCGCCTTATTTCCTCATTGGGTTCGCAGGCAAAGCTGAAACAGGAAAAGCTAAATGTGCGGCGAGGGCACGAGGCCGGGAGGAAGGGGTCTTCGGCCGCCCCCCCGGTGCTGTGCGGCTCTCAGCGTGCGGGTGCCGGGGATTCGTCGTGGAGTTTTGCGGCCCAGGGAGGACGGATTCCCCGGGATTGGGGCTGTGGGGCCGTCAGGTCCTTCTGTTAACCGATGGATGCGCAGTGCGGGGGTTGCGGGGCCTCCAGCACTCGGTTCAGCCCAGCCCGGCTCTGCTCTCCCCTCGGGTCCCCGCCCACACCTGCGGTCCCCCCCAGGACCCCACCCACAGCACAACGCAGCCGTGCAGCCCTCGGTCACCCTCCGCAAAGCGAGCAGAGGGTCGGGGAGCGGGGAGATGCGGGATGGGGATGCGGGGAGACGGCCGGACCGGGGGGGGGGTCGGACAACGGGGGGGGCGGGGCGGGGGCGTGCGGATGGGTGTGCAAGCGGGAGCGCGTGGCCGCGCGTATCCCGGTTGTGAGCATCACTACGCGCACGTGTTCGGGGCTTGCACACGCGTGTGCGTGTCCGTAGTGCCCCACACCCGTGGGGGTGTCCCCGTGTCGGGCCGTGCCCACGCGTGCTCTGGGCGGCTCCGCTTCCAACCCCCGTCCCGAGAGATCCCGGAGCCCCCCGCGTGTCCGTGTCGGGGTGCGCGGGTCCGGAGCGGCTCCTGCCCTTATTTGGGCATTTCGGGCCCGTCCAATCAGCGCGGGGGGGCCGGGCCCGACCCCCCCCCCCCTCCTCCCGCCCCGCCGGGTCCCGCCCGGTCTCTCCCGGTCCCGCCGTCGATCCCCGCTCCGCCGCCGCCGCCGCGCCATGAGCAGCTCGCAGTTCAACAAGGGCCCATCCTACGGCCTCTCTGCGGAAGTCAAGAACCGGGTGAGACGCGCTGGGGGCGGGGGGGTGTCGGGGTCAACGGGGGTTTGCGAGCAGAGAAATGCCGGGGGTCTTCCGAGGGTCTCGATGCCATCCGGAGGATGCAGAGCCGGGTCCAGGGGCGCGGGTTGTGCCGGGGCCGCGATCCGGTTGTGAGGCGCTCTGACTCTGATCCGTGGGACCCCGGGGGTCTGGGAGGGGTCCCCGGGCACCGGCCGCCCCCACTCTTGCCCCGGTCCCGTTCTCTGCGGGGTGAGTGGGGCGATGGCCCCGGCTCCGTGCAGCTCTGCTCCCGAGCTCTCTGTTCTCCGGTCACTTTGCATCCCTCGGGAGGCGGCCCCGACCCAATGATGTCCCTCTTGGTGGACCCCAGGGCTCGGACTTGGCCCTGATGTCAGGCTGGAAGGGCACAGTGGAACCCGGTTACTCTGCTGGGGCTGTTTGCACCCCAAGAAGATGCAGGGTGCTGCCCGGAGGGCTGCCCTTCCCACCCTTAGAGCAGGGCTGGGTCCCCCTGGCTGGATCCACAACCCAGGCTGTGCCCTATACCTGCTCTGGGAATGAAGCTCAGCCATGGGGGGGCGCAACGGCCACCTCCCCTTCCTTGTGCACCACTGCTCCCCGTGCAGCACAGGGATGGGATCAACGGCTGGATGTCCAACCCAGGACACAGGCAGGATGCGGGATGCGCACACAGCTCGAGCTGGGCTCTCCCTCCCCGGCCTCACAGGATTTGGGTTTCGTCACTGCATGAGGACGGGCCTCTGCTTGTACCCAGTGGGTGGACACGTGCCGGGGCCTCGCTGCTGCCTGCTCCCAGGTGCTTTAGCTTGGTTCAGCAAGAGCTGAGCCAGTCTGACGGCCCCGCTGCTCAGGCTGCAGGCTGACATCACTGCTGAGAACCCGTCGGACCTGCAGCACTGTCCTGTGATGGGGTCTGTTCGTGGGCTGCTCCTGCTGCAGGACGGCCCTCTGCTCCTCTGCTTCATCCTCCGAGCAGGGGGAGGGGGAGGGGGAGAGGAATCAAGAGGAATCAGTGCTGTGGCATAGGTCAGCTGTGTGTGGGGGGATCCCACCAGCACCCACGTGATGGCACAAGTGTGACCGTGGTGGCCGATTCACCCTCGTATTCTGGTCAGCTCCAGCTTCCTCTTTGAGACTGGGCTGTGAGGCCATTGCTCTTGGGAATAGCTCTCTCATGGGGCAGCATGCATCTATCCTGGGGTGTTCTTCTGAACCCTCTGAGGTTCTGGGAGGTGAACACCCCCCCAGCTGTTTTCTGTGCAAGAAAGCGCATCGCCAGGGCTACTAAGAGGGAAACTGAGGCACGGAGACTGCAGAGAGCTGTGCTCCCCCTCGGTTCTGTCTGTGCAAGGCTCCGTAGAGGTGTCTGATGGAGCCTGGGGACCCTGCAGTGCAGGCACAGTGCTGAGCATCCCTCCCACAGGGAACAGCTGAGCCCCGTGGAGTCCCTGGGCTCTTGGCTGTGCTGTGTCCGTGCAGCGATGGCTCTCGGGGCTCTCAGCCTCTCCTTGCGACAGCTTTCCCTGCTCCAACCCAGGCTGAGATCTGCTGTCCCCGCGGTCGGGCCGAGGCGATGCCGTTCCCGGACGGCTGCTCTGCATCTGGGAGGAGGCGGCCGCATTCCTGGCATAGCCGCGGTGGCCGAGGAATCCGCGGCGGCGTGAAGGGCCCGGCGGGAGGGATGAGCGCGGCTGGGGTCGGTGCTGGGTCCTGTGGGCGGAGGTGAGAAACAGCCGTGCCAGCAGCTCGTCCTCTTCCTTTTTGACAGTTTGCAGAGTCTCGGGGTCACCGCGTGTGAGACTGCGGGCTGTGCTGGATGTGGCCGTGCTGATGACAGCATTGAGCCGCGCGGGGCTGGGACAGCTCCTGTGCGCAGAGCAGCAGCCGGCGGTGCAGGAGATGCTCGGTGGCTTTGTTCTCCACCGTCTCCCTCCATCCTCGGGCACACCGTAGGGCCCTGCTGCAGCTCATGTTCTCCTTCCTCCCCTCAGCAGTCTCTGTACCGCTGAATCTGGGCTTCCTGTGCACCAGGAAATTGCAACTGATCACATATCCTGGGGCTGTCCAAACCCCGCCTCACGCTGTGCTGTGCAATGTGACCAGCCTTGTGCTGGGGAGCAATCCCCACGGGGTTTGGGGTGCACACAAGGCCGTGTCTGACCACCCCACATCCCCCCCCTCCCCTCAGCTCGCCCAGAAATACGACCCACAGAAGGAGGCAGAGCTGCGGACGTGGATCGAAAGCGTCACCGGGCGGCAGATCGGGGCCGACTTCCAGAAGGGGTTGAAGGATGGGGTCATCCTCTGCGAGTGAGTCCCACGGCACCCATGGGAAGGTGTCAGCATGGCCTCCAGGCACTGCATGGTTTGGGAGACCCAGCTATGGGGAGCCCTCGGGGTAATAGAGGGAAGGGGGCTCTGGGATCCCCGGTGCTGTGGGGCTGCGTCACTCCCAGCTGGGAGGAGCGGGTCCATAGACCCCCAAGTGATGTCAGCATCCTCCTGGGGAGGGGCGACCCTCGTACCCACAAACTCACCACCACCACCTCCCCCCAGGCTGATGAACAAACTGCAGCCCAACTCGGTGAGGAAGATCAACCGCTCGGCACTGAACTGGCACCAGGTGGGTGCAAGCAGCCCCCAAGCTTTCCATGCTCCCACCGTAACCTGGCTGTCCTGTGCCCCCTCCCCACAACCTGACTGCTCCGTGCCTCTCCTCAGCTCGAGAACCTCTCCAACTTCATCAAGGCCATGGCCAGCTACGGCATGAACCCCGTGGACCTCTTTGAAGCCAACGACCTCTTTGAGAGTGGGAACCTGACACAGGTGCAGGTGTCACTGCTGGCACTGGCGGGCATGGTGAGAGCATGGGGAGGGATGGGAGCAGCTCCATGGGATGGATGAGCAGCGGTCTGTGCCCAGCAGCTCCCCAAATCTGAGATTCCTCATTCCTCACCACCTTTCCTAAGGCCAAGACCAAGGGGCTGCAGAGTGGTGTGGACATTGGTGTGAAATACTCCGAGCGGCAGCAACGGAACTTCGATGAGGCCAAGATGAAAGCTGGGCAGTGCGTGATCGGGCTGCAGGTGGGCTGCTGCCAACCCTCAGTGCCCCACATCACAGCTGGGGGGTTCCTCTGCCATCTCCTGGAGGAGGATGGGGATGGTGGGGGGGATGGGGCAGTGCTTGCTTCTCACCACTCTCTGTTGCCCAGATGGGCACCAATAAGTGTGCCAGCCAATCAGGCATGACTGCCTACGGCACCAGGAGGCACCTCTACGACCCCAAGAACCAGATCCTGCCACCCATGGACCACTCCACCATCAGCCTGCAGATGGGCACCAATAAATGTGCCAGCCAGGTGAGCTGGGTGGGGACAAGGCTGAGGGATGATGGCATTGTGGGGAGCACCGTGCTGAGCCCCACTCAATCCCTCCCTTCCTTCCAGGTGGGCATGACAGCACCCGGCACCCGACGGCACATCTACGATGCCAAGATGGGGCTGGAGAAATGTGACAACTCCTCCATGTCACTGCAGATGGGATCCAACCAGGGTGCCAACCAGAGCGGGCAGGTCTTCGGCCTGGGTCGCCAGATCTATGATCCCAAATACTGCCCACAAGGCACCCCAGGGGATGCAGCCAATGCCGCTGGTGAGCTGGGCACCGACCCCCCCGGGTACCACTATTACCACCAGGAGGAAAGCTGCTGAGCAGGGCTGTCCCCATCCAGTCCCCTTTGCAGCCACATTCCAGCCTCAATTCATCATTCCTTCACTTTATTTTATTTTTTAATTATGTTGAAAGGAATCTGTTTTTTTCTGGGAAGGGACTGGCCATGCTGTAGCCCTGCAGCTTTGCCCACTCTTTGTCCTGTGCTGGAAGGGTCCGAGGCTGTGGGCATCCCATGCTTTCTCCTATGATTCCCTAAAAGCAAAGCTGGAAGTGCTGTTTTTTGGAGAACTCTTGGGACCAAAGTTTCAGATTCCATCTCAGCCGGGTGCCCCCGCATTGCGGGGTGATGCTGTGTGAGGTGGGGGCAGCCTCAGGCCGGGGGCTTCTTTCAACCACGTGGGGTTTTTAATACAGATGCTCTTATATTGAAAGCTTTTTTTTTAAAAAAAAAAAAAACATAAAAATAAAGAAAAAAAGCAAAGAAAAAACAAAAAGAATCCACCTTTCCTTTAAAAAAACAACTTGAACAGGAAGCGCTCTCTGCTGCACTCTCCTGGGCATCGCTCCAGGGCTGGGGGTGGCTCACAGCCACGGGGTTGGAGGGGGCTCTGGGACCCCTGGGCCAGGGGTCGGGTGGGACGCTGTGGGTCGAAGCACTGCGTGGGGAGGGCGGCAGTTCGGCCCCATCCCTTCCCGCAGCCGCCCCCTCCCCGCATTACTCAGCACCGGAGCGGTACCCGCAGCTGCAGCCGACGCACTGTGGGGAGGGGGCGGCTTCGGGACCCCGGGGAAGCGGCGGGGCCCCTTTAAGACCCCGGCTCCATGACGCAGCTATTTGTAAGACGAGCGGGGCGGAGCCCGCCGTGACAACGTGACGTGAGAACCGGCATCGGTAACGTGCTTCGGTGGGGGGTCCTCATCTCCCATCTCCTCCCCGCATCTCCCTACTGAAGACCCCCTTAGCATCTTGAGCGCTTCCATCTCCCCTCTGCTATGCGCATCCTCCCCCCCAACGGCTGCCCGCCCCCCTGGGCCGACATGGGACGCTCCAGCTGGAGCTGAGGCCGTGCGCTGCCCCGTGCCGCCCCCCGGTGCCCCCCCGGCGCTCCGTGCCTCAGTTTCCCCCCGGCCGCGGGGTCGCGCCCCGTTGTCCCCGCTCCCCCCGTTCCTCCTTCTCCCCTTCCCTATAGCAGGAAGGGGGCGAAGCCCTCCCCTCCCAACCCCCCTCTTTTCCCCCCCGGCGGAGATCAGCGGGATTTGCTGCCTGAGATCTCATAATCCCGTCCGGTGCCGCCCGCCCCTCCTCGGGCTCTGTAGGACCGGGCGGACAGGTGAGTGCGCGGCTCCGGGCACCGGGGTGGCGGCCCCGGCTGCAGCGGCTCTTTGCCCCCCCCGCCCTGCTCTGCTCCCGGCTGCATCCAGGCGCTTCCCTGCTCCGGATGCGGCTGGCATCGGGGGTAACAGAGGGGAAACCGGTGGCCCTTCGCACCCGGGCACAGACAGGAGCCGGGCAGACACGCATTTCATCCTTGTGCCCCGCACACGGGGTGGGAGCTGTGCGCCCGCGTTTGGGAAACTGAGGCAGCGCCCTGGCCCATCCTACACCCCTGGGCACCTGCAGCCCCGTGCGGGTGAACCCATCTCCTGGATCCAAAGGAGCTCCCTAGAGCTCGTGCCTGTTTTGCTGGTTTTGCTTTGCGAAAGAATAGGATTTGGAGGCTCGGGTTGGGAAAGGCGCTTTGTTGGCCGGGTTCCGGAGCCGACTCCTCCCGGCACCGGGGGGTTGTGCCGCTGCCCAACCCAGCTCTGCTGAGCCGCGGGCAGCCTGGCGGGGGGATGGAGGCAGTGACTCAGGAGTATGGGATGCTTCTCACCTCGCAGCCGGAGCCACGCAGCGCACGCCGTCGGCGCTGCACAGCCATGGCTGTGGGGACGCAGCTACAGCTGCTGCTCTGGAAGAACCTCGCCTATCGCCGGCGGCAGCGGGTGAGCAACGCTTGCAGCTCGGGTAGGGGGTCCCTGTAGTGACCCCGCAGTGCCGATGGTCCCCTCCAGCTGCAGTGTCCCCCAGGTGCAGTTGGCCATCGAGCTGCTGTGGCCGCTCTTCCTCTTCCTCGTGCTGGTGGCGGTGCGGCGCTCCCACCCACCCTTCCAGCAGCACCAGTGTGAGTGTTGCCGTGCTCTGCTCCTGTGCAGGGTGGGGGTCAGGGGCTCTCCGTGGAAGCGGCGCAGCCCCCAGCCCTATTTCTCTCCCCCTCAGGCCATTTCCCCAACAAGGCACTGCCGTCAGCGGGGACGCTGCCTTGGCTGCAGGGCATCCTCTGCAACGTGCACAACCCCTGCTTCCAACAGCCCACCCCCGGAGAGGCCCCTGGCACAGTGGGCAACTTTGGAGGCTCCATGTGAGCAGGGTGGGCAATGGGGGACGCCAAGCCAGTCTCTGCTCCTCTCACATCCTCCCCCCTCTATGCCTGCAGACTGTCCCGCCTGCTGGCCGATCTCCGCCATGCCCTGCACCGTGCTGATGGTTGGCAGCTCCTGCATCACCTCGCCCAGCTCCTGCCTGCACTGCGGGGCCGCACAGCGCTGATCTCATCCAGGTTGCTGCAGGGCGATGCCCTCACACGCCTCCTCCGTGCCAACGCCTCGCTGCTGCCCGTGCTGCAGCACGCATTGGTGGAGGGGCTCAACCCACACGATGTGAGTGCCCATGGTGCCCGGAGCAGCCAAACTCTTGCCACAGCTGGACCCCCCCCAGCTGCTGGGAGTGTTTGGGGTGGCTGTGAGTCCTCTCCGTGACCCCCACAGGAGTGGATGAACTCGGAGATGGACGATGCTGTGGCAGCTCTGGGCCCCTTCCTGCAGAGCGCTGAGTCCCTGCTACAGGAGGTACCGCATCCCCACGTCATCCCTGCATCCCTGCCCCAACCTGGGCCCTCCCTGCAGCCCCTCTCTCCACAGCTCTCCTCCATGGGCACTGTGGCTGAGCTGCAGCGTGAGGTTGCAGTGCTGACAGCCCCTGGTTTGTCTGCTGTGGGTGCCTTTGAGGCCGTATCGCGCATCGCCTGTGGGCACCCTGAGGGTGGGGGGCTGCAGGTGCCTTCCCTCAACTGGTATGAGGACAGTGATGTCAGTGCCTTCATGCACCGCAACGGCTCCAGGCGCAGCGTGGGAACCCCCGACAACGACACCAGTAAGAGGGGATGGGGGATCAGGGATTCTCACTTGCCCCTCTGGGGGTGGGGGCAATGCAAGGCTTCGGCTTTGCCTTCTGCCAGGTTCCTTCTGCCAGGAGCTGCTCCGCAGCATGGAGGCTGCCCCACTTTCACAGCTCTTCTGGCGTGGCATCAAACCCCTCTTTGTGGGCAAGATCCTGTACACACCACCCAGTCCTGCCACCGACCGCGTCATGGCCGAGGTGAGTGTGCACAGTGCTGGGGGGAGGGAGAGGGGGGACCGCACCCTGCTTCCCCCCTGATCCCCTCCTTGTGCAGGTGAACCGCACCTTCCAGGAACTGGCAGCGCTGCGGGACACAGCTGGTGCTGCTCTGGAGCTGGGATCCCATATCCGTGCCATTCTCAATGGCAGCCAGGAGCTGCGGGCGCTACGGGTGCGTGCCCAGAGCGGGGGCTGCATGGAGCCACCTCCAGGACCAGGTGGTTTTATTGCACTGATGCTTGGCAGGAGCTGTTGCTTGCACCGGGCATGGCCCCGCTCCTGGATGGGCTCCTCAATGGTACCTCCCAGTCAATGTTGGCACAGTTGCTGGCTGGGTCAGCAGGGCTCAGCTGGCAGCAGGCACTGGATGAAGCGGAGCGGGCACTGGGTGCTCTGTCGCAGCTCTTGGGGTGCATCCACCTGGACAAGATTGAGGCAGTGGGCAGCGAGGAGCAGCTGGTAGCCCGTGCCATGGAGCTGCTGGAGGAGAGGCAGTTCTGGGCTGCTGTGGTCTTCCAGCCCCCCCTGAATGCCACGGCGCTGCCCCCCCACGTGCATTACAAGATCCGCATGGACATCGACGATGTCACAAGGACCAACAAGATCAAGGACAGGTTGGGGGACGCAGCCCCTCTGAGCATCCAAAGCTTGGGGTGGGGGGTTGTCCGTCCCTCTCCTCTCTCAGCATGCTGCTCTACCCCAGGTTTTGGGACCCGGGCCCTGCAGCTGACCCCTTCAGCGACCTGCGCTACGTGTGGGGTGGCTTTGTCTATGTGCAGGACCTGGTGGAGCAGGCGGTGGTGCGGGTGCAGACAGGGACTGCCCCACGGGTGGGGGTCTACCTGCAGCAGATGCCCTATCCCTGCTACGTGGATGATGTGTGAGTGCTGCAGGACCCCCAGCGACCCACTGCCCTGGGGTGTGGGCTGAGTGCTGCTGCAGGGCTGCGTCCCTGTTGGTGGTGGGACTTGGGGGGGGGGGTAGGGGGTCAGGGTCAGACTGATGCCCTCCTCAGGTTCCTGAGGGTGCTGAACCGCTCGCTGCCACTCTTCATGACGTTGGCATGGATCTACTCGGTGGCCATGATCATCAAGGGGGTGGTGCATGAGAAGGAGGCTCGTCTCAAGGAGACCATGAGGAGCATGGGGCTGAGCAGCGGGATGCTCTGGCTCAGCTGGTTCCTCAGCAGCTTCATCCCCTTCCTCCTCAGCTCAGCTCTTCTCGTCCTCATCCTCAAGGCAGGTTGGGGGGGTGGCAGCCGGCATGGTGGGAGAGGGTTCTGCAGCTCCAACCTGCCTCATTTTGCAGCTGGGAGACATCCTGCCCTACAGCAACCCGGCCGTCATCTTCCTCTTCCTCGGCACCTTCTCAGTGGCCACTATTTGTCAATGCTTCCTCATCAGCACCTTCTTCCCCCGTGCCAACCTGGCTTCGGCGTGCGGTGGCATCCTTTACTTTTCTCTCTACCTGCCCTACGTGCTGTGTGTGGCATGGCGTGACCACGTCACCTTCCCTCTCCGCGTCCTCGTGGTGAGCAGCACCTCATTCCCTGCACCCCAATATCCCTTGGATGCGCTTGGATGTGGGGTTTGGGTGCTCAGGACCCCTGCAAACCCATGGTGGTGTTCTCGACCTGTGCCACTCTTCTTGGTGCTGCAGAGCCTGCTGTCCCCAGTGGCCTTTGGCTTTGGTTGTGAGTACTTCTCGCTGTATGAGGAGCAGGGGGTGGGCATGCAGTGGCACAACCTGGGCACCAGCCCTGTGCCGGGAGACCCCTACAGCTTCGCCATGGCCATGGGGCTGCTGCTGCTGGATGCTGTCCTCTATGGGCTGGCAGCCTGGTACATCGAGGGCGTCCTCCCAGGTGAGTGCAGAGCCTCTGCCCCTTGCAGCCCTTTCCTCGACCCTGCTCAGCCCCTGTGTCCCTGCCCATAGGTCAGTACGGGGTCCCCAAGCCCTGGAATTTTCCCTTCCTGAAGAGCTACTGGTTTGGAGAGCCGCCCTCAGCCGGATACCCCCCGTACCCCAGCGGTCCTCTCACTGCACCCCAAGGTGAGCCCCTGCCAACGGCCATGGGAGGGCCACGGGGTGGGTCCTGCCCCCTTGCGAAGGTCCTGCCTGGCTGTGACTCACCGGTGGCTCCCAGTGCTGGTGGAGGAGCCGCCTGCCCAGCTGCAGCCCGGAGTCTCCATCCGCAACCTGGTGAAGGTTTACCGCAGCAGCAGCCATGTGGCCGTCGATGGACTGAGCCTGGATTTCTACGAGGGGCAGATCACCTCCTTCCTGGGCCACAACGGGGCCGGCAAGACCACCACCATGTGAGCTGGAAGTTGGGAGTGGGAGCTGAGCCCCAGCACTGGCACTGCCCCATCCCCACCCAGCTCCCCATCAGGATGGGCTCAGAGCTTCCCCTGCGCTTTGCCACCTCCACTTCGCCACTCCCCCCTCCCCAGGTCTATCCTGACCGGGCTGCTGCCCCCCACCTCCGGCACTGCCTACATCCTGGGCTGGGATATCCGCTCCGATATCGACAGCATCCGGAAATCCATGGGGATGTGCCCGCAGCACAACGTGCTCTTCGATATGTAGGCAGGGCAGGGCTGGGGAGGGGAGGGGAGAGGGGAGCAGCAGGCAGGACCCTCGCTGACCCCCCCACTCCCCAGCCTGACAGTGGAGGAGCACATCTGGTTCTACGGGAGGCTGAAGGGGCTGGCGGAGGAACAGGTGCAAGCGGAGACGGAGCAGCTGCTCCAGGACACGGGGCTGCCCCACAAGCGCCAGGAGCAGACCAGGAACCTGTCGGGTGTGTGGGCTGTGCCATCCCTATCGCCATCCCCATCATCACCCAATTGCCATCCCAATGCCGTCCCCAACGCCCGCTCCCCCGCAGGCGGCATGCAGCGGAAGCTCTCTGTAGCCATCGCCTTTGTGGGCGGCTCTAAGGTGGTGGTCCTGGATGAGCCCACAGCCGGTGTTGACCCCTACTCACGCCGCAGCATCTGGGAGCTGCTGCTCAAGTACCGCAAGGGTGAGGGCTGGGGAGGGGGATCCCATTCCCTCTGTCTGCTGCGAGCCCCCAGCTCTACAGAAGCGGGGTGAGATGGGATCCGGAGAGGGGAGACCGGAGTGGGACGGTGGCTCTGTGACCCCAGGGCGCACCATCATCCTCTCCACGCACTACATGGACGAAGCGGAGCTGCTGGGGGACCGCATCGCCATCATCTCGCAGGGCCGGCTCCGCTGCTGCGGGTCTCCGCTCTTCCTCAAGACCAGGCTGGGCACGGGTTATTATCTCACCCTGGTCAAACGGGAGAGCACCGAGCTGGGCGCCGGCGGCTCCGACCCCACCAAAAAGGTGCCTCCCCTTGGTCCCGTCCTCCCCGACTCTCCGTGCCCAGAACCCGGCTTGGATCCCGCTGCAGCACCCACTCACCCTTTGCTGCCCATTCCAGCAGGACAGCGGCACCTCCGAGGGCGGAGAGCGGGACAACGAGGGCAGCGCAGCGGGTAGCGTCCCCGCACAGCCCCGCACCGCGTCCCGGCCCCGCACACCCTGAGCACCGCCCTCCCCATCCCCAGATGTGCCGCAGCTGTCGGCACTGCTGCAGCAGCACGTCCCCGGCTCTCGGCTGGTGGAGGACATCGGACGCGAGGTGCTTTTCGTGCTGCCCTACAGCGGGGCCAGGGACGGAGCTTTTGGGGAGCTCTTTCGGGAGCTGGATGCGCGTCTGAGCGAGCTGGGCATCTCCGGCTACGGCATCTCGGACACGAGGCTGGAGGAGGTAACCGCGGAGCCGGGGTGCCCGGAGATGTGCCCAGAGGATGGGATCGCTGGGGCAGCGGGCATCTGCGCTGTGTGTGTGATGGCAGCTCCTTTCCCACTCAGATCTTTCTGAAAGTGGCCGAGGACAGCGGGGTGGACGGTAGCAGGACAGGTAAAAGCGTCGGTCCCGGTTGGAACGGAGCTTCGGGACCCCGACGTGCAGGGTGAGGAGGTGCTGGGGGCTGTGGCCCCACTCCCATCTCGTTTTATCAGGCAACAGCAACAGAGCAGCCCCGCTGGGGAGAGGAGCGGTCCCCGATAAGGAGGGGGTCACGGGAGCAGCTGCCGAGGAGCCGGGTAAAGGGGGGCAGCTGGGGTCGGGGGGGAGCGGTAGCCCACCCCCAAAGGTGGGCATGGACCTCGGCACGCGTCCGTCCGTGCAGACAGGGTTGGGTGGAGGGATGCTGTGCTGCATTGTGCCCGTTCGACCTCGTGGTGTCCTCCGGGCTTCGGGAATGGTGGGAAGATGCGATGGGAGTGGGTCTGGGGATGTGAATGCACCGCGGTTGTGTCCTGGCCCCTTGTGCTGGGGGCAGAGAGTAGCTGCATGGACCGGGGGGGTTGGGCTACGATAGCCGCCGTGGCTATAACCCTGCTTTCCTCTCTTTACACTGAGCCCAAGGAGCCCGCAGAGGTAGGAACTGGGGGCTGGGGGGTCCCTCGTATCCCCGCATGCAGCACCCAGGCGCGGGGCCGTCCTTGCAACAAACCGTGCCCCCGAACTGGGGCCGAGCCCCTGCTCCTCGCTACCGGGGGCCGGCTTAAGATCCGTCTGTGCTTTGCAGCGGAGGAGCCGCAAGAGACGGACCTGCTGCGTGGAGCGGCGGAGGGCGGCCGGTGCGTGCGGGGCTGGGCGCTCACCCGGCAGCAGCTCCGCGCTCTCTTCACCAAGCGGCTGCTCCACGCCCGGCGCAGCACGCGGGGCTTCTTCGCACAGGTCCGGCCGTTTGGGGGAAAGGGGGGAACCCCGGGATGGGGCAGAGGCTTCAGGGCGAGCCCTGATCCGCCGCCCCGCAGATCGTCCTGCCCGCTGTCTTCGTTTGCGTTGCGCTGCTCTTCAGTCTCATCGTGCCGCCCGTCGGGAGATACCCAGCGCTGCGCCTGGAGCCCGGGATGTACGGGCAGCAGTTCACCTTCTTCAGGTGCGCGCCAGGTCCACGAGTGCTCTGCCCAACACGGAGCCGCCGTCTCACTCCCGTGCCTTTTTTGCAGCAATGACGCTCCGGGGGACGCGGACACGTCCCGGTTGTTGGCTGCTCTCCTGGCCGAGCCGGGCTTCGGTACCGCGTGCATGAAGGACGAGGCGGAGGGGTGAGCGTGGAGCAGCTGCGGGGCTCCGCTCCGCTTCGGTGCCGCGTTCTGATCTCCTCTCCATCGGAGCAGGACGGGGCCGTGCCCACCTGCGTCCCACCCCGACGGCTTCAGGCAGCCCCCGGTCCCCCCGGCGTTGCTGGAAGCTCTGCGGCGTGGGAACTGGACACGAGCTGAGCCGTCCCCCTCCTGCCAGTGCAGCGGGCCGGGAGCGCGCAGGATGCTGCCCGAGTGCCCCACGGCCGCCGGAGGGCTCCCACCACCCCAGGTACCCGCGGCTGCCGCTCAGGTCCAGGCAGGTGGTGGGGCTGTGCGTCCATCTGTCCGTTCCCACCAGGTGCAAAGAGGCACAGGGGACATCTTGCTGAACCTGACGGGCAGGAACATCTCTGACTACCTGGTGAAAACCTACCCCCAGCTCATTCGCCAGGGGTGAGTACTCCCAGAACCTGTCCTGTGTGTGGGGACACCACCGGGACACTATGGGGAGACCACAGGGAGGGTAGTGGGGAAGACAGGGCAGGCAGAATGCGATCCATCTCACGACTGAGCTGTCGCACACTGCTGTGATGTCTCCTCACTGCTGTTTCCCCCTTCTGCCCTGTTTCTTCCAGGCTCAAAACCAAGAAGTGGGTGAACGAGCAGAGGTGGGTGTGGGGGCAGTGGGTCAGCTCAGGCAGGGTGGCCATGCAGTGCCGTGGGAGGGTTGGAAGCACCCAGCTCTCCTGCACGTCCAGGTATGGTGGCTTCTCCCTGGGTGCTGGTAGCTCTCAGCTCCTTCCATCAGCAGAGGAGGTGGGCAGTGCAGTGCAGGAATTGAGAGAGCTCTTCAATGTCACCCAGGTATGGCCAGGGTTTGTTCCCACCTGAGTGGGCACAGGGAGGGCTGCTGAATGAGCTGCACCTCACCCCCTGTCCTGCCCCAGGGCAGCCCCATGGATCAGTTCCTGGGCAACCTGAGCCACTTCTTCGAGGGTTTGGATGCACGCAGGAACATCAAGGTGAGCTCAGGGCTGGAGGCATGGGGACATGTGGCACCGGCTGTGTCCCCTCTTTGGTGTGGGGAGCAGTGCCACGGGCTGGCAGAGAGAAGTGGAACAGAGCCCAGTGAGAACCTTTGGGCTGCAGGTGTGGTTCAACAACAAGGGCTGGCACGCCATGGTCGCCTTCCTCAACGTGGCCAGCAATGGGCTGCTGAGGGCACAGCTCCCTGCAGGCTCTGACCCTGCACTCTATGGCATCACAGCCATCAACCACCCCCTGAACCTCACCAAGGAGCAGCTCTCAGAGGCTGCACTGTGAGTACCGGGTTTGGGCTCCCGTGGGCTCCCCATTGCCTTCTGACCTCCTCTTCTGCTGCAGGATGGCCACGTCGGTGGACGTGCTGGTCTCCATCTGCGTGATCTTCGCCATGTCCTTCGTCCCAGCCAGCTTTGTGCTCTTCCTCATTGAGGAGCGGGTCAGCAAGGCCAAGCACCTGCAGTTCATCAGTGGGATGAAACCCGTCACCTACTGGCTGGGCAACTTTGCTTGGGACATGGTGCGGGATGGGGATGGGGTCAGGATGGGGCACGTCTGTGGCTCCTGAGGGCCAGGACCTGTTTGTCACCCCCTGCCCGGATTCTCGTGCCCATAGTGCAACTACCTGGTCCCCGCACTGCTGGTTGTCCTCATCTTCCTCTGCTTCCAGCAGAAGTCCTACGTGTCCTCGGCCAACCTGCCTGCCCTGGTGCTGCTGCTGCTGCTCTACGGGTGAAGGGCCGGCGGAGCCCGGGATGGGATGGGGGTGGGTGCACCCAAGTGCACCATCGTCAGCCCCTTCCTCTGCCCTCCAGGTGGTCCATCACCCCCCTGATGTACCCGGCCTCCTTCCTCTTCAGCATCCCCAGCACGGCCTACGTGGCCCTGACATGTGTCAACCTCTTCATTGGCATCAATGGCAGCGTGGCCACCTTCGTGCTGGAGCTCTTTGTGGACCAGGTGAGAGCTGGAACCCAACCCTCAATGGGGCTGGCTGGCTCTGCCAGCTCTCCCATCCTTCCCTCACTGCCCCATAGAAGCTCAACGACATCAACCGCATCCTGAAGAAAGTCTTCCTCATCTTCCCCCACTTCTGCCTGGGCCGAGGCCTCATTGACATGGTGAAGAACCAGGCGATGGCCGATGCCTTCGAGAGGTTTGGTGAGTGCAGAGGTGCAAGGCTGCTCCCCTGCCCAAATCCCCCTCTCCTGGTGCCCCCCATCCTGCAGCTCCTTTCCCCTCCTTTTATAGGAGACAAGCGCTTCGTGTCCCCGCTGTCCTGGGACTTAGCAGGGAAGAACATGTTTGCCATGGCCATCGAGGGCATCATCTTCTTCCTCTTCACCCTACTGCTGCAGTACCGCTTCTTCCTGCGGCTCCGGTGAGGGCTGGCCGGGAGCAATGGGGTGATGATGGAAGCAATGGGGACTATAGGGGATCCTGAAGCTTCCCCACTGCTACTCCTCCAGGCCACGTGCTCTGCAGCTGCCCTCACTGGGGGATGAGGATGAGGATGTAGCCCGGGAGCGGATGCGGGTGGGCAGCACCACACGGCGCAGTGCCGTCCTGCTGCTGAAGGACCTGACTAAGGTGCGTGGCTGCCCCGTGCCCCATCCCATGTCCTCCATCCCACTGATGGGTGCTGTGTCTCCTGGACAGGAGGTGCTGTGCCTGACAGTGATCCCAATCCCTGTAGGTGTATCGGTACCGGCGCGCTCCAGCAGTGGACCGGCTGTGCCTGGCTGTCCCACCTGGTGAGGTGAGTGCTGGGGACTGTGCACTGTGGAGGGGGTTCAGGGCTGCTGCTAAACCCACTGCTCCACAGTGCTTCGGGCTGCTGGGGGTGAATGGTGCTGGGAAGACATCCACCTTCAAGATGCTGACGGGGGACACAGAAGTGACACTGGGGGAGGCCTGGCTGAAGGGACACAGGTGGGAGCATATGCACCGTCATCTCTCCTCACCGTGTGCTCACAATTACCTTCATCCCTACAACCCGCGTGCTGGCTTCCTCATCCTCATCCTCATCCTCATCCTCATCCTCATCCTCATCCTCATCCCTGCAGTTTGCTCATTCCTAACCCTGCTGCATGCTCAGCCTCACCCTTGTCCCTGCAGCTTCTCCCTGGTTCCTGCAGCTTGTCCCTTGTCCCGCAGCCTACTCACCATGTCCCATCCTGCAGCGTGCTCACCGACCTGCAGGCTGTCCATCAGAACATGGGGTACTGCCCACAATTTGATGCCATCACGGAGCTGCTGACGGGGAGGGAACATCTGCAGTTCTACAGCCGTTTGCGTGGGGTGCCGGAGGAGGAGACCCCCAGGGTACAGCCCACACCCTAACCTCCCCCCAGCCCCTCCAGCCCCATCCTCACCCCCACACACACTCTCACAGGTGGCTCAGTGGGGCATTGCCAAGCTGGGCTTGGGACCACATGCAGACCGCCTGGCAGGGACTTATAGTGGGGGCAACAAGCGCAAGCTGTCCACAGCCATCGCCCTGCTCGGCAGCCCCCCCATCATCTTCCTGGTCAGTGGGGCAGTGGGGGGGGGATGGCAGCCGTGGGGCAGGATCCAATGGGGAGCTGACATTGAGGTTGCAGGATGAGCCCACGACGGGGATGGACCCAGGTGCCCGACGCTTCTTGTGGGACTGCATCCTCAGCCTGGTCAGGGAGGGCCGTTCCGTGCTGCTCACGTCCCATAGGTGGGTTCCCAGCACAGGGGATACCTGGGGTGGTTCCTGCTGTGTGCTTCACACCTCCCCCCCTCCCCCGGCAGCATGGAGGAGTGCGAGGCGCTGTGCACCAGGATGGCCATCATGGTCAACGGCCGATTCCGCTGCCTGGGCAGCGTGCAGCATCTTAAGAACCGGTAATGGGTGGGGGTGGCCCCATTGATTGGGGGCGGCGCTGGGGGCGAGCACTGCCTGCATTGCCGTCCCTTCTTTGGTGCAGGTTTGGGGATGGGTACACAGTGGTGGTGCGAGCGGCGGGGCCCGGCCCTGAGCTGGGCACTGTGCAGCACCTGATGCAGTGCAGCTTTCCCGGCATCGCCCTGCAGGAGCAGCACGGCAGCACGCTGCAGTACCGCCTGCCTTCCCACGCCTGCTCCTTGGCACACGTGTTCGGCGTGCTGGCAGAGCACTGCGGGCACGGCCCCATCCAGGACTATTCTGTGTCCCAGACCACCCTTGACCAGGTGATGGCGGTGTGGGGGGGGGGCGGCAGGGTGTATGATGAGGACGGGGTCCTTCCTGCTCTGCTGCTCACTCCCCATCCCTGCAGGTCTTTGTGCACTTTGCAAGGGAGCAGAGCGACGGGGACCAGGGGCAGGACGTGAGATCAGCGCAGGATGCAACCTCAGGGCAGGATATGGTTCCAGTGCCCGGGAAGCGGCCGATGCCGTTTCTAAAGGACGACAGCTATCAGGAGAGCGTGCTCTGAGTGCGGCTGCACCGCTCCTGGACCAACACCCCCCGACCCAGCCCTGCTCCCGGTTGGGACACAACCACTGATCCCGGTCTGCTGTTGGCCTGGAGCCCGGCTGCACCGCTCCTGCTGGTCTGGGGTTACGATTCCCCGGCTCGGAGCTGCAGGGGAAGGCTGGTCCGCTCCCCTGCACCCGGAGCTGGGAGCCGGGTTGTGCTGCTCGCGTTGCTGTCACATAGCGAATGGAATAATAAAGCGCTGCGGTGCCGCAGGCGGAGCGCCGTGCTTTGTGGCTGTAGCAAAACGGGGCGGGGGATGGGGGGGAGGGAAAAAGAGGTCCGGAGCGGCACCGTCGGGTGTCGGTGTGCGGGGGAAAAAAAGAAAAAAATATGGAACGCTTCACGAATTTGCGTGTCATCCTTGCGCAGGGGCCATGCTAATCTTCTCTGTATCGTTCCAATTTTAGTATATGTGCTGCCGAAGCGAGCACGATTCCTGTTCTCCCTCAGATACTATTTAAACCTCTCTAACTTTATAATTATTAAGTAACGGTGAGCTGGCCTTTTACCATCTGCCTACTTCTTCTTCTAATATTACCCCTTCAACAAAAAATCCTACTTATTCCGCTGAGTGTCATTCTTTTTCGCAGAAAATTTGGCTTTTTCGGGGCTGAATTACCTCAAATAAGTGCCTACGGCGCGCGGTGCACGGCGGGAAGGTTTCTACTTTACATATCGGGGCGGGGCGGGCGCCCTTCTTCCGCCGTCCCACAATTCCTCGCGGCGCTGCGTCGCGTCGGCGCTGTGTGTGCCGGAAGATGGCGGCGGGGCGCTGAGGGGCGGCCGGGGCCCTGAGAGGAGGAAGAGGAGGAAGAGGAGGCACCGCCGCGCTCCGGGCCGCCTCATGGCCTCGGGGCCGCCTTGGGAGCCGCGTCCCATCCGAGCAGCGCCGCCGCGGGGCCGCTCCGAGGGCCGCTGAGAGCCCCGCCCGGGCCTACAGCGCTCCGTGCCCGGCTGTGGCTGCGGGGGGAGGCCGGGCCGGGCCGGGCCCGAGCAGCGCGGGGTGCTGAGCGCCTCCCGAAGGCCCCGCGATGTCCGAAGCGCAGCCCCACGGCCAGCACCCCCCGGCCAACCACACCGGGGCCGCGGGGGGCACTAACAGGGCCGGGAGGAACGCTGCCCTCAATCAGAACCCTCTGATTAATGTCCGCGATCGTCTCTTCCACGCGCTTTTCTTCAAGATGGCAGTGACCTACGCGCGGCTCTTCCCTCCTTCCTTCAGACGGGTCTTCGAGTTCTTCGTGCTGCTCAAGGTGAGGCCTGGGGGGGGGCTCCCAGCAGCCTGTCTTTGTGTACATCACACACGTGAGGTACCCGAGTGCTGCCGTGCCGGTGGAGTGCCGTCCCCGCTGGGTGCAATCGGTGCGAAGCTCTGTTTTATTACCGTTTTTCTTCACGGTAATCGATGCCCTCAGCTGTGTGCCGGGCGTCTTCTCCGTGGGGTGAAACCTGCCTGCGTTTTTGCTGATGTAATGTGAGGTCCACGGAGTGGCAAAGCTGAATTCTGCAGGGTATGGAAGTTACAGCGTCCCCTGTGGGGACCAGACATCAGCCTGGTGTTTCTGTGTGAGGTGAAGTGCTGCCCTGCGGCTTCCAGAGCTCACTGTGCCCTCCTGCCTCTGGAAATAAGAGAGGGGGGCAAAAGAGAGCCAGCTAGGTAACAACAGGGTTCTTTGTGCCCTGGGTTCTAAACCCTGGGAACACAGGGTTGTAAAAGCCAGCCACATGTAGGTTACCCTGTGTTGTATTACATGGACACCTTTTTCTCCCTGCCCAGTCAACGTTCAGGTTTTGTCACGCAGCCCAGCCAGGAGAAGTTCCTGCTGCCACCTGCTTTTAATTGAAGCACGCTGAGAAAATTCAGGTATTCCCAGAGGAGATCCTTACTTCTGCCCTTAGGGTTAGCAGGCAGCTGTGCTTTCAGCCCGCCTGTGGTTCTGTATGAGGATAGTGGTGGGAGGCCAAGTCTGAGGCTGTGGCCTGCATGCAGTGCTTGGCATCCTGGCTGCTTTCATCACCATTCCCCCTGCACCATGGATCTGTTTGGGGATTACCTTCCCCAGCATTTTCCTCTGCAGCTCCTCTGCAGATGTGATGCTACCAGCCTGTTTATTCATAACAAATAGGTCAGGCACAACGTGTAGCAAGGACAGATACTTTAATCGAGAAGGAGCATCTTAATGCATTTTGAAAGTGAGTGCATGAAATGCAGCCATGCTGCTTATAGACAGGTGTTCTTTGGAGCTTGAACTTCGGACAGTGTTGGGTAACTTCATTATAGGAAATGGGTTTTATTAGTTCACTTTGTTTTGCTGTGACTTGCAGTTGTTCCTTGGGTTGAAAGCATCTTTCAATTAAGAATGATGCACTGGAAGGTCTTTTTAATGGAGGCCCCATTGCTCATCTGTAGGCTGGCTGTTGTCTGAGCTTTGGGCCAAATGCATTCTTTTAAAGCAAGTCATTTTGTTCTGATAACAATACACCTTTGCAACCCAGCTCCTGGCGTTGGTTCTTGCTGCTGCCTTGGGTGTGTTTGTATTGTTGGTGCTGTAATGCTGAAACCCCACAGCCCAGAGCGTGGCTCTGTCGTGCTGGATGTGGCACAAACCCAAGTAATTGCAGGTAGTCCTCTGCAGCCTTTTATTTTGAATTCAGTTTATTTCCCTCCTGTGGTTAACATCTGCCTGGCTGAGCAGAAATCCAACACAAATTGATCCTGGTGTTTTAAGACCTTTCTGAATAAGCTTGGGTAGCCTTTCCTGGTGGTTGGGTTGAGTTAGCAGCGGATCAGTTGACAAAAAACCAATCTGTGGGTTGGGAGTTTCTTCCTGGAAACACTTTGGCACTTTGAAATGAGGGAGAATTCAGTAGGAATTCAGCAGCAAGTGGCCTGCTTTGTACCTGTGCTGAATGCTGCTGGAGCTCAGAAGAAAGTGCTGTGCCCTGATACACACAGATGCAAGCACTGGGCGTTTTGCACGTGGTTTTGTGCGAGTCAGCACTTCTTTGACCCTAGGCAGTGTATGTGTTAACATGGCAGCGTGCCTCCTGGGTGGCAGCCAGCTGCACTCAACCCCAGCACAGTGCAGTAATGGAGAAGTTTTGGTCAAAGGCACCTTGGGAGCTTTCATTCCCAGGAAAAGCTTTAGGCCTCTTAGTGTTTACCCCAGAAAGACGAGGTTTCAGCAGGTTAGCGAGGTATCAGGAGGACAAAGTACAAAGGGAGTATTATATAAGCTGTGGAGCTGGGAGAGAAGTTGATTTGGGGCTGTTGTATCGTTTGGTGCAAATACAAGCTATAGGGTTAGAAAGCTTAAAGGCTCTCGTCCACCTGCAGTGTCTGTGTGTGAAGAAGAGATGGCTGAAACTGGGCAGCCTGTCAACAGGCAACGTTTGGTTGGGCTGACAGCCTCTGCTTTGTTTCCTGCTGTCTGTAGGCTCTCTTTGTGCTCTTCATCCTGGCATACATTCACATCGCCTTCTCCCGCTCGCCCATAAACTGTTTGGAGCATGTGAGAGACAAATGGCCACGTGATGGCATCCTGAGGGTGGAAATCCAGCGCAACTCCAGCCGGGCCCCCATCTTCCTTCAGTTCTGTGGTGCTGAGAAGTTTCCAGGAATGGTAGTTGAGCCCACGGCTGAGGAAGAGGAGGAGGAAGAAGAGGAAATGACTGTGGATATGTTTGAAAACAGCTCTATCAAGGTAAAGATGTGTTCCCTGTGTGCACGGGGTGAGGTGAGCGTGGGTTTGGGATGAAACAGCTTGATGCATATGCTGTGAATGTGCCGTGGTCCCTCTGTGTGCCCTCAGTCACTCAGAATCTGTGTTTCCTGCATTTCCTGGTTAGCCTCTGACATTTTAAGGTAGAAGTTAAAGCCTGAGCAAATGACCTCGCTTGTCTTCCTCTTGCTGGCTTGGGGCACGGAGAGGGAGCACAGGAGCTTGGAGCTGACCTGTCTGCTAACCTGACCTCTTCTGTCACTGTTCCCCAACAGTTTGAGCTGGATATAGAGCCCAAGGTGTTCCTCAAGCCATCCCGGATGAGCAGCACCGAGGCGCTGGCCCACAACGAAAGCCAGGAGTTCTCATTTAGTGAAGCAACCACTAAAGGTATGCAGCCTCTGCGGGAGACTGTGTCCGAGTTTGAGATGCTAACCAGAGCAGGTAAAGACAACTTACGTCGCTATCTGTGCTCTCTCCTTCCCCTGCATCTTCCCTGCACTTCTCCTGGCTTCCCTGGGCCTGCACTTAGCAACCTTAATTGTCCCCTGGCTATCCCTGTTGCTTTAACCTGTGGTGAATCTTGTCACTCCTGACACCAGATCTACAGTTTTCTTTTGTTGGAGGGAGGCTGGGAGTTGGGTGGGTTGCATCTGGGCTGTAAAATTTGCTGGAGCCTTCTGGTCTGGTATTATGTTTCTGCAGCAAATCAGTGCCAGCTATGTCAGATAAATGTAAACCTCCTTCTTCTGAGCAGTTCTGCATTTGCTGTCCTCTTGAAACCAGCAGGGGTCCAACTGACAGTGCACATTCCTTACTGTATTAACAGTATTTTGGGTCCCTGAGTCAACACCAGTGCCTGGAATAGCAAACTAATCCTGAAAGCCACCAAGCAAGTTGGAGTAGATTGCAAGATTGTGTTGATAGTCTGTTGCATTTGAAATATTGTCCTGCTCTATCCTTCTTGTTTCAGCACGACTTGAGCTGCTAATGTTGAGGATTGTGAGCCTGGACACCACAACAGCACTGTTCCCTCAGTCTTGCAAAGCTTTTTGTTTGATCCTGATCCAGAACTCATTAGTCCTGTATTTGAGATCATTAAGTCTCTTAAGACTGGGCAATGTTTAAATATTTTTGGTGCAATACCTTAATTAACAGGTTGCTTAAGTTCTATAAGAGTCATGTTGTCCAGTGTTGTGTGTGCTGACAGGTTGTGCCTCGATTTGCTGAATACCAAACTGGAAATGATCCAGCAGTGTGGTAGAAGAGAGAACTGTGCCCCTTCTTAACGTAGTTAGAAAATCCTATCTTGTTAGCTTTTTTTTTTCCAGCTCTTCTGTCCTGTAAGTACAGCAAGTTGAATGTTTAGAGTGTATTACCATGGTAAAATGATCTGTGGTACAAATAAAGTGATTCATGCATTGATACTTCAACGCTTTATTTTCGTTTGAGCTTAAAACAGTTTCGTAGTGAAAACTGAAAGCAAAACAAACACGAGAGCCTGTTTCTTCTTGCTGACTGTCTGCATAGCCTTGTGCTGAGTCTCCCTTCCCACCTTCTCTTGCAGTGTGGCCACAGGAAGAGTACATTGTGGAGTATTCCTTGGAGTATGGGTTCCTGCGCCTGTCCCAGAGCACACGGCAGCGCCTCAGCATCCCTGTGATGGTGGTGACTTTGGGTGAGTGAGGGAGCCAGCCCTGCCAGAGATGTGTCTGCAGAGATACCTGCATGCTGGCAGCCCTCTTCCAAACTTCACACTCATCCCATCTCCTCTTTAGTCCTGTGGGAACTACTTATAACAGTTGATGGCGCTCGCTTTCTATGCAGGAGAGCTTTATGGAGCAGTTATTGCTTAAGCTGGTCACACCCTTTTCAAGAGGAGTGCTCTGAAATGCTGGAGCCTGTTCTGGTGCCTGAGCCTTTGTGTTACATCTAGCATAGCTTTCTAATCGAAGAAAGAGCCAATGTTAAATGTCTGTTTACTGACCTGGGCTTTTCAGTTCACCTAGAAAAGTTCCTGCATGAGTATCTTAGTAACTTATTGAAAGATTGTTTCTAAGCTTCATGTTTTTCGGGGGGTATTTTTACAGGCTGATCAGTGTACAGTAGAATACATGTTTGTGCTTCATGAGAGCTGCATGGAGGTGTTGGGGAGGGGGGGGTTGTGGGCCCCAGCAGCACCACACAGAGCCCAGTTAGCTGCAGGAAACATCTCTGCCAGCCCCTCTGAGCTGCACACAGACTTGTTCTGAGGGCTGTTGCTAGAGAGAGAGAGAGCCCTTTGTTACTGGGGCTGCAGTCCAAGCCCAGGAGACAAGTTCCCTGTATGTGTATGGCAGTGGAGAGTATGACAGCACAGATGGAATTCTTGAAGCCTGATTGGCATTAGCATTTTACCAGTGAGGCTATATTTGTCAGGGTGTGACATTTTGCTTCCCGGTCCTGCCCAGTTCAGTTACACTGCCAGAGGTTTGAGTGCAATTGCAAGTCTGCTTTAAATGATGAGAAGATTGTGCTCACGTTTAAAAAGGGTAAGGTATAACTGCTCTGCTCTTCTGTCTAGATCCTACCAGGGATCAGTGCTTTGGGGACAGGTTCAGTCGTCTGTTGCTGGATGAATTCCTGGGTTATGATGACATCCTGATGTCCAGTGTCAAAGCCTTAGCTGAAAATGAAGAGAACAAAGGTAAGAGTTGGAGGAATGGCTTTAGCAGAGGGACTGCTGCTTTTCCACAGGTGCATGTATGTCATCTTCTGACTTTGATTAATCTCTAATGCAGGGAACAGCTCGTTGTGTTATGTAGGGATGTTATTGCTGAGGACAAAATGAAACAGGAGAGAAGAGACATCTGCAGACTGATTTCCTATGGCCTTATTGCACTGCATAACAATAAGTGTGCAGCTGCGAGGGATGCTGGCATAGATCTCAGACACGACAAGCAGTTTGTTCTTCTTCTGTGAGTTAGTTCCATGGGGATTGTGTGCTTTTTTTTCTTTCTTTGTTCCCAGGTTTCCTTCGCAACGTGGTGTCTGGGGAGCACTATCGCTTTGTCAGCATGTGGATGGCTAGAACATCCTACCTGGCAGCCTTTGTCATCATGGTCATATTTGTAAGTTGGGAGGAGCTGGGCATTCCCTGGACTCTGAGCTCAGCACATGGGCAAGGTTTGCTGTTAAAGTAGAGGCCTGAGCTCATAGCTGCTTTTAAAGCTAAGCTTTTTTTTTTTTTCCAACCCCTAATGTGGGTATTTAGAGTCCTAAAAACAAAGAGCATGTTATGACCAGTGAGAGAAGAAATCAAAACAGTGCAGGGTGACTTTTGTCAGACAGGCAGTTTGAGCTACTGGGAGGAGCACAGAATAGGAAGAAACCTCAGTTCCAGCTCTGCTGCTGTTTGGTTTGGCCTCTGCTCAAATATTCAAAATCAGTCTCTTTGCAAACAAATTACTTACTGTCTATTTTACAGCAGTAATACGAAGATTAATTGCTGTTTGTGAAGTCCTAATTACTCTTTGAGAAATTGGCCTGTGTAGCTCAAACTAACAAATATGGGATGTGCACAGCAACATTACGAGTCCGAGCTTGCCTGCCTGAGCCTCTGCTGTGATGTGATTCTGACAGGAATCTGACAGTGGCTTCTGTTCTCCTGTTTCAGACTCTGTCTGTTTCGATGCTCTTACGCTACTCACACCATCAGATCTTTGTCTTCATTGGTAGGTATTTTCTGTGTGATTTGGGGTATTGCAGTGCTCTGAATGTGGAGTGATGCAGGGGTTGGAGGGTTCCTTGGCCTCGTGTTCTCTTTGTGTGACACTGTTTTCCTTCTTGCAGTTGACCTGTTACAGATGCTGGAAATGAACATGACAATTGCATTCCCTGCAGCTCCCCTGCTCACTGTCATTCTGGCTCTAGTAGGTAAGAACATGCTCACTTCTTGTATTTGTGCTCCAAGTCCCTCTGGGATCTGTAGGAAGTATAATTCCCTTTTTGACCTGGTCAGAGCAGATGGTTAGTGTGTCTGCCCTTCACAAGGTGGAAGGCTCTGGGATTTGATGGCACAGTGAGCTGCATTGTCATTCTGAGTCCCCTGGAAAAGCAGTTTATTTGGAAATCACACAAACTGAAGCTTTGCCCATTCCTCACTTTAGTTCATGTTAGATTCACACTTTGTGTAACCACATTCCATTAGCATAATTTGGGTTTTAAAGCAACAATCAAAACCACTGAGATCTCTGCTGTTCAGAGCTAGCTGATCCCCTGGCCTGTTGGTGACTTCAGTCAGCAGTGAAACTTGCTTGACCTTAGCTGTTGTTTTAAACAGAGATCATTTTTTTTTCCTGCTCTGTTTTTTTTTTGGCCATGCAATCGTGCAATTTTTTGCTGCAATGCAACTGTTGTCTGCCCTGCAGTGTGCTGATGTCAGGCCCTTCTCTGTCCTGTAGGTATGGAGGCCATTATGTCAGAGTTCTTCAATGACACCACGACTGCATTTTACATCATCCTCATTGTGTGGCTGGCTGACCAGTATGATGCCATCTGTTGCCACACCAATACGAGTAAGAGGCATTGGCTCAGGTAAGAGACCTCACCTCCCTTCAGCTCCCAGTCTTTGGTGGGAGCCTTCTTTAGATCTCCAACTGGAGCAGGACTTTCACTCTTCAGAGCTTCTGTATATCTCCTTGGGAGCTGTCTTATGGTCCAGCATGCACTTATTTCCACTCTGGGTCTTGAGTATGACTGTCAGGAATCACCCCTCCCCTTTGTTTTGCTCAGCTGAAGACCTGCTCACAGTGAAGCCATGCTAATTATACATTTGCCCAGACCTCCCTGTGCAAAATGCACCAGCTCAGAATAGAGTTATGACTAGAGAGGAGCTCAGGTCTGCTGTGTCCACTGATGTATCCTGATATTTGCTGCTTTTTTTGTGCAGGTTCTTTTATCTGTACCACTTTGCCTTCTATGCCTACCACTATCGATTCAATGGGCAGTACAGCAGCCTGGCTCTGGTCACCTCGTGGCTGTTCATCCAGGTGAGTGGCTGCTGTTCCTGCTCATATTAGTGCACCCACATATGGGGGCAGGTGCCATCCTGTGAGTTCAGTCCTGGTTGGTCTGCCTGCATGCAATTGAAATGGCAGCAGCCACGGTGTGTGTAATCAGCAGTGTCAAAAAGTGGTGTAAGGCTGTGGTTTGGGCTTAATCAAATTCTGTGTCAAACTGCTGTTTGAGTGTCAGGTTTGGAAATGGGGTGACAAAAGGAGTTGGTCACTCCTCACATCAGCCGTGTGACTGACAGTAGGCTGATGGCAAGTGAGCTTTGGGAAGTGTTAAGGAAGGATACCTGTCTCATCTCTGGAGTAAATCCCACTGAGAATCTCCCATGTAAAGGCTGAGGAATGGATCAGATCTGTGCTGAGCTGCTCCCTCCCTGTGCTCTGAGATGCAAACGTGGAGCTGAAGGTGGGCTGGAGGGAAATGCCTTTAGCCTCACTCTCACCCCTACAAAGGAAGGGGAGCTGTACTCCATGACGTGTCTTCAGAGTTGCTCTCTGACAGCAGTTTGCAGGAGCTCAAATAGAGGGGATAAATCTTTGCAAAATTTCAGTTAAGGTCTTAGCATCCAGATTCTCTGGTTGCTGTCTGCACATAGGGATGACAGAATAGTTTTGTGAGGTGTGTCTAGGCTTGCAGCCCAAACCTGCTGAGTGATTCCTTTCCCTTTACCATCTCCAGCATTCAATGATTTACTTCTTCCACCACTACGAGCTGCCAGCTATTCTCCGGCAGATCAGAATCCAGGAGATGCTGCTGCAGAACCAGCAGGTGGGTCAGGGCACTCAAACAACTCTCCAAGACAACCTCAACAACAACACTACCCCAGCTGGGGCAGAGGTGGGGGGCCACAGGCCCCACCTGGCTGCTGGCCCCTCCGGAGAGAGCAGCAGCCCAGCAGCTCTGGCCCCCAGCGAGGCCTCCAGCGTCATCACCACGGCTGCAGCCTCTTCTGTTGGGAGTGACCTGAACTGGGTTGCTGAGACAGCTGCCATCGTTACAGAGGCCTCATTTCTTTCTGACCTGAGTTCTTCTCTCCTGGAGCCGAATGTGGTGCACGAAGCCATGGCTGCTGGGAGCCCTCAGGATGCTGCTGCTTCTGCTGCCTCTGGTTTGGTCGCACGCATCAGGGTGAGCAGCGAGCATCCAGACACTGCTGTGGGCTCCATCACCATTGAGGTCACTTCAGCATCTGTGGTTGCTGCTGCAGATGGTTCCCCTGCCACAGAGGCAGCTGCAGTTCCTGCCCCCGTCCCTGTGCAGGAGGATGGGAACTCCAACCCCAGCCCTTCCCCTGCTGAGCAGACTGAGGCTGTGGAGAGCTCAGACAGCCAAGCAAAATCCAGTGGCAAGAACTGCATTGCAAATGGCAGTGTGGCAGAGTCCCCTCCGGCCTTTGTGGAGAACACTGATCAGGACAAACTCTTGGGCTGTGCTCTTGGGGACCGGGGGGAGAGTGGCCCTTGCCCAGCACCAGCAGATAGTACAGCTAGCTCCAGGCCTTGCTCGGAGCCAGACTTGAGGAGCCTGTCTTGAGTCCTTGTTACTGTCACTCTGGACTGCCAGGAAGGCATTTGGATTTCGTTTGTTACTATTTCTCACTTCACCATCATCCTTAACCCATGAATTCCTCTTAACGGAGGCAGAGCAGCTGGGACAGAGAAAAGATGCTGCAGTGATCTCCCCAGAGAAATGCACACGTGTGCACATATGAGGCTGGCACACGTGGGACTGCTCAGTGCCAGATTCTCCCTACAAAGAGGAGGAAGTAAGGGCACATTTGTTCCCTCTGCCTGCAAGGCACCGGGGGAGCCCTGTGCCACTGTTGAGGCTGTGGGTGAGCAGGCTGGCCGTGTTCTCCGTGCTGTCAGTGTGCTGTCACAGCTCTTCTTTGCCCCCTGAGGTTGCGTTGGCAGTCTGGGTGTTGCTTGCAAACATGAGCTGATTTGTGACAAACCATGTGTGTGCACGGTGACTCTCTGGTTAGAATAGCAGCTGTGTGTGAGCAGGGAGAGCATCTTCAGACACCCCTGGGAGAGCAACCAACAGCCAAGGAGAAACAAGTCACCTTCCTTTTTCTAGGGGAAAAGAAGCTCAGTACCTCCCTTCAACACTGGAGCTGCTCACACCAGAGCAAAGCTGGGTAATAACCAAAGCAGAAACTGCATTTTAGCCCCATTTCTTTTTTTCTTTTTTTTTTTTTTCTCCTGACATTAAACTTCCTTTAGTCAGTGGGTTTAGGGGGGAGAAGTGTCCAGGTCCAGCTTAGAGCATCCACCCAAGGAAGGACGCATTTGTCTGTGGTTGGAAGCAGTAAAGGATTTATTCAGCCCTGGAGGAATGCTGTCACCTTCTGCTGCTGGTGACTGCAGGACCCTGGTGAGTTTGGCCCCTCTTTAATGTGTCAACTGAGAGCTCCTGCCATCAGTATCCTCTGGGAGCTGACCTGTAGCCTCAGGATCTGTTGTAGAGGAGGAGGACAGCAGCTCTGTCTCTGTACAGCTCTGCTTTCGGCACCTGCAGCTGCAGGTGAGTTTGTTTGTTTTTCAGTGCCTTGTCCCTTAAATGGGACACGTTTGTGTTTTAAGATCAGCCCCATCCCTGAGGAGAGATTGGCATTGTGCTGGCTCAGCTGTGGCTCAGCTGTTCTGTGAGGTGGTTTAGCAAAGACCCAAAACACTAAAGACAGATTTCAGCTAACTTTCCCTCATTTCTTTGGCAGCAGAGGTGAAGCTTGGATTTGTGCCCCAGTCCAGTGCTACACTTGGTGCCCCAGGGCTCGACTGGACCCAGGTGGGGGTTAGGACTTAAAACCTGCAGGTAGAGCAAGACTGCAAAAGCAGAGTGATGCAGGAGAGTGCCGTGTCTGCAGGGCTGGGATGAGAGAAGCTCAGGGAGAAATCTGTTGGGAGGAGGTGGAGGGGGGCTGCTTGGGTTCTGCAGGGGACTCCAGCCTCCCAGCAGCATCAGTGTGCCCCTCTCCCTTGGAGGCACTGCTGTGGCTTCCACCAGGGCTGGGTTTCCATGTTGGCAGCGTGGGGACTCGCAGCCCTCTGGCTTCATTTTCTCTGCATTTCCCACGTGGGTGCCCTCTGATTTTTTTTTTTCTCTTTTTGGCTCGATGAGCCCTGGGTGCTGCTCTGGGGCACAGGGCAGACAGTTCTGCAGCTGCCTTCCTGGGAGGGCTGGGCAGCATGACGAGGCTCCTGAGCATGGATGTGCCAGGGTGCAAGAGCAAGGAGTAACCATAGGCTTATAAGAGGAGCGGGTGGGTGGGAAGGGAAGGTGGGAAAACAAACCAAATCATTTGATGAATGAGGAGTAGAGTTCATTCTATTTAATGTACAAAATGTGTTTGTATATAATAATAAATATTATATCTAACAGCTGCTTGGTGCTGTTCTGATGTCCTGCTAGCACTGAGATGGGGTTCTGCTGGAAGGTGATGTTGAGGATCCTGGAGGAGGGCTGAGCTCAGGCCCCAGCAGTGCAACCTCTGCACAAGTGAGAGGGTTGCAGGGAGGGAAGACCTGTGCCTGTGGCATCCCTGGCTGTTGACAGCTGCCCCTGGTCTCTTGCATTTGGATTTAGTCCTTTCCTCTGCTGCCTCGAAGGGAGGTGAGGCTGGGCTCTTCTCTCTGCAGCCTGAGGAATGGCCAGCACTGGTGATGTCCGTCCCTCTGCCCCCGGGGGCTGCGCTCTCTGGCTGTGGCTCCAGAGCTCAGTGTGATGTCAGCTCCCTGCTGCTGGCTCTCCGGCCTTTGGGATCTCAGCCCTGACCCTGGGGCTGCTCCTTCCTCCTGGGCTCGGAGCGTGGGGGTCTCCTGTGGCTGCTGAGCCCTGGAGGCTGCTGTGCTGGGGCAGGGCTGGGACCTGACCGTGGGGCAGAGCTGTCAGCTGTACTCTGCTGCTTTCACAGTGCAGCTGGAAGAGAAAACGCAGGCTTGGTTTTTCTCCTGTTAAAACGCTTTAAAACCCCTCGTGCTCACCTGTCCTCCTGGCTTTGCTCTGCTCCTGGGCCCCTCGTTGTGCCCAGCGCTGCCACCAACTCGCTCTTCCTCAGCAGCGCCGCACGCAGCTGCTCCCGCATCGCCTCGATCTTCTCCTCCAGCTCCTGCAGCTCGCTCTCGCCCCCTGCCCGCTCCCCCTGCACCAACCCATTGCTGGGGGGCCCTGCGGGACCCTCGGTGGTGTCCAGCTGAAAGCGCACCCTGCGCACCTCCTTCCGTTCGGGTGCCGGGTTCTGCTGGGGGGGGCTTTGCCTGGGGGAGGAGAGAAGATTGGGGCTGGGAAGCTCCTCTGCCTCCCCAGGGCTGTGGGGAGGAGGAGAGCGGTGCTGCTGCCCGTGCCACGCTTTACCTCTGCTCCAAGCTCAGCTTCTGCCTCCTCTGCTCTTCCGTGCCCATGTTAAGAGCGCGGTGGATTTTCTGTAGGGCGCAAGGAAGGGTGATGATAGAGGTGGGGGTTGGGGGGAGGAGGGAGGAAGGCAGCGCCCTCCTCTTCCTCACCTGGCTGGTGTGCAGCCAGTAGCTGAACCGCTTCTGGCGGCGGATGCGGGGCAGGATGAGGCGATAGAAGGCGTGCTCCCCCAGCGAGGTGAGCAGCGCCCCGCTCAGCCCGATGCACAGCAGCACAAACAGCCCGGAGAAATGGTAGATCCCCATCTGCAGGGTCTGCGGGATCGATGGGGTCAGCAGTGTGTGTGTGTGTGTGGGGGGGAACACACCAGCAGAGCCCTGCCCCCCCCCCCCTCCAGATCCGGCTGCCCCACCTCGGTGACGGCGAAGACGCGCTTCCCGCAGGGCACCATGCGGTACCACTTGTCGTGCAGCAGATCCATAAAACCGGCCGACTTGTAGCGACTGATGAACTCTGACAGCTTGGAGGTCAGTGGTGAGTGCTGGGGGAGGCCGATGCCGTAGCCTGGCCCCCACAGCAGGGGGGAAAGAGGCAGCGCTGAGACCGGGGCGCACCGCCCCCAGTACCCAGGGATCCTCCCCCCCCCCGCAGCCACAGCGCTGTGCGCCTGCCCACCTTCAATGGCAAAAGGCTTCCCCACGGTGAGCAGCTTGCAGTCGGAGTCGATGGACACCTCGTAGTCCAGCAGGGACTTATCCATGATGAAGGCATTGAGCTTGGGGGGTTCTGTCCTGCGCCAATGCAGGGGGTTCAGGGGGGGCCGCTCCCCCAGGGTGTGCAGGGAGGGGGGAACGGGAGGGTCGCCCCCTCCCCCCCCGTGCTCCTGACCCTCACTTGAGCATGGTGACACCAGCGGGGGTGGTGGGGACGTTGTAACGCCACATGTGCCCGTGCATTTCGGGGAAGCTCTTCTTGATGTACTCCTCGGCACTGCTCTCCCATACGGTGCCAAAGCGGAAGCCCTGCGAGGGGTGGTGCAGCTGGAAGGGGCACCATGGTGTCAGAACCCCCCCATGGGTCGAGAGCACTGGGCAGGAGGGGCTGGGACCCCCCAGTGAAGCAGCAGCTCCTACAAGGGGTCCGGTAAGGACACCCCCATGGGCAGCCATAGGGCAAACCCAGCCCCATCCTGTCCCTCCCACCCCCATGAGGCAGCCAAGCAGAGCTCCCACCTTGGGGTCGTGGATGCCCGAGAGCTCCTCGAAGGTCTTCTCGCCCACCATGACGGCCGCCAGGTTGGCCGTGTAGCTGGAGAGCACCAGGAGGCAGAAGATGGCCCAGAGGTTCATGAGGAAACGGCCGGTGCAGCACTTGGGCGTCTTGCTGGAGACGGTACGCCCAAAGAGGATGGCGTAGCAGAGGTTGAGGGCTGAGGAGTAGGAGAAGATCTTCATGCGGTTGCGGCCGTGGGGGGTCATTCCGTAGGGGCTCTTCCACTCGTAAAGGGTGAGGAAGAGTGCGGTCATGTGCAGGGCCACGAAGATGCCCACCCACGTGGTCCAGTGCAGGGGCCACATGAAGGCCCCGATGGGCGACGCCGTGTCCTTGGTCCTCACCAGGATGCCCAGGCTGGTGGAGAAGAAGGGGCTGGTGAAGTCGATGACTTTGCTGCGCGCTGAGTTGATGCTGAAGGAGGTGACGGCCATGTGGGCTGTGCCACTAAGAAGGTCCCCCACCAACCCCGTCCAGCGCCCGTTCTTCCACGCGCCGTATTTCCCATCGCCCACAATGTAGAGCTCAAAGTCGAAGGGCACGTCCTCAGCCAGCCGCTCCAGCAGGTCGATGCAGTACCCATAGCAGCACTTCTTGTACTCCCGCGGCACAGAGCCGTTCTCAGCGCTCAGCTCCTCAAAGAGCGCATCCAGCACGGCCGAGTCATTGGTGCCGGGGTCCAGGCAGAGCTGCCCAGCGGGGCAGCTCCCATCCTCATCCACCTCTCGTGTGAAAACGAAGGGATGCTCCACCAGCGTCACCACCCGCAGCCGCGCACGCGTGCCGCCGTTCCCCTCGGGGGGTGCTTTGCGTTGGAGGTGGCTTTGCCACGCGCCCTCCTCCAGCCGCAGCTTGCCGTGCTGCCACGTGCCCACTGTCACCCAGGCAGGCCGTCCCTGCAGGTCACGCTGAAGGCTCCACACGCGGTACTGCTGCTCTGTCTGCACCCGCGTCCCATCCTGCACCCGCACCAACCCCGTCTGCCCGTGGAAAGATGTGTTGGATAGGAACCTGTGGGGAGCAGGGGGTCACGGAGGGGTCTTTGCTGGGGAGGGATGGGCAGGGGGATGATGGAGCAGCAGCTCACCGGGTCAGGAAGTGCCCTGAGGACTCAGTGCTGTCCCCGCTGTGGTCGTTGCAGTTCATCATGGGGGGGTTGAGCGTGAGGTCGGGGCGCACAGTGGCGGCGCTGCCGATGGCACGGCTCACCAACTCCACTGCATCACGCACAAAGGCCTCCAGCGGTGCAGCGCCCACCTCCCCAAAGGCCAACAGCCCCCCAGGCAGCCCCTCACCCTGCAGCTCAGCGGCGTGCAGCGGGGAGCCCAGCACCCAGCAAACCTCCTGCGCCCGCAGCCCCGCACGCTCCGCCGCCCTGAAGAGCCGCCGTGCGCGGCGCAGGTCACAGCCCAGCACCAACGTGGGGCCGGAGAGGGATCCCAGGTGCTCCCGGTGCTGTCGGAGGCACCGCTCAGCCCTGGGCTCGTGCAGGCAACGGAGATCCAGCACAGTGTGCAGGGAGAGCTGTGCACGGTCGAGGAAGGCGGTGACATCCCAGGGGCGGCACAGCACCAGCGTGGCCTCGCGCCACTCGTGGGCCTGCAGGATGCTTGCCAGCACCTCTGCCAGCGTCTCCAGCGAGCTCTGCCGGTCCATGTGGAAGTGGAAGGGGCTCTGTGGGCACAGAGGGCAGTGGGTGACCCTCTGCTGTGTGTCCCATCCCACTCCCGGCAGCAGCATGGACTGAGGCTGTGGCTCCCCCCACCTCCCCGCTGCTGATGCAGCACTGCAGGCGTGCGGAGCCCATGAATGTGGTGCAGTGCTGAGGAGCAGCGCCCAGTGCCCCTGCTGGAGGGTGGGGGCTGCCAGCACCATGGGCTGTGTGTGGCCCCCAGCCCCATGCAGGCACTGTGAGGACACAGCCAGCACTGAGAGTGGCACAGCCGCTGCATGCTGGGACATGGAGTCACCTTGCCAGCAATGGAGCAGAGCTGTGGCCGAGCCCTACAACAGGTGAAGGGAGCCCAAATGCTCCTGAGACTATGAAGGGGATGACGGCCCCAAGCGGACGGGATCTGACTCCAGAGGGGAGGCAGCTAAGGGAAGGGAGGGGAAAAATCCACCCCCAGGGGCACAGGGCTGGAGCTCTGCTCATCTGGCATGGGAGAGCGCGGACATCACACATCCTAGGTTATCTTGGACTGGGAAGTGGGATTGGGTTGGGACAAAGCTGTGATGGGGTCTGGGAAAGAGCCAGGACAAGGGAGGGATGGAGACCAGGATGAAGCTGAGGAGCCCTGATTGACTCCTCCAGGATGGGGGCCACGATGGAGCTGGGACAGAGACGAGATGAGAGCCGGGATAAGGGTGGAGACTGGGGCTTGGATGGGGTCTGGAATGAAGCCGGGCTGGGGATGGAGGTCGGCAGGGATAGGGGTGGGACGGAGCCGGGATGATGGCGGAGAGGAGCCGGGACGGGATTACAGCGGAGACGGGGTGCGGGGCCGGGACCGAGCGCTCCCAATTCGGGTCCCTCCGGGACGGGCACTCACCTGAGAGCGGAACGGCGGAGCGCGGCCGCTGCCGACGACGCTGACGAAGGGAACGCGCAAAGCCGCGGCGAAGAAGTCGATCTGGAGCAGCTCGCGGCGGGATCGGGGCACGGCCAGCACCGCCGCCACGCCTCGCCCCAGCAGAGCCCCGCACAGCCACCGCAACAGCGAGGCCGGATCCCGAGCCGCCGGACGGCCCGCCACCACCTCCAGGCTGCGGTTGTACGGCAGCACCGCCCCGGGACCCCCCCCGGGACCCCCAGCGGACAGAGCAGCGCGGACGGGGCCGGAGGAGGCGGAGGGCAGCAGCGCTCCCAGACGCACGGCGGGGCCGGGCCGGCTCGGACCGCGGCAGGGATGCGGGTGTCCCCCCGCAGCCCCCAGCGCGGCCGCCAGCAGCCACAGCGCCCGCAGCCCCTCCATGGGGCCCCGCGCTGCGCCCGTCGGGCCGGGACGGGGCGGGACGGGGCGGGACGGGGGCGGGGGCAGCTCCGTTCGGCGGGGCGGGACGGGACGGAGCGGGAGCGGCCCCGCAGCTCCGAGCGCGGAGGGGGGGAGCGGAGCCGCCGGGAGGCCTCCTGAGCCCCGCCCGCCCCGCAGCACCCGGGTGGGGACGCGCATCCCTCGGAATCGGATGGAGGGGACCCCCGGATCCCCCCCAGGATCATCCTGGAACCGTCGCGGGGCAAAGCGGAGAGCCTGAAAATGAGGAGCGGTGCGGTGCGAGGATTGCTCGATGCCAGAACGCTGCGCTGCCGGGGAGGTGGGGATGGAGAGGCTGCACTACATTAATAAGGAAAAGAAAACGAACGAGAAAGCCAAGGAGCAGCTGGCAAAAATATTGATCATCAGACAAATGTAATGAGTCAGAGCTAATGAGTTCCCTTAGCGGAGATCAGAGCGGGGGAGGGAGCTGGGACAGCCCTGGCAAAGAGCAGCCCCGCAGCTCCCGACCCCCGTGTGAGCCAACGGGAGGGTCGTTGTGCGGGGCCCGAATGGCAGAGGGAGGTGGAGCAGAGGGAGGTGGAAGGCTGCGAGCGGAGCTCTGCTCGAAGCAATGCAGCCCCGGGGCGATTGGGGCCGTCCCCGCAAAGCCCGGGCTCTGCGTGCTGCTCCGTGCTGCAGTTGATCAATGTCGATCCAAAATGTCATAAGGGAAGGAGTGAGGGAAGAGAGAGAAAAAGAGAAATGTGGCTTATTAAGCTAAAAGCATTATCTAAACGAGCTGGCATGAGAACAAGCTGCACGGCTACTTGTGTTATTAAAGTGCACTTTAAATCAGTTGTGGTATGCTGGGGCAAACGGGGACAGCAGTGCCCTGAGATCCCACACACTGTGCCCCTATTCCAGCCCCAAAAAGCCCCCGGGGGCTGCAGGACAAAGTGGTGGGAGGAAGGCAGCAGGAAATACAGCTGCCAACTGCTGCTCCTTGCTGCAATGTGACCCCTCTGCCACAGCACCCTGTGCTCCAGGAGCACAAATCTGGGGCATGGGGGTGGTTTGGGGGCTGCTGGAGGCTCAGGGAGTGATGGCTCAGTGACTCTGAAGGAATGAGAACTCACCTCCCTGCTGGCACCACTGAGTATGCAATGGCAAGTGACTGGAGGGGGGGGAGGAGAAGAGAAAGCTCAGGCAGTTTTCACTATAAAAAACAAATCTTTTATGTAAAAAATAAACCTAAAGAAAACCCACAACACCCCCACTGCCATGCTAGTGACAATACAAAAGGCTGATTTCCCCAGAACACCGTGGAAAACAAAATAGCTGGATCCAAATATATATAAATTGTCAACATACGAGATCGGAAATAGCACCATGCTTCCCCTGCCCAGACACACACAGAGCCCCCCCGAGGGGTGCAGGGCCCACAGCTTCAGGCTCAGTGCCCCCACTGATGGCTGGGGGTGCCCATGAGAGGGCAGGAGCTGCACAGCCCCCGCTGCATGGGAGCAAACCAAACCCCAAGCGGGGTCCGGGATGCAAAGGGTCCAGTGAGCAGCATCTCCCAGCCAGGGGTGGGCAGAAGGTGTCTCTAAAATCCAATCTCAAACTGGCATTCAGAGAGGTGAAAACCCAATTTTCTGTCTGCGCCGCAGGGTCGTGTAACAAAAAGAAACATAAAAAGGCCAGGGGAAGAGAGAGGAGAAGAGCAGGAGCTGCATCCTGAAGGGCACCGCAGCCGGGGACGCTCTGCCCGCAGTTGTCTGCACTGCAGCTGCACTGCTCAGCCCCATCCCCGTGCCATCCTGCAGGCAGCCAGCTGGGACCACATGCAGCCCCACAGCCCCCGTGCCCCATCTCAGTCCTGTGTGGTCAAAGGGATGCCAGAGGGAGTAGGCAAACGCTCCTTTGTGTGTTACGTGGCCTGACAGGCGCTGGTGAGGATGCGAGCCACACGTGCTTGCCCATCTGCATGTGTCCATAGGCTGGCTGTTCTTCCCCAGGAGCTGGGCAGAGAGAGGCAGAGGGGGGGGGAGGGCTGGGGGTTGCCTCCTCATTTGGCTGGCTTGGTGATGATGCGAGCAGAGAAGTCAAAGAGGTTCTTGTTGATTTTCCGGAGGGTGCTCACCTCCTCTTCCAGCTCGCTCACCTGGATCGTCAGATGCTCCTGGTCTCCCATCAGGTTCTGTGGCAGAAAAACGTGACAGAAGAACTTCAAGGACCTGGAGCTCAGTTCTAGCAAGCTGAGGTTGGTGCTCACCAGGACAGCGGTCCATCTCAAACCATTTAACCCCCTCCCCCCCCCCCTTCTTCATCTCCCATCCAAAAGCTGCAGTCCCTCCGACACCGTCAGAGGATTCCAGGATTTGTTCCCCCATCCCAGCTCTGCACAGCACCCTGAGGAACAGCTCTGCTACCATAGGACCCCTGGAGGGATCTGGCTCAGGAGGAAGTGCCTCTCCACCCCTTTTTCCCCCCAGAGCAGCTCTCACCTTTTCTCTCGTTGAGCACATCTGAGAGTACATCTTCTCAGCCTTCTCTAGATAGCTCTCCCCAGACTCCTGCAAGGACCAGATGGAAACGATTGATACAGAAGACCTGGGTCCTCCCTCAGCAGCTCCAGCACAGGGCACATTGTGGGGAAGGTGAAGATGCCCCCTGTCCCCTCCACTCAGCAAAACAAAAAGGAAGCAATGCCATGGGCCAATATCCTTTGCTGCAGAAGCAGCAGAGCATGGCTGCAACCCCTCTTCAAAACAGAAAGCCTGTGCTTGGGGAGGGGTCCCAAAAATGTCCCTCTGAGGGTGCCAATGCAGGGGTCTGACAGCAGAGGAAGCCTGGAGGACAGCACAAGGCTCTGGTTTTATTATACTACTGCTGCTCCCCCCAGTGCCATGCTGCTGGCATGCTGACATTTCCAAATCAGCTCCAGCCCCTCTGCTGAGCTGCAGGCAAACAGCCCCTCCTGGTTGGGCTGACACTGCGCTGCATGGAGCTCATCCATCAGCAGGGACAGTGCTGTCACTTCTCCCAGGGACAGATGCTGATAGAGGAGGGAAAAGCTCTGGGGCTGCTGGCAAACAGGACAGGGACAGACAGACTGGTATGGCAGTGAGCCCGTGAACATTCATGGCACAGGACAGCCCCTGTGCCTGAGGATGGCCACGCTGGGGTTCAGCACTGACATACAGCAGAGAGAGCCCATATCACAGCACCAGGCAGGGAGGACAAATGACTGCACCAGCCAGGACTGCAAGGGGAGCACAAAGGGAGGGAGAATGGATTTCACTGCATTGGAGAATGGACTTTATGGAGTGGGGGAAAAGCCTCTGGTTTAAAAGAAAAAAAAGAGAAAGAAAAGATGCTCAAGTAGAGAATCTCAGCATGCAGGACTCAGTGCAGCAAAGCTCCAGCTCCTCCATGCCACCACAGCTGGCACAGGGGGGGCTTCCAGGGGATGCAGCCAGAGCCCTGCAGTGCCTCAGACCTGGAGTGACTCTCCTGCAGCCAAGAGCAGCCCATGGGCAGCTGAGAGCAGGGGCAGTGTCTGACAGAAGGACTCGAATTCCCTGTCAGGGCAGTCCAACAGCTTTAGGAAACGGAACTGGGGAAGCTGAGCAGCACCAGAGAAGGCAGAGAGAGGAGAGAGGAAAGGAAAGCACTCATGGGACACAGTTCTGTGCAGGGACAGGCCCACACTTTCCCAGGAGCTGGGAATGCTCCAGTCAGCTCAGGCCCTGTGAGCCCTATCCTTTGCCTCACTCTAAGCCATCGAGCTACAATCTACCACTGCAGGAACCCTCACTGCCCATTGTGCACTACTCCACAAACAAGAAGTGCACCAGGTCCTTCCCCAGTGGCACGAGGGGAGCTCACCAGACCCCAAGGAGCTGCTGACCGTTTGCAGACATCAAGCTGAGGGAGAATCCTGCATCCCCCCATGCAAACCCTCCCCCCCAGTGCCTTCCTCCTGCCCAGTACCTGCTGGTGCAGCCCGAGGCGCAGCGTCACTCCCTCGCTGCTTTGCTCATCAGTGCTTTCAGTGCCATAGAGGTGCTTGCTGAATTTAGGAAGAGGCACGCTGGGTTTCCCATCTGGGTTGAGCATGTTGGCTGGAGCCAGCACTATGAAGGCGTTTGTAACCGGACCTGGTGGGGGAGACGATGACAGAGAAGTGAGGATGGGTCACTCCTCTATCCATCCCCCCCCCCCCCCCAGCATGTTTCTTGGGCAGAACAAACACAGCTGGAGGGGTAGATGGCAGCTGCAGGAGCCAGGACCTGTTCATCCCTCAGCACAGTGGGACAGCACAGCTCTCAGCCCCAGGGACACACTGTGCATCCCCCCCCCCCCCCCACACACACACAGTGATCCACCCATCCTCTGCAGCATCAGCCATCCGTCAGCCCCTGCGGCTCACGCTGCTGCCTCCTGGTAATGATCTATCACATGCACTCGTTTGGCAGAGCTAACGAGCGCTTTAATTACTACATTTACCCACACAGGCTGCTGCTTTCTGTCAGCAGCCCCCTCCGCCCCCCGCTGCGAGCTCACACTCAAATTCCCACTGCTCCCCATATCCCTGCATTGGCTGCAGGACCTCCGGCCCCTGTGGCTCTCAGCCCCCCACAGCCCCCAGCTTGTGTGTGAATGGAGCTCCAGCACTGCTCATAAATCCTGGCCATCCATCTTCCCCACCTCAAGTCGACCGCACAAAGGGAAAGGTTAAAAGGATCCAGATGCACCTGAGCGAAGGCAGGCTGCCACCAGAGGCACAGAAAGCTGCACAGCAGGGAAGAAAACCCAGCCTGGGGGCTGGAGCAGCCCGATGCTCTGGGTCTGTGCTAAGGAAGCACCTCTGAAGTGGAAAGATCAGCAGCCCAAGTGAGAGCAGAGATGGCCCCAAAGCTCAGCCCTCCTTGCACGCTGGGTCCTGGCCTGCAAACCAATGCTCTGCCACACGCTCTGTCCAGAGGGTGCTCAGCCAGGAGTCCCAGGCTGCCCTCTGCAGCTGCTCCTTGCCAATGCTTTGCTGGAACAAACCACTGCTCCCTCCCTAAAAAAGAAGTTTGCTGCCGGTAATGAAAAGAGCCATTAGTGAGATTACCACCTCTGGCTCACCAGGGGTTATTTGGAAGAAGAAGAAGGGAGGAAGAAAGGTGCAGGGATAAGATCTCAGAACTAGCTCATGAGCCCCCAGATCTGGTCACCACTGAGGCACAGACCCTACCAACAGAGCCAGCCCAGCTCATCCCCTCCAACCCCATCATCAGGGACGGCTCAGCACTGGGCAGTGAGTAATGTCCTGCCAGCATGGGACTGAGGGAGAATAAATAATCCAGCTCCAAGACAGGTGCCAGCAGGATGGACTCAGATGGAGCACACACACACTGCCTCGTTTGAGCCAGTCCTCAGAGACAGCCCATGTCACCAAGAACAGTGCTGGCACAATGAGGGAACTGAGATCCAGTGAGATTTGGGGGCAGGGCTCCCACCACGGCCCACTGGCTCAGAGCTCTGCAGGCTCCCTGTGCAGCAGTACCTGTGCACAGAGCAGCAGATGCTCTGCAGTGGCAGAGAGCAGCCCTTGCCCCAGCAGTCACAGCTCATTACCAGCAGCAGCACAACTCTTCAGTGCCCGTCTCTCTTCCTGCGCTCTGCCCTAACCAAGGACGAGCAAACCTTGGAGAAGCCCCCTGCATCCTTCCTGCCAGCACAGCCACGCTCCTCTCCAGCCCTGAGCCACGTCCAGTTCCTCTCATCTATTTCCAGCACCATCATGTGGGGATGCCACTGGTTTCTCCTTTGCCCGCAGCTGCCTCCTTTGCCCCTGTGAGCAGACGGACGTCATTGTCCAGAGCACAGCAGGCCGGGGGTGGCTGTCATGTCAGCTGTGGCAGAGAAGCCCATGTCAGCTTCGCCTCGCAAAGGGAACATGCTGGAGGGGCAGCAGAACAGCAGCGTGGAACAGACCTTGCCAGGAGGGCTGTGCTGCAGCTTGGAGAGGCAGAGGGGAAGGCAAAGGGGAAACCACAGCCTGAGAGCAGGAAGCCCACTGCTGGGACAGCTCCAGGAGAGAGGCAGCTTCGGGGACAGAGGAGTCCCTCATTCCTGATGCAGGAAAGCAAAGGAGAACTGGTGGTGTGCCGGGTCACAGCACAGAGCCCCTGCTCCTGTGCTCCCCACAGTACAGCTCCCACATTACATCCCACTCCCACGCTGTTCCCACACTCAGATGAAACATCCAGGCATCAGCAGGGTGGTAATGGTGCCAGCACTGCTGGGGAAGCCCAGTCCCAGCCTGTAGGAAGAAGCCAGTCTGTAGAGGATGCAAAAAGCCCCCTCGCCTTCCAGCCCTGGCACCCAGCAGCGCGGTGCTGCAGGGGCTTCTGTCTGACTGTGCTCCCTTGCAGGCTTGAGGAGGGTTTTAATGTTTGGCTTGCAGTGAAAGTTTGGCCACCTCTCTTCTGATGACTCACACAGCTCAAGTTTTGCCTGCTTTCTCTTGTACTGCTAGCAGGGCAAGGCTGGATGGCTGCTGCAGCAGGTCCCTGGCAGAAAAGCAGAAGGAAAGAAGGAATGGGTCTGCATACAGCCTGGATCTCACGGCCTGCAACACCTGGCTAAATCACCCAGTGCTCTGAGGCACCTCACTGCTCACATGAGCTTGTAAGCTTTGGTCTGCGTGGTTTATTGGAGCCATTTGCCTGAAATCCCAGCCTGCTGATATCGGATTCTATTCAGACCTAATGAGCTCATGGGTGCCTGCTGCTGAGGCCACGGTTTCTCCTTCAGACACATTCTCCCCCTCTCATTTCCTCCTCAAGTGCTCGGGTGTGTCTGGGAGAATTGCTCCCTTTGGAAAACAAGATCCTGGACTTCCTCAACGGCTGGGTGAAATTTGTGACTCACTTTCTGACAGTGCACAGAGAGCTTGTTAACAGACATGGGCAAGGTCAAAACCCCACTCCAGACAGCTAAGGCATCCCTTTAATGCCTCTGCCCTTCCCAAAAGGGTGAAACAAGCAGCATAGAAATGCCTGAATTGCCAAGGGCAGCGTCAGAGCAAAACAGCAGCAGCTTTTAACAGACAAGGAGGAAAGGATCATGGAGATAAGGGCATGCCTACCTTTGTGATTCATCGTCTTCAGGCACTGCTTGCTCTGGATGTCCCATAGCCGCACCGTTTCATCGTGTGAGCCAGAAAGCAACAGGCTGCCATCCGTGGAGACGGACAGACACGTCACCTGGTTCCTGGAATGGGGAAGGGATGCTTAAACTCAGGATGACCCAAGGTCTGCCAGAAACCAGTGAGGTGGGCAGTGAAATACGTGGCAGGTATGTCTGGTATCTCACCTGTGCCCTTTGAAGATCTTCCCATTCTCCCGCTCTGTCTGGAAGGTCCGGTCTCTCTGGACTGGCTGCAGACGTGGAGGATGGAAGGAAGAGTGAGAGGGGATTGAGTTCAGCAAGACTGAAGGCAGCAGATTCATTGGTGTGTCTGGACAGGGCAGAGGAGGTGCAGGGGAACACAGGGGTTCCCTGACAGATCACACTGTCAAACAGGAAGGAGGTGGCAGTGGCTCACAGTGCCACACCAAAGCTGGGCCACACAATGGCAGTGCCAAGAAGTCCTGCAGCCCCAGCACTCACCCAGGCACAGAGGTCAACCTGGAATATGGATCCGTCCATGCCACCACAGAACATGTGATACTCTGAGAGGTCCAGGGTAACAGCCATGATCCCCACATCAAACAGGACTGAAAGCAGGAGCTCCCCGGATGAGACTTCCCAGAGCTGGAATAAGACAATGCAGGAGAATTAGGGGCTTAAACATTCACTGCTTGACTGGAAGAACACGCTGCTGCTTACCAGCACTGACATGCCCAGCAGCAAGCTGGCAGCACATGCCAGCATCCCATCCCACTGTGGATGGGGAAACTGAGGCACAAGCTGGCCTGCCCTGGGTCGCTTGCTAAGTCCCACACTAACCAAGACAAAATCCACATGAGACTCTGGAGGCAACAAGGCTCCTCAGCAGCTCTGAACCAGCCCCTGACCTTCCTGTACCCATCTCATCTCCCAGAGTGGATCCCTCCCAGCTCCAGCTCTGGAGTTGGCTGTGCCTAGAGGAGCCAGCTCTGTGTTCCACGTCCTTCCAGATCGAAGGGACAGCAGAAAAGGGAGATGAGAGGAAACGATCCCCACACCCTCCAGGGACGATAGAGATGACAAAGCACGAGGAGCCCTGGTCTGAGGGCAGGAGCAGAGAAACCGCTGGTGTTTGGAGAGGCAAAACTCATTAGGTCTGGCAGCTCTGAGTCATCACAGAGGCAGCCAAGAAACTGAGCGACTGCAACCCGCACGGACAGCTCTGCAGAAATTCAGCTTCAACCCTCTGGGGTGTGCAGACCTCTGGGACACTTTTTTGTCCAGACTGGTTCAAGCCTTACCTTTGCTGTCTGGTCAAGGGATGCGGTGGCAGCTCGTGCCAAAGGTCCTCCAAAGCCACAGCACATGTCTGTGATGGGGAGGCTGTGTCGGGACCACACGTGGCGAGGGTCTGGGATCTGGGAGGGCTCTGCCTGTAGAACACTGGAGGGGAGAAAACAAAGAAAAGGGTCAGCAGTGCTGGGGATACCAAAGTAAAGCAGCTGTGAGGGAGAGCTGGCCAAGGCTCTGCCGCCTGTGTGTGTGTAGGAATCAAGCTGAAGGCAGAAGTGGTCAGCAGCCACAGCACAAGGAGAGTGGGCATCAGAGAGATTCCCCACCCCAGGAGACAGAGCGCTCAGCTGCCATTATCTGGGGAAGGGCACAACCCACCCTTTGTTAAAAGGAGAAAGGCAGTCAGAGGGATATGCTGTGATAGGATAACACTGGAACAACTTGCCTAAGGAGGGCACAGACTCATCACCACTAGTAAGCTTTAAGAACAGCTTAGAGATGTAGGCTTAAGCAGAGCCGATCCTGCCTCCAGGATGTGGTGGCTGATCTCATGCTGTATTCCTTGCCCAGATGCTCTCTGCTCCCAGAATGAGCAGACCAAGATGTCCTTGTGGCCACTGTTACCTGTACAAGTTCCACACCAGCGCCAGGCAGTCCTTTGCCCCCGAGAGAAAGTGGCTGCTGTCGTCAGTGAAGCAGAGGCATGTGAGGTCCTGGTAGTGTCGGTTCAGGATGGCCAGGAGGTTTCCATTGGAGACCTGAGGAAAGGGCAGGAGAACACTCAGCAAGGAGTAAACACAGCGAGAAGCAGTTTGAGCAGGTCCTGGCCACGGTGACTCTGGAATCCGGTGACAGCACTGCAGTTTCTCTGGTCGAGACACAAGCACTCAGTAAAGATTTCCTGTTTATTGTTAGTATTACTCTGATGGCTTCCTCCAACCTCCCATGGCATCTCGGCGCTCAGGTTGAAGGCACGCGATGGCTGCAGGGGTTACAAAGCCACAGAGGGCTGCTGCATTCCACCCAGGGTGGGTGCTCTCAGACCAAGAGGACCTCCAGGGTGGACAAAGAGTTCCCCAAACTCAGAGCTTTTCTTATTAAAAGGCAACACTGCTGATAGGGAGGGAGCTAAGGAGGTGGCGAGGGAGCCCCATAGAAAAGAACAGAATCAACTCCCTCTCATTGTCTGAATTGTATCTAAAAATAAAAGCAAACTGCAATTCAACAGTGAACAAGTGGTTTTGCAGAGCAGGTGGATAAATGGGGCTCTTGGATCCCATTTCCAGCTCTATGATGGTTTCCATGTGGCCTCTCCAATGTGTGCCTGTTTGCTCTGCCATCACCCACTGCTGCCAGCTGCTCTGAAACATTGCCAAGGCAAGGCTAACTGGAAGCAAGGAGAAAGGACCACGCTTTGCAGATGAAGCAGAGCAGAAACCAGCTCAGAGCATCACAAGTAAGCAACTCCTACTTGCTGCAGTCTCAGCCTCAGTGTTCCCTGATGAATTAAGATAGAGCCACCCACGTAATAACGCTCAAAACCATTCCCCCAAGATTGAGAGGTTTACAGGTTAGACATATTGGTCTTTAATCCTGGGGCTAGAAACAAGCTGTATTCTTTTATTTACTTGGTGAAGCTCTTAGAACATAGCGTAATCCCACGTAAACACCACCACTAATTGAAAACAGGATGATGACCAGAATATATCAGCCTGTAGGGACATCTAGCTCACAAGTCACATACAAACATTAGGCCAGTATGTGGAAGGGATGCTAAATGAACACTAAGTCTTGATTTCTGCACCTGAGCTCACAACACCAAGCATCTGTTGCAGCTCCAAAACAAAAAGACCTAAACCTCAGCCAGCCTCTTCCAGCAACACTCATCTCCCACCCTGCTATGACAAGCTGCTGGGCAGCCAGCCCCAGCGTGGATCTCTAATGCACATGACCCAGAGAAGCTTTGACTCCACTGTGCAGCACAACTATCATGGATCTATCCACACCTGGCAGGACTAGGGCAGCCACTATCCACAGAGGATGCAAATCTTTACATTTCCATTCCCTTCAGCACAACAGACCCTTATTAATCCATCACGGATCCAAACAAAAACCTTCTTCTCTCCAGGACTGCTGGGATTTTTCACTTCCCTCGGATCCAGATCACTTTAATCTACACAGGGGTCCCAATGATTTATAGGAGCCTTCAAACAGACACTTCATCCGTGCACAATTTTGAAGCCAGAGAGAACAGCACCAACAAGATGCCAAAAGATGACCACAAATAACTGCAAAGTCTTATGGCAAATGTGAGGAGTCAGACCCCAGGCCCAGAAAAGTGAGGGAGGAAGCACTATGCTGGAAAACCCTCATCATGGGTGTCATGCAGACCCATTCCTGTGCCTCGAGGGGTTGTGAGCTCAGGAGCTCCACACTAAGCCCTGCATGGGCAGGGTGTGTTCCTCACCTCCCATAGGTAAATGCTCTCAGCAACACCAGCCAGGATGTAGAGCCCGTTGGGAGAAGCTGTTAGGCAGGTCACTGGTCCAGGGCAAATGATCTTCTGCTGGAGCTGGTCCTGGGAACACAAAGACAACAGCAGACATTTAGTATGGATGGGAATTTGGGGAGGAAAAGAGAAAGCAGAGTGTGGTTCAGCTCAAACTGGAACACAGGAGAAGAGGCAGTGGAGAAGTGCAGTCTCTAGGATTGCACAAACCCCACTTAATTGTTCAGCATTTTCAGCAGAAAACAAGCTAAAATTACACCAAAATAATATGAATTAAAAAGGGAAAAAAGAAAGAAAGAAAAAGAAAAGATGATGATCTGAGCTCACAGCCTGGGAGGAAAAACAAAAAGGTCTGCCATCAGCCCTTGGTTTGGGGGAACTGAAGCAGGCAGGAACAAACTCCAAGCTGCAGCAAGGAAGGGGTTGTGTGTGTACTCAAACTCATGGGCTGCTGCTGCTCCCTGCAGCAAAATAGAAGGGAATGACAAGAAACAGAGAGAGAGCAGCTGTGGGGCAAAGGGTTTGTGCTGCTGTCCTGTCCCAGCTGATAATAGGGTGGTCCTGGAGGGAGGGGGGGGGTGGTGAGGGGTTGGTCTGTCAGGCCAAGTGTGAGCCCCCAGATTTCCCATTTTCAATAACATAAAGAGAACAGGATGGGGGTTTTGAGGCAGAGGTTTTCTCCATAATTCCCCTGACAAATCCTCCCGGACTGGAGAAGACCCTCAGTGCCCCATGGGGTTCAGTGTGGGGATCCCACAACGTGCAGGCACAGATCCCAGCAGTGCTGCTGCCCCATGTGTGGGGCACAGTGTGGGGCTCCCAGCAGTGTCCACCCGATGCAGGAGCAGTTGGGGCAACGCTGCATTTGGGGAAGGGAACCCCAGAATTAATTCCTCTTTGAGAACAGTTTTATAGCAATGTCTGGGGATCTCCCCTGTAAGAGAGCTCCAGGCTCTCCCCAAGAACTGTGGGGGGGAGGGGGATCCAGGGTTAAACAGCACTATGTGGGGGTGTTGTGGAGTGCAGGGGGGACTCAGGAACCTGATCAGGGTGGGGGGCTATATGGAAGAGGGGGGGGATCTGACCATGGGACGTCTGTATGGAGAATACAGAGCAGGAATGCTCCACCAAAGAGATGGAGGTCCTTCTGGAGGGCTACCAGCACAGAGCTGGGGGGACTCTGCAGAAGGGGGGAGCTGGAGAGGATCCCAGCGCCCATATGAGGATCCCTGCTGAGAAGAGGGCCCTGGGGACAACTCAGCACAGGGCCGGGGGGGCCCTAAGGAGGGGGCGTCTGACCATAGAGATGGTGGAGGTCTACGGATAGAGGGACCCTGGGGGGGCTCAGCGCAGGGTGAGACTCCTACGGAGGGGTTCCCCGGGTCGCCCCCCCACCGCTCTCCCCACGCCCTCCGCCGCCGGTACCTTCCTCTGCAGCTCCCACACGTTGATGTAGCTCTTGCCCAGCTGGGCTCCCAGCAGGTGTTCGCCTCCCAGCAGCGCCAACCCGCGCGGGCCGGTGTTCCCACCGCGATAACCGGGCAAAGCGGAACCCGAATGCAGCTCCCAAACCGAGCAATTGCAAAGCGGCCCGGCGGCGTCCGACACCAACGCCACCTCCATGGGCGCCGCCATCTTCGCGGTCCGCCAGGGCCAGAGAGAGCGCGGCTGGCGCGCAGAGCGCCGCCCTTCCGCCGCGGCGCCCAATCAAGAGCGGCACCGCCGGTGGGCGGGGCCAGATGGACCGGAAGTTCAGCGGGGTGCAGCGTGGTCGGGGTGTGGGTGGGTGACCGCAGGGTGCCTCGTGGGGTCCTATAGGAACCATAGGGCGCAGGGACCGCTGGCACCGTTCACCCCATTGATATCCTATGTGAACCCCCTGGGACCCCCCCACAGCCCCGAGGAGGGGACACAAAATTCACACAACCATTTATTTTTTAATTATCTTTTTTTTTTTTCTTTTTTTTAATATTTCATCAACTTTACAGGGTTACAATTGTCTTAAATATTCTGCAGCTTAAATACAATCTGTATAATAATGTTATTATAAAATGTAAACTTTCAGTGTTTTTATTTTCTCTTTTTTTTTTTTAATTTTTTTTTTTATTATTTTTATTATTTATTTATTTATTTATTTTTAATAATCAAAAGTTTCAATACCTGAACGTTTGCAAAACTGAAATATTCAGCTGGACGTGGGACGGACCGCCCACAGCCGCCGCTTTCAGAGGTAGAAATGTGGTTTTATCTTTGTCTTTTTTTTTTTTTCTTTTTTTGTCCTTTTTTCTTTTTTTGGTCTTTTGTGTTTTTTCTTTTCCTTTTTTGTTTTTGTTTTTTTTTTTCCCCCTTCCCCCCCCCCCGTTTTTACCTGAGTTAAGATGTGCCTGCTGGATGAATGTCTGCAGCTGTTCCCCGTTCCTTTCCAAACCCCAGAGAAACTTTTTTTTTTTTTTAATTACTTTTTTTTCTTAATTGATATGCATAAGAGAAATAAAGCAGGAGGCGACATGCGCTCTCTCCAAAAAATGAGGGGGGGGGAGAGGAGGGGTGAAGATAATTAGAACCCCAAATCCCAGTGGCTGTATACACATGGAACTCTGCAGCCCTAAAAGTGCCCAACCCAGGGTGGGAGGAGGAGGGGGGTGGCTGGGATGGACCCTCAGAGTGCAGCTCTGCTGGGTGCCATGCAGCCAAAGGGCACTTCCAGCTTTTTTTTTGGGGGGATGCTCCCACCCCACCAGCAAAAAGGGGCTGGGAAACCCCCCCAATTCCCCTGAGTTTGCCACGTCCCCATTTGGGTGGGGGGGACACCCGTGCTGCTGGGGGAGGGCGAGGGGGGGAGGGGGTCCACGCAGGGTTGGGGGGAACCCTGTGCTCCCATCAGAACCTGAGGAATTGAGATACAGCCGGGTGGAGGCGGGGGGGGTCAGCATTGGGGATGCTGATTGTGTGTCACGCAGATGTGCATGGGGGGGGGGGGGACTGGATGGGAACTGGGAGGTGACCATGAGGGGAAGGGAATCCTGCAACCCGTGTGGGTAAAGTAAGAATAAAGAGTAAATGGCAGCGCTGGGGTGTTGGGGTCGCTGTGGGAATGGCACCGTGCACAAACACAGCTGAGGTGCCATTCAGAACAGCACCCATCTGTGACAGCATCCCAAACCACCACGCCGTGCACAAAAACCCACCCAGAAGGGGAATCTGTGATGGCATCGTTCACCCGAGCGTCACCCAGAGTTGCATCACGCACAGATCCCAGCCGGGCAGCACTTTGCATCTTTTTTCCACATCGTACGAGGACACCGCCTCCGAGCTTTTGGCTTTAAAGCAGTGCTTTGGGGAGCACAAAGCAATGCCTCCAGACTGCGAGGGATGCTGAGACCCCTCCTGCTCACCCCATCTCCCCTCCCCAAACTGCGTGGGTGCGGGTGCTGCTGTGGCAGAAGCGATGCTCGGGGCACGGGGAGCAGCAGGGAACAAGATTTTGTCCCTGGAGCTGCAGCAGTGCTGACACCACCCAATTTTCCTGATTCCTCCCGGCACCACACCACACCACCACGCAAACAAAACGCCCGGCCCATCACCAACAGAACCAGTTTGCTGCTGGAAGTGTGAATAGAAGATCGGGTGTCACCTCGCCCTGGGTGCTGGGGAGGTGGAAAGAGGGGGGGGGGGGGGGGGAAATGTGCCCAAACTGGATCTGCACAGTAGTATCGCCTTACAGGGGAGGGGAAAAAAGAAAAAAAAATAAATCAAGCACGGAGAGAAAAACCACCTGACAATGTAAGAGAGAGCTGAGGATGAGGGAACATGGGGATGCATGGCACGTGTTAGCAACCAGAGCACCCCTGAGCACTGCCTGTCCCTGGGGGCTGCTGCAGGACCCCACTGCTGCACCCACCCCATCCCTGAGCACTGCTTTTCTGCACTGAGAACTAAAGCTGTGAGCTGGAGGCGTGCAGCACACGCTGTCCCCTCCTTGGTCCCCAGTGCCACCGCAGCCCTGAGCTCACAGCACTTCCCAGAGCCTCGGGTACAACTGGGAGGTGAAGAAAAAGGAGGTGATGGGTTCCCCAGCTCCTGCTTCCCTGACAACGTCCATATATATCATCTGCATGTTAAAAGTTTGATTCTCTTTTCTTTGTTTTTTTTTTTTTTTTTTCCTTCTTTTCTTTTTAGAGAATAAAATAGAAGCTATTTACAACGAAAACAATCAAACAACAACCTCTGAAAATCCCATATAGTAAGTGTAGTTCTCAAAATAGAGGAGGGGAGGGGGGGAAGAAAAAGGATCTAATGAATAAAATATCTCCCGATTTCCAACTTTTTTTTTTTTTTCCTGGGTTTTTTTGTTTTTTGTTTTTTTTATCTTTTTCTTTCGTTTCGTTTTGTGTGTTTTTTTTTTTTGTTTTTTGTTTTTTTTCCATTAACGAGTGCCAGGAGGTTTCATTAAAGCTCGCGTTGGCAGGCGTCCGTACGTCTGTCTGGAGGTAACACGAGTTAAAAAATAATAATAATAATAATAAATGTACAGTGCAAAGTGTGATGTGTGTGAGGTAAACAGGTCGAGGAGGGAGGGGGGGGGTTGGGGAGACACTAGATAAGCCCTGAAGGAAAACCTCGAGGCTGAAAACCCCCCCCATTACCCCCCCACCCCCCCGGCACCACCCTGGCCCACCTGCAGCCCCCGGGCACCTCGGGGTGGTTTTGGCTGTGTGTATTGAGGGGGGGGGGGAAGGCGTTAAGGCGAAGCGTTGTTGGAGGTAGAGCTGGGGGGGGGCACAGGCACGGCGGGTGGAGCAGCAGGGGGGACGCTGCCCATGCTGCTCCCACTGCCCCCCGTCCCACCGCTGTTGGTGCCGTTGCCGCCGCGGCTGCCGTTGCCTTTGCTGTAGGAGGAGGAGGATGAGGAGGAGGAGGAAGAAGGGCCGGGCGTCTGGGCGAACAGCACACCTGGGGGAGGGGGGGAGAGCAGCGTTGGGAAGTGTTGGGGGGGCACCCGCTGTGCAGGTGAAAATGAAGGGTGATGCCAAAAGCTGGGACCGTGGTAAAAACACTGCGCCGCGCCCTACCTGTGTAGACGATGCCGTTGATCTCGACTGACATGCTGATGCTGTTGGTGCCGTTGTTGGCTGTGCTGCTGGAGGTGTCCTGGCGGTTCTCTGCTGGGGAAAACGGAGGTGATGGACCCTTTTCTGAGGTCCCCGTGCCCCGATCTCACCCTGAACCCCACGCACAGTGGCACCCACCTGGTGAGCGCGTGCCCTGGCTGTTGATGCGGATGCTCATGGGCAGCTGTGCTGTCATGGCCAGGAGGTTCTGCTGCAGGGCGCGCTGCATCAGTCGCTGCTGCTCGTCTGTCACCAGTGCCATCTTCTTCTCCGGGGGTTCCCCCGATTCCAGCTTCTCCCTCAGCTGCTCCAGTGCCACGGCCTGGGCTGCTGCTGCCACCTGCACGGCTGCAGCTTGAGCTGCCACCACCGGGTGTCCGGCCAGAGACACCGGCAGCCGGCTGGGCATGGAGATGGGGATGGGTGCGTCCTCCTCTGTGGGGCAGAGAGTGGGTCAGTTCCCCATTTACAGTGCCCCAGACCCCACCATCAGGAGCTGCTGCCCGGTGCTCTGCCCTATTGGAGTGGGGTAGGGTGATTGCAGCCCCAAACCAACACAGATAAGGGGTAAATGGACACAGAGCAGCCCTGCGGAGAGGACTTGGGGGTGTTGGTGGATGAAAAGCTGGACAGACAATTGTGCAGCTCAAAAAGCCTACAGCATCCAGCACCCAGCCCATGCAGGGGTCAGAGCTGGGTGACCATCACGGTCCCTTCCAACCCAATCCCTCTATGACTCAATGCAGTGGTCTCCAAAAGCATCAGGCCCCCAGGGGAACCCAACTTTGCTCAGGGAGGGGATGGAGCAATGCCACCGGTGCCCTCAACCCGTAGCATCTGTTACCTTTCTTGATCTTCTGGACGGGAGCGATGGCACCGCCGTTGGTGGCCGAGGCCAACCCCAGGGCTGGCACCGGCAGCTTGGGTGAGGAGAGGAGCCCATGGGTGCCACCAGGTGAGTAGGTGAAGAGCGAGCTGCCAAATCCCTGCCGGCGTCCCTCCCTTCGGTTGCTGTCAATGGCCGCCTGCAGCTCGTTGGGGTTGCTCAGGCCCCGCTTCTCACATTCATAGGGGTACAGGTACTTCATGTACCTGTGGAAAGATGCAGTGAGGCACAGCACGGCCCCATCCCCACCCGCTGTCCCCAAATCCCACCCCCCCCCCCCCGTGCCCCCCTGGTGCTCACTGGGTGCGGAGCGTGAAGGCCGCGCTGGTGATGGAGGTGGGCAGGTTGAGTCCCTTGGTGATCTCTCGCCACAGCTTCTTGTTGATGACCTCCACCAGGCCTCCTTTCTCTGTCACCAGCATGTAGAGCATGTACAGGTCCAGCACCTGCTTGGCCATGATGGGGATCCGGTTCACGGGGGTCCCTGGGGATGGCAGAGAGTGGGCAGGGGGTGTGCAGGTAGGCAGAGGCAAAGAGGGAATCCTGCTGCTGCCTCTCCCTTCCCCTACCACTCGACTTCCTTCTGCGAGCACCCCCACTTCATCTTGCTCAGCACCATGGAGGAAAAAGAAACTCAAAAGGGGCCGGCCATGGTTTGAAGGCAGAGGCAGCTGCACCCAGCAACAGCATTTATTTATAACAGCAGCCACGGGATGAGGGTCGTGCTGTGCCCAGGCTGCATGCAATTGGGGCCCCCCAGACCCAGCAAGAAGGAAACACAGCTGGAGCTGCAGGGAATCAACAGGAATCACCCAGACCAGGGCTGGAAGGAGCAGCTCATGGAGCAGCCTGTGGGGCAGAGCTGAACCTGGGGGTGCTGGAAGACCAATGCACACACACACACACACGTGCTTCCCCAAATGCCTCTTTAGCCAGAAGGCTGGATGCACTCACATTTCCATTGCTGGACCCCAGCTCCAGCAGTGCTGAGCAGCCCCAGCCTTGGCATGGTGACAAGGTTGGGTCATGGCAGGGAAGGCAGCACTGTGGCTCCTTGGTTCTCCCCAGCCCGGTGCCGGGAGGTGGCAGCAGCTGACGTGGCCACACGTTGAGCTCTTTTCTCCATTCCACTGGCAGCACCACAGCCCTCCTGCCCCCTCCCCAGTTCACCCCCCAGCAGTGCACACAGCCCTGCAGCTGCCCCAATGGGTGCAGAGTGCTGTCTTGGGGCATGGTTGAGCTGCACCAATACAACCAGCACGGGCTGCGTGCCCACCTGCTGCCCTCCTACCACCCCAGGGCAGAGCTGTGTGTTGGACACCAAGCAGGAGGCAGCTTTATAGCAAGCCAAAAACTGCAGCAGGATGAAGCAGGACTCACAGCTACACCCAGACCTCCCCTGCAGCACGGAGCTGTGCGTGTGTATGCTCATATATACACAGATATTTGACATTCTCCTTTCGAATACCACAGGTCAACATTTTCCAGACGCTGCCGGTGATGTTGGGTGCCCCGTCGGTCCTGAGAGCAGAGCTGGGCTTTGGATTGAGGCTGCTCTGGACTCACCATAACCTGGGGATGGGGCAGCACGGGGGGAGGCTGAGGGTAAAGCTACCCTGAAGGGGATGGACCCGATGAAATCAGCCCCGTGGGGCCAGCAGTGGGGCAGGAATCGCTGCGCTGAGCTCCCGGCGCGGATTCCAGCAGAGCAGGTTTGACCCCGCTTTGCAACGAGGTTAAAAATTAACTACCAGTCTGGCCGGAGCATTAACCTTGGGTTACAATGACACGAGAGAAAATAAAACCCATGGACAGAGCGGGGGTGGAGGGTGGGCGGGGGGTGGGGGGGCTCACCTCGCTTTTGCATGAAGCTGAAGAGGTCATCCAGAAACTCCTTCCTCCGGGGGTCACCATCCAACTCGTACAGCTGTGCAACAAGAGGAGAACATTGCACACACCTCACCAAACAGCCCCAAACCCTCCCCCCAGGGATCCCCCCCCTGATCCCACAAACAGCAGATGGGGTCTGTGGTCACAGTGTGCAGCAGAATGAGGGCAGCTGTGCCCAGCAGAGTGGGCACCCAGCCCCCTGACCCAGCTCCCAGCAGTGCATTGACCCAAAGCTCACCCAAGGGCTGGGGCAGCTCCCAAGAGGCAATCAGAGATCTCTATGGGGTGCAGCATTCTCCCCCCCCCCCTCTCCCACCCCCCAGGCATTGCAGGGATCCATTGCACGGAGCTGTTGGGTCCCAAAGTCCCTGCAGCTCAGGGTAGGAACGCTCTGCTCCGCACTGCAGCTGCAGAACCATTGGGGCAATGGGGACCAGGGCAAAGCAGGACAGCCCCATAAGGAGCAGTGCTGCCTTCCCTGCCATGACCCATCCTTGTCACCACGCCAAGGCTCTGGCAGGCAGCTCCCAGCTGGCAGACAGGAGGGCAGCCTCGCAGTGGGTGCATCAATTCCCAGAAAACTCCACTCGCTGGGAGCCAGGTGTAAAAAATGATACAAGGCAGCCATGCATGACGCCGTGCCACAGCCAAGACGAGAGCGAGCGCAGGGATTTGTCATGCTGAGATCCCGGCCCCGAAACCACGGCGCTGCCCCCAGCCTGGCCCGGAGGCTGAGCGACTGCAATCAGCCCTGGGATCCTCCCAGCAGAACAGGGATCCTGGTTATTTTTAGCAATCCAGCACGCTCTTGGCACAGAGTGGAGCAACGCTTTGGTGTGATTCCCTCCTCCACACCTGCAGTGCCCGAGGGAGCCCACGCCGGGCTGCAGGGAGCTGTGTGTGGGTTGCACGCTGTGGTGTGAGCTCGTGTGCAACTGCTTCATTGTGCTCAGGGAGCACCCAGGGGTCCAGCACCCAGGGGTCCAGCACCCAGGGGTCCAGCCTCAAAAAGGGTGGCGGTGAGGAGGGTGCTTGGGACCCATGGGATGGGGTTATGCTGGGATGAGGAACCTGGAGCCGCACCGTGCCCTGCTGGCTCCAGCCACCTCCAAAGCTTGCTCCCATTTCAACGAGCAGCAAATCTGCCGTAGGAGGGCGGTGCTGGGAGCGGCTGTCCCCTGGCATGCTGGCAGCCTGTGCTCCTATGAAAGCATTTCCCAGGAATGGCTCTTGGAGCAAACCTGGAGCCGGTGTGGTTCATTGCACCCTGAGCGTCTGCAACTGGGAAATGTTTTTACGAGGCACAGGACGGGAAGATTCGTGCACAGACGCTCCTGAAGCACCCGTTCCTGCTGGGGCCAGCTTTTGTCTTGGGACCCCACCCTTTGTTTGACAGCCCGACACATTCCTGCCCTGATTTATGGCAGCAAATCTGCCGAGCAAATCACGCCCTCCGCACGCACGCCTCGCTCCGACGCCGCACCGCAGCCCTGTGCCATAAGAGAGGAATGGGGCTGGGGGGGGGGGGGGGTGGACAACGGGTACTGGCTGTGTGGGGGTGGATGCTGCACCTCCAGCCCCCCCCCCACCTCCCTCCTCCAGCCTGCTTTCCCGAAGGACAATTTTGAACAACTGCGGGCTGTGGGGAGGGGGCTATAAATACGAGTGTGTCACGCTGCAAGCACGCACCATGAGGTTAAGTGGGTAACCAATACTGGCATGCACGGACCTGGTGTCACCCAGCAGGGACAAGGATGACCCCCCCATTCCCCCCCCCCCCCCAAATCCCCACCCCCGGGAGGATCCCCGTGGGGCCGAATTCCTCCTCCGCCGACGCCGATCAAAGGGATCAATGGGGCTGAGCCGATAACAGGGAAGGGCACTACAGGAAAGCCATAAACCTGCAGTTCCCCTGGAAACCTTTGCAAAAAAAAACTCAGCCAGCCCCTGAGCAAACAGCCTAGGAGAGGTCAGGAGCCATCGTTACCGCTGACCCCTTTGCAGCCCCCAGCAGCCCTAAGGCAGCACCGGGCGATGCGCAGGATGCGGCCGGCGTGGCGTTGGGCAGAGGCTGCTCCCGATCAGCTGAAGGATGCTGGGTCTGCGCCAAGCCAGCCTGCCCCGTTTCCTCGAGCGCTCAGAAAGCCGCACGCAGACGGAGGGAGGAGGAAGAGATTTCCCCGGTGCTGCTGCTGCTGAGCACCTCGAGCCTATGGATCCATGCATGGGGTGAGCCGGTGCCCCCTGCGCCCTGCTGACAGGGATGAGAGCTGTGCCCGTGGCTGGATGTGAGGGTGCTGGGTGCTGGCACGCCGTGCTGAGCTCAGGGCATGGCAGTGCCCCTCGTTTTGCCTCTCCTGCGAAAATGATGGGAGGTTGAAGCTGTGTGAGGTTTGGGAGCGGTGCGAGGCTCTGGGTGCTGCTGGCAGTTGCTTCCCCACCACATCCATGCACTGAACCTGTGGGGACCCAAAGGTGCAGAGCACAGAGCCCCACTGCCAGCGTGCGCCCTCCGTATCTCAGACAAAGGAGCGGAGGAGGTGGGACGGAGGCGGCCAAGGCTTTCTCAGCAGAGCCAGCTGATTAAACACAAATCCAGGGAGGCAGAGGGGGAGGCTGGGAAAACATCACCCTGCTGCTCAGCTCTGCTGGAGCGGGGGAGGAAAAAAGGAAATGCAAAGGAACAAAAGTGCTGGGAAGGGGCCACGTCGAGTGCCTGGTGCCCATGGGGCAGCGTCCAAACCCAGCACACGGCACAGCTGTCCCAGAGCAGCGCCCAGCATGAGGGTCACATGCAGCCTATTAACCTGCAGAGCTCTAACCATTGATTAGCCATTTATTAAAGCATCATCTCATTCAATTTTTATAAGGGCAGCTCTTAAATAAAGTTTCCTGGGGTCTCTCCTCAGGCTGCTGTGTTGCATTGGGATGCACCAAATCCATGTTTGGCTTTGGGAAGAGATGAGCACTGCCAGGAACAGCCCAGGAGCCCCAGCAAGGCACCGGTGGCTCCCATGGGAGCCACTCACACCCCAGGCATCACCACGGTCAGGTGCCCCGTGGGCTGGGGGTTCGATCCCAAAGGAAACGTTGGACATCCGCATTTAAGAGGATGAAAGAAAATTAACCATCAGCTGAGGAAAACGTGCATCTGCTCAGCTGCAGGGGATTAGTGGTGCAGGGGAGGGCTGCCCGGCCGCGTGCGCCGATCGTTACATGCACCTTTGATCCGTGGGTTCCCAGTGGGGAAAGTGCTGACAGGGCTGAGCGCTGGCGATCCCGTGCCAAAGTCCTGCAGTGGGGCGGGTGCTGCCGGCTCGTGCTCACCCAAATGCTGTTGTGAAGCCATGCGGGATGCTCAGCACCGTCTGTGCACAGCCCTGGCCACGCTGCCCAGAGCCTCAGTCCTCCCAGCACAGCGTTGGGGGGAACCAGGGGGCACCACGGAGCATAGGCAGAGACGTGGAACCATAGAATCACAGAGCCATTAAGGAAAAGAGCTCCACAATCATCTAGTCCGACCATTCCTTGGCCCCTCACAGGATTTCCTTGCATTGATGGCATCTCGTTTTGCCCCGGACAACTCTGACCACACGCACCCATCCCCTCCTCTCGGCACGCAGCGATAGGAGCTAAAATAAACCAGGAGGAACTGAAACTCATTCTCATTTCAGCAACGTGTGAAACCGTGCACCGGCCGGACCGAGAGCAGCAGGTGCCGCGGTGCAGCGTGTGCCAGCATGGTGCGCTGCGATTCGGGGCCACTCTGAGCTGATAGATTTACATCTCATCATTAGGGAGGTGGAAATGGCTTAATCTGTCACACAGCTGCCCCCACGATATCCTCTTAGAGCAGAGCCACCCCCAGGACACCAGGGGATGAAGGTGCCCACGTCGCAGCTCGTCCAGCCCATGAGTGATGCCTGGTGTCACCGCGCCGCGGGCGCATCGTGGTGCCATGTGGCTGTTTTTCCTGGGCAGGAAAAGTGCTGAGCTTCAGCCCGCAGGATCCTGGCACGGTGTGGATGGCCAGATCAGCCCTTCGAAACAGATTACATGAAAATCCTGACCCGTTGGCTTCCAAAGGGCTGATGGAAAGCAGCCTCCTGGCAATGCCAGGAATGCCGGAGAGCGGCGGCACGGGAAGCGCCGGGCTGTGCCAAGATAACGAACGCACTGGGAGGCCTCACTGTGAGCACCCATGGCAATTAAAGCCGGGAGGCGGCTGTTAACGAGGCTGCTGGTAATGAGGCTCCTGCAGTGTGGCCCCTGCGGGATCTGTGCCGATCTCACCAGGCTCGCTCTGCCACTGTGCCGAGACCCGAGCTGCAAACGCCACAGCGCTGCGGTTCTGGGTTTCCAAGCCCCAGGGAATCATTTCCATGGCCTTTTTTCCCACCACCAGGAAGGTTCCACACTCACTGCTTTCCTCCTTTCTCTTCCCAGCCCATTGTGACGTGCAGGCTGCATGCTGGTGGGGGAAACCCCACTCCTCCCCCCCCACCCAGGTGCCCTGAAATCCCCACCAGCAATAGGCTGAGCGCTATGGGGAATAAAGCAGTCAGCACTGCTGTTTAGGGCGAAAAATAAACAACAACCCACACAAATAAAGCACGATGCAGGAGCTTTCTGGGAACAGAGGGAAACCCAGCGGCCACCAGCCTGCTCCGTGCAGCAGCAGAGCTGAGCACGCTCTGATGTGTTCCAGCATGGCTGGCGTGACCGAGGGCTTTGCTCTGCCCTTCTCCTTCCCTCCGGGGCTGCAGCACCTTTGCTGCTGACAGCAGAGGGGCGAAGCAGGGGGCAGCTCAGCTGCCAGGAGGTGTTACATGGAGAGTATAGACTTGGAGAGGGCTTTCCCTGCAGCTCCTAACTGGGCTGCATGTGAGGACCCCCACCCACCCCTTGGCATCCCCCTGTGCTCCCACTGCACACCATCGGCCCTGCGCTGCTCACACCGGTGCCTGGTTTCAGGACACAGAACTGGTGGGGGGGGTGGGGAGGTGGAATTCTTTAGAAAAAGAAAGTCATTAGTAAAAACTAGAGTTCTGGTGACGAGTCCTGAAATAAAGTGTTTCGGATGACGCTGCTCCAACATGGTTTCCCGTAAAGCTGTGCTGCAGCTTTGGGGCACCCGGTGCCCGCAGTGCACTTTGCACATCTCGGGGTCTACAGGCATGATACAGGCATAGCCAGGGGGACAACAGTGTGACCCTCCCAGTCCCAAGGGTGTTCAGCTGCCGGGGGGACTGCGGAAGGGGCTGCTGCCCGCCCAGCAGCTGTGCTGAGGTATCAGGTTCGTATCGGATGACCGCGTGATGAGCGCGGCCGGCTCCTTTCCACCCATCCCTCGAGCAGCAGGAAGGGTGAACATCCCCGATCCTGTGGGCAGATAAAGCGTTCAGCTTAGGGACGGGGTCACCTCCCACCACAAGCCTGTCCTCATCCCTGCTCTATGCGAGCGCTCTTGACTCCCCATGGATCCCAAGGGGATGCACTGTGCCTGGGCTCAACCCCCTCCCCAAAAGCAGGGTCCAACGGAGCTTGGAAGCAGCAGAGAGGCAGAGCTCCCCATGGGTGGGGGTCTGCACAGGGCTGGGGCAGCCTCACCAGCGGCACTGCGGGCGGCTGCGCTGACTGGCCCGGCTGGATTCCTGCTGCCTGAGCTCAGTGCTTGGGGTGCGGGGGGGCACGGGCGCTCCCCATCCCCAGGGCAGCCCAGAAAGGGCCCCTTTCCGGAGGGGGAGCCTGGGTACGTTTGCCGGGAGAGGTTTACAGGGTCGTCAGTGCTGCGCTTCCCGTTGGCTCTATTGTTCCCTCTGGTTCCCAGCATTGTCCCCTCCACAGATCGGCCACCTCCCGGAGTGGGGGCACGGGGCCCCGTTGCAGGTGCCTGTCCTGCCATCCCCTTGGGCTGAGGGAGCCAGAGGGTGGCAGACCCCAGGGGCACCCAGGTGTCATCGCTCCCACATCACGTGAGTAAATCCGCTCCTGATTTCTCAGAAAGGCTGCAAACCCCTCCTGATGCCACCAGCAGTAAAATCCCCGAGCGCTGCTACGACCACATCCCCTCTGCAGTACCTCGAGGCATCCAACCCAAGCCTGGCTATGGCTGCGTGCTGAAGCCCTCCTACAGCAGCACACCAAAGCCATCCCCCCAGGACACGGGGCAGGGGACAGTGATGAGCAGGAGCCCATCCCCAAATCAGACATCGGGCATCTCCTGCCTTCCTTAGCCTGGTCTTCTGCTGGGGTGGCTCAGACCCTTCCTGTGCTGCCCCTGCACTGCTCTCCCTGCCACAGGGCACTGCATGGGGACACATCCCATCACCGCCAGCTGGAGGACGCCGGTGTCAGCGCCAACAATGCGGGTGTCACCACGACGCAGAGGGAGACACTGAAAGAGCGAATTAGTCGCCGTTTAACCTCCCTGACCCCCCATTGTCTGCCCCGTGTCAGCCACCCGCCCCACATGTAGAGGGGCTGATCCTGCCCCCCCCTCTATGCCAAGCACCACGAAGTCACCGGGGTTGGCGGCGATGGAAAGGCGCCCAGCACCCGCCTGAGATGGGAACGGCTCAGCCGGTTCTGTCAGCTTCAGCAGCAGGGAGGGGAGAGAGAGAAGAAGGAACAGCCCGTCCAGGTCCCTGCCTGCACTGCATGACCCTCCCCAAGGGTCTGAGCCACCCCAAGCTTGGAGCACCACGCTGTGCCATGCAGGGTCTGCTGGCTGAGGGCTCGGTGCCACTCGGTGCCACTGTGGTTTCACCACGGCAGGGGGGTTCAGATCCAGCTCCAGCACCGTGGGGACAGTTGGGTGGCTGCTCGTTTCCCTCTTTTTTTTTTTTTTCTTTATACAAAGGAGGAAGTGAATTCTGCTGCAATTGCATTTTAAACGACTATTTTGGACTGAGCACTGGTGGCAGCTCGCGGGGCTCCGGCTCCAATAAAAGCGCACAGAGTTCACGGCTGGAATGCAAATGGCACAGCGCAGCGTGGGCTGCTGAGAGGTCACCGAGGAGCCCCTCTCCTCCCCATCCCAGAGCAACCCAACTGCCACAGCACAGTGGCTGCACGTTGTTTTGGGGCAGTTCCTCTCTTTCCAGCCAAAAGCTGCCACCCAGGAAAGGTCATTTGGAAGTCAGCTTCCACCAGCAGCTCCCGCAGCCCTTCGCCACGTATGTGTTTGTGCATGCCCTTGACACATGCTCTCTATCACACCTGACCCTGTGCAAATATTAATTCAGTGCAGTCAGTAAGTATTGAGAAAGCGTGTCCAAGGCAGCAACACCCCTGCACCGGGAGTGAGTGGCTTCTATGGGGGAACCCATCCCAAAGCTGGGACTGTATGGGGGGCACCGCTGGCTGCGTGCAAGCCTGGGTTGGGTGTGCAGGCATGGTGCATGGGCATGGTGCATGGGCAGGGTGCATGGGCAGGGTGCATGGGCATGGTGCATGGGCAGGGTGCATGGGCAGGATGTGCAGCTCCAGCACCTGCACGGGCAGAGGCGAGAAGGGGCAGGAGCGTGGCTGAATTAGCCGTTGTAGGCAAGCTGGGGTTTAAATTCCACCATATGTAAATGATCGTCTTAGAAAGGAGATCATTGTAAGCCAAAGCAGATGAGTCACCCAGGGTTTCCACTCTCAGCCCCGGTAGGGTTGGGGATTTGTGTAATTGCAAATCTGTTCCTGAAATGCGAGGCCTCGTGCCTCTCCGACCCGGCGGGCGCTGCACAGCGGGCTGTCCCTATGGGGGGGAAGGGGGGGCTGGTCCTGGTCAGGCTGTGCCACCTCCAGCCCTTTAGGGGAGGCCCATTGGCTACGAATGGCCCTGATAGCAGGCGGCTGTAGGTGTCAGCCCCACGAAGCATCAGTGCCAACCTGCTGAGGCGCACAGCAGAACCTCACCGAAACGTTTCCACGGCCAACGCTGCGCTGCAGACGCATGCGATGCTCAGATGGGAACCCAGGCAGGAGGCCAAGCCTCCCGTCCCCTGTCCCCATAGCATCCTGCAGAGCACAGGTACCAGCAGGGCCCCCGGCGAGCAGCGTCCCTGCCCAAGAGCAGCCACGACAAAGGCAGGATTATCATCAGCTCCGCTTTACAGACAAGAGACCCAGGCGTGGAGAGATTAAGGGACTTATAGTGAGGGTCACCGAGGGGGTCAGGGGCTGCGCCCACGGCTCCCGGCACGGCAGCCATGCAGGCAGGTGCCTTATCAGGGCTGAGCACACGGGGAGCGGCCGCCCCCCACCCAAGGGCCCCCCACCCCACGATTGCAGCACGTCCGGCCTCCCCCAGCAGCCTCCTGTTTCTGCTGTGGTTTCGGCCAGAAATAGGGCGATGGAGCAACGCTGCACCCTTGCCCAACTCCTCTGCTCCCGGCACGGCTGTTTGCTTTGCTGACAAAGGGTTTGTGCTCTATTCTCTGCAACAATTTTTTTTTTTTTTTTTCTCTCTTTTAAATAAGCCCTTATTCCTGTTGGTTCAGCTGGGAGGCTGCTGCCTCCTCTGCAGCACTGTGATTCAGCCCTGAGGCTCTGAAGGAAGGGGGTGATGCTCATGGTTTGCAGGCGGCAGTTCGGGACCCCCAAGCCCAGACACAAAGTGTGACGACTGTCCCTGCTCCATCCTCTCCTCCCACCCCTGGTTTTAACACTGGGTCTCTCCATCACACTCCAACCAGGCATCCCAGTGCCTTCCAGGGAGCAGCGTGCCCCAGTTGAAGGTGGCACCTCCAGGGCAATGACCCGGAGGTTGAGATGCCTGAGCCAGGGCTGCCAGGAGGCACTTTGTGGCTAAGCCGAGGAGAAGTCCCTGACCCCCGGCTGGGATTGGGGGATTAGGGCTGCGGGAGGCTCCTGGAGCACCCTGAGCTGATTACCACGATGGATCCCTCACCAGGAACACCCTTCAGTGGGTGGCAAAGAGCAGGATGGGGATAGAAAGGGACAGGGATAGAAAGGGGCAAGGATCTCCTCCGCCCCCCCCCCCCAAACACACCCCCCTCCCCCCCCCCTCCCCACCTCCAACGCTCTAGACTTGCAGCTTTGCACTTTATAGCCAACAAAACCCTAACAAGGAGCAAACCCAGTGCCTTTGAAAGCGACTCATCCGCACGCAACTCAACTCCCACCCCACGCATTCCCACTGCTTCTCCCGCTCCCCCCTTCTCCTTGCTAACCTCCCCCCCCCCCCCCATTTCCTCTTCAGCCCCGTTATCTGCCCGCCAGGCGCTGCAATCGCTGTCCTCCGGGTGCAGCAGTGCCTGGGGTTGGGGCCCAGCTCTATCTTTCTGACCCCCCACCCCCCAGCACAGGGTATGATGTGTGGGAGGGCACAGTGGGGGGGGGACCCCCTGAGGAAGAGGCCCCTCTGCCTCCCTGGGGGCAGCTCATCCGCTCGGCTCGCTAACGCAATAAAGCTCTGATCGATATTTTAAAAGAAAGTAAATGGACTCTTCTACTGTTGTTAAGAGAGGCATAGCCCCTGCAGGGGGGGAATCTGCTCCCAGCCCTACCCCCCTACCCGCCCCCCCCCCCCCTACATCATGGTGACCCCCACCAGGCAGAGGTTGGGCTGATCTCAATTCTGCTATGGGGTTCATTTATGGGGAAGGCTCCCCACATCCGTCAGGAGCAGCATTTGGCTGTTTGCTGTTCTGATGGAAATCTACAGTTGTGTGTGTGTGTGTGTGGGGGGGGGGGTTCTTTGCTACCCTCACGCCCTCCCATCACAGCCCCATTGCCCACAGCTGCTGGGCAAGGTGGAGAGCATAGAGCCAGCCCCATTGAGCACCGGACACCGTTTGGGCTTTTACCCCAAAAAATGAGTGCTATAAGGAACAGCTTTAAGACCTTCACCACAAATGGCAACGGGAGAGGATGGCTGTGCTCGTTACAGAAGCCATGAACATCCCGGGGGGCTGCACAACCAACTGCCTCCCCCCAGAGCCATCAGTGGGGGTCGATCCGGAACAAAAGCGACGTTGGATCCCTGCGCACTGCGAGCAGCACCGGCTGCATTCAAAGGGAGCCTTTGAGCAAGAAATCACCATTTCCTCTGCCTCCTCTCGGCCCCTCTTGCATTTCCCCCTTTTCAGTTTTAATTGCTGCCTGAGTCATGTGAACAGCATGAAACCATTGAGGGCACCTGCCCCCGGGGGGCTGCGGCCCCAGCGCCGCGCGGGCGGACGGACAAACGGACCGATGGACAGAATGAGGCTCAGCCACTGCATGAGGTTGCAGGGTGAATCTGACCCAGCACCATTCCCAGGGGGCACCGTGACGTTCGTGTTGCAACCACCCAGTTTTGTGGGCTGCCTGCAATAAACCCCCCCCATCCTCCACGCTGCCATCAGCGAAAGGAAAACGGAAAACGCCACGTCTACCAGCAAAAGCCCAGTGTGTTTTCCCTATCCAGACCTACCCATAGAGCTGGAGAGTGGGACAGGGCTGGACACACGGCACGAGCTCCATGCTGGGGTTACCGAGTTGCTTTCGGTTTGTTTTTTGTTTTTTTTTTTCTAACCGTTGCACTTTGAAACCCCATATCTCGGGCAGGCTCTGCTCAGCAGCAGATAAGGACTGAGGTTTTTGTGCTACCAGCGTGTTTGAAGCATCCCAATTTGGAACGCTTCAGAAACCTCCCGTCTCCCCTAAAAGCACCAACAGCTCACCACAAGCCAACCTCCCCCCCCCGCTCCGTGGGCTTTTTAAAGCTTCTTTTAAATAGGAACAGAAATACAGAGCTCCAGCACCTGCCTGCAGCACCGAGCTCTCACCAACAGCACGGCTGTGATGGCAAAGAGAGGCAAAGTGACCCCGAATGTACGCAGGGCACAATCAGCTCCTCCCTCCCAGCCCCATCCCTGCTGCCAGCTCTGAAATCTGGCACACGCACACCTCCGTGTGACAGGGCAGCCCTGGTTCCCCTGCGGGGTGATGGGGTGCACACACCTGGCTTGCTGCTGAATCAGAGCCGTGCGCCTGCCCACGGTGCACAACCAGCAGCTGGCTTTCACATTCAGCACAGGAAACTCCAAAAGGGGCAGAGACAGGAAACTGTGATGGCGTGGGTTGCGAGCGCACCCCCGGTTCAGGCTCCTGGTATTAGTGGGGTGCAGTCATATCCTCACCCGAAACAGAAAGGTCAGGAGAGGGGTTCTCCCAGGGCGCTGCACTGCGCAGTGGGGACCTTTGCTGAGGTTCCTCCAGCTCTGTTCTCCCCAGGGCAGCATTACGCAGCACTTCGCACCGCCGGCTGCCCGTGCTCAGCAATTCACCCAAGCACAGCCCAGCGTGGCCATGGCCAGAGCCTGCGGTGTCACTGGGCGTGGGGACAGACCCCAAGGCTCCAGGATTGCTCCATCCCAGTCGCCTACGTTTGGCTGAGAGCTCCAGGCTCGATGCTGGGAGCCCAGATGTGGTGGCATTGCCCTGCTGATGCCAGCCCTGCTCTCAGCATCCCACTCGGGGGTGAGATGAAAGGCAACCAGCACAAACCTTTTCCTGCCCCACAGGCACACGGGGGTCAGCCCCACTGCAGGCTTTTATAGGAAGGAAGGAAGAGGGAGGGAGGCGAAACGAAGAGCGAGGGCCACGTTGCTCTCTGTTACTGGGGAGGGATGCAGACAGTGGGCTGGGATCATTCTGTGCTCTCCTTGAATTGAGCCCCGCACTGGGTAAAGGGCCCAAAAAACCCCACGGTTCCCAGGAATGGAGGGTTCTCAGAAGCATTCCGATTGCCTCTAGTTGTGCCCTGCCCCAGGCTCTGGTTGCTTCGGGTCCCAATGTCATCATCCTGCAAAGGGGAATTTTCCTCTGCAGGAAAACACACAGATCCCTCACCCAACCCGGCACAAGCGCAGCGACGAGCTCACAACCAGCAGGAGCAAAGGATTTCAGCACTGGCACCAGCAACAAGCTGAGCCCCCAGCCTGCACCCCCTCCCCCCCCCCAAAGCTCCCCAACGAGGAGCCCCTGGCAGCCCCCAGCCCTGCAGGCTCCTTTGTTCTGCTGCTGCACGGGCAGCGCCCAGGTCAGCAGGAGCTGACCTCTGCCTCTCAGTGGCCGTCCCCAGGGATGGGGAGGTGCCACGCGTTGGCTTCCCGACCCCGCACGCTTCCCCTTCGCCCCATTGCACAGCAGCTTCCAGAGGGCTGATTTGCAGGAATCTGCCCCAAATGAGTCAATAAAGTGCCCTGGTAGATGGGAGCGCAAACCCCCCCGGGCAGTGCAGCCATAAAGGGAGGGTGGGGGTGCAGGGGGCTGCTGGAGCTGCGCCCCAGCGGAGCTGACCTGCAAGGAGCTCAGCTGCAAAATAAAGAAAAGAGGAACCCAGAAATAGCACCTTCCTCAAGCTGCATGTCCCCATCACAGCAACCCCATCACTGCACGGCAGCGCTCGCAGCCCCGATCAGCGGGTGAGCAAATCAAAGAACCCCCCCAGCACCCATGGACTGCCCTTCCAGCAGCAGAATCCCTCTCCGCTCAATCCCAGGGCTGCAGCACTGAGTTTGCAGTCGGGTCTTTCCACGCTGGCTTAAGGCACAGAGCAAAGAGGGTGCAGCCCCCCGCGCCCCCCACCCCGCGGAGCCGTGCGCATCCTGCCTGCTCTGTGTTTACATTCCTGCTGCTCCTTCCCAGCTCGTCAGCTGGGCCAGGGCGAGCTGGGAGGCACGCGTTGGAGGGCGGCCAGGAGGAGCTCCCGGGCAGGAGCTGCTCGCAGCCCCTGGCCTCAATCCAGAGGCCAGGATCCAAGCTGACGTGCCGGGGGAAGCCTCTCCCCGAGCGGACGCTTTGCTTCCTTGCCTCCACCCACGGCACGGAGGCAGCAGGCACCTTCCCCCTCAATGCTGGGTGCTTCCAGCACAACCAGGAAGCTGTCCTAATGGTGCACAGAGGGATGGATGCACGGCCTTTGGGGTGGAGAGGTGGGACTGAGCCCCACGTTGTGCTGCTGGGTACCGACGGCTGGGAGCTCCCGGAGTGATTGTGCAGGGCTGGGATACGCTCACATACAGTGACAAACAGGAAGATCACAGCCGTGGTATCTAAAAGTCTTTTCGCAGATAAAAAGATTACGTCCCCCACTCTCTAATTACAGGAAGTACAAAAGAGAGAAACCACAAGAAGAAAGACGACGCAGCGCCAGGAGGTGAGGATATGTACGCACTCGAGACAGCACAGGAAAAGTTCAGCGTGTTCATAAAAACCCACACGGACGTAGGTTAGGGTTACGGAGGAGCACCGAAGGCACCAGGGCTGCTGTGAAGCACGCAGGGAATGGGCAGCAGGGGCTGAGTGCTGCCCTGGGTGCCTGCCGTGCTGCGGATGGTGGGCACGGGGATGGCAGCTCAGCCACGTGCTGTGCCAAATGGTGCCAAGTGGCCCCGCTCCAGCAAAGGCTCCCAGCCCTGCAGCTGTGCGCAGGGACCCACACAGCTCCTATCCTGCTGCTCTCCCAATCAGAGCCAGCAGGGCAGCCCCCAGACCCCACAGCACTGCTCACCCAGTGCAGCCCAGGGCGTTCCCCTCCCTGCCACAGCAGGCTGTGAAATTCTCCAAGCCTGGCTGCTGGTGAGGCTGGGAGTTGTGCAACAGCCTCCAACCCTGGGCAGCCGTTTTCCTCCCGCAGCACAGAAGCAATGGGATGGCACAGTGCTGCCCGTGCCCAGGCAGCAGCCCTCAGCCCCTCTCCTCAAGCTGAGCAAGGGGCAGCGGCCACCACACCCCTCCCAAAACACCAGACTCTCCATCTGGGTCCCATCTGCTGCTGTTTGCTCTCACCCCCTCCCCCCAGCCCTAAACTCAGATGTACTTAAACACACACACATCAAAGGGCCGGGGTAGCCCCCGGGGAGCCCCGCTTTACACTATTTCCTTCTATTAGCCCCGAGCTCGGGTTTGTGCAGCCCATGGCCAGGCACGTGGAAGAAAGTCCGGAGCTTGGGGGGGGGCTGCAGCCTCTGCTGGCACACAGCCCACCAAAACAGCCCCAAGAACGTGGAGAAGAGCAAACCCAAGAGCTACTTCACATTTGCAAATCCGGAGTGACTTTCCCCCCCCCCCCCCCACCTCCCCTCCGTTCCCAACAATTCTCCCAGCTCCCTGCAACGAATCCAAAGGATTCAAACCCCAGAAGAACCCGACGGTTTCTTCCCAACTCAACCCAAGGAGCGAACCCTCCAACCTCACATCCCCCTTCAGCTCCTACCTGCTTGAACTGCTCCTCGTAGGTCCAGTCTCCGTGGTCGGGTGCAGGCTGTGGGAGCTGTGCGTGGCCCTGGGGGCCCAGTCCAGCTGGGAGTCTCTCCTGTGCGCCCGGCAGCCGCTGTGCTTCGCCCCGGCAGTGCTGCGGTGCCGGCGGCTTTCGGAGCAGCAGGGACCCCGCGCCCGTCCGCACCGCCTCCGCTGAGCCCAGCCCCTCCTCGCCCATGTCTTCCTCCTCCTCGTAGTCTTCCTCTTCTTCTTCCTCCTCCTCCTCTTCCTCCTCTTCTTCTTCCTCCTCCTCCTCCTCCTCCTCTTCGCCCAGGTCCTCTTCAAATTCTTCTTCATCCCATTTGCCCTTCCTACAGCAGGGAAAGGGGGGAGATGTGTGATTAGCACCATTAAGCTGGCCCATCTGCACAGCACTCCTGCAGTGTCAGACTCACGGGCAGGAGGTGGGAAGACATTCCCACGAACCCTCCCTACGTCCAGAAGCTTTTTCCAGACCAGCATCTGGATGAGGTCTGTTGGGCTTCCAGCCATCTCCGTGGGCTGTCCCTTAGTTTGGGAGTCTGTGATCTGCCCAGGGAGATGCAGGTCGGGCAGAGGCACCACCGATGGCCCCTCATCATTCAGAACCAGGCTGGGATCCTGCATCACAGCCCCATTGTGGCTCTCAGACAGAGCTGAATTTTGCCTAGCGCCCACCCAGCGCCAGGAACAGGGGCAGATGGCTTCACATGAGTCTGAGAAGGGTGAAAACAGCTGATTCCAGCACCTGTCAACAGAGCAGCAGCTCCAGCCCAGGCACCACGCATTGCCTCCAAGGGAGGACCCAGTGCTGCTGCCCACCTGCAGGCCCCGACCCCCCTGCTCCTCCCTGAGCCCCACGTGCTGCCATGTACTCACAGGTCCTCCTCCTCCTCGGAGCCCATCTCCTGCTGGTAGCCGCCGCCATCCTCTTCCTCTTCCTCCTCCTCACCACGCTCCTCCTCCTCCTGGCTCTCCTCCGACATCCCTGGGCTGGACGAGTGGCTGAGTCCGGCGGCTGCAGCCCGCATGGCAGCCAGGGCAGCCATCTGTGCCCGCTGGATGTGGGCGCTCTCAGGCTCTGTGCCTTCCTCCAAAGGGGCTGGAGCAAGATCAGGGCCTCGTCCCCGGGCAGGGGTCTGTCCTGAGGCCGGCGGGGGCTGCGCCGGGGGGGGCGTGGAGCGTTGCTGCTGCTGCTGCTGCTGCTCCTGCTGCCGTGCTTCTAGAGCCTGCTGCAGCCGGGCACGCTGCTGTCGCTGCAGGTTCTCCATCACTGCCTGCAGCTTCATGGCTCTGCCAGCGGGCGGCAGAGCCCCGGGGGGGCGGGGGGGGATGCCCTGGGGGCGCGGGGGGCAGCGCCCGGCAGGGTGCCGCGCTCCAGCAGGGCGGGAGGCCAAGGCGAGGGCGGTGGGGGGGGCAGCCCTGTGAGGGGGCTGCCGAGCCCCCAGGAGGGCGGCAGAGGCACTGGGGGGCACGAGGTGGGTCAGGAAGGGACGATGCAGCCCCCCGGCCCACCCCACGTTTTGTTTTGCCGTAGGGCTCCTGTTGGGAACGTGGGTTTGGGGATGCTTGGCTGTTGTCAGGAGTTTGGGGGGGTCAGCAGGCGGCTGCCAGGCGCATGGCTCCGTCCTCACTGCCAGGCACTTCCAGGGGCTGCGTTCAGCCTTTGGGGCGCCCCCCCCCCCCCCCGTTGGCTGCAAAGTGTCCTCAGTCCTCAGGCAGCTGAGCCTTGGCCAGGCGTGGGCGCAAACCTGCATAGGGAGAAGTAAAGAAGAGGGTCAGGAGGCGGCGAGCAGGAAGGAGTTAAAGACAACCCAGGAGCCTCATTAATCTCGAGCTAATGAGATAGGGAGGCCGGGCCCTGCTGCTGCAGGGGGAAGGGGCCTGCATCCAGATAGCCCAGCCGGGCCTCCAGGCAGCTCGGATAGCAGCAGTGCAGATAACAGACCCTGCTGGGGCCACACAGGGATCATCACCGCCTGTCCCTTGCTGCTGGGACCAAGCAGGACACTCAGGGACACCGAGGACACGTGGGGTGCAGCGTCCCCATCCTCGGGGCAGACACTTCTCCCCACAGCTGCTTCTGAGAAGCACCCATGGCCAGCACCCCAAGCGTGGTCCCAAAACACAGAATCCTGTAGGGGTCCTGTGGACACCGTGCTGCAGGGCAGGACAGCCCTTCCTTGGGAGAGCCACCCACAAGGTCACTCGTCCTGCAACTAATCCCCTTCTAGAAACACGGAGGTGTCTGACCTGGCACCATCCGACAGCACGAGGAGTGGGGGCTCAGCCAGCAGCACGCCAGGAGCCCCCTCCCCTCATCTACCTGCACTGCTGGGGGTTCATTCGGGGAAACCACCTCGAGCCCACGAGGTTTGGCAACCAGATCTCATCCATTCCCTGCAATGGCTCGTGGTGGGGAACGCCTACACAGCCCCGATGGTGGAGGGCTACCGGCTGCCATTGGGGGCTACCAGTTTCCCCACTGCCCCCCACTTTGCCTATTCCCATTTGGGGCCACAGCAGCCACAGAAATAGAGGGTTGTGGGGTAACCATACGAGCCCACAGATCCCCGGGTTTGCAGTTCCATAGCACGGTGACCCCGAGCGCCTTTGTCCGGCCCCGTTCCGTGCCTGCAGCCCCACGGGCAGTCGCTCACCCTCGCGTGGGGACGGCGCTGGGACCGAACGCTCCCGGGTCCGCCCCGCAGTCACCGCGGGGAGCGCAGAGAGGGGAAACAGAGCCCGGCGGTGCCGCTAAGAGACGGGCACGGGGAGCCCACGGGGACACGGAGGAGGGAGAAGGGGGGGCTCGGCCCGGGGCACGTGGCAACGGCCGGGAACGAGGCACGGCGAGGGGGGAAAACGGGGGGGGGGGGGGAACAGCAGAAGGCCGGGGCGGCTCTGCGAGCTCTGCCCGGTGCCGTCCTCCGCAGCCCCGTTCGCAGTGCGTGGGCACGGCGGGGGCTCCTGCGGTCTCCACCGGTTTCAACGGCACCGACGGGGTTCCGGTAACCGACCGCGGGATGGGCAGCCGGCGGCGCGGCTCGAGTCGGACGGAGGGGAAGTCCCGGGCCGAGCGGACGCCGCGCGGCATTGCGGCCGTTACCGACCACGGAGGAGTGGGGGGGGAGGGGGAAGGAAGAGGTGGGGGAGAAAAGCACCGCGGTCCACCGGTAACGCGCCGCGGGAGGGACGCGTCCGTGACCCCGGGTACCGAACGCGGGGCAGCTCAGAGCCGCCCACCGAGCGGCAGCGAGGAGAAGAGCCCCAGTCCGCGGTAACCGGCCCCGGTGCGCACCCTCTTACCCGGTGGAGGCCGCGCGCCGCGAAGCCACATAGCAGCCACGGCCGCCCGGGGCTCGGGCTGCAGCGGGGCCGGGGCTGCGCTCGGTGCCCGCACGTCGGCTGCTCTCCGGACGGGCGGGCAGGGGGGCCCGGCAGTGCCCCGCCCCGCGCTGCCATTGGCCCGCCGCTCCCGCCACGCCTCATTTCGCTCCGCCTCGCGTTTTAATTGGCTGTCTCCTGCCGCCTCGCCCCGCCCCTCTTTCCTATTGGCGTAAAGCGGCCGCCGCATGCAAATATCGCGGCGCGGAGCCGCGCGGAGGCTTGGGGGCGCTGCTACAGCGCCGCCTTGCGGCTGGGTGGGCGAGCGCGCTCAGGACCCGCCCTTTTAGTGACGTCACTTCCTGTCGGGCCGAGCAGGGCCCGGTTCCGCGGTCCCTTTAAGGCCGGAGCGGCGGCGCGGCGCCGAGCCATGGTGGTGCTGCCGGGCGGTGCGGCGGTGCGCGGCTCCCCGGAGCCCTTCCCGTGAGTGTGGCGGGGAGGGGCTGCGGGGCGATCCGGGTGGTGCTGCTGGGAGCGGGGTGTCCGTCCCCCCCCCCGGCCGCTGCCCTCCGCCGGTACCGGGAACGCAGCCGGAAGGGCGCTGTCCGGGCCTGGGGGTGCTGATGGGGGTTGGGGGGGGCTGCGACCTCTCGACCCGTGAGGAGCGATTTGTGTTCGGCCCCTGGGCGGCTGTGCTGGTTGTGCTGGTTGTGCTGGCTGTGCTCCCTGTTTGCCCTTCCGCCTGCTGTTTGTTTTGGTTTGTTGCGTTTGTTTGGGTTGTTTTGTTTTGGTTTTTTGCCCCTCTCCTATTGCTAAAGGAAATCCCCACAAAGCAGAGGGGAAGCTGGTGGTGCAGAGACTTTAGCAAGTGGGAAAAGAGAGAAAGGCAGTGAAACTTCCCGTGCTTGGCAGGGCTTTGGTCAACTTTGATAGCAAAGCAGTTTGCTGTAGGTGCCCAGGGAGCTTGGTGCTGATCGCTCAGTTCAACCTTCCTGTTAAATCCACCCATTTATGATCATTCTTTCAACTGTGCCTACATCTAAACAACACCCTGACTACGTCATCATTACTAATAAAAGCCAAACGCCTCCGAGTGTCTCGGTGGAGCTCAGGGTTGTTGCCTTCTTGCAGTAACGCTGTTGCTGGAGGCTACTTAGTTTGCACTACCTTGCCATCACCATGGGCCCAAGGGGCCTCAGGAGCTCAGCCCTTCTGTCCCATCCCTGCAGGAGGATCGAGGACTGCCTGCCACCGCTGGAGAGCTCCCCATCCAAGCGTTTCTCCCCCTCCAAGCGGAAGCAGTACTACATCAACAAGGCCATCCGCAACTCCGACCTCATCCCTAAAGCCAAGGGGCGCAAGAGCCTGCAGAGGCTGGAGAACAGTAAGGCTTGGGTGGCTGTGCTCTACCCCCAATTCCCTACACTGCCTGCAGTGAGGGCTTCTGTGAGGACCCTGCCCCCAGACTCAGGGGCTCTGCTGTTGCTTTCCTCCCCAGCTCGCTACTTGATGTCACTCTTGGAGCGAGATGAATGTGGCAACAATGAGGCTGAGCTCGCCCACTCTGCCACCCCAAGCATCTTCACCGAGGCTTGCAACAACGAGACCTATGTGGAGGTAGGATGGGGCTGCCTGTTTTGCTGCCCTACAGCATGTGGAGTGCTTGTACCTTGCTGCCCCAGGCAGAGGGGCTGCCTGCATTCCCCTCAGAGTCCATACACGCGTCTGGCCTGGCAGTGGGTGCTGTGCTTTGGCTGGTTTGGGGTCTGCTGCTGTTTTTGTTGTATTTGAAGTGCTGCTGGGAGCTCTTTGGGCAAGCTGCAGAGGGTAAGCTTGAGTGAGTTGCAGCACTTCCTCCACACCAGGCCTCTTGCCAAACACCTCGGTTGCTCCATACACCCCGGGTGGTGTTGCTGTACCTCCCCTGTGACCTCGTCTTCTGGCACCTCTCCTGTGTTAGATGTTCACAGTTCTGGCTGCAGGGCTATAAGTGTGGTCTCTGTGCACTCTGGGTGCTGTGAAGCTTTTCCGCTCTTACTCAATCCAGGCTTGGAAAGCCTGATGTCTATCTGGCTGGGTTGCGTGGATGGATGGAGGTGTCACCACTTGGACTCCCTGCAGAAAGCCACCTTCTTGTTGGTTCTGAGTGCCAAACATCCATCTCCTCAAGGCACAGGCTTGGGCATACCGGGAAGTTCCCTGTAATGTCTGCATTGGGGCTTCATGCTTGTGTTGTCAGATCTGGAATGACTTCATGAACCGGTCAGGAGAAGAGCAAGAGCGTGTCCTGCTTTACCTGGAGGAGGAAGCCAGGAAGAAGCACAAGAGGAAGCTGCCCTTGAAAAACAAAGAGAAGTGGAAAGGTGCTGGGAGGGGAAGCCGGGTGGAGAGAGCCTCTCCCTTCCCTCCCTTACATGCACTTTGGGAAGGGTGCTTCTTCCTGAGGTGCTCCCTGCACCATCCAGTCATGGCAGGGATATGACAGTGCCTGAAGGGAGTAGAGTCCCCACAAAACCCCATCGTGAACCTGAGTGGGAGTTTATGTGGCCCAGCTGTGGCTGCAGTAGCTGGCTGGGGTCCTGGGGGGCACATTGAGCACCTCAGTGAGGTGATGCCACGGGGCTGCAGACCCCATTTAAATCCTTTTCTTCCCCCTGCTGGCTCCAGAGCACCCTGCCTACACACCCAAGGAGTGCTTCCAGCGCATCAGCCGCCGCCTGCGCTCCACCCTGAAGCGTGGCAGGATCCCTATGGTGAGCTGGGGACATGAGGGGTGGGGGCAGGGCTTTGGGGTGTGTTTTGGTGCTGTTCCTGAGCTGCCAGCAAGTGCTGAGCTCCTGGGAATACACACCTGCTTTTGTGTGACCTTTGGAGCAGTGGCTTGCTGACAGCAGATGTTCAGCTCCCCATGCAGAGAGGTTTTCATGGGTTAGCTGAGGTCTTCTGGGACATGCAGGTTGTTTTTTACCTGGTTGTTTCCCTGTCTCAGTTCAATAAGTGGAAACCAAGCATGCTTGCCAACTGGAGCAGCAGTCCAACCTTTGGGGTCTTCAGACTTGTCTATACAGGGATACTTTCAAAAACTTAATTGCCTTTTGAAAGGGGTCAAACTGCACAATGTGCTGAGCAGGCAAACCCGTGCTGCAACACAGTGGCCTTGTGCCCAAGCCCAGGGTGCCTGGCTCCCTGCTCTGTTCTCAGTGGTGCTGTTTGTTTTCCCTGCTCTAATTAGAGCTCTGTCTCTAAAAGCAGCCTCAGCTCCTCCTGCCTCTTGGCTTCTTCTCAGTTTGCTCTCAACTGAGACTGCTGCTTGTCTCTGGGGTTGCAGTGCTGTGGAGAGCTGCACTCCAGCTGAACTTTGGCTGTCAGGAGAGGAGGAGATGGGAAGCTCGAGGCTCTTCTGGCTATTGCCACTTCACTTGTGAGGAACGATGCCAGCATTTGGCACGCAAAGTGTGGAGCTGGCAGGGCTGGATTCCCTTCTGCTCTGGGCCTCGCTGCCACGTACCTCCCTGTTATCCTGCATCTCCTGCCGTGCTTTGAGCTTTGTGGATGTAGCAGAGGACAGTGGTTGGGATGGCCAAGTATTTGCTGTTGGGTCTGCAGCTCTTCAAAGGCAAAGCCCTCTGGCTGTGGGGCATGGAGCTACCTGGGGACAGGCAGCTTGGGCATGGCACACCGTCTCCCCTTAATGGGATTTGCCCTCTCCTCACTGATTCTTTTGCTGTTCCTTGCAGGGGATGCTGGAGTGCCTGGAGGAGGAGCTGCTGACCTTCTTTTCCGTCACTCCACACTCTGTGTACACAGCACTGATGGACAACAGGTATCCCTGCTGTGGGCACGCGAGGGGGCTGAGCCCAGAGCTCCTGGCTCCTTGTGTCCCACTCTGATCCTTGGGCTCCCTGGCACAGCTCAGGGAAGGGCAGTGCTGGTGTGAAGCACATCAGCTCTAACCCAGTCCCCTGCCTCCCCCAGCTTTGAGCGACTCCTGCTCCACGCACTCTGCCAGTACATGGACCTCGTCTCTGCCAGTAAGAGCCTCATGTTTGTTTTTGTTTCTTGTTTTTCCTTTTTGTTGCTATCTCCCCTCTCCAGCCCAGCTTCTTCCTCCCTGCCTTCCCTGGCCCCACCTCTCACTGCAGCTTGCAGATAACCATACTCTGCTGCTTCCCTGCACCAGGCTGTGGCCTCTGAGCATGGCCAGAGCAGCTCTACCTCATGATGCCACATGCAGCAGTGCTTAGGCTTCCCCTCTTATTTCTGGGCTTGGGTGGCTCAAAGCAGATCACTGTGCTCAGCCCCACTCACTGCCTCCCCCCCCCCTGCAGAGCCTGGTTGTGGGTTTCTCTGTAGGTGTCATTGCCACAGCAGGGGAGAGAAGCTCTACTCTGTGTCTTTGTGGAGTTTGCTCCTTGTTCAAAACAGCACAAGAGCCCTGATAATATGAAGCAGAGTGGGTGCCTGCGGAGGGGGCTGGAGGTGGCAGCTCCTCTGCAGGGCATGAAACAGAACCGCAGGAACCCAGTGAGCTGCTGGTGGGGGCTGGGCTTTGGGTTGAAGCATTCTGTTAACTCTTCCATCTTGCCCACCAGGTTCGGATATCGAAGGGAAACGCCAAATGAAAGTGAGCAACAAGCACCACGTCTTCCTGCCCCCAGAGCTGCTGCTTTCGGACTACCTGGAGCAGCTGAGCTGACAGCGAGGGGCTGCCCTGCCCCATGCTCAGCACGCTGAAGGCTTTGCTTCCCCACTGATGGCCTCCGTGGGCTCTGTTCCTTGTGACCTGCACATGGGGCTTGTCCCTTCCTTGCTGAATAGGCTGAGCCTCCCCGCAGGCACTGCAGTGTGTTGTGGGGCTGCAGATGGGCCATGGCAGGGCATCCTGGCCCCATCCGTGTGCCCACAGCCCGTGTGCTTTTAATGATGCCAGGCCCTTGGCATGCTGCTGGGCTGGATGCTTCTGGGCTCAGCCAGCGGAAGCGCCTGGAGCCTGTGGGGTGGCTCTGTGTGTTCTGACACCTCCGTGACAACGGGCACAGCCCTCAGGCATCCCTGGAGCTAGCTGGCTGGCCGCAGCATGGAGCAGGGCTGTTTTTAAATGTAACATAGCTGTCTTTTTATGTGTATATTTGTATGTGTGGGGGCGGGAAGGGAGAAGTGCTGGCCCCAGGGATGTGCTCTGTGTGCAGCCACCTGCAGCAGGTTGGGGCATGAGCAAGGGTGGTGCCTCGTGTTTGTGCGTGTGCGTCAGAAACGGGCGGCATTCGTGCCGGAACAATAAAAGTGTGGTGCTCCAATGATCTGTGGTTTGTGTTTTAGGGCTGGGAGGGGGGGAACTGTGGGGCCAGGGTGGGCTTGGAGCCTGGTGCTGAGCCAAAAGGGACAAGGCTGTGGTAGAAAAAGAAAAATATGGAACGCTTCACGAATTTGCGTGTCATCCTTGCGCAGGGGCCATGCTAATCTTCTCTGTATCGTTCCAATTTTAGTATATGTGCTGCCGAAGCGAGCACGAGTCGCTCTTCCCCCAGAAGAGTATATATAGCCCAATAGAGTAGTTCTTTTCCGAATAGAGTGACTTTTAAATTTACTTCTAAAAAACCTCTGCTTCGTAACACACTCATTTTAACTGCAATTATCCTAGCTCTTAATGTTTTTACCGTAATATTTCCATATTCTAAGACTTTATAATCTATTCTTCGCACCGCGGGGCTTCTGGGTAGCGCTTTATGCAAGTTACCACCCGGCGGTGAGGACCTCCGCCTGGGCTGTCCTCGGCAGTGCCTGAAAGAGCGCGGCGCGGCGCGGGCAGCCCCGCGGGGGTCCTGGCACGGCGGCGCATGCGTGGTACCGCTCCAGGTGGCATCCTTCCCCCCCATCCCCTTAAACCTCCGCGTCGTTTCTTATCGCTGAGGGAGCGGTGATGGATTTGGCGTACGTGTGCGAATGGGAGAAGCGGCCGAAGAGCGACCACTGCCCTTCCATCCCTCTGGTGTGCGCCTGGTCCTGCCGCAACCTCATCGCCTTCACCACCGACCTTCGCAACGAGGAGGAGCGCGGTGCGGACCCCCCCAAATCCCCCTTTAAACCCCCCGTACCCCAACCCCGCGATTCTCTCGGGGTCCCTCCGCTATTCCAGCAGTATCAGCGGGCCCCGTTCCCTGCTGCAGGCCGGTAATGGTTTGGGGGTTTCGTTTCTGGCTTCGTGCAGATCTCACCCACATGGTTCACATCATCGACACGGAGCATCCCTGGGACGTCCATTCCGTCAACTCCGGCCACGTGGAAGCCATCACCTGCTTGGAATGGGATCAGTCGGGTGAGCTCGAGGCCTTCTCAACGTTTGCAGAATCACCGAGCAGTTTTTGGGTTGGAAGGGACCTTTAAAGTCACCTCGTTCCAACCCCCTGCTGTAGGCAGGGACACCGGGTTGCTTGCAGCCCCATCCAGCCTGGCTTTGAATGCTTCCAAGGAGGGGCATCCACAGCCACACTGAGCACCCAGTGTCTCACTGCCCTCGTAGTAAAGAATTTCTCCCTGATATCCACTCAAATCGACCCTCTTCCAGTTTAAAACCATTTAAAACCCCTTGTCCCATTGCTGTCTTCTCCTCCTAAAAGCTCTCCCCAACTTCCCTGCAGGAAAACCACTCCTACTTCAGGCCACTTTCCACACCAGTGCTGTGCCACTCCGTGTAATTTGGCATTGCTTCGCAGCTACAAAGTGCTAGGCTCCATCAGAGCTGCACAGGGTGGTTTGGTTCCTCACCTGGAGATTGGCAGCACCCAGGGTTCTTACAGGGCTGTGCGTCTCTGCAGGCTCCAGGCTGCTCTCAGCAGATGCAGACGGTCACATCAAGTGCTGGAGCATGACCGACCACCTGGCCAACAGCTGGGAGAACACAGTGGGCAGCATGGTGGAGGGAGATCCAGTGGTGGCCCTGTCCTGGCTGCACAATGGTGTAAAGCTGGCGTTGCATGTGGAGAAGGTTCGTCAAGGGTTGGTTTGGGTCATTGATGGGGGAGCTGGGAAACTCCTCTGTGTTTTTCTGCTCTGCCGTGGGTTTCTTCTGTGGTGCTGGGCATGTCAGATAGGGAGATCTTTCAAGTTAAATGCTTTCTAGCTCCTGCTGAGGAATGCAGGTGGGGTGCCTCGTTTCTCTTGGTGCTTTAAGCTTGTCTTAGTCAGCCTATTTCAATCTCCATGGCTGGAAAACGGAGATAAAACCACATGCTGGTCTCCCATGGGTACCTCAGCAGAAATGCAGTTGAGGTAAGGAGGTTTGTTGCAGGGATTTGGTAACGGGAGCCAAACGTGTACAGAGACCAGCTGTTTGTTTTGAAGCGTGTCTAATTCCAATTCCAAAAAAAAAAAATAAAGTCTTTTCTGCATTCTCAAATGTTAAGTCTTGCACAGAAACGTAATGGGGCCGTGCATTGTGTTGGGCAGCAGCTGCTTATAACGTGGGGAGAAGCCTTCCCCACGCTCACATCTCAGAGCTGGGTGTATGAGCTCGATGCCTGGATTCTGTTTAGCCCTGCTGACCTTGCTGCAGCGACTCAGGAGAGCAGAACTCTGCAGCTCTGGGTGCACTGCAGGCATCAGATGCTGACATCTTTGTGTTGTCCATCTCCATTCGCAGTCTGGAGCGTCCAACTTTGGGGAGAAGTTTTCCAGGGTCAAATTCTCTCCGTCGCTGACTTTGTTTGGTGGGAAGCCTATGGAGGGCTGGATTGCTGTGACCATCAGTGGTCTGGTGACAGTCTCCCTCCTGAAACCCAACGGGCAGGTGCTGACATCCACAGAAAGCCTTTGCCGCCTCCGTTGCCGCGTTGCTTTGGCAGATGTCGCCTTCACTGGTGGGGGAAACATCGTGGTGGCCACTTCAGATGGCAGCAGTGCCTCCCCTGTCCAGTTCTACAAAGTCTGCGTGAGCGTGGTGAATGAGAAATGCAAGATAGACACTGAAATCCTACCTTCCCTCTTCATGCGCTGCACCACCGACCCTGCCCGCAAGGACAAATACCCAGCAATCACCCACCTGAAATTCCTTGCTCGGGATATGTCAGAACAGGTGAGCATCTGCTGTTGATGAAACAAGTAGGATTTAAGTGGGTATAGAAAGGAGACAGCAGTTTATTCCTCCTGTGGCTTCATCTCAAGGCTGTAAGAGGGAGCAATCGCATCCTGCAGTGATTCTCTGCTGTTTTTGGGCTGGCTGCTCATCCAGTTTCATTCAAGCAGGTTGCATTTGATAGGTCTGGGAGTGTCGTGGATGACGCTTCCAGCTTCCTGGAAAAGCAGTCTGAAAAGCAGTCTGAAAAGCCCCGTTCTTCATTAATCTGATAATGCATTGCCTTTATTTTATGACTCTGCACATTGGGTGTTGTGGGAGTTCTGCTGGACAATCCGGAGAGGTTCTGAGATATGAAGCCTTCAAAGCAGTCCCTCTCCAGAACACTTGGAGCTCTTGATCCAAGTGACTTAATTTAGCAGCTTAACTCTATTTGCTGGGGTAATACGACTGTGGGAATCAGAGTGGTTCAGTGAAGCTGCAAAACTCTTCTCTCTCCTGTTCCTTGTGGTTGGGATGGAGTGCTGTGTTGGAGAACACAGCTTCTGTTTTGCCTTCAAAGTCAGCTCTGTTCCTGCCCTTTTCTTCATGTTCAGTCTGTGATGCATGGGGCAGCATTGGCAGGTTACAGATTTGTGAGAGGTGAGATCATCAGTGATATGGAGAAGCACAGGCTGTGATAACACTGCACAGTTCTGCCTCTCTTTCATTCTAGCTAGAGCTGGAGCCCTCACCATTATGATGATACAATCCTTTGCTTTTCATTAGTGCTGTATGGGCTAATTAGGAAAAAGAGCCTCGGAGCAGAAGGGGAGAGGGGCTGAAAATGTAGCTGGGTAATGTTGTGAATGCTGTGCCTACAAACAGTGTGGTTTTCCCTTCTGCAGGTGTTGCTTTGTGCTTCCAACCAGAACAACAGCATTGTGGAGTGCTGGTCTCTGCGGAAAGAGGGCTTGCCTGTCAACAACATCTTCCAGCAAATCTCTCCTGTGGGTGAGTTCCAGCACCAAGGACTTAAGAACAGGAGTGTCTGGTCTTGAGGAGGTCTGAATGAGAGTGGTAAGGCAGGGAACTCCAATCCATTATCACATATTTATTTGTATCTCAGGTGTTCTCAGCCACACGCTCTGTTCCATCCATTTGTTTGCATCTTAGGCAACAAATTGATGGTTTCCAGGAAGTGGTTTATAAGTTGTTACTTTCACTCAATAAAAGGCATTTTTCTGTTTTGCTGTGCAACCACTCTTCCTGCTGAGAGCAGAGCAAGCTGAGCCTTCTAAAGGAAAAAATGGTGCAGTGTGCAAGTAGCTTCATTGAGCTGCCCTGTCTGCACATCTCTTCCACTTTTTCAGTTATTTGAAATATAACAGCATCAAATCCGTGCTGTTTGCTCTGCTGAAATGCAAAGGGTTGTTTAACATAAAGAATTGTTGATCAGCACCAGCAGAGCCTTGCATCAACTCCAACTATCAACTGATAGAGCAAAACAAATCATTATTGGTGTGGTTACTGAGCTCAGAAGAATGGGGGGAGATGCAGGGGAAATACACTGGTCTGCACAAAGAAGTGTGGGCAGAAATCAGGAAGGGGCACTGTTTTCTGACCCCTTTGGACTGAGATGCCTCACTTTGTTTTTCCAAGTTGGAGACAAGCAACCCATGATCCTGAAATGGCGAATTCTTTCTGCCACCAATGATTTGGATCGTGTCTCAGCTGTGGCTCTGCCCAAGTTGCCCATCTCCCTCACAAATACTGATCTGAAGGTGGCAAACGACACCAAATTCTTCCCTGGACTGGGTAAGGAGTCTCTGTTTTCTTTCTCTTAAATATCTGATGTCTGCCTGAAACTTTCCCTCCTCATCTTCTGAATTGTAGCTGTGTGTAACTCAGAACAACACATATGAGAGATTGATGCAGAAACTTTCCAAGGCATTGCTCGTCCTGTTTCATTTCCAGGGAGGATGCATACCTCTGAAATGCTGGTGTGGCTTCAAGGCATGAATGTGCCTACAAGCCCACAGCCTTTGGGTGCTGTGTTGTTGCCACACGCACTTTCAGTGGTTGTTTTGCTGGGTGAGGTCAGGGTTATACCAGAATTTGCTTGCTCAGCTTTGGTTGTCATCTCTCCCCAGGTCTGGCATTGGCTTTTCATGATGGCAGTGTCCACATTGTTCATCGCCTGTCCCTGCAAATGATGGCTGTCTTCCATGGCTCTTCTTCCCAGCGCCCAGTGGATGAGCAGACTATCAAAAGGCAGAGAACTACTGGCCCCCTTGTTCACTTCAAAGCCATGCAGCTCTCCTGGACGTCTCTGGCCTTGGCTGGCATCGATAGCCATGGGAAGGTAGTGTGTTCTGTGTTGCTGCTCTCATGGGATCTCTCTTTATCTCTCTAAATGGTGATGGATCATTCTGGAAAGCTCTGGGAATGCCATTTCCAGCTGCATGATCCGTGTTAAACAAGGTGTGATGCATCCCTTTACTTTGGTTTGTATCTTCAGGCCAGCAATGAGCTGCAGGTCACCCTGTGTTACGCAGTAGCTTTTGTGGAGTGTTTTCAAGCCAGTTCTTGATAGGAATTTTCCTTTGCCTCCTCCATTCAGCTGAGCATGCTTCGTATCTCCCCCTCCATGGGCCATGTGCTGGATATGAACACCTCCCTGCGCCACTTGCTGTTCCTGTTGGAGTACTGCATGGTGACTGGTTATGACTGGTGGGACATCCTGCTCCACGTCCAGCCCAACATGGTCCAAAACCTGGTGGAGAAGCTGCATGAAGAGTACACACGGCAGAGTGCAGCCCTGCAGCAGGTCAGCAAGAGTGGAATCTCCCTGCTTTACAGCAGAGGGAGTGGGCACAGGGAGAGGGTCTCAGCAACAGGGCCACAGAGATGATCAGGGGACTGGAGCACCTCCCCTATGAGGACAGGCTGAAAGAGCTGGGCTTGTTCAGCCTGGAGAAAAGAAGGCTGTGGGGTGAATCATTGCAGCCTTCAGTACCTAAAGGGAGCCTACAAACAGGAGGGGAATCAACTCTTTGAAAGGGTGAGTGACAGCAGGATAAGGGGAAATGGTTTTAAGCTGAGGGAGGGGAGATTGAGGTTGGACGTCAGGGGGAAATTCTTTACAGAGAGGGTGGTGAGGTACTGGAACAGCTGCCCAGAGAGGTTGTGGATGCCCCATCCATCCCTGGAGGTGTTCAAGGCCAGATTGGATGGGGCCCTGGGCAGCCTGGTCTAGCATTAAATGTGGAGGTTGGTGGCCCTGCATGTGGCAGGGGGTTGGAGATTCATGATCCTTGAGGTCCCTTCCAACCCTGGCCATTCTGTGATTCTGTGAACAGAGCTGTAACAACCTGCCTGTGCTGTCTCTGAATGCTCTGCTGGAGCAATGCTTGAGGTGTGAAGAGCCACTCTTGGCACAGTGTTTGTTGTCACTATTTTCGACCTGTTGGGAAGTTCTGGTGAGATGTTAGAGGCTATTTTTGACAGAGGTCGGGTCAGACTACTGGGAGCAATAGGACTGTATGTGAGTGAGACAGCATTCACTGTTCAGTTGTTCACACAGCAGAGATGCAGAGCAGAGGATAAAGCAGTTGATGAGCTGATCCTCTTTCTAGCTTCACTCCTGAATGTTTTCTCATGTCTCTGTCCCTCAGGTTCTCGCCACACGCATTGTTGCCATGAAAGCATCTCTTTGCAAGCTCTCCTCCAGCACGATAGCCCGTGTTTGTGACTACCATGCCAAGCTGTTCCTGATTGCCATCAGCTGCACCCTGAAGTCACTGCTGCGCCCGCATTTCCTCAACACCCCAGATAAGAGTCCTGGGGATCGGCTCACAGAGATCTGCTCCAAGATCACAGATATAGGTGGGGATTGCTGGTAATGTCAGGCACAGCTTTCTGAATATCCTGCATCAGCTCCTTTTAGACTCAGTGTGAAATGTCACAAGCTTGTAGTTGCTTCCTGGGTTTGAGAAAGAAGGAGGTGAGGGTGGAGTGTGGGTCCATCTCCTGATTGAACCAGATGTTTTTGCTTCTGTTTCAGACATTGACAAGGTGATGATCAACTTAAAGACAGAGGAGTTTGTCCTGGAGATGAACACGTTGCAATCTCTGCAGCAACTCATCCAGTGGGTGGGGGATTTTGTGCTCTATCTACTGGCCAGCCTGCCTAACCAGGTGAGAGCCTGGGCTTCCAAAAACAGTCTTTTATGAACCTCTTACACCTCTGAGCTCCGTGGCATCTTCTACAAGCCTTGCCTACTATCCTGCAAATGGAACAGCAGCTCCAGCAGGCTGAGTTTAAGCCCCAATCCCAAAATGTTTCTCTTTGCAGGGCTCTCCTGTGAGGCCAGGCCACAGCTTCCTGCGAGATGGAGCATCCCTGGGCATGTTCAGGGAGCTGATGGTGGTGATTCGTATTTGGGGGCTGCTGAAACCAAGCTGCCTCCCCGTCTACACGGCAACCTCTGACACTCAGGACAGCATGTCCCTCCTCTTCAGGCTTCTAACTAAACTCTGGCTGTGCTGTAAGTGTTTGCCAGTTTCCTCAAACAAAAGGATCTTGCTTAATTTGGATTGTGCACGTTAGAAATAATTGCAGGGGGTAACCCTTGAGTGGGTCTGTAGTGTTTGGAAAGGGCAAGTGCAGCTGCCAGCCTCATTGTTCCCTGTGCTGTGTTGGAGGATGGAGGAGGAAACTGCATCTACTTCTCTCGGTCTGTAAATGAGGTGTGTAAAGATCACGCTGGTTTTTCTCTCTTTCTGCTTCATTTTCCATGCAGGTCGTGAAGAAAATCACATCACAGAGCCAGATGATACCCTGATAGATGAGTGTTGCCTCCTGCCCAGCCAGTTGCTCATTCCCAATATTGATTGGTTGCCTATCAACGATGGCATTATCAGCAAGCTGCAAAACAAACAGCTTGTCAGGCTGCAGTTTGGAAAAGCTCCTGGGCTCATTGGTCACACTGTCTCTTCCCAGTTTGATGCCTTTGTAAGGTACAAAGATATAGGAACAAATAGATGGTGTGGTTGAAATCTCTCCAGATCTGAGAGGTCATTGGGATGCTTGTGTCACAAGAGGGTTTATTCTCTTTGCTTGAGTTCCCAGTCATTAGTGAGTTAAAGAACTGAAATGAGATGGCAGGAGGAGGGGGGAGAAGTGCTGGTTTGTGTTTAGATTGATGTCAGCATGCCTTTGAATCCAGTGGCACTTCACAGAGTATGTAGTCATAGCCTGGGCCCCACTGGCCATTGAAATGCAGCTCACTGTCCTGGCAACAGCTTGTAGAAAATGATACCCTAGAAATGATCCCATTCTTCTTCCTGCATAGGGCACCTGGTCAGCCCAAAATTGATCATCTGAGAAGGCTTCATTTAGGAGCATACCCTACAGAAGAATGCAAGTCGTGTACCAGGTAAGCGATGCAGACTAATCCCCTCCATGCAGAGGAGGTCTTGGCAGAAGCTCAAACTGCCTTTTGTCATTCAAAAGCTCCCTTGGTCTCTGTTTACCATCCCAGCTGGTATCCCAGTAACTTCTCATGTGATTTACGCCTGCAGGAGGAAATGCTGCTTCTAAATTAAGAAATTATGGCACTTTGCATTTAAAGAAAGCACTTGTGGCTATGTTTAAGATATCCCTGATGTGGAAGAGGAAAATCCTTAAATACTTGTTGGAGAGCAGCAGGGCTGATTCAGGATAGCTGCTACTATCATTGCAAGTGTGGCTGTTTAAATTTAAAGTCTCACTGCCTTGCCTTGCAGAGTAACCACAGCTCTTTGAGAATTAACTTCATTCCTGAAGTTGAAATAATCTTTATCTAAAGGCTGAATGCTGCAATGTGAGATAAATATGGTCTTGCTTGAACAGAAAAATAGGAGGATGGTCAGATGACAAAGGTAAACAGAGACCAGAATTTGCCTGTAGGGTCTCTATTGGTGATTTATTGGCTCAGCCTGCAGGCTCCCCTGTTCTTGGGGAGGAGGCAGTGAGTGCAAATACAGTCCTGTTTTTTGGGTGATCTTTCAAACTTCAGTTTGCTTTTGGAGTTCTTTTGTGCTGTCCCCTCACAAAAGAGCATCCATCACCATCACTTGATTGAATTGGCTCTAATTATTAGTTTTAATAGAAAGTCTCTGTAGCAGATCATCTATACAGGATTGAGTGTCTGCTGTTTTGTGTAGAAATAACAGCTGGGGGCTGTTGTATGAAGGCATCACAGAATGGCCAGGGTTGGAAGGGACCTCAAGGATCAGGAATCTCCAATCCCCTGCCACATGCAGGGCCACCAACCTTCTCATTTAATGCAAGACCAGGCTGCCCAAGGCCCCATCCAACCTGGCCTTGAACACCTCCAAGGATGGATGGGGCATCCACAGCCTCTCTGGGCAGCTGTTCCAGCACCTCACCACTCTCATAGCAAAGAACTTCCCTCTGACATCCAACCTCAATCTCCCCTCCCTCAACTCCAAACCATTTCCCCTCGTCCTGCTGTTATCAACCCTTTCCAAGAGTTGATTCCCCTCCTGTTTGTAGGCTCCCTTTAGGTACTGAAATGCTGCAGTGAGCTCACCCCTCTGTCCCAAGATGTTTCAGTGTTCAAAAACATCACCTGCAAATGGCAGAAGATGATTTCCTCCTCCCTCCCTGCTCAATGTATGACCGTTGCTGGTTTGTTTCCTGGCCTTCCCATCTTTGTGCCAGGCTGTAACTCTCTTCTGCTTTCTTCCTTTCCAGGTGTGGCTGCGTTACGATGCTGAAATCTCCAAACAAAGTCACTGCTGTGAAGCAGTGGGAGCAACGCTGGGTCAAAAACTGCCTGTGTGGGGGGCTGTGGAGGAGGATGCCCCTCAGCTATTCCTGAGAACAACGGGTGCCAAGTGGAAGAGCTGGGAACGAGGAGCTGCAGCCCTTGTGAGACAGCACCCAGTGCTTGGCTGGGTGTGCTGATATGTTTTTCTTGCATTGGTCTTTCAGCTTCAACAAAAGAAAAGAGGGAAGGAAGGAAAGGAGCTTTTGAGGGGCTCCTTTTAGGCTTTACTCTGTCAAGTTTTCCCATTGCCACCAAAGGCAACGTCAGCTGGAAGCCAATGGCCAGGGAAGGGGGGTGGAAAACCTGCTGCCCTCGTGTGTCTCTGGGCTGACCAAGCAGAATGACTGAGCCCTGCAGTCAGACGTGGCACAAACTGAGTGGTAATGAGGGGCTCTGGGGGTACACAGAGCATCTCCAAGGAGGGAGGAACAAACGCTTGGTTCCTTGTGTTTCTCCTTTGCTGTGGGCTGCTTGGGAAGCATGGCTGGTCAGTTCCTGTTTCCTTCTGCATCTGAGTGAATTTGGCTCTTCTGCTGGGAGATTTCTTTGTATCTATCTGTGTTCTGATGGATGGAGGAGCAGGAACATGAGGCTTGCTGCCTGGAGCAAACCCAGCCACGTAACTTTGAGCTCTTTTGTAAATAAAAAGCTCCCTTAATTTCGTACAGAATGTTTGGTTTGTTTGCAGAACTTCAGCCCTCTTTCATGTGACTTTGGTTGTGCTGTGAGCCCAGGGCTGCTGATGCATCAACACAAGAAAAGCAGGGAAGTGGTGTGAATTGCACCTCTGTTAGGAAAGGAGCTGTGAGCACTTGTAAAATCAAATGGTTTTCAACTTTCTATCAGATTATTACAGGCAGGAGAGGAGAAAACTTGGGGTAATGAAGATTACTATAAGTCTGCAGCTTCAGACAAAGCTGAGTGCTGCGGTGTGTTGGAGGAAGAGCTTTCCTAGCACACAACTCAGACCGAAATCTGAGTGCTTTTAGCTGCTCTGTGAGGGTGGTTGGAGCCAATGTGGGGCTTGGCTGAATTCCTGCTCAGCTGGATATACATCTGGGTGTCCTCTGAGACCATTTAAGGGAAGGATGATGGCATTTTTTTTTTAATATTCACATCCCCCTGGGAGTGAGTTTTCATTTATTAGTGAAAAATTGAGCTGGTGGTGAAGAGCTCAGCTCTCAGCTCTGATGTTTTTCTGCAGAGCTGGTCTGTGCTATTCTTCTGCTAATTAAGGACAGTCAGATGGCTAATTAGGAAACTACAACTCCTTGTCGGGGTGGTTTTCCCCTGTAAGTAAAACTCAGCAACGTGGCTCTTTGCTCATCTCCTTTCTCTGGAGGAGCACTTTGGGGTTATTTAATGTCTGTGGCACACAGAGGAGAGCAGTGCTCTGTTCCTGCAGCCTGCCCAGGCCATGTGCATGCAGGCAGTCCCTTGCCATGCACCCAACCTTACCATGCTGTGGGGTGCAGCATTGCTCCTTTGGGGTGCTCAGAACAATGCTGGGAGGGGGGCATGGGGTCCGACCCCCATGGCTTATAGGGGCTGTGTGCAGTAAGGGATGGGGTCAGGGATGATGGGGATGACATGGGGCTGTCGTGGCTCTGCCACCCCCAGATCTCAGCATCCCCCAGATCTCAGCATCCCCCCACCCCCCTCAGTGCACTTCTGCCTGCAGCAAATTGGCGTTGCTTTATTGTGGTGGTTGCAATACAGATGTGTCCAGCAAAGCCTGCAGCAGTGCTTCCCCCTCCCTGGGCATCTCTCAGCCCCCCCCCCACCCCACCCCAGAAGCTCAGGGTCCCCATCCCCCTCTGTGCCCAGCAGCGTGGGCTCAACGTCTGGCCACGTCTTCATCCCCATCCCTGGAGGCCATGATGCTGTCAATCCATTCAGCATAGGGTGCAATGCGGGTGTAGATGGCTGGCTTCTTGTAGTTGCCACAGACACGAGAGCCAGCTGTCACCACCCCCTCAGCCACACCATTGCAGACCAAAGGACCCCCGGAGTCACCCTGCAGGGACAAAACTCATTGCCACGTGCTTCTCAGGCTGCAGCTTTGGATCAGTCTCACTGCTGTCCCCCCCCGCCAGCCTTCACAGAATGGCCAGGGTTGGAAGGGACCTCAAGAATCACGAATTTCCAACCCCCTGCCACATGCAGGGCTGCCAACCTCCACATTTAACACCACCCAGGGCCCCATCCAACCTGGCCTTGAACACCTCCAGGGATGGACGGGGCATCCACAGCCTCTGTGGGCAGCTGTTCCAGCACCTCACCACTCTGACATCCAACCTCAATCTCCCCTCCCTCAACTCCAAACCATTTCCCCTCGTCCTGCAGTTATCTCCCCTTTCCAAGAGTTGATTCCCCTCCTGTTTGTAGGCTCCCTTTAGGTACTGAAGGCTGCAATGAGGTCACCCTGCAGCCTTCTTTTCTCCATGCTGAACAAGCCCAGCTCCCTCAGCCTGTCTGTAGGGGAGCTGCTCCAGCCCTCTGCTCATCTCTGTGGCTCTCCTCTGGACCCTCTCCAACGGCTCTCTGTCTTTCTTATACTGGGACCCCTCTTCTCACCCAGGTGCAGGGATGAAACCCCATCCCACCCTCACCTCTCCCCAGCATCCTCCCACTCCTCTCCCAAACCCCTCATGGGGATCATCTCCTCCCAGGGCTCTGACCTTGCAGGTATCCTTCTTCCGGGAGTCGGTGCACATCATTTTCTCGGTGATGGTGCGGTCGTGGCGGGTGCGGTGGTTGCAGAGCTCTCTGCTGATCACCGGACGCTTTACTTCCTGCAGCCGATCCGGTCGCTTCCCGCTGTGTGTCACCGTCCCCCATCCCGCAGCATCGCACAAAGTGTCGGCCGCCACCTCTCGGTCCACGCGTTGGAAAGGCAGCACTTTCACGTGTTCGTTCAGCTCCGCTTTTTCCTCCAGCTGCCACCGAGAGAAAAAGGCAGAGGGGTCAGGGGGATGCGGCAAACAGCCGGGCAGCCCCTAGGATGCAGCTTGGGGTCGGCATCGTGGGGATGGATGGAGATGCTCCGACACGGCTGGAGCGGGATGCTCCATGGGATGCAAAGGGGTCGAGGGGACCAAGAGGAGAAGGTAGGTGAGTGCGGGTCGGGAGGAGGGGAGGGGAGCCCACCTGGAGCATCAGGAGGTCGTCCCGGTTGTTGTGGATGTTGCTGCCGGGGTGGGCGATTTGTGCCCTCACATCATACAGCCGTTTGTAGGGCTCCGGTTCCGTCAGTGAATGAGCACCCAGCAGCACCTGGAAGCGTTTATCTCCTCTGTGGGGTGAGGGAAGGGGCTCAGATGGAGCTGAGGGGGCTGCAGGGCTCGGAGTCCCCCCACCCCCAACACCGGGTGCAGCCCCCGCATCCCCACATCACTCACATCTGCTCGGTGCAGTGCGCGGCGCTCAGCACCCACTGGGGGGCGATGAGGAATCCCCCGCAGACGTGCTGCCCGTCCAGCTGCAACGAAGCCATATAGGGCCGCAGGTGGGGCTGCGACTCCGAACCCCCAAGGATCCGACCCCGGGGTTGTGCTGGTGCAGGGCGGGGAGAGACAGCGTTAATTGGGGGACAGCAGAATGAGAGACCCCTCGAGACCCCTCCCCACACCCTTAGGGACCGCAGTGGGGTTTCCTGACTCTACACGAGGTCTCCATTTCTCTAAGCTCCCCAATGTCCCTCGCAGCCACCCCCAGAGAAGCGCAGTGCGATGCTGCTCTGTGTCACTGTGACCCCACGATGGGTCTCTGCCCACCAACCGAGAGCCCACAGCCCTCCTGAGGACACTCAGCTCTGTTCCCATCCCAATCCCAACCCCGTGCCACGCTCACCATCCACCACGGCCCCCAGCATCAGGACGAGGACAGACCCAACAGCAGCACACGGCCCCATGGCTGCAGTGAGAGGCTGCTCCGGGGATGGGATGGGGATTGGTTTTATATCCAGTTTGGGGCCACGGGGAGGTCAGGAAGGGAAAAAGGAGGGGATTTCCGCAGCGAGGCGATGCCAAATGTGCTTCAACTCTCCATTATAAAACGGATCAAGCGTTCCTGGACAACTTCAGGAGGAAGCAGCCGTTCCCAGCTGCTGGGTCTGGCAGCAGCAGGAGGGGATTTCTGCAGCACCGAGGGGTCGGTGGCTGTGGGGACAAAGAGGTCGGGGTGTCCAAGGAGTGATGGCCCCTCTGCCTTTCCACTCGGTGCCACAAAGCAGAGTCACATCCCCACAGCCCTGAGCCCTTCCCAGCACCACACAGAGCAGTGGGGCAGCACCGGGGTGGATGTCCCAACCCAATCCTACGGCACAGCCCTCACCCCGACCCCATATGGCCCATGTGCTGCTGCTCTGTGATGTTAAGTGAAGTGTTGAGAAGGGAACCTCGACTGGGACTGCAGGTTGTTTTTTTGCTTTTTATCAGCATCAAATCTCTTGGGGTTTATTTCAGTTATCCTGAGCTACAGCTGTGCCAAAGCCGTGGCACCGGAGTCACCGTGAGCCCGGCGATGTCTGTCTCCATCCACGTGGGGAGGGGGCCGTGCTGGCGGTCTGTGACATCGGGATTTCTGCACTCCGGGCCCGGTCAGAGCGGCTTAACTGCAATGATTCGGGATTTAACGTTAAATACGCCAGGAGATTTTTGCTCACTTAGGGTCAAAAATGGAACGAGGGCAAAGCGCAGAGGCGCAGAGCTGATCCCAGATGCCCCGGCTCTGAATTTGGGGAGTTTCCCGAATGCGGGAGCCGGGTTGAACTCGGCGGTGCCGAGTCTGACCCCACGGGGGGGGCAGTGGGGCTCCGGGGGGGCGGCACTGAACCAAGAGGTGGGGGCTGCTTGGGGGGCAGGCGGCCGATTCCCGGTGGGGAGGGGTGGGATGGGGTCCCAGAGTGGGGTAGGAAACGCGGTCCGGACCCTCTGCCAAACCCGGGGGGCACAGCCGCCTTCTGGAGGTGCGGAGCAGCGCGGGGGGGTTGGATGCGCCGCACGGTGGGGGACATAAAGCAGCACGGGGGCACCGCCCCCGCTCGGTGCCGCCCCCCCCGATCCCTTTGTCTCGCACCCGACCCCCCGCCCGCTCCTTTTACCGACCTCCCCACCACCCCTCCGCGTCCCCGCAGCGGTTCAGCGCCCCGAGAGCGGCCGGGAGCGGCGGGGCGGGGCGGGGGGCGGTGGGGAGGGGGCGGAGGAGGAGGAGGAGGCGGCGGCGGCGGCGGCGGAGGATACAGCCGCGTTCCGCCGAGGCACAGCAGCCCCGCGCTGCGGGAGCCCCGCGGACGTCCCCGGCTCCGCCCGTGCCCCCCCCGCCCGGATTCCCCCCCCCAACCCCCCCAGGGGCGGCTGCAGCCGAGGTGAGTAGGGGAGGGGGGGGGAGGCGGCCGCGGGGACACAAAGGGCCGCGCCCCCTCCGCGCCCCCCCTCCCTTCCCGGCCCCCGCCCGGGGCTGCGGCACCGCGCTACGATCGTCCCCGGTTGCTGCGGGGCTGCCCCGCTACTGCCCCCCCCCCACCTTCTCCCCCCCGCGGTGCTGCATCCCGTAGTGTCCATCCGTATTGCTATCCCTCCGGTGCTGCCCCCAACCCCAGTACTGCCCCCCTATATTGCCCCCACTCCCCCCGCACCACCCTCCCGTCTCCCCCCCCCTCCATCCCTCATCGCACTCAGTACTTGTCGGAAGTTTCTGGGAGCTGAGGCCGGGGGGGTTCCCCGGTTCTCCACCCCCTGTTCTGCCCTGAGGGTGGCACAACCCCTCCGTTCATCCTCCACGACCCCCAATCTTCACCCCACCTGTTGTCACAGCCCCCCATCCCCCCCGCAGGGCCCCCCCCAGGACCATGATCTCCCCGAAGGACAAAGCCAAGGCTCCCAAGGACAGCATGACGCTCCTGCCCTGCTTCTACTTCGTGGAGGTAGGTGTGGGGGTGGGTGGGGGTCTGGGGTGGGGGTGGGTCACATCCTCCCCACCTTGCGATGCCACCACGCACTGAGCCCCTGCTATGCGTGGGGCTGTGCCATCACCCGTGTCCCCATGAGTGCACCAAATGGGACCTGGAGGGACTGAGGTGGGCAATGAGCCCTCCCTGCCCCCCCCCTCCACCCACCCCACCCCACCAGCTGCCCATCGTGGCCTCCTCCATCGTGACGCTGTACTTCCTGGAGCTCACCGACCTCTTCAAGCCAGCCAAAGTGGGCTTCCAGTGCCACGACCGCGCGCTCTCCATGCCCTACGTGGAGAGCAGTGAGGAGCTCATCCCGTTGCTCATGCTGCTCAGCCTCGCCTTCGCCGCCCCTGCTGCCTCGGTGCGTCCCACACCACTACAGGGCCGGGTCCTGCTGCTTTTTGGGTTGCACTGAGCACGGTTCCCCCCTGTAGATTATGCTTGGGGAGGGTCTGGTGTACTGCCTGCAGTCTCGGTTGAAGGGCCGCGCCGGCACCGAAGGCAGCATCAACGCTGGTGGCTGCAACTTCAACTCCTTCCTGCGCCGCACCGTAAGGTTTGTGGGTACGTTGTGCCACCGCCTGACCCATGGCTTCGGGATTGGGGTGGGCGCATCAACCCTGCAGGTGGAATCCGAGCCCTTTGTGCCCCCCATAGGTGTCCACGTTTTCGGGCTCTGCGCCACTGCGCTGGTGACCGATGTCATCCAGTTGGCCACCGGCTACCATGCGCCCTTCTTCCTGACCGTCTGCAAGCCCAACTACACCCTGCTGGGCACACCCTGCGATGCCAACCCCTACATCACACAGGATATCTGCGCTGGCACCGACAAGCACGCCATCCTATCTGCCAGGTATGTGCCATAGGGCAGAGCGGTCCCGCGCCCTACAGCACGCTGCAGCTCAGCCCTGTGCTCTCCTGCAGGAAGACTTTCCCATCCCAGCACGCCACGCTGTCCGCCTTCGCCGCTGTCTATGTGTCGGTGAGTGTGGAATGCCACGTGGCTCCATGGCTGAGTCCACACGGCTGATGTTCTCCTCCTCTCCCTCCAGATGTACTTCAACTCCACCATCTCGGACAGCACCAAGCTCCTGAAGCCCATCCTGGTCTTCGCCTTCGCCATCGCCGCTGGTATCTGCGGGCTGACGCAGATCACGCAGTACCGCAGCCATCCCACTGATGTCTACGTGGGTTTCCTCATTGGCGCCGGCATCGCCGCGTACCTGGTGGGTTCCACAGGCCGGGGTTTTTGTGCTGTGTGCTGCCCTGCAGCCACACTAAACACAGTCCCCCACCCCACAGGCGTATCATGCAGTGGGCAACTTCCGTGCCCCCACTGAGAGAATCCCGATGCCAGCTCCAGCCAAGGATGCTCTCCGGGTGCTGACGCAGCGCGGCCACGACGCAGTGTACCAGCAGAACAAATCAGTGAGCACTGATGAACTGACCCCACGCCTGGAGGAGGAAGAGGCGGCCGTGCGCCCGGTGCCACGCGACAAGAACTCTCTGGGCAGCCTGAAACGCGCCAGCGTGGACGTGGATCTGCTGGCACCGCGCAGCCCCATGGCCAAGGAGAACATGGTGACCTTCAGCAACACGCTGCCACGCGTCAGCACGCCTTCCATGGAGGACGCCGCGCGTCGACACATGACCATCCACGTGCCGCTGGACGCCTCGCGCTCCAAGCAGCTCATCTCCGAGTGGAAGCAGAAGGCAATGGAAGGCCGTGGAGGGGCGGAGGAGGTGGAGGAGGAGGTGCCCCCGGCGCTGTACCCCACGGTTCAGGCTCGCCCTGAGCGCACGGCGTTGGGCCCAAGGGTTCTCCTCCCACCCCGTCCCGGCGCAGCGCCGTTGGTGCACATCCCCGAGGAGAGCGCGGCGGGCGGCGGCGGGGCCGTGAGAGCCAAATGGGTGATGGTGGCTGAAAAAAGCGCACCTCGCACCGCCAACCCACCCCGTCTGATGCAGGTGATCGCCATGTCCAAACCGCAGAGCGCGGCCCCCAGCACCCCCAAGCATTCGGAAACCTCCTCGTCCTCCACCAGCTCCGACTCCTCGCAGTACCGCTCGCCCTCGGAGCGCGACAGCTCCAGCATCGTCACCATCGACGCTCACGCCCCTCACCACCCCGTGGTGCATCTCAACGCAGGGAACGGGCCCTGGGAGTGGAAGGCGGCCCCGAAAAGTGCTGAGGATGGCTACGAGCTGGGTGAGGTGGGGAAGGAATTTCGTGCCTTTCACCAGGCCAAGAGCGCCGGAGTTTCGCCCGGCTCCTCGCTGAGCGACGTGGAGCAGGAAGAGCCGCGGTACGGCAGCCTGGCGGCCATCCATGGGGCTGCAGGGGGTGCGGAGAGGGGGGATGTGGGTGAGGGGCTGCTGGGTGCTGCCAGCCGTGAGGCCACGCTGCGCAGGAAGGCGGCTGAGCGCGACGTGCTCACGGACTGCGATGCTGACAGCTTCTATAGGAAAATGCCAGCAGGGCGCAGGTTTAAGGATTGAGCCCACCCATCCCCCAACCCACCCCCCCCTTGGGTTTGGGCCCCCCCTAGGGGGTGTGGGCCCGAGCACTTTTGGACTTCAGTTTTTTCTCTCTAAAACAGGTGCTGATGTTTTGTTTGTTATTTTTTTTTGAGGGGGTGTTAATTTATTCGGATGATGGTATTGTAGGTGTGTGGGGTGGGGGAGCAGTCGGTGTTAAAAGGGCTTTGGGGAATGGCAGCACGTGGCTGTGTGTGGGAGCTGTGGGGCTCAGCGCTGCACGGGGGGGGGGGGGTGCAGCCCCCGCTGCTGCTTCGGTTTTTTTTTTGGGGGGGGGGGGAGGAGGAGATGGGGGAGCGGTGCTGGGAGGGGCTGCGTGACCATGGGCTGAGCGCTGGGCATGTGAAGCTGTAAATACTGCGCTGGGGGAAGTAGAGAGTGCATCGAGGGATGGGGGGTGGGTTGGGTAGTAACCCCCCCCCGGAGCTGCGTTGGGCTGCAATGAGCTCTGGGTGCTGCTTGAGCTGAGCCCCGGGCAGAGGCTCCGGGTGGGGCAGGGGGGGGGCAGGGGGGTCTCGGAGCTGTGAACGCATCCGTCGGGCGTCGGCTGAAAACGCTGTGGTTTGAAAAGTGAATAAACGTGTGAACGTGGCCCGGGAGGGCGCTGCGCTATGGGGGATCCGGAGAGGGGGAGGATTAGGAAGGGGGGGGGGATCGCTTCGCGCAGCTGTGATGGGGGCTCGGGGGGGTTTGAGGGTCCCGCGGTGCCGGTGTTGAGCATGGGGTCCCCTCTCGGCTGCGGAGCCGCCCGGCAGCGAAGTGCCACCGCTGCAGTTTCCATCTCCGTTGCTGTGGTAACCGAAGGGATGCGTGCGCCGAGCTCAGCTCCCGCGTGGCACCGCAGCTGCGGTGGTCCCCGAGCTGTGCTCACCCCCCCCGCACCCACCCTGGGGGTACACAGAGCTCCAGCTAAGCGAGTGGGAAGGAGGGGGGAGGCGACAACCGAACCCAACCCCCCCCCCTTTCCCGGTCCATCTCCATATGGTGGCGGCGGAACCCTGAGCGACCCCAGCCCGGCGCTGAGCAGCAGCTGCTGCCGTTTGTCGCAGCCCATAAACCGGCCCGGGAGAGGGGGGAGATGGGGGGGGTTGGTTATAAGACCCCCGGTTTCCAGGAGCAGCTCCGTAACGCTGAGCATCCGGGGGGGTGGGGGGTGAGGGGGGGGGATAGCAGCGATGGCCCCCGCTCCTCCAGCACCGCGGTGATGGGAAGATGGTCCTAAAGCGCCTGTGCCAATTGGATTAGCGGTGGAAATCCCGCAGCATCCCCCTGGCAAACATATGGATTATCCGCCATCACCCGGCGCGGGGCTGGAAATGCGTGCGGGGATTAACGCGGGGGTCACTCCCAAAGGAATATCCACGACGGGGGGGTTCCTGGAGGTCCGCGTCCCCCCCCCCCCGCCACCCCGGTGACCCCGCGCTGTCCCCATTCCTCGCGGTGATAAACGCCGTCACGCACCGCTTCCCGGACCCCGCCGTTCCCATAGCAACCAGCATCACTCCCCCCCCCCCCAAAAAAAAAAAAACAGGCTGGGACCAGCGGGCACTGGGAATGCCGGGGAGAAAGCTCATTAACCGCCCATCGCTAATTGCTTGCTCCTGAAACCCCGGGCGGACGCAGCACCGACGGCTCTCATTGAGCTCAGGGCCGCCCTCCGGATTCGATTCCACGCTCCGGGGGTCGAAGGTTCCCCCCCTCCTTCCTTCCCCCCCCCGGCTAAGGACACGGGGAAGGGCAGCTGGCGTGTAAGCGTTGGTCCTTTAGCACGTGGACACGCAGTGCAGCATCGCTTTGGAGCATCGCGTCCCATCCGTGCGCACACAGCATCCATCCCCGCTCCACCGCATCACCGCCGACCCAATCCATCCCTGCTCGATCCCGGCTTCTGGGAGGATTCAGCATCACCGGAGCCAAGCAGGGGAAGGGGCAGCTGTTTTAAATCCTATCAGGCTTTCAAGGAATAACAGCGATCTCTTTCAATCGCCCGAGGCTCCCGCGGAACGCAGCGCGGTGACCTCGGAGGCTGCAGCCCGTGAAATAAAGAGGCAGTGGGTGATGCTGATGTGAAAGAAGGCGAAGGACGGCAAACAGCGCCGTGCTTCTGCGAGCTTCCAGTCTGAGGATGTTACACTGCAGGGCTTGGGGAAGCTGAAATAGGGCAGCGCTGAATGGGGAAACGGGGCAGCTCCTCACCCTGCAGCCGTGGGATGGGCAGCAGAGCGCACTGCCAGCAAAGCTGCAGGGCTGGGCAGCGAGCAGAAGGTGATAGAAATGCATCCACCCCGCTCCTGGCTCCCTGCACTCACACTGGGGTTTGTCAGTGCCTTGCTACTCCTAAAGGATCTTCAGAAAGGGCTCTTAACCAAGCTGGATGTGCAGGTAGGACAACCTCCCCCCTCCTCCTCCCCCAGGCAAAAGGCTGTGCTCCTCCGGCCCCAAATAAGCTCTGTGCAGCAGCACAGCTTCAGTGTTTGTAGAATAAACCCTAAGAACTGAAATAACAGATGTGAGAAGAGGAATGAAGGTGGCGTGGCTGCTGCTGGTGGGGTCTGGTCTGTGGAAGCAGGCAGCCACAGAGCTCTGACACATCCAAATGACCAAATGAATGTGTCAGAAAGTGAAACTTCAGAGAGCATTACGTCACCGGATTGGAAAGCTGGGTTATTTCATGGATATTAGCTAGAAATATATGGAAAGTTTAGGAACATGAATTAAAAATAAAACAAAAAAGAGTTGGAATGGGACAAAGGCAGAGCATCAGTTAAGGCCCTGTAACCCCATACCTCTGAGCGTTGCTTGAGCACTGGGGACTGGAGCTGCTCCCACTCCAGCCCTGCATTCAGCAGCCTTTGCTCCACACAGAGGTGCCCAGAGGTATGAGAGGTCAAAGTTAACACATGAGGCAGCTGGAATTACAACAGAAGGGAGAAAAAAAAAATAACCAGAAGCAAAATAGGCACAATAAAAGAGAGAGGGAAATCAGAAGCAAAGAATACAGAAGAAATTTATTGAAAGCACAAGTACAGACTGGCCAATAACTGCTTTCTACAATCTGAACAGTAAATAATGGAGCTACAGAAAGGTACAAAGGTTGTTATAAAATAGTTTTAATTTCTTTTTGCATTACAAACATTCTTTGAAAGAGGCAATGGAATTCTTGATGTTGTGTACGCTTAACCCTCCCCACCCCACTTTCCACAATACTGAACCTGTAATAGCTGGTATCAAAATATACAATACATCTGTTCACCATAAAAAAAACTGGGTTTTGCTGCCCCCTCATGTCTTACAACAGGTATAAAAAAATTATAAATATGTACACCCTTTTGTTACTCACATTCTTTACATGCAAACACAGGGATCCAAAGGAAAAACCCACCACGTCTGGGTTCTGGGGTTACCTCAATTCACTTGCTTGCATTTTGCAAAATACATACATAGCCTGTGGGTCGACCAGATTAACATTTCAAGGCCACCAGACAGGTTTCATTCCAATGAGCCTCTTCCCAGCATCTCGGGTGAGGTGGATTGAATGCATCTGAAAGCTACAGCACAGCTGTTCTGCTCTGGGTTGCGCGTGAATCTGTGGCTGCAGGGCAGGCAGGAGCAGAGCTGCACCAGGAATGCAGCCTCTGCTGCTCCCCTCGTTTAGGAAGGGAGATGAGCAAACAGATTCCAGTCCGAGACACCTGGATTTGCACTGCTGAATGCAAGGAAACACAGAGTTCAGAGAGGCAGATTGCCATTCAATGAACAGGCTTGCTCAGATGGCGAGGTAACTGAAGCCAGCACTGATGGCTGCACACTCAGCCTCCAAAGGAAGGCTGGGGGCAGGCAAGTGCTACAGATCTCACGCCAGCAACCCAAGCTGAACCCTCACTCAGACTTCACACACTTCTCCAGCATAATTCACATCCTCAAGAGTTCAGGGAGGAACGAAGAAAAGTTAAGACTTTTCCAAACACTCAGTGCTAGGCAAGTCAGAGCTCCCACACTGAGCAAGGAAACCGTAACTTGCAACACTAAGACAATTAGAAAACAAAACTTTGGTCCACAATTTGCAGAAAAAAACCCTGAAAAAAAGTACAAGATCCTTGTTATTTTGCATCCAAACAGGTTGCAGGTTAGAGGGAAATGTAAGGCAACGTTGGATTACACGAAATAGAAGGCAGAATGGCCCGGGAAAGAGTTGTAAGCCAGAAAACATGAAGGTTGTTTTATCACTGGGAGAAAACGATCTGCTGCATTCTACTTATAATGAATTCCCTTCCTATAACTTAAAAATATCTGGGCTTATCGGTTAAAAAAAGTGGAAAAACTTGAGCCTGGTCCTTAAATTCACAAGCTAATTACGCTTGGTATCTCAAACACATTGCTTTAAAAGTCTGCTTTACGTGTTTCACCCATGTCGTTACATCCTCATCCTCAGTCATGACCTCAGCCTGATAACTAAATCACTGCCCTACAGTTTCAATTATAAAACAAAAAAAAAAAACAAAACAAAGTACAGTATACAAGGGTAATATCACAAAGGAGTAAATTTAGATTACGTTTATACCATCTTACCATTCTATAAAAAGGTACTTAAACTATTTCTTTTGCATATAAAGAGATTAGAATATTTGGTCAACTGGAAATATTGCTAGGCACAGATGACAGCAACTGCATCAAAAAAGTATAATACAAGAATTAAAACAAAAAGCTCAAATGCTGAAGACACGCTATAAGAATGATGGCAGAGCTACACTGGTCTTGTTAATTTCAAATCAGGGGCACGAAGGTGACTTGCATGAACACCTTTCTAGATGTGGGATATCCAATAACTCTTCAAATCCTAGCCAAGTATTTAGAGATATATATACACATACAATTTTGACAAATTCTTAATGATTTGTCTTCACAAATGTCCAGCAGTGGTTGGTTTTGTATCTCGATCAATGCTCTTCTTGTGAAGGGCAGAGCCTGTTGGCTCACTACTGACAATGGAATGTGATTTGGTCTTGGGAATGTTTCCCCACCCAGACCCTTCTACTCGGTCTGAATGTCACACCAGGGATCTCAACTCCCACTTGGAGGTTTGCAGATGGAGATAAACCACAAGCAGATTGGAAAGTGGCACAAAAACACGTGATACTACGCAATTGAGACAAGTGGGATACAAATGCCTGAAGAGTCAAAGCCCAATATTTTCTTTATCCACTCTGCCAGCTTGATTAGTTCTTCCCTACAAGTAGATCTAGTGAGCCAGAACTCATTCATTTCCCCTCCGCTCTCCCATCCGACCTCCACAATTCAGATGTTTTCCCAAAAAGAAGGAAAAGGTTTAAGGCACAGGATAGCAGATGCACAGTTTAGGTAGGATCAATGCAACTTGGTTTTGTGCTAGTTGGGTTGGGAGCTCCTATACAACCATACATTTTGCAAAATCCTGACTCAAAAGGCGCAAAAGTGAATGTACACAGTGGTTTTAGGTCTTTCAAGGCATGGATGGGTAAAGAAAAAAAAAAGGCATCAATGTGAAACCTGATAAAATTGTTGGGATCTGCTTTTTGGGGGAGAAGGAACAGGAAGGGAGGGGAATTTCCCAGAGCAGGTTCCAAAGTGTAAACTTCAACTTGTGATATTTTATTTGAACAGTCAAGATTGTTACCCATCACCGCAAGGTTAGCAATATGAATTAGATTTAATTTTTTCTCTTTTCTTTTTTTAAAAACCGGTAAACTGATTTCTCTTTAAAAAAATAAAATCTCTGGTCTTTTAAGGTCACTTCAGCTGCATTTTTTTTTTTTTAAAGTGGCTTTTTTTTTTTTCTGGAATGATGGAAGTTGAAACCCTCGTGTTCAGCCTTTTAAGGTCAAGGCTGAACTCAAGAGGTTAAGTCAAGTCCATTTTGTCTCATGCCTTCCAAAGCTTTAAATGGTGGACTTCGAGAAGGACACACGCAGGTGGTGATTCTCACCCAGGTCATGATTGTGGAGGTCAATGAGGGATTGAATGGCTTCTTCCACAGAGCCCATCTGGATCAGAGCCATTTTACGGTCCTTCCTGACAAGACAGAGATTTAAGACGTATTCAGTACCACTGCACACAGCATTTGTTTAAGTCAGTGTAAGTTTTATCACCTAGTGCTCAAGGTCAAGCAGTTTAACTACCTGGATAAATGCAATACAATGTCTTTTTTTTTTTTTTCTCCTATGTGGAAAAGATCAACATGCTTACCCCAAAATCTCACTCTGCTACCTTAAAGTTTTATCAACCATGCACTCCATCCAGGGTTGCTCTTGAATTCTTTCTTCCAGATGAGTTGGATTGCTATGTAAGTGACAGTGCTGCTCACTGTTCCCTTAGCCTTAGATTAAGTCAGGCAATTCTACCCTTCTCACCTTAATATAAGGACAGGATTTAAGAAAGAAAAGAAAACCACTTACTGGAAGAATTTGAAGCCTTTGACCATCCCACCATTGCTTGAGAACAACATCTTCAGGTCCTCTTCAGCTATTGAAGGTCTGAAATCAATAATTTTATTTGTTTTTCAGTCAAATACATGTCAGACTACAGCACTAAAACAGTTCCCCTCAGATCCTTTGCTGAGTTTCTCTACCAACAGCACAGCTCCTTGGACTGGAAAGACTATGAAGAACAACAGGAAGAAAAGCAAGCTTCTCTCCTGTCAGCAGTTAAAGCCACATTTTAACCCCCACACTGAACTCGTGGACATTTCCACACTGAGCACCACAGGAGGTTCCCCACACTGATACTCACGGAATGTTGGACAGATGAAGAGTGGCAGAAGGAGGAAAGATGTTCTGGAAGTTTTTGGAGCCTGGTTTCTTGAAACGGTGTAAGGGAGAATTTCCATAGTCCTTGGTCAGACCTTGGTCCTCCTGTCCCTCACGAGGGAGCTGCACTGTCTGATGTTTGGACAACGTTATACGGATTGGCTTCCCATGGAGCTTCTGGCCATTCAAATGGCTCATGGCTGCAATGGTGCAACACAGAGCTGAGAACAGTGGCATTTCAGTTCTGTTCAGACACTTCTATCAAAGCTAGAACCTCATTTTAGTTCTTCCCTAGGCAGGATACTACATCTCCCAGGAATACAGTGAGAGGCATCATCATTCTGCCTTAGAATCACAGAACCACAGAATGGCCAGGGTTGGAAGGAACCTCAAGGATCAGGAATCTCCAACCCCCTGCCACATGCAGGGCCACCAACCTCCACATTTAAAACCAGCCCAGGCTGCCCAGGGCCCCATCCAACCTGGCCTTGAACACCTCCAGGGATGGACGGGGCATCACAGCCTCTCTGGGCAGCTGTTCCAGCACCTCACCACTTTCACAGTAAAGATCTTGTACTGATAATTCCATTATTTTACCCCTAGATTATCTGGCACAAATTACCCATCGCTTGTTCAGAGCTGCACTGAATCAATGCTACAGATGCAGACAAGCAATTAAGTACACAAGGAGTTGTTTTTGTCTTAAAGAGCAGAAAGCTTTGACCACCCCACGGCCTAACTATCAGTTGATACATTTAAGCTTGCTTACCAAGCTGAGCCTGGTTTCCATCAGCCATCTGAACCAGGGCATTCTCTTTCTTATTAAATAAAATCTTCACCCTCTGCACATCACCATAGACTCCTTCAGAAAGTGAGGAAACAAAAACAGTCTTAGGGAGGAGTAGGAAGGAAGCCTCATACAGCTTAATTTTAGCTAACCAATCCAAGAGCAAAAAACATTCACAATCAGAACTGATCTCATTCCAACCACGTTTTACTTATTCTGCTCTACTTAAGGAAAATTCTTATATAGCAGAATAATAATGGAACAATACATTAAAGAAAAGATACTGGGTTTCAGCAAAAAAAAAAAAAAGCCAAAATCTAACTGCCAGAAGACTGGACAATTTAGCATGCTATCACAATTTAAAACTCTTATAAAAAAGACATGCAAAGCAATAAATCATGCATAACTGAACGTAAAATAAAGGCAAACTAAATTAAATAGCAAACTAAACAACGTAAAAACGAAATTACGCATTCAAAACAAACAAAAATAAAAGGCAAACTGCAAACTGTACATTTCTGAAGTATCCAAAAAAAAATAAATAAAGTAAATCTCAAATAAATGAAAAAACAAGGTAATAAAAAGTGTGAATGATAACATACCGAAAAGAATAAAGAGGCATTGGGGTGTAACTCTCTTTAGAGAACAGCAGAGCAAGGCAGCGGAGGGACAGGGAAGAGGTAAGGAATCGAAGGGGAGAGCGAGGTTGCACAAATCGTCCACAACGAGGAAGGGCAGAATCCCCGGAAATGGCGAAATTGGTTGATGGATGATGAAGTTTTCAAGATGGTTAATATTGAAGGGCAGGTTGGTTTCCGAAGAGCAGGGTTTTTTTTTTTTTTGGTTTTTTTTTGGTTTTGGTTTGTTTGTTTGTTTTTTGAAAGGGGAATATATATGGTTTTGTTTTGTTTTGTTTCAAGCAACAACAGGAAGCAGAAGTACCGTGCAGTCAGTTGGCAAAGAAATTCCGGATCAGGGGAAGAAAAAAAAATATTCAGGGATGGGGGAGAAAAGAAAAAAGTAGCAAAAAACACAGGTCAGTAAATACATAAGGAAATATGTAGTGTTCCATCAGTCAGATTTATAGAATTCTACATACAATAACTTGTTTACAGAAACAGTTAATAGGTTTTACCTAGTGGAACACAATGATAAAGAAAAGGCATTTTTAACTTCAGATATACAAGGAGGTAAGAGACAGTATCGCAACAGAATGACTTCACAAGTTTTAATACGAGTTAAATTGCAGTGATGTTCCCTAAAATTCCACTCAAACTGCTACTGATTGCTGTCATTTCAGAGGGAGCACTTCTTGGATCCAATCAAACAGCTGGAACTGCTCCTTGAGGATTAATGACAAAGGGAAGCAATCTATAATTGCATATTTAATTGTAAAAAATAGTAAAAAGCCAATTCAGATACTAAGCAATGTCATCTGGATGAGCAGCTGCACCACTACCAAAAAAAGCCTGGTAGGAGTGCTTGCTATAAAAGGAGCTTGGTAGCACTTTACAACCAAGTCTGTTCCCTTCCATCTGTCTCAGGGGGTTGGAGTTGCTGTGCAGGAACCCAGCACTGCTACTACTGATCCAGAAAGGGAAAGCATCTCTGCTCCCACTGACAACTGCATTCCAAGTGAAAGTCAATGCAAGCTGAAGACTTGAGATGACTTCTGCTTGCTATGGAAAGGAAAAAAAGATGGAGTCATTTCAATTTCCATGCTTCTGATTCAGAAAAAAGCCTCCCACCTTATTGCAGAGCAGTCACTCTGGAGAAATACTGTCTCTTAACTAACTGTTTGTGGCACAGGTAAGTTTCTACAACACTGATTATACAGGCAATGGAAAAAGTTTCAGATATCAGGTCTGTTAGTTCACAGCTTCAGTACAAGTATCAAAGTCTCTCTAGCCCAAAGATAAGCTGGATGGATAGTGAGGAGCTCATCAAAAAATGCAAGGCATGAAATAACCCAATATGTGAACAAGGCACACCCCTCAGATGCCACTCTTGGAGAGCAGCAAACACATGCAAAGTAAATAGGGGTAAAAAGCACAGTCTTATCATTGCCATCCAGAAAACACAAAGTCATCCCCCCAAAAACCAAGCTAGGCAGCATTACAATGGTTGAGAACAGCAAGGCCAGCTCTTAAAAAGTGTTTTGTTTGAGCAAGCATGATGCTGGGACTGAGATGACAGCTTCTGGAATGGCAGAAAATACACCTCACCCAAACCAGGGCTGCTTGCAGTCCTCAGCATTATTTTATGCCCTGGAGAAAACAGTATTGGCAGGTGAGGAATAGTCTGAAATACTGCTCCAATTGGTGCCTCTCACCAAAAGTTAAGTGTTTTTTCTTTGATTACTCATCACATCCAGGCTTCTCCTTTGATGCAAAAGAGGTTTTGTGGTTACTCTGCCATCACTGTTAAGTTTTATAGCTTTGCAAAGTAGGATTAAGTTGTGTGTGTGCAGTCCCACCAGTTAAAGTGTGCTCAGCAGACTGATCACACGCTATCACACACAACAGGAGATGCTACACTTTCAATCCAACACAGAGCCAAAAGCTGACTGGGAAACATTCAAGATATCAAATTCTTATGATGCAATCTTCTGTTAAAGACTTTTTGCACATAATTTCCTGCTTTGTTATTGAGGAAACCCAAGCATTTCAACTCACTAAGTCAAATAGAATTGAAAATGTAAACTGTGAGCTGTTAAGGGGTTTAGCTAAGGAAAACCTTCCCGAAATCTTGGAAAGGAAAAATGTGCAAGCACATGGCAGAGGAAATAACTGCACAAGTATGAAGTCAAGCTGGCAGGGGTCCAGACACTATACAGAGCAAAGGTCAGAATGAACTCTGTAGTTCTGAATTAATGTATTAAAAATCTAGAACATGCTAAGGGAAAGAAAGAATGGATGTGACTCTTCTGACCCAATGACAATACTACATGGGAATGGCAGAGAGATTCCAAATGAAGGGAGGGAGGGGACAGGTATTGTAGTCTTTGTGGGACAAGAGCAGGCAGGCAGCATCCTCAGCTTTCGACTAAAGAGCAGCAAGGTTTTAATTTGAGAGATGGACTTTCTGATTTCCTTTCAGCAACTAGAGTACTGTCTGCTTTGAGATTGAGAGCTGGCAGAGCACATCTGCTTTTCTAACTTTGCCGTTTCCTTTAGGACACAGTAGGGTTTCACTTTGAATGATTTTCAGCATAATCTGCATTCAGAAAGTGAAAGTAGAGGTAACAGGAAGGAGAAAAAAAGTAAAATTAGGACTCCACTAACCTCAGGATTCAGATTGCTAACCAGCAGAACAGAGTTCCCTGCCCCAGCGAGGCCGGGAATGGCAATCCGTCCTGCTGCAGCCGCTGCAGCTGCTGCTGGGATAGCCAAAGGAGCTAGAGCTCCATGAACATTTTGAACTGTCAAGCCTGGAAATTAAAGAATATTAACCAGTGAAGAAGTTAACAGCACGTACTCTAGTGTATCTGCTGCACCAGAAGGGAGAACAGCACACCTTCTGTAACATGCAAGTAACCATTCAAAACACAGTGACTATACTCTAACAGCAACAGAAGCCTCCAGTTCTGGTGCTGCAGGAAATGGTATCATTTCTCATAGTAATTGCTCTTTGCAGTGCCTGGTGCTCAATAGATGCCTCAGCACGATCTTGTTGACTACAATATTTTGCACGTTTCACAAGAAGCGGAATCAGCACAAAGCCTCAGCTCTGGTGGGGCAGGAAAGGTCTCACAAACGGTGTAATTGGAAGGGTCTTTCCAACCAGTGCATGCCAAAAAATGCTTTGTTCTTTAACCATGCATATAAAAATTATCATGCTACCCCTGGCTAATCTCTTATCAAATGAAGAAACACTGAGGTTTCATTTCTAGTCTGTTCACAGAACACCTGGCACCTCACCACATTAAAGCACTGCCCTTTGGAGGGCTCAAGTTCTAGAAACAACAGTTAGCAATGAATTACATGGGATTACTTCAAAGGGCATGGTTTGTATCCCCATGAGGAAAACCAACAACAAAATATTAGCATGTGGTTTGTGACTGTTCTTTCATAAGCAAGGAAATCCCACCAAGTTACTGGGAAGTCAACATAGCTTAGTATGCTATGAAAAGTTAAGAACTGTTTATCTGACACTAACAAGTGTATTTAGCACCTAAAGCATAAGTACTTGTCTCATATTTGGCTAGGCATGTAAGTAGAAATATTTTGCTATCAGCAAATTTTAAGCTTCAGAGCAACTGTAATAATGTAAATTCAGCTCATACTGAATACCAGCTTTACTCAGTTCTTATGGAAAAACAAAGATTCTTTGCTTCCGTTCACCTTTACAGATGTAACGGTGGGTTTCCCAAACTCAGCAGCCCCATGAGGAAAAGCTAAATGCAAAAACCTTAACTTACCAATAAATCTCCCAATAGAGCAATACTTAAATACTGGTTTTAGTGTTGCTCCCACTCAGATTTTCTTCTTTCCATGTGAATATTGCCTAGCCAGAGTAACTATAGCTACACACTTGGTTGAGACTGTGTACTGAAAAAAGTCTTTCCCCTCCATGCCCAAGTGTCAGCATTTAGGACTTAAAGGACTCCACTCCCCCCCCAACCACCACTACTTAGCTTTAAAACATCAAGATGCTTCAGCAACAACCAGAGAACCTATATAAAATTCCAACTTACGAAGTACAGTACCTGCAGCCTGAGGAATTGCAAAGGTGGGAGGAAAGCCAGCTCCTGCATATGGAGAGGCAGGGATTATTCCTGGGGCACCTGGGAAAGAGACACATTACATACAGATATTCAACAGCAAGAAAACCCTAGGCTTAACTGTCTTCATCTGTCCTTCTACGTATGAATTGGAAGCTAAACTGTAACCACCAGGTCAAAAATGTCTTCAAGCAACGCTGAGTTTTTTCAAGAAATGACAGGCAGCATTCCTTGAGCCCTGCTGGGCTGACACTGCCAGCAGAAGGCAGCTGTTGACCAGAATACAAGTTACCAGCTCCCATCACTGCTTATCCATGGTACAGTTTCCAGAAGTATGGGGTTACAACACCCCCAAATTACTGCTCAGTCTGTGCTGCAAACAGAACAGCAGATGGCACTCAAAGCACAGACAGCTGCTAAAATCCTCCAAGCCCCCACACAAACAGCTTTCACAGCAGCAACAGGCAGCCACAAACATATGCCCATGTAAGTATTTTGCACTCAGATCCAGTGATCCCAAAATTCCTCATTCACACTATACTCTAAAATTTTTCATAACCAAACACACTAGGATTATATCCTCTCTTCCCAAACTAACAGGAGTTGTTACACCTGCCCTGCTCCCACGTTAAGAACTCTCACCAAAAGCAGCTGCCATGGTCTGATCAAGAGGAGGCTGGTTATCCCCAGAAGGTAGGTCTGGTCGTGTGTAATCTCTGCTTTTGTCATTATTATATTTTACATTGAGACTTGTGAGCTTTGAGAAATCTATGCGCAGCGTACAACAGGCATTGTAGATATTCTGTCCATCCAAAGACTGCAAGGAAATAAATCACTTTTTAAATGCATCATGAATTCATATTAAATATCACAAAGAAATCTCTGAGGAGAGAAAGTGCTGCATCACTCCAGGGAGTGCTGCATCTGAAGACAAACAGATAACCTGTGCAGAATTAACATCACTTCCACTCATCCCCTTCAATAATTATCCTCGTTACACCACACTACTCTTGGTGGTGAAGTTCCCTCCCACTCACACATGCAATCTGCAATTTGGGTGATGCTTTCACAAAACCACATACACACGTTTGTCCTAGAACAACAACAGCAAGGTGAAAAGTTGAAACGATGCAGGTGTTTAGCACTGCAAGCACAGTACTCACCAGTTTGGCATGCTGAGCACTCATGGGGTCAGCATATTGTAACAGAGCCTGAAATTGGTTGTTCTTCGTGAACGTAATTATTTTCAAGACTGTACCAAATTTGGAAAAAATCTGCAAGATAATATTTGCACACTTTGTCACCCCATCACCAGAACTGAGCATCATATTCATGTTTCACATTATTAGAAGCAAAAGCAACAAGAACTGTCCTGTCACCCTGTAAGCTTCCCAACTTGAAAGCAGGTTCTAGACTATGCCACAAGCACTGTTTACACTAAACCATGGCAACTACCTAGAGAAGAAACGGGACTAGCTCAGTGCATCTTTAAGTCCTCATTTTAACATCACTCTTATATGGGAAGATACATGCAGACCTTCACAAACTCAAACATTTTCAGGATTTCAGGGATTTTTACATGCAGTCAAGCTTGCATTTTAAACAAAGATCAAGTTGAGTGACTGCAGTGCAGAGCAGGAATAAGTCTTCATATAGGTTACTATTTAAGTGACATAGTTATATGTCACTTAGTATACTGAAGTAATTTCAGTAAAATGGTGGGTAAGCATCACTGTGTGTGGAGGAAGCAGTGTATTAACACCAGAGTATTAAGACCAGTCCTGAAACTGTAACATTTGTCCTTCCTGCCACACCAGGTTAGAATCCCACTACAGCAGGCCAGCAAACCTCTGCAAATTAAGACTGGCCAGATTGAAAACAAAACAAGGAGAGCCTCATGCAGGCATCAGGGCCTCTAGAAAGCAGAAAACTAACAGTTGTGGTCAGAGCTGCTCTTTCCAGAGCTTGCTTTACAGATATAGACGTGTGCTATTACAACACTAACAATGTGTAATTCCCTATTTGTCTCTTTCCCTTCCCCCAGGACAGTCTTCAAGCTGTGAGGACATATTTTACCTGATGCAGAACATCTAGAGTGACAGGATAGAAGAGATTCTCCACAATGATCCTCAGCACAGGGCTCTGGCCAGCCATCGCCATCCCCGCATCCACAGCTGCAGCAGGAGCTGGCAGTGCCAGGTTTCCTGACTGAACAGAGTTCACTGCTTGCAGAGCTGCTTGGGCACGCTGCAGAACCAAACATCCTGTTAGACTGACACTCCTGCTTGCAAAAATACACATTCAGCTTTTCTTGAGTCTCCCCATCTATTTACTACATAACAAGCTGCAATTTACTATTCCTAGAGCTGAGAGTGCAGTATTTCAGCACATTTTAGATGTGGGAAATACAAAGTCACCTCAATCAATAACAACAATGCAATACACACTAAATAAAATGCTACTTACACTACTGTTATCTATACTCTTGCTCAGCACCCACTAATGCTGTAAAGTTATTCCACTGCTCAGGAAAAAGGTAAATCCAGGCTCTTTTGGGATGCAACATCACCTCCAGAACAATACTGAAGCTGACAAAAAACTAACAAATTCAATACACAACTGCCATAGGGATCCAGCAGTGAAAACTGACATGGCAGTTCCTGTTGAGTGTCTTTTCTGCATATAACATATGCATCAAATTGTGGTTTTGTTAGATGCACCAAGCAGTGGCACTTCATCTGCACAGCAGGAGATGCTCTGATGCCAATGAAAGTCAGGCTGAAAAGTGAGGAGGCAAACTGGATGTGTTAGGAAGCCATCCCTGATAAGGAGGTGCAAGTAACCTGAACTTCTTTCCAATGCTCCAGTCCTGAAAGATTGCCAAGAGCAGCTAAGCCAAAAATGGAACTTTCTACTACGCAGAGCCTGTTTTACACAAACTCTAGACAGCCCAAAGCATTAAAAACCAGTGTTCAGTTCTGCCTGTTTCAAAGCTAGCACATCCCAGCAACCCTCTCTCCAGCAGTTACAGGTTTTGCCTCCATCAGAGCTTCATTTTACATAAACTTCTTGAACACCAGCAGCATTTTTGAAGCGCTGTAAGTCTTTAGAGAGGCATTGTTACAGTTTCTAATTAAAGAATGCTAGAGTGCAATTCTTTGTGATCTCACTTATTTTCTCCCCAACATTAAAGGAAGTTTTAGCAGCTCATTTAGTAGCCTGCTGAAGCTCTGGACAACAGCTATTACAGTAGGTATTCATCCATAAGCTAGAAGCTTGGGGTAGAAATCAAGTAGCAAATGAAAAAGTTGCAAGCAAAGGGAAAAAGGTGGTCAGAAGCAGCCATGCTGAAAGACAGCCTATTAGAACCTAAATGAGAGGCATTTCTATTCAATCAAATTCTCAGGAAACACAACATGCTCTTTTTAACACTTTTGTAGATATAGTTCATCTCAAAACCCTTCCAGGCCTACACCAGCAGCAAAACCACCAGCTGGGAACCATCTGTCCCTCCCACCTGCGTGACAATGTTAAGAAAGAAACTAACTGCTTGGTTTGGTGAGTTGTCTGTCTTAAGCTCCTTGTGGTTGGAGAACTGGATGTAGATGGGCTGGCTTCGAAGGACTGGAGTGACTGTGGTGTAGTAGTTTACCATGGTGTTGGCTGCCTCCTCTGTATTCATTTCTATGAAAGCCTACACAGAAAGTCAAATCAATCAATTCAGCACATTAGCAAAGCAGCTCACACTAGCAGACATGAATGCTTATCAGTAGCATGTGATTGATGAATTCAGAGGGAGCTTCTAGTTGAAATGAACAGCATTTAATTTTCACAGCTGCACTCGTAGGCCAGACTGACATTAATGCAATGTCCAACTCATCCTAAGATCTTTATGCTACATATATTTGGGGGACTGGCAATAACAGAAGTGCCTGCTAGAACACTGGAGTAGAGCAACAATCCAGACTCTCAACACTTACTATAATAAGCAGCTTTCCATACTTTGTAAACCTACTCACTGTTTCACACCTTTGTGGTCTTCTCTATTTTAGAAAAAAAAAATAAGGAATTTTAGCAAGTTAAGCACAGAGGTTACTCTGTGTAATGCCCAATTGGAGGAACTGAATTCCACACCCCTGCGTGTCAGATGCCACTGTGTCAGACCACCCCTCTGCTGCCACATGTAGCACAGCAACCAAATGTAAAAGAATACTGATGGGAAGGTTCAGCCTGCACTGCTATCCCACCAGCAGCTGCATGTGACATCACTAGCCAACAAAATAAACCAATAAGCATTACTTCTGGAGCAGCCCTTCCATGAAATCACACTACACATCAGAGGCACATTTTCATCCCTAGGATTAAAGACACAGTACTCGAAGCAATGATTAAAGTTGGCTTGCTTTTTAACTCCTTAATTTGTACAATTACAGTCACAAAGCTCACACACAACACCTTCTGCATTATCCAGTGGTGCTTCAGCTTCACCCAGCTCATTTTTTTCTATCTGGAAAGGTATCCTTAATGTGCAAGGTTACAGTGGTGGTTACTCAACAACCAAACTGGCTGCAGTGAAAAAGGCCAACTCACAGCACTGCTGGCCAAACCATTTACCTAGCCTGTAATCTACAAGAACAAGCATGATGCTAATTATAAATGACTACCAATAATTACGGACTCAGCTACTTGAGCAGCCTGAAAATAGTATTTTCTACAGCTCATGGGACAGCCATGGAAAAGTCAAACACAGCATGCAGAAGTTATCAATCCGAATGAGTAACAGTTGTTCTGACAACTCGGAGCTGCTTTACTGATGACAAACTCAAGTCTTTGTCAACCTCTGCTGTCAGTTGTGGACACTGTACCTGATTTTTGCCTTTCAGCATCAGAAGGTTGGTGACCTTGCCAAAAGGTAAGCCCAGAGAGATGACCTCAGCCTCCGTGACGTCACTGGGGAGCTTACGGACGTGGATTACTCTGGATGGAACCCCAGCACTTCTGCTGTCCCCTTTGAATTTTTTGCTGTCGTTTCCATTAGCTGTAAAAAGAAAAAAAACAAGAGCAGCTGCTCATTAGGGCGAGTTTGATGAGCAAACACACAGTCAGGACTTCCGATGTGCATCTTGTGCTCCCTGTCCAATTATTTCTATTACAGAGAAAATCTATTGTCTAATTTAACTTGAGTCTGAGTACACAGTTTTACTCCTTTGCAGACTACATGCATGTGAGTGATGGAGCTGAATGTCACTGCAATGGAACATACTCTCCAGTGGCCATTTTGCAGCACGCAGATCCCCAGACACTCACATTTCTACTGCTTAATTCCAATCTGTTATTTCAGACTGCTGCTTTATTTCCAGCATTCTTAGCAATGAAGCAGATTTGATGATGTCCTTTTCAAACAATTGATATTACAACAATAAAAACAACCCAACGTTGTAGATCTGCTGGATTACATCTATGGCACTATCAGACAGCTGATAGTGTCTGGCAGAGCAAAACCAGGGGCTGAAAAGAGAACAGCAGCTCAAGGTAAGATAATTCAAAGCAATGATGAGCACATTAGGCAAAACTCTGTTCTGGGTGGGATCACTGACCTCTAGATGGTGTCAGACTCCCAGAATAAACAACAGCAGTTTGCTATATATGGCCTAAATAATCCTACGTGAAACACAACTGTGTTTCAAAAGACACCAGTTTACAGCAAAACTTATTTTATTACTGTAAAATCATTAGAACAAAAGGTTTGAAGCAAATTTTTTTCAGTCTGCTAACCATCAAGGTGCAAGACAAGATGGTGCTGAACAATAAACTTACAAAGACCTAGTAAGCATTAGAAATCTACATTTTTAATTTAAAAAATATATATAAAAAAACCAAAATCAGACCTCCTGATAATATCTGCAACACCCATCAATTGCTATTCTTTTCTTATAGGCAGTATTACCTGCAGAAGAAGCGTTGCTGCTCATGATAAAGGGTCCGTTAGTAACACAAGTAGAGAAAAGCTCGTCAGATCCCCGCTGGAAGAGAAAAGAAGAAAGGTAAACTGACAGCATTTCTACTGTTTTCAGAACACCTGAATAGAACAACTGATATTAAGGCGTAGAGAAGCTGAACAGAAGCGCAAGTGAAAATATACTGACAGTCAGCCTCATCATCATCAATTAAATATAAGTAAGATCCAATTTGGTAATTGAATAGCACTATCCAATGGCTCCATCGAGGTAAACACCAGGAATCTCAGGAGCTGAAGCATTGCTGAGTTGTCTGAAGCCAGCGTTGAGCATTGGGCACTGATATTCACTGCTTCCTAATAAATATAACCACATTTCTGATGATTGGTGTCAGATTGATTTTCATTCTTTAAGGTTAAGCTTGAGCATTGGTAGTTGATCTGAAATAGCAAAGCAGATAGCTGACATCTATTCATTAGTATGTTTTTAATGCCATTCATTAAGATCAGACCAATTATTTTACTGTGGGCTACCAAGACTAGAGGAAGTCTTAAGCAAAAGGCAATTTATGACTTAGTGATGAGATAAAGATGCTATTCTCCAGTGAAAATGGGACGACAACTTGGAGATATTAAGAAATAGATGGAACTCCCCCCTTTCCTCCCCCAAGAAAAAAAAAGGAGGGAAAAAAAAAGAAAATGAAGCTCCTTGAAGAAAGCTACTCTAAGGTGTAGGTAAGTAGAATCATATAGGATAATGTGTATTATCAGATCACAGGGTTGTTTTCCAGCCACAGCCCTCAGAACAGCAGCAATATCTTCTACAGGGCAACAGTACAGCAACACCTCAGCAAACACTTCAGCCAAAGGACTGAGCATTCTGAAGCTGAGAAACAAGCACCACAGGTACAAGGTCTGTGACCACATCCTCCCTTGCCTCTGGCAGGAAGACTTCCACACTGAAGTGAGCACAGCTACTTGCAGAGCAGCACAGCAAAGTATCTTCCTTTGGTTTTCCACAGAGCAGCATCATGCCTTACAGAGCTTATTTAACCAAAACTCCCAAAAGGGCTCCTACCAGAATCACTCTGCCCAAGCAAACTGATACTACACAACTAATAGACATGCATTTATTTATTCCAGGCCTTCTGCTATCTACAGGCAAGGTGTAATTCCATCTATTCACACACCTGCACTGCTCTCCCTTCATTCCCTGAGAACAACACTGAGAGGCTCTGAGACCACTGCATGCAACTTCAGCTCATTACAGCATTCCCTGTGACCCAAATGATCTGAACTGACCAGAACCAAGCAAAATTAAGAAGGTTGAAAAAAGGCATTTCTACAACTAAAAGCAAACGGTACATTTCATTACAACTTAGCACAAGCTATACTTAAAAACAGTAAGAATTTCAAACAAGTTATGCAAAGGACCTCAAAGCTCACTGTGAGCACAAGCAAACACGGCCACGTAAATTCAACACCCAAAAGCACCTTCTTCTAATTTCCAAATTATTTTACATAGCAGTGTCACAGTAGAAGACCCCTAGCAGCAATAGGAAATGAAGCCCAGCCCTGCCTTCACTCCCACCCAGGCACTCCAATGGAAGCTGCCAGGATGCTACTCCCCCCCAGCCCCCCCCAAGTATCTGCTGGCACCTGCAGTAACAAGACCTGCACAGCAACAGGAGCTCTGCTGGCTGCACAGGGAACAGGTCAGGAAAGTAGGTCACACACTGAGCCCAGCACACTGAATTACAGACAGGAGATTAGGTTTTTTCTTCTTCAGATCCTGAATTTCTTGTCTGACTGCTCGGTGCTGCTCTTCAAAGCTGAGCTCGAGAACTTTGATGTACTGAATAGGTGAAATTGGGGCAGGTTCCAATGCCATGCTTCATGTGCTGCTGCTGATCACCTGCACAGCACTGACCTGGTCCTGCAAAGGCAAGAAGCACCCATGGCAATGTCACCTAACAAAGTCATAATGAGCAATGGCCCTTTTAACAGTTGCTGTAATTAGCACTGGGATTTCTGAGCGCAAGCAAGAGGCAAGCTGGTTTTTGCACATCCAGCCCTGGTGGCCCTGCACAGAAATGCCAAGAGAACAAGCTTAGGAGAGACCAGGCCATAGCTGGGGTGACACCAGACAGTAGGTGCAGGGAAGCCTTCACCAGAGGGAAACCCCACCAGCTGCTGCCTTTTCCTCTGCATTTCTTCCTTCATTGGTGCTGCTGGGACTCACCTAACTGCAAGTCTCTGTTGGTGGGTGCTTTCTGGAAAAACACTGCCCGAAGGAAACTGAAGACAGTTCCATCCATCCACACTCTGTGGTAGGAATATCAGTGGGACTCTCAGCAGTTGCCTTTATGGTTGCAGTGATTGCCAAGAGGTCTTTTATTCTTTAAAACTGTGTTATAAATAAACTCAAATGCCCCATACAAAGCAATGCATTGCACCAGACCCAAAAGAAACAAATCAAGTCTGGTTGTTTCAGAAGATGCAGCTTCTTGCCAGCACCATCTCCCTTGCGGATTCTGAGCATTATTGAAAAGGCTAGTAACAAAAAGTGCAGACCCTGAACTATTCAATGTTTTTATTTCTTTAAGGGCAGAACTCTGAGCCATAAGGAGGGAAGGAGGTGAGCACACAGCTGTGTGGGTGCTGGGCTGCTGGCCAGGCTCAGCCCACAGCACTCCTCTGCCTTTGTATTCCCAAGCACCTGGGAGAAGCCCAGTTGTGCCACACATCAGCCAGCTCTTCACATTAAAATCAGCCACCCCACTCACAGATAATTCAGACTGACATTTCTGCTCAGCTCATTCTGTTGCAGCTCATATTTTTACAAAGAGATTAACAGAAGCAACACTATGCTAACACAGTAACACTGCTCTGCATAAATTCATCAGCTCAGTTAATAAACCTCTTCCTGTTTACAGAAAAAAATACCATCTTTAAAGCTGCATTGCCAAGCCTTACCTAGTCCAGGGTAAGGCTGTTTCCAGCACCACCAGCACCAATTAGACACACTCTGCTGACAGGTAAAGCACTGCCTGGGAGTGTTGCTATGACAGCAACCTCCTTCTGTCCTCAGCACACAGCTATGGAGGGCCTGTTGCTCAAGCTGCATTAAATTAATGCAACACTCCTGCTTCGTGTGGGCTCATTATCAATATTTTAGCTGCCTTTCATGAATTAGAGAAGGGAAACCTGCTGCAAGGCAGAATCCCAGTGTTCTCTATTTTTCCAGGTTACATTCTCAACCATCCCCCAAACTCTAAGCCACTTTTTGGCTTTAAAAGCACATTTTAACAAATGAGTTGTAAGAATTTCAAATTAGCCTCTGCTTTCAGAGCTTAAAAACCCAATATTTAGCCCATAACACACTAACCATCTGGCTCACTCTCACCAGGATCACACCTAAACTTCACCGTGGTTGGGAATGAAGAAAGGCACACCTAGAAACTCTACAGAAATGTCCAGCTGCCCAATGTAACCCCTTAGCCACTCCATGTCCTGTCATTCATTTCACATTACAATAAACCAACCACATTCTGCCAGTGCAAAAAGCTTAAGGTGTACACACAGTGATCAAAGCATGAACTTAAAGATCAATAGGTGATACCAGTACGTGGTGACAGCTACAAGAAGGTAAGTGTTACTAGCAGAAAGCAGCACAAAGCTACTAGCAAAAGGAGACAGGGGAAGTCACCCATCACTGCAAGGCCAGCACAAGCTACTAGCTGGCCAAGAATACATACATATTTTAACAGATGGGATCAACAGACCAGCATCCCTCTGAACACCCTTTCCAGCCCTGCAAGCATGCCCAATCAGCATCATTCTTATACTACGTGCTTCCTAAAATCATGCAGATTTGGGACCCTGCAAGAGACCACCATAGTAACACTTTCACACACAGTTACCCAAATCCTTTGCTCTGCTAAAAGTGGAGGAGAGACTCAGAGCACAGAAAGAACTGGGCATCTCCAAAGTGTTTCAAAGGCTCCACATGAGCTTAGTCCCAAAGGAACAGAAGAATGCATACTTTGAGACTCAAATCTCTCTGCAAAGGAGCTGGTAAGGAAAATCCAGTCCAGTGACCTCATTCACACACATTTTTAGTTACATTCCAGTGTTTTCTGCTGAGATTCAAGAGATAGGAATGGAGATAAATTTCAACTACTAGGAAGAATGGTGCAAGTTTTCCTCATCTCCCACAGGAGCCTCACTCAAAGCAAGGCTCATTCTACCCCCAATACTCATTTTTCCCCTCCTGCCCCCAGTATTCTTTACCTATTTCATGGTAGAGCAGCAAGAAAAATATCAGATCCTTATCTGTGCGTGAAAACACTTCTGGAGAACACGTGATAAAAGCACATTCTCCTTCAAAGGAGGATATTTAACATTAATACAGAGCAACTGAGGCCTGCAGCCTGCTTCATGGCTGTGAGGTGAGCCATGGCACTGCACCATGCAGTGGTTCTCAGCTGTAACTGCATCTCCCACAGATGGGACATCAGACCCAAAAATAAGAGCTGGGGGGTGGGCTCAGTCCACTCAGTGGCTCCTGGCTGATTTTGATGCTCTGATTCAAGTGCAGAAATCCCTGGAACACTTGCAAGTTAAATCCAGCCAGATGCTATGTGGGCATTAGCACATTTAGATTTCAAGCACTATTTAAAAACTCTGCTCATTTGGGGACAGCAAACACCTGGCACCTTTAACTCAGAGCCTTTTAAATTGCTACAGCCCCATCTCTGTCTGGGCCACAGTCAGTGTAATGGCCATTCATAAGAGCCAGCATGCTGAACTTCCCAGTAAGCCTCACGCTGACATACTGGGTACTCACATTTCTCAGCATCCTGGAAACCAGATTTGTTGGTCACAGCATTGCATACAACTTGGCACTCAGAAAGCCTGTTTCCCTACAGTACATACTGCCACAACACCTGGTACAATGTCTATAGGAACTCCCATCTATACATACACTATGAGACACCAGAAACTTCAGCATGACATTAAGCAACTGCTGCCACAACCCGAGGTGGGATTTGGCAACAGCATGCCTCAGTTCAGGCACACAGCAGCTTTACAAAGCCAGATCCTTCACCCCTCATCACATCAGCCCCTCCCTGACTTTCTTTCTCAGCCTTAGCTGCTATGGAGACACTCCATGAAACAAACCTGCCCTCTGAGCAAATAAAAGGTGTGGCCATTGCAAATAGCTCTAAAATTCCTAAACGGCAAACGCTGCAGCAATGCAGTCATTCTTGCTTTGTAGGACAGCACACACCCAGGCTTTATGATCCACTGTTCCCAAGTTGAAACTTAACTAGCAGTCAGCCTTGAGCTCCTCTAATCATTACAGCAGAGCAGACAGGTTCTCCATAAAGCTGAACACAAATACCAGCACACAAACACCGCTGGATGAATCACTTTGGAACAGATGGAAGCGATGAAGGAATATTTGGTGACCTAACCCATAAGCCAAACTGAGCATGCAGGTTCAGAAGGAACCCCACACTAATTCAATCCCTTCCAAATCATTATTGTGTAATAACCAGAAACTGCTTCAGCACAGACCAAGCAATTACACTGAGATTACCACAACACACGCTGAACTAAGAGCAGCACTTGATGAGTTTTCATGCAAAGCTTAGCAGACAGCCATATAAGAGCCCCATGGAGGTAGAAATTAAACTACATTCACCCTTCCTCACCACGTTTGTCATCATCTCACTAGCAAGTGTGCATCTCCACCTCTTCCCAAGCACACACAGCTTCAGCTTGTTTCCATGTAGAGTTCTAGATGCAGAGTGAAGAACTGTTTTAGGCAGCTCTGACAGCTGATAAGCCTCTGCTAACAACCTTGCTTACCACCTGCGCTTCAACCAATACCTTTAAATCCTGCTAAGAAAGAATTTAGGCAGTTCCATAACCCGCCATTCCTCACTGCTTGCTTCTGCACAGGACAGTCACCTACGAACTGCACACAGGTGCACAAAAGCAGACTTTGCACAGCAGATCACCCAGATGAGATGGAGCATTTCTCCCCTCCCCATCATGTGCTGCAGCCATGTGCCCTACATGTGTGATCACGCCTGTTGCAGGCAGGCCACAAGAGCCAGCTTGTTGCAGCCTCTCACTAAAGCCATAGGAGAGGACTGGAATTTCCTCACAGCATTCTTGGCCCGCTGCCTGAAGCCATAATTACTGTTCCCATGGCAAAAATCCTTGCTTGACCACAAATCACTTCTATGCAGGCAGTCTGTATCACACTCCAGCAAACCCCATTTTAAAAATTAACTTCTCAGATGCCACAAAAGTGTACTGTTTTTTTCCTCGAAGTGTCATCTTTTCTCAAGAGCTCGATTTAACAGAGAAACTACAATGACTGTTCAGCATTTCCAGCAACATTTTTTAGTTGAAATTCAACTTTCAAGAATTACAATATATCACAGTTCATACTCTCTCTATGGCAGTCCTGCTTAGAAACAGTGCCCAGACCAGACCCAACACCTTCAAGCCCAAGTACTGTGCCCCCATCTAAAGGAGATGCTTCCTTCCTTCCCAGATATTAAATCATGGACAGATGAGAGACTCAAGTCATGTGCTTCCAATCTACAGGACATTCCAGAAGTCCATACATCAAGAGTCCTTAACAGAACTGTAATGAGTTTCCTAAACAAGTTGACATACTTCAGACTGAAGAGCATGAGGATTTGGTGGAATGGGAATTCCCAGGAATGGCCACAGTTACCACCCAACAGAAACATGGGCATCAGGCAGCACAGCACTCAGGTATTCAGCCATGAGAGCACCTGGGAACTTCAGTTACAGAACATAAATACAACACAATCTCTGTATAACGAACACAAACGTGTCAGGATTCATAACACGTGAAGGATGGGAAAAAATCCTACAAAAGGTGCCCAGACCCCACCTCTAAAACAAAGCAGAGCAAACGTACACCTTTCTACAAAGCCTTCCATTTGAAAGCTGGACTGCAATAACCCAGAACATCTTACAGCAGGGAGACAACCAAGAGGTCGTTGTTGTAAATCATCCCTGACAGTTTGCTCAGCAGTGTTTTTGGGTTACAGACACTTTCCCTACTGGTTCAAGAAGTCTCCAGCTTTGGGGTATTTCAGTCACACCAAGAACGTCTAAAAAGGTGCCCAGTGTTCTCTTATCAAGAAAATAGAGAGCTCACAGCTTTTGAGACTCATCCCCTAATGCCTTAAGGAGCTTGACAGAGTTGTGTTCCTACCTTCTCTGCACATAGAGAAAATGAGTCAGTTTACACCCCAGGCCAAGAACACTTTTCCAGGTGAAGCACTCATGTCCAGCCTAGGAGCTCAAGCCAGCAGCTAGAAATGCTTTATAAAGCCAGCAGATCACTAAACTGCAGCTACACATTATGGTAAGTTATCAAGCAATTATAAGGAACATCTGCTTCTGAATGGGGGGGGAGGGAAAAATCAGTTAATCCTCAAAGCGATTTCAGTGATGCCCCAGGGGTCAGAAAAATGACACCAGAACAACAGAGCTCTATCAATGTCGTTATTGTAGCAGAGAAGACTGAAATGTTTCTGTGATGTTACAGAAACCTTCTGCAGTCCTTCCAACTGCTTTCTGGCAAACCAAAGGAAAGCAGATGGAAATAGAAGCACTGAAGAAGCAACAGCAGCATCACAAAGATCTGCAGCCAATGAGGTTTAATGGTTACCACTGAGATAAGTGCTCTCAACAAGCAATTGATTACACAACTTGGTGATGAGCTGCCTGCATCTCGCTCTGTGCACACAGCTCTAAGAGAAGCCCTCGCTTTGTTGCTGCAGACAAGATTTTAACCCACCTACAGCAAAATCCACGATAAGAATGAAATGTTACAGTTCACCATTTGACAACACAACTTCTGTTACATAAGCTACGCTGACATACTCAATGACTTAAGCAATCAGATATCATGGCTGTATCAGAAAAAGTTTTTAAGAACTTACCTTTATCAAGATGTTTCAACTTCCCTTTTTGCTCTGAGATCCGATTCAACCATCTCAACCCTCCCCTTGCCTGCCTTAACACACAGCTTCATTTTCTGTGCACTTCTCCACTCTCTGCCCCAATGGCCAAACAGTACTGAGGCTGTTACAGCTCTGTCCTGTGCTAGGAGTGAAAGCACGAGCTCAGGATTTCCCCCAGCCCTCACTATAACCACCTGACTGCTCTGTGCCCCACAGACAGAACCATGAAGCATGCAACACCACATCCTGAAGCTTTTCAAGATGGACTGAGAGGACCACAATTACAGTTTCAGAAGCTTCTTAGTCACATTTAGCTGCGTAGAAGCATCGCTTAAAGCTGCAGATTAACAGATGCAACATTAATTCCAATTTAGGGGGCTTCAACCCAGATTAATCAGATTACTCAGAGTGGTGGTCAAGAGACTGTTTGCTTCACTTTGTGAAGTAGCTAGGAACTATTAGCCTGCACTGTCCGTGCTCTAACTTCCCCTTCTCCTCCTTCAGTGGAAGCTCAGCTCCTCGCAGCAGGCAGTGCTCAGTGCTGGTTGACAACGCCGTGCTGTCACTATGATTGATTCAGATTTCAGATTATCATACTGCAAAAGTGAGAACAACCTTGCCCCTACAAGCTGCTAAAGAGATTTTCTTCATGTTTCACACTCCTCAGAAACCCTGGAGCACTAACACACACACACCTGTGTTTACAGCACTCACATCCAGTTCTGTATTCTCAATATTACAACTATTTGCTCTCTAGGAGCAAATTGTCTCTAATACTTCTCCTCCACTTGCACAGACCCACCAGAGCTCACACCACATCAGCTCAGCTCCCTTCCACATCAGCCCTATCTCACACTGCATCGCTCCACCAGCTATTTGAGCTGACGCACATCTCTGTTCCTTACTTAATAATGAAGATACTAACACAGCCACAAAGCTGTACAATCGTTCCTCTGAAGGCCAACATCCACATCCATGCACTATCAAATAAGAACCAGCAGGGCTGAACTACTGTGACCCTGATCCCAGAACATTACCTACCATGTTCACTAAGGAAAATAAAAAGCCCTTAATACACCAAGGAGCGCCAATCTGTCCCACACATTCCAGTTCAGCATTTCAGAGGAATGTGCTTTATCCTGTGAACACAGCAGCTATTACTGAGCAGCACAGATAAGGAGGCTCCTGTCAGCACTTTAGTTTCAGGGTTAGGTCTGCACTTTCAGAACCTGAGACTGGAGGGTAAAGGTCATATTTACTGTACTCACAGGAGATAGAAATCAGCAGCTAAACACTCCATTTTGTGGCAGAAGGGGAATTCTAAAGAGAAAGGACCAATTTCTCCATTGAGAACCATTGTCTAGCACACACATAACAAGTACAGCTTGACATTTTAGCAGGGGAAAAGGGCTGTTCCTAAATGCAATAACGTTCTCTTCTGACAGTTGATAATCAATGTCCAAATGCCAAGAGCTAAGTGCTGAGCTATAATAAAAGTTTTAATGCACATGAAACTAAATTACCTTCTGGTTAAAACCAACGGACATGGTACCAGAAATAACCCCTTCAAGCTCAAGATCTACATTTGGCGAGGCTAAAATTAGGTCAAGATGCTGAGCAGTGTAAAAAGAGAGAAAAAGTGAGAAGTGCCTACCTTTGTACCAACTGTTATATCTTGGACAATGCTGTAGAAAAAAGAAAGAAAAGGATTAAAAAGTTAGATAGGTTTGCCACAAATATCCAGCATAGTTTACAGCAGTAAGAAAAAAAGCAAGTCAAAGTGCACAGTTGTCTTTGCAGGTGAGCCAAGGACAGTTCATACAAAGGAAAATTATTAGATGGTGATGGTGGAGACCCGAGACCCAGCAGTCCTAGGAAAATAAAAATGCAGCTTTTCCACTGCCCAGAATGGAACGTACCCCTTTTAAGCATAAGGCTGTGGGGCTGAAACTGAGAAGCCCACGCTGCTCAAGTCCAGCATTCTCCCTTCACAGGAATGCAGTGTGATGAGAATGCAGCCTTTGACTAAACCAAGGGCAGAAGTGTCAAGAGTCAGCTCCATCACCAACAGTCACCTCCACCGTGCTTAAAAAACCTGACACTGGATGAAGTTAACCTCCCCTATTCTGTAAAGAAACCCTCTCTTAACCTTGAAGGAGCAGCCAGCTCAGCAATGAGGACCAGCAATGCTCGGAGCTATTGGTGCTCACAGCCCAGCTCCACCTGAGCACAGCCAGGCAGCTCCCAGCCTAACACAGCAGAAGGAAAAAACAACTATCACAGATGCTTAAGCTTTTGAAGTGAGAATTTCAGATTAAATGATCAACGTGAACATAGCTGTACACCAAGCAACCTGTGCTAGCTCTTGTCAGCAGCAGCCATCACTCCATGCACACCCACAGAGCATCTCCCCTGCTGGAATCAGTCTGTCACACTGCACCCCAGGAACCTTCCAGAGCATCACCACACCTGGATGTTATTTCCAGTGGGAGTGCTCAAGGCAGGCAGAGAATTTCAATTGCACCCTCGCATTGAAGATTTTTACTTATTTTTATAAATAAAATCCAACCCGTGGCAAAGCAGCAATGTAACACAACTGAGATAGGAGCACCACGTGCAGCACCACCCATTTCAGCTCCTATCTTTCAAACAGAATCACTGACAAAGTCCAAATGTTCAGGGCAGAGGACCCCAGCAGGGCTAGCTGCAGCCATGAAGAACACACAGCACTAACAGAAAGCAGTGCAGTCATTCTTACGACAACATGAAATCTGAAGTATTCAAGAACACCACTCAAACCTCAGCCAATAACAGCAGAAAACTTACAGACTCGTTCTTCCTTCCCTGCCCTTCTGCACCGCTTCATCTTTTAGGGAATTAAATACTGCTCCATCTTATTATTAAGCCATTCCCATCTCACCAGCTCCACAAATGAGCTGTCACGCACGCCCAGGCCAGCTCAGCTCCTCACACTTCCTCCTCCAACCCAACCTGCCATGTCATCACACCGCAGCAGTTTGCAGCTGGAGCTGCAGCCTCGCAGGGGTTGGGATTCTCCAGGCTCTGCTCAGGTTCAGATGAGTTCTGCTGCACTGCCAGGGCCACCACTAAGGAGCTAATCACACCCATCTGTACGTATCAGCTTAAAGAATCATTCTACAGCAACTATACATATTCTATGAGTATACGTTTCATCAATTAAAACACATTCATTGACCCATGGATTTCAGTCATTAAGGTATTCCCAGCAAAGTGCATTATGAAGAAGGAATCTCTCCAGTTTCCAAAACTCTCAGCCTTACCCCCAGCAACTGCTCCTGCTTCCTGTTCCTCCTGCGGGCCTCAGGCACAGGAAATGTTTTACATAAAGTCGCCTTAGCAGGGGACAGCCTTTACAATTATCCAACAGGAAAAGCTTTTACATGCCAAGCACTATTGAGAGTTGCAACCCATGTGATAAACTACACAGAACTAACAGCAGCACCACCAATCTAGTTTTTATTAAACGTCATATTTTCATTTGTTTCTCCTGCACATTATATCTTCAGCTGCGTTCTTATCATATAACAAGCCTCAATATGGGATTCATAGTTCACTTTCTAGAAGAGCTGGCAATACAACCTTTAATGAAGTTACTCTTAACATAAAATGAAATGATTCCTGCGCTAACAGATAAAAGATTAAGCAGCAGGGCAGAACCTGAATCCCTTCCCAAACAGCCCTCCCTGCATGCAGTAAGGATCAACCAAACACCAAACCAGGCATCACTTTGGGTAGGAGAAATCACAGCTCTGCTGAAGGCACACAGTGCCACCAGAGGATCTGCTGAAACTCCAGCAGGGGACAGCTTTCCTGGGGTAAGCAGATCACACAGAGATCCTCCATAAGCCAGGAATAATTCACACTTGTAACTTAAGAGCTATTGTAACACATGCAGCAAAGCAGCTTTCCCAACTGCATGTACTGTAAGATATAGTTTTGGGATGTGGTTTTTTTTCCTTTTTGATGAAAACAGACATTATTTCAGTGTAAAGAGCACACCACTTCCCGAGCCACGCGATGCATGAGGAGCACCACCTTGGGCTTGTTGTGCTTTAAGGCGCTGGGAGCACAAACAGCTTTTCTGGGGGCTCTGGGAAGAACTGCAGCTCAACAAGGAACGAGAATCAGATCAGCGAGAAACCGCAGTTTTAGCCTTAAAGCAAACGTTAATGTCACGGGCTGAGGGGGAAAACCCGGAGCAGAACCAGCGGGGCAGAGAGTTCTGTGCCAAAGGATCTGAAAAACGAAGAGCCGAACCCGTGGCTCCGCACCCCGTCCCTCCCCATACACCTCAGAAAGGTTTCGGTTGCTTTTACTTCCACTTACAGCGTCCGCATCGCCCCGCAGGCTCCCACAAACACGGGAAGCCCCGCGCCTTTCCCCGCTGCGGACAATGGGAGTGAATCAGCCGCAAGCGCGCCCCCGCCTCCAGGTGCGCGCTCCCGTCGCCAGGTGCGCCCGCTCCCGCCACCCCCTCCCACACGCGCGCGCACGCGGGGACGCGCTCCAGCCCCTCACGCCCACGCGGCGCCGCCGGGCCCCCAGCACCCAGCGGGGCGGAGCCGCCGCTCCCACCTCCGGGCGCGGAGCGGTGCGGCGCTGAGCGCGGCCTTCCCGAACCCCGGCACCGTAGCGGAGGATTGGGGGGGGGGGAGCCTCAGAGCGCGGCTCTCGCCCCCCACAGCCGCTCGTCGTCCTGTGGTAAAGAACCCCCGCCTCAGCACCCCCCGGCTCCTTCCCCTCCCCTCGCGGTCCGACCGCGCCCACGGTGCCCCCTCCCCCCCTCCACCTCCTCCTCCTCCTCCCGGTACCGCCCCAGCCCCCGGCGCGGTACCACAACTCGACCGCTTCCTTCGGACCCCGGGAGGGATCCCGTAACGCTCCCCGCGGTCCCTCGGAGCGGCTAGCGTCGCAGCCCCGCCCGCGCCGGCCGAGACTCACCCGTCCATTGCACACGGAGGAGACCCGCAGGGAACGGAGTGGAGACGCCGGAATAACAGGAACGAGCCCGACCGCTCCGTGTTATAGACTCACAAAATGGCGGCGCCACCCGGCCCGCCTCACCCGCGCCAGCATCCCATTGGCTACTGGAGATGTCATCTTGATGGACGGGGCGGGGATTGCCCTCCTCCGGAGGTTGGCGCCCTGGAGCTTCTCGACGCGCCTATTGGCTGCGGGCGGGGCGGGGGGCGGTTCTCAACCCCAGTGTGTGGCGCGATTGGATAGGCTCCGGGAAACGGCTGGGAGGAGCCATCTTGAGAGCGGGAAGGATGCCGAAATGCCACACGCGTCCGCCATCTTGATTGGGGGCAGGGCATGAAATAACCTCATCGGGAGCCATCTTGAGTACGGGCAAGGGCGCCAACGTGCACATTGCGTTGTCATCCGCGGCGCGGCCCGGCGCCTTTCTGCCTCCTGCGCGGGGAGCGGTCGCCGCCATCTTGGCTACGGGCATAGAAGCCGCGCGCTGCTATCAGCCGCCATCTCGAGTAAGGGAGACTCGATCAATTAAGTTAATTGCTAGTCTGGTGGGGGGCTGATGAAGTTAGACAGCACTTAGGAGGTTTTTTTTTCTTAAAATCTAGGGCAAAACTGTTTGTTTATTTGCGGGTCATGTCTTAATGATGAGGACTGTGCAGAGAGGCAGTGCGTGAGGTGAGGCTGTGCTGCCTGAGGCGACGTTCCCCTCAGGTACAGCTGTGGCAGCGTTTGCTGACAGAAACACCTCTTTTCCAATCAGTGATTACTTAGATAAGCGTGTTTCGTGCTGAATACGTGTAATTGCTTCATATCTCCCAGAAGCCGAGGTAAAAATCTGCCCTTTTTCAAACCTCTAAAAGCTAAAGTACTTTTTGCAGGTGCTGGGCCAGCTACGGCAAGTTTATACGCCATACAAACACACGGATACGTTTGGATTGGATTTTCGGCTCTCTTAAACATCCACCTCCTCTGTGTGCCAAGAGATGCAGATTCTTTAAAATCATTAAGAAAATCATTGGCCTTGCGTGTGGCAGGGGGGTTGGAGATTCATGGTCCTTGAGGTCCCTTCCAACCCTGGCAATTCTGTGATTCTGTGATTGAGAAAAAGGATGCAGTTGTGAGCATCCCTCTGGTTCAGGTGGTCCCAGCAGGCTGAGCAGTGCTCACCCCACAGCACTCCCACCTGGCAGCCCTGGGCTGCTCCTCCTGCTCACACCATGTGGATGAAAAGCTGCGTGTTTCTGTCTAAATATAGCCAATATTTCCTCGCTGGGAATTCTACCAGCGTTTATTTATTTTCTTTGCCTCGCTTGTCATAATTCCATCCTTTGACTGCAGCACAAAAATTAATTGTCCCAGGCCTCCCTACGAGTCCCTTGTGTAGCACTGAATCAAATATCTAACGTTCAGTCGACATTGATCTTGGCTTCATTAGCTGCAGCCCTGTTTTGGGTGTTTCTAGGCAACATAATACTGGTCTTGCTGCAGAAAGGATCCTTCATCCCTCGTGCACCCACTGCTGACATTTTTGTGAAAACATTTGTACAGATCTGCCAATCTTGCCTCTGTTGTCAGCAGTAAACAAATACATGGATGGAAGCATAGGAGCTGTAACACAGCAGCGTCTGTGGCACCTGCAAAGGTTTGGGAAAAGATTTAAAAGTGCAGATGAAACATGGAGTCGTGTCCTTGGGCATTGCTTCTGCTTAATGTTAGGTAGTTCTGACAGGTACAGGCATGCCTTCTGTGTTCTCATTTTCTTCTGAAGCATATGCTAGACAGGTAACTATAGGAAAAAAAAAAAAAAAAAAAAAAAACAAACCCAAAAACATTAAAAATGTGAAGTCAGCTGCAAGTTTTTCTTGAACACATATTCCTGTGTTGGTTCCTATAGCCCAGAGCCCTGTTTTCTCATAGAGCAGTGGGATGCTTTGCTTGTCAGCTCACTCTTGGCACCATCTGTGACATGCAAGAGCTCCCAGTGAGCTCAGATTTTATCAAGAGCTTCGTTGGGCTCCCAGCCATTTGCCCTTTGCTGCAACAGTAAAGTTCAAAATGGAGAAGAGTTATGTTCTTCCCTATTACTACAGGCGACCAAAGGCCCCTTTTGAAATCCAAGTTATTTTGCTCCGTACTGCATATGAAAGGAGGCTTAGCTTGTGCCACTGATAAGAGATTTACAACTTAGGTGAGTCAGAGAATGGGAAAATGATGGGATTGTGTGATTTGCTTTAGAGTCGTTGAGATGAGAGCCAGAGAGTTAACCTGATTTGATCAAAGCAGAGCAGGAATTTGATTCCTGTCTCACAAGCCATAACACACTTTCTCCAACTGTGCCTATTTTAAGCTATGTTTCACATGGAAGAGTTTCATTTCATGTTATCTAACATCTAATTTTCTGGTGGCTGTTGAAATTAGTTTATTGCAAGTGCAGGTATTCCAGCTGCTTTCCAAATATCTTTGGAAAAGCAAACATGGGTGGATGCCATCAAGGGTTTATTGTATTTCAAAGACCTCTTGTGCAGTTGTGGCCTAACTTAAAAAAAAAAAAAACTGTTAAAATTTGTGCAAGCTTACTTAGATTTTGTAGCAGAAATGCTGATTATGCAACCTTTTATCATCTTACTGTAATACTTAACAGAAACTCTAGTATCTTTTTTGACACAATGGTAGCAAACTGACTAAGGATGCTATTGTGTAACGCAGCATTTCTCTGGGCCAAACAGGAAAATGCATTTGAGAACAAGATAATACTTTATGAGGAAAAAAAAACAACCACCAGTGTATGGGAGAATGACCTGACTGTATCTTTTTGTTTTGAAAAAGAAGCCCACATGAAAATAGCCATGTGAAAAGAAAAAAAAAAAAAAAAAGAAGAAGAAGAAGAAAGAAAAAAAAAAAAAAAAGAGGAGGAGAAGGAAAAAAATATGAATCAGCTGCTTTGGTACAATCCAGCACAAGGTCCCACCCTCCCCCAGCTCCAGTTACTCACATGGCCAGAAAGGCCTTGGAGAGACACACCCAGGTTTTTCTCTTTCTAAGCCCTTCCTGCCTACGTTATCTCTCTGAGTTTAATTTACCACGCCGGGAAGAGAAAACTCTGAAACGAAAAGGACCTTTTTCCTGCCTTTTTTCTTTGTGTTTTTAAATAGCCCTGCAGCCTGTGCTACAGTCACAGGATGCTTTTCTGTGTAACTGTATTCCTTGGCAAACTAGAAAGCTTTTTCCCTCTTCTGCTGACTGTTCGATCCTGCCCTTCTATCAGTGAACTGAAAACAGGAACCCTCCAAAAATGTGGTCTCTGATGAGGAAAATGAACTGTCTGTAGTGTAGATCCTGGATAGTGCTTTTAATGACAAAACATTCTTTTCCTGCACTCTCCTCTCCCTTTTTATTCTCACTACCTTGCAAACTTCTAAACCAGGAAACACTTTCATTTATAACTCTGCTACAATATAGCCCCAGTGCAATCTGGAGTGGCAGGGGATGTTTCAAATAACTTTGCTTCTTTTTGTTGCTTTTATTTCTTTTAAACCACTTTCAATTAACATGGCTGTTTTGTTTAAAAGAGTGTTTGCAGCTTTAGCAACATCTTGGGATGCCAAGAACATTCTTATGTGCATCATTCATGATGCCACATCACAGCCCTGGAAATGGTTAGGCTGGAGCTAGCAGAGAAAGAGCAATCTCACTGCTATGTTTATCACTCCAAAATAAGACCTGTGTGTCTGCTGATCAGCCAGCCTGAGGAATGGAGAGGAAGGGGGACCAGAAGCACTGCAGGGCAGGAGTTACAAGCTGCACAGGCAGAGAGCTGGGTTACTGGAGGAAGAGAGGTGAGCACACAAGCTGGCTGTGTTAGCTCAGTGCTAAGGTCGTTTCCTAACTGTAGGCTTTCAGTTTTACCAGCAGCATGCATCATTAGCAAAGGAAGGATTTTTTCCACTGATCCAGAAGAGTTTGGCACTGTAGAATCATCAAAAAGTGGACCAGTTGGTAGGTGGTGGATGCATTGTTTTGGATTTGAGCTTTATATATTTTCAATATTAGACAGAAGGAAATGTTTCAAAGCAGCTCGAGCTGCAAAAGTAAATGTTGTGTTAGCTGTGCCACACAGCAATTTGATGTTTCCCTTCCAAGGACAAAGATGGATAGCACTTTGCAAGCAATTTTATCAGCACATGACACTTCTCATTAGTGCTGCCATTTTACAATATGAATCCACCTTTTAACAGCATTGGAACCATCTGCCCCCAGTTTTGTGCTGCAAGTATTTGCATCAAATTAAAATTGTAAGAATAACCCAAAAATCTGAAGTTTTGCACTTCTTCCCTCCTTCCTAATGAATGACAAAATGAGAGATTTATCTGTGTGTGTTATGCTGTTGTTATCAGCTCATGTTATTTCAGAACTTCCCTGTCTTTGCTGCTCCTCGCAGATGCTTTCGGGTGACTCATTTCCTGTGAGGGATGAACCAGCCATTTCCTGGCTATTGAGTGCATTGGACTTTTTTATTTCTTCCAGTGTGAGTTGGAGTGGATTCATCTCTGGTTTGGTTATGTCCCCTCTAACTTACACCACAACTGCACACAAGATGCTAGAAGCACAGGTCAGTTTCTGTCCTGTTTGTGTGCCCATATAATTTCAGCTCTTTCTTCCAATCGGTGTTCCCAATTTTCTAAGCCACCATTTATTCATATTTCCCAGTGTGATTCTAACTGTTGTGGACAGCTTGATTCAACAGTGTCACCGAGCTAAGAAGAATGTCTGATCATTGTAGTTCTAGCCAGGCTGAAGTACCTCAGCTCTTTCATGCACTTTCTTACTCCTCTGTTGTTGTTTTTTAATAAATTATTCTTCTAATCTAATTTCCCAAGATTTCATTTGAATATTTAGAGTCATTAGCCTGTTATACATTTGTAATTTTGAGGGAAAAAAAGCCCACACAATAGGGATACTGCCTCTTGAGTCTGAATGTAGCACATGCTGTGGGGATGATCTCTGAATAATTCATACCCTTGATGATTTATTCATGCCCAGAAGCTGGATACCTCCACTGTGACTTTCCATTATCTCAAAGAGAATTCAAGTTCCTATTCAACTGTACCAAGCTTAGAAGTACGAGTAGCAGCCCTTGTATTAGCACACAAGCCATGGGATCTTGGGCAAACAGAGCAGGTGTGCATTAATAACCTCTCCCTTACCTTTTTTCCAAAATGTTTCTGCTCAGCAACAAATGGTAAACTCCTACCATTCCAGTGCTATGTGTATCACCATTGATACAGGAACTAAAATAGGTAGATGTCACTGCGAGTTCTTCAGCAAGGAAGGCTGGTGAATGAGCACTCAAAGCCCTTTTTCAGTGATACACAAACAAAATGAGATGCTGTGGCCATGATGTAGAACAGACTGAGCATGGAGGATGGACAAACAGGCCATGGCTGTGTGATTTGATGCAGCAGAGCTGATCCTTTTCTCCACAAGAAAATGCAGTCTTATTTTCCACTGTAATGTTACAGATTCTGAAACAGTCAGTACAGATGAAGTGAAATTGTTCTTCACCTCCTGAGGAAGCCTTGCAGCAAAGCTTGGACACATAGCAGCAGTTCAGACTGACCTCCTTCCAGTGCCATCAAAAAATGCACCTTGAGTAAAACAGTACAGATCTGAGGCTCCTGACCTAGGTGAGAATTCTGCAAGACACTCAAATTCCATTTAGAGAGTATGAAAGGTGATCCCATATTTCAGCAAATTCTCCAGACCCACAGGCAACAATATCCCTAGCTGGCCACTGTGAAATTTCTTAATTGTTTACCCTGTAATCCTGACTTCTTTTGTCCTTGGAACAGGCTCTACATCAGCATAATTAGAAATGTCAAACATGCTTGAGAAACTCTCCAAGTTGCTAAAAATGAATGTGAATTTCCTCTCCACAACCTCACTTCATCTTTCCCTTACTCTGGCCTCAGCTTTACAAAGTGGTCTGTTTCCAGCCCTTCAGCATAGTTTGCATTCCACTGCCAAGAATGAACATTTATTTATACAAACAACCATCCTTACAAGCACATCTCCCTGTGCTATCCCAGGGCAGTGAAATAAACATAATTTCTGCTCTCTGCCGTGTTGCTGAAGTTCTACTTTTTTTTTTTTTTCTTTATTCAGAGGCTTTTTTTTTTTTTTTTTTTTTCTCCAATAAAAGGTTGGTGCAGTTCAGTCACCTTCCATGCTACAAATCTGTTCAGAAAGAGACCGGAATGCTCTTTTATTTCCTTACAATGATTTTATTTTATTGTGCTCTAATGACGGTGCCAGTTTCCCGATAAACCACATAGGGGGTCTCGATGGCTTGGCAAGCAGGGTTTAAAGAGATCTCACTTGTGTGGGAACTTGGAGGGCTTTGTGTAACTCAGAACTGCAAATCCAAATGCCTGCTTTTCTCACTGCTACTTGGTAACCTGGTTCTCCCAGCTTCATTACTGGGCTGCTGCATGACACTGATTCTTCCATCAGCACAGGTGACGTTGTAAAAAGGATCAGTGGTAAAAGAAACAGCAGCTACCAGGTGAGCAGCGTGGTAACAGACTCCTGTGGCAGGGGAGCCTGAAGCTCATGCATTATTTCTAAAGGCTCTCCATTGCTCACCTGTCAGGCTGAGGTATTGTTTGATGAAATGCTAGCTCATCACCTCTGTCCTCTGTCGTCAGGCTGTCTCCCATTGCATCTGCTGTTTAAATGGGTATAACACAGATGTTAGATGACTCCAGACAAGGGAATTTCAGAGTCTGAGCACAGTTCATTTAAATGAAAAAAAAAAATAAAATAAAGGAGTCCTAAAAGAGAGAGAGATGCACACAGAGAGCATCTTGAATATCTCCATTAGATGTATATATCTGCAAACCATTGCTCACTTACTGTAAGCATGCCAGATTTGTCTGTGCAAGAGCCAGCTTCCCTTCTCAGTTGATGTAATTGTTTGTAACTAGGAGTAATATTTAGACTGACAAAGTTTACAATTACCTCCACCAGGGAATAAGACAGAGTCGTTTTCCAGGGAAATCTCTCATTTGCATTTTGAGGTAAGGGAGAAACAAGTGACCCCAAAAGAACATGAAGTAGCCCAAGGGGAGAAATGCAGAGACACAACTCTGTTTTGAACTGCCAAAACTGTGCTTCCTCTCCCCCTTCCCTCAATTCCTTTTGAGGTCCCAAATACAGTTTATAGGTACTCCAGCAGCACAGCTGAATTAAAGCACTTTTTTTTTTCCACATCAGTTCAAGAACAAATATTTCCAAATACATCTGAAAAAGTAATGGGGCTGACATCAGACTGCTGCATGCCTGCCATGAGGCCCGCATTGTCATACAGGCTAATAAAAACATCATTTTCCCAGGGCTTCAGCTCTATTAAGCACAGAGCTCCAAATGATTTCCTACTTGGATCAAAGATGTGTTTGTTTCAGTGCCACTTAAGTTTAAAAGGCAATACTGGGAATGAATGAAATCTCCCCAGTGGCAGCTGCTGAGGTTCAATGGGTTTGTCAGTGCCATAATTATGCAGCGGACGTCTTCTGTTTGCTGGCCCATATGTTCCTGGAGGATGTTATGTAATGGAAGCAGAACAGGGAAGCCTTGCTCCCAGAGCTGAGGAGATTTGCTTTTGTGCTAGGAAGACTTGCTTGTGTTTCCAATGGCAAAAAAAAAAAAAAGAAAAATGGAAAGAAATATTCTGATTTCAAACCAGTGTGGGTCTTATTTGCTCAAAGTAGATGGAAGCATACAAACAGAAGCAGTCACCTATGTCCAGTGTCCTCAAACCAGACGTTTTAATAGGGAGACTGGCTACTAACTGTTATTATTTACAGACATACTACTTACAGCTGGTCTCTGCAAGTCAGTGCTCCACTTAGCTAATGTTGGAAGTCACTGTGATCAGTGGCAGAGTTTGATATGACCCTGGATTCTAAGAATAGATGTGGCTTCTTGTCCTCCTGCTCTGCCCCACAGCACTTCTTTCTCACCTTTAGGTCTGGGTGCTGATGAGTGTCTGCTCATTAAGTAGCTATCTCCTTGTCTAGTTGACTGTACACCACATTTTCTGTATAACAGACATGAGAGTGAACTGAGATCTCCAGGGTGTTAAAACAAGCGTCAGAAGAACATTGAGACATGAACCTGCAAAATGTGAAGTCGGGGAGGATCAAGAGAGCTCAAGTTCTCTGTTGCCAAAGAAACAAAGGAACACGATATCCTCTAGAATGTTTAATGTTTAATTTGGTAAGATGCTCAGAGGCAAGGGCAGTGAATGCAGAGTGCAATGACAGCACTGTACCAGCAGTGCCTCATGTCAGCTGGTTTGCAGAACGTTATGCACAGCTACCTGTGCCTTCTCTAAACATCATCTCATTAACATGTGCATCAACATTGCACAAAAGGGACACCCGATGACTGGGCCATTTGGAAAGGACATGAACAGTGGCATATCTTAAACACTGGAGATCTGTCACTGACTTAATTCCTGCCTTTCACACACTGCAAGCAGCTGAAGTCAACATGAACTGAGACATTCTTCCTGCATAGCCCAGTATAATTTAGAGGGACAGCTATAGGTGTTTTCTTGCATTAAGGACGAGGCTTACAAATAAGTATCTAACTTCACTTATTGAGAAGATACTGAATTTCACTGTGTTACTTCTGCAACAATGTGAAGACAGCTAGCAAGATTTGCCCTGCTTTGCCTGAGCACTGAAGTAGGCGTGTGGTCAGCAAAGAAGCAAAAAGGATATTATGTAAACACAGGAGCAGGGCTGTGGCTGGAACCCAGAACTCTACCAACCAGGCCTACATCCCCAAAAGCACAGCACAGACAGCTGTTTTGAGGAACATACTTAGGCTTCGGGAAAGCAACAGCCTAGGTGATTTTCTCAGACATGTTAACTGATGCCTGAGTCATCTGAGAGCATACAGTGGAAGATCCAGTGAGAGACAGCTGGCTTTATGGTTATGGGCTTGGAGAGATTTCCAAATTATTTTTCAGAAGTGCCTTTTTGTGCTCCTGGGACAATTACAGCAGAGAACTCCAGGCCTCAACTCACTCATTATCTCATTTATTTTTTTTTCTTGAATTTAGAGAATGGATTTAATTATTGGCTCTTCCTCACATTTTGGAAAGAGTGTTATCACTGCTGTAGGACAAAGGTTGGCAAGCTCTCATGGATGCGATGCCAGAATGTATTTTTCTTTTCCAAATTAGTGGTTAGGTGTGTCAGTGCTGGGTTTTACTATCTCTCCAGAGGCAAGATGCCATCCATCTGTGGTATTTTTCACCTGTGAGACTCAGCTCCTGCTGAACGCAGCCCTCAGGTGGGAGACAGAAACTGGGAGCTGCTGCCTGTAAGGGTGCTTCTCCAGATGATGCTGATCCCAGCTTCTGCCTCAAGATGCCACTCAAGAGTGACTGCAGACTCAGCTCTCAGGGTAGAGAACCTTCTATTTGTTTCTATTCCACACAAGGGATCTTCAAGTTGCTTTAAGATCACTTTTCTAAATAGCTAATATGTTCTTTCCCTCTCTTATTTTCTAGGCTACCCTGTCCTCTAGGTGCCAGTGAGGTCCTTGTCTTCCCTCCCTAGACTGCAGTGCTCTGTGAGAGGCTTCCTGAAGCACCTCGAGAGACCCAGGAGGAGGTAAGGGACACAGTGACACTTCCAAAGACAACACCAGAAAATTCTGCCAGAGCAAAAGCTCCAGTGGTGGAAAGTCTACTTCCAGGAGCCACAGCAATTTAGAATCACATCCAATGCAAACCTTCATAAACACCTGAAGTATAAAAATGGGAACTAGCTCTTTGCCTGTTGCTAGCAAAACTGATTTCTGCACATACCCACATACTGAGTCAGCACAGATCTGAAGTGCTTCCAAAAAGGTGAAATCCTCAAGCCTGGAAAAGAGTTAAGGTGTCAGTAGTTAGAATCATTTCCTACTGCTATACATACATACATACATATATAGGTTAGTATGTCTCACTGTGAACAATTAGGTCTAATTACAAGTCACTGTTTCACCACAAATAACCATTTAGTAACATTTTTTCTACCACATTTCGTGCAGAGTACTTTATGAAGCATTACCCCCTGCTTGTGGTTAGGCAACGTGTGATGCAGAACAGATGAAAAAGTGTTTGGGTTAAGGTCAAATCAAATGCACAGGTCAGTGCTGCAAACTTTGGGTGATGCAGCCAACAGCACTGCTGATTTCTCTTTAGTGTCTTTGTAACTTTAGCTAAAAAGACTGTCCAGAAATAGATAAAACTGCAATGAACGTTAACAACTGAACTGAAGGAGATAAGCAAGTTCCTTTTAGCAGACTGACAAATGGGATGTTAATATTTAATTATAACAATAATAAAAAAAATAATCGAGAGAACAGATTAGCACTGAAAGCACCGAAGATACAGTAACAGCCTTATCGCTGATCCAAGGTCTGCACACGGAGGAGTTCCTGTGCTCAGCTGAGGCAGCAGCACCAGTCAGCACTGCACAGCGCTGTATTTGTAGCACAAGATAGCCAGCTTCCTACACGCTCAGTGCAGAGAATCGTGGAGTCATCTGAGGTCTGAAAGACCTTCGAGATCATCACCTCCAACCACTACCGCTGCCCGGCCCGGAGCGCCATTGCTCTTAGCGCCCTTCTTGCCTGCGGGGCAATCAAGCAGGCGGAACGCTGTTGGTGGGCGGGGCCACTGCGGTGGGCGGAGCACGTGGACGAAAGGACAGTGTTGATTGGTGGTGCCACTGCAGTGGGCGGGGCATGTCGATGGGAGGGACAGTGTTGATTGGCGGGGCGGCGGCGGTGGGCGGGGACTCGGCGGTGGGCGGGGCGCAAAGCGCATGCCGGCGGGCGAGCGCCCTCTGGCGGGGCCGCGCCGTGAGTCCGCTCCCTGCAGAAGGGGCGGGGAGGAGCGCAGGTAATGGCTGTGATGTGTGCAGGCTCCGTGAAATGGTGAGGGTTAGAATCGTAGGAAGTTACCATAGACGATGATGTTACCACATGACTAGCGAAGCTCGAGCTTCCTGAAAAATACCGCAAAGAGTGAGGCGAACAGCTACAAGAATGAAAAACTCTCATACAAACACCTTCTTGCCAACAGACATCCTCTGCTGGTAGTTAAGTGAAAGATTATTTTAACACAAATGGCTGCTGGGGAATAAGGCAATTTCCCACAGGCTGCTCCCTGCTGACACAATGGGGCACTCACCCCTGATGCAGGTCTGGAAGGAAAAAAAAAAAAAGAAAAAAGGAAAAATAAAACAGCCTACATATAGAATAACTATAGAAAATAGCAGCCCCCTCCCCCCTGATGGCACTAATCCTAAGTGTGAGGTTGCTCACAAATGGCAGCACTAACAGGATAAGCAACACAATTGTATGATGTTGTAGCATTTTCCGCACAAGTAACAGATTTGCCCTATTCCAAATTCAGCTTTTACTTCTTTTTTCTTCTTCTTTTTTTTTTTTTCCTATTTATAGCAGTTCATGTTTTAAAATTAATTTTTTCCTTTACTACATCTGTTTTTAGAGGCTGATTACTGCTTGTTGGAGCAGGCGAGCCATTGCCAGCTGGCTGCATGCTTTTATTGGCTCTGTTTGAAGAAGACTTGATTTAGAGCTCACAGTTCTGTTACAAGAATGGCAGCCATGTAATGCAGACCCTCAAGAAAAGACATAATTAGGACTCGGATGAAAAAATGTGTCCAGTTCTTTGGACCAAAATGCTTTTGTTCAAGGAACGTAGCTTACTGTATGCTAACATTTAACATTTAACTCTGAGGGCTGGTACATGCAATCAGATCTGGCCCTCTCTCACAGAACTGGATGTTGCTTTCTCATAATACAGACATGCCACCCTGTAGCAAGTACTAAGTATCACAGGAACTGCATTTCTGCAAGCAGGGAAGGAGAGCTGGAGCAGAACAGAGCAGAAGAAGTGCTGAGAAGGCTGTGGTACATTGTGGGGAGGAAAGGAACAAACGTGGCAGAGAACAGGAAGAACGATGTGCTGGGAAATGATTAATCCACCCCAAAGGCCCTTGCTAAGAAGTGGTGGGACAAGTTCAATGGTTTTTGGCAGCCACAAGCAACTTCTGCTCCACTCTCAGCCCCCTCCTTGCTCCTTTCAAGCAGACGTGCTCAGCACAACTTCCTCTTGCTGCTGCCCCAGACGCCCTGTCCCTCCAGCAGTGTCCCTCACCCATTCCCTGCAGTTCTCTGGCAGCCGATCCCCTCCTCTATGCATGTTTTACAGCTGTCCTGTGTCCCTCCACCTCCAATAAGTGTTACTCAAGCAAGCAGGAACAAACAACCCATGCTGGGGGAGGGGGGTGGGAGCCAAGTTTAAGAACTGCTGCTCTGTATCCTGTTTTTCAACCAGGATTGTTCCAGTTTCCTGCACTGTCTTATCTAGAGCTGAAAAGCCAAAGCTCTCATATTTACTTGCTTTGTGCATGCCTCAGCTTTCTAATCTGTGAAGCAGACCTTATGAGACATAAGAGAAACACATCCAGGACTATTACAGGGTGGAGGGACAGGAACAGCGTGGTTAAAGGGCTTCCAGTGTCTATACAATTAGGCTCTTTATTTAGTTCTGCTGCTTGCATAAGCCTGCGTACGTCACAGAGAGTTTCAGACAACCATCCACATACTATAATTCTGCATGGAGTTCATGGAAATGTAAAAGGGTAAAGTATGGATATTTATGTTAGGTGATTCTGGGTAACAACCTTACTAAAGAACTGTTTTCAGAAAGGGCTGAATGTTTTCCCCACAACACAAACTAGGCACAGGAAAGTCTTTAATAGGAAGAAGCATTTCAGTGATTGTAGTTCAGCTTTAAGGGCTCCACTGAAATGCTGCTGGCTTCTTTAAAATACCTGACCACATTTTTTGTTTTAATACATAGAGAAAATAAGCATATATTGTGTTAACATCTTGAAAGCTTACCATGTGCAGGGCCATGAGAGAGCAGAACAACTTTTTTCCCCCTTTTTTCTTCTAGTGAGCATGAATTCACGTAACTGTAGGTTCTGTTCATGCACTGATTTCCCTATGGGTTAAAAACAAACAAACATTCCCTGCACAGCTTTGGAATTTCCTGCTTTTCTGCACGAAGGTGTGGGTTCTACATACAAACCCCAAGCTCTGAACCCCTTCCCCACACAGAGCCTGTTGTTGTTGGAAGCAGGTAGTGCTGTAAACACATTTTTTTCCTTTCCTTTATTCCCCCCTTTTTGCTCAGTTCTAACAGTAAATTCAGTCTTCCTCCACTTTACAGTTTCTTTGGAGGTACTCTCAACCAATGTAAATAAGAAAGCAGGACTGGGCTGAAGAAGTACCTTCATATGATTACCAGAGTTTTTATTTGGACCTAAATCTGAAGAGAAAAAAGGCTTTTTCAGTGAGATCAGGAAAAGGAAGACGTGTGCTTGGAGATAAGGAGAGATAAAAGCATTCCAATTAAGGGCTCCTATGATAGAAATCAAGATGATCATCTGCCAAGTCAGTAACTTCATGGCCTTATGACCACACAGAGCTTCCATTTCTATTACCTTTTCCCACACTGTGTGAGTGCCAAAGTGATGCATGGAAATTCTTTGTTTGCCCAAGCTGTCCTGTCCCTTGGGGAGAAGTTACACACGCTGAGCTCGAAGATAAAGCTCTAACTTCAGAAAGAGCAAAACAGTTCTCCCAGAGCTTAGTTCAGCTTTTAACAGGCAGAGGAAGGCTGAGGAGCACTGCAGGGAGCTGCCCACTCCACTACCTTAAAGCAAGCAGATTTTTGTTAGAAAATTCTTTAAAAATCCTGGCTTTGCATGTTTCACAATCTCGCATCTGCAAACAGCACCAATAATTTTAGCCCAGAATGCTTTGCTATCAATAGGAAGCCATAAAAAGGAACACATGGATTGATGCTAGTGTAAGAGCAGAAGGGCTTTGCAGAGCTTTGCTGACATGCACCAATTTCACTCCAAGCTGCAGTGGATCTGATGCCTGCTGTTCATTCCTTACTGGGATGTAAAGCTGACGTGACAGGAGAGATTCGAGCTGTGCCGCTCTTGCTGAAAGGGACATTCAGTGCCGTGGCCCATCACCTGAGCTTAGAGAGAACTTTTCCCTGAGGCCTGTGCTTTGCCTAATTAGGATAAAGAAAACCTGTTAATTGTTCTACAGGTATTTGTTAGTGCCTGGTTCAAGAGGACTCCCTCATGCTGAGCAGTTCAGAAGTCCACACCACTTTGATGGCCTTTTGTTTTCTTTCCTCTTAGAACAATTACACTTTTGCCTGAACATTTTGCATGCTTACTCGCTTGGGCTCTGCATTCAGCAAAGCACGTTTTGCTTTGGCATCAGCAGACTGAAGCATTCATTTAAAATTCAGTGTTCCTAAGTGCTGTGCCAGCTTGAGCCGTGGAGCTGGGCTGCTGTGTGGCCCCAAAGCATGCTGCTCTCTAGAAGTTCTGAATCGACAGAGCAAGGCTTGTATAAACACACTTCCAGGAGCTCTTCAGCACAGGAATTTGGCCAAGCAGTGGTTTCCCAATCCCTGGGTTTTGTTTGTCACGACACAAGGGCTGCCCCCACCACGTGGCTCCTGTGGCCCCCAGCCACACTCCTTCCTTCTGGCAGCTGGGCTGGGTGCTGGGCCTCATCCTGGCCTGCCCTGGCTGGGGGAACACAGCATGGAGTGGGCTGGGTGCTGAGGGCACAGTGGAGCCTGGATGCTGGCCCACAGTTGGATACCTGCAGTACAACTGTGCACCTACAGTCATTCTCTCAGTTTAACTAACCTGAAATAAATCCCTGCAGACAAACAGCATGTTCACAGCTTACAAAGCAGCCCTACATCTGTCAGCTGGGATGGTTTTCTTCCATCTTCTGCAGCTGGCTTGGAAGAGCAGCACACAGAGCTGGCAACCAGCCCTGGAGGCTCAAGCTCTCAGCCTGCAGGGCCAGAGCTGCTCCCACAGCCAGTTCAGACAGGATTCCAGTGTACAGTGCTTTCAGTTGGGTATCTTTTGCTGCCACTTAATGTAAAACTTTTAATTAATAACAGACTAAGACTATGCCTGGAGTAAAGGCTGCCATTATGAATGGTGAATTCATGCAGTCTCAGTCACACAGGGCATCGTGAGGCTTCTTGGCTCTGTTGCAATATTTGTACTGACAGTAAGGTTTGTAACCAATGACACAGGAATTACAGCATCCTTCCAGACTATTACACAGAAATGTTTCTGCATTTCAGTTTGGAGAACTGAAGATCACTAGCCACAAAGTGCCAGGGCTGGAAGGAACATCTCCCTTTTGAAATTCTGTCATCAGTATTTATATTTTGTTCCAGTATTTTTGGTACATTCTATAGGCAAATATTCCAAATATTTACATAAGCCAAGCTTTCTATATAGAGTTCTTCTGGACTAAATATGATTGCTTACCTTTGTGAAGATACATGTTCTATGGAAGCATTTATTTTGGGCTGAACATTGGAAAAAACTAGAGGCATCTGCTAGCCAGATTTATATATATATATATATATATATTTTTTTTTTCTCTCTCTCTCTAAATATACACACACACGTATGATGGTTATTTTAGGTCCTGAGAGAAAAAGAAAGGATATTCTACTGAATTCCACACGGAAGAACACCCAGTGAGATAAGAAACAGCAGCATGGTGAGTATATCTTACAGCATAAATTGTACCAAAACCAATTATTTCTAGCAGAATCAGTTACAGCATTAAAATTACAGAATTTTAGACACGTGGACGTGAGGTCCATTTTTCAGCTTCTGGAAAGCATCCTCCCAACAACACAACTATGAGCCCTGTTGGCTGCAGGGAGGAGGGAGGCAGAGGAGCTGATTCCTGATCCTTCCTCTTGTCTTCCATCAGTGAGTACAGAATTGCTGATAGGTACAAGCTTGCTCAGAGCACACCTCCCCTCAGCTGAGCTGCAGTACCTGCTTGGGTGACTCAGCAAGTGTGTTAATCTTAATTGTACTGAAACTTAAGGACACATGTGAACAGCTGCTGTGGCTCAGCTGCAGTATGATAAATTCTTAAGCACAACTATTTGATCAAGGCACAAGCCCACAACTATGCATAAATTGCATTTGTATCAATTATAAAGTCACCATTCCAGAACCACACCCACATTACCCTCCTTCAAAGAGGATCATTTTTTAAATTATGATGATTATTTTTCAAGAAAGAACATACTGTTTTAGAAAGAATCAAGAGAAGGATCACTGATGTGGAATTATTATTCTGTCGGGATGGGGCTGAAAGCAACCCCCAGGAATCCAACTTTATGCACATCCTCTTTCACTTAATTACTTCCAACATATTTTTGCAGTTTGAGAGCATCACTGATGAAGGCTGCAGCAATGTCAGCTCACTTTGCAAGGATCTCTCCAACCTTGTCACCTGGGCACACACACATGGGACTATATGCATTCATATCCCAGCCTTGGAAACCGTGCAGAACATGGGTCAGCCTAGCAAGGAGAATTCTGTTCTGTGGATTTGTGGAGCTGGACACGCCTATCACTGGACGTGTGAAGATTTACACTTTGGAAGCAAGGAAAGGAACGAGGCTGCAGAAAAGAGAAAGAGGCAAACATCCTCTGGGGCTCTGTCACGAGGTGCTGCTATAGGTGAAAAGAGGATCAGGATAGCCTCATCTTTTGAAAGGGCTAGAAGAGACAGTGCTGCCACAGCATCACGTGGCACACCTGCAGGGGGCCCTCAGCAAAAAGATACCATCTGCAAAATATGTAATGAACCACCAGCCAGACCAAATCAAAGAAACTGCAAATCCATGCAACCAGGCTCTGCAGCAGAGCAGCATTTGTCAATATCCATAGGCGAAATCAGAACGGACCTCCATGAGATGAAGCTGGAATACAATGAAGATCTACACATCATCTCTGATGATGAACAGTACGTACTGAATGCAGAAAACCAAGAGGAGACAATCGACCAGAATATTCTTTCACAGTCACCACCTGAAGATGTAACTGCTGAGATAGGTTTGCAGATGTATCGTGATCAGAAGACAGAAATTAACAAGCAGACAGTCACCTCTACATCTGGCTTCACCCCCATGACAACGCCTCCCCCAACTCTTTGCTGTATTCTAAAATCTCCTGGGAGGGATCGAAAGATCCTGGAAAGCAGCTTCTTGAGTCTGGGTCCCCTTAATCCCACAGTGTTTGTAAGCGAAAATTCAAGAGCCAGGGATTCTGCTGAGTCAGCAACACCAAAAGAAGATTTAGAATTGATTCCTATCTCCAACACTGAAGCAAAAGCCCAGCCAGAGACACCTGCCCCTGCGATGTTCTTTGAGCTTGAAGCCACAGTAGATGTCCAGCAGCAAATCCACCTGAGCTCTACTGAATGCAGTGTCTCGGGAACCTTAGACTTGAATGGGAATGCCACCGAGGGCCCTGCAGAGGAGAGCAGGCTGTCAGGGTCTGAGCAGGCCCCTCGTCCTTCAGCCTCACTGAGCCCACAAAGCAGGAATGCCAACCAACCTCCTGAATCTTCAAAAACCAGTAAGATGCCCTGGAGCTTTAATCATGGGAGGGTTTGTGGGCATGTTTCACTTTCCGAAGAAATTAAAGGAGGGTGACTTCTTTTAGCTGGCAAAACGTGTGTTGTAGCATCTAAATAAATGCATCCTATTTAGGCCGTGCCATTTCTACCAAAAGGGACTTAAAATATTCCTACATAGATCATGCCTTTTACTGAGATACCCAGATGTTGACTTGGCTGTAGCTTTAACCCACTTTGAATATCTTGGTCTTTCATTTGGTGTCACCATACAGTCTGTTGGCTGTACTTAAAACAGAATGCCTGTGAGAAACTGGAACCAGAGATGTGAACTCTGGTCTCACAGAAGGAAAAAAGAATGAGGAAGTAACTTTTAAAGCAACAAAACAGAAATTTTGGCTGAAACTCTGGCTTAGCATAGATGTGTGCTACACCGGAGCCTTAACACCAGCTACACATCATTTAACTGAATGATTAAACACCTCAAATAAAATACAAATGCCCAGGTTTTTAAAGGCATTATAATGAGCCACAACATTTGCATTGACAACTATTTGCATGCCTGCAGGTGCTGTTCCACATCAATCCATTAAAATGCTGGCTAGTCAGTTTCATGGTTTGGTTTTCTAGCATCTAGGTGTAAACACTGAGGCATCCATCTCTTCCCATGAACTGGTCAATAACAAAACAGAACAGGCAGAACACTGAGACAGCAGCACAGTAGAATCCACCTCCATTCAGTCACAGCATTTTATGATTGCTAAGCACATACAAAATAGCCAGAAGAAGAATTTCTGGATGTTGGCTCTAGAGCCCTTTTTAATCTACCCCTTCTTCAGCCCTGGAAAAATCACAGGTGAGCAGATGGGGCTCTACAGCAATCCAAAGAACTAGTTTCTCATGCTATATGGAACTAGGTAGATACTGCCATAGCAACTTGAGAAAGAACCCAACTGGAATCCTGGCATCCCTTTCTTTAAAAATATTATTCATCTTTTCTTCTTCCTTACTGTTCACCCCTAACTTTTCGTTCATGTTTTTATATCACAGTGAGAGCTTTCCTGCCCTGAAGAGGTTTCAGGGCAAAGGAACACTTTGAAATATGTCTTACATAATGAGTTACAACATTTTGAACGTATGAATTGCAGGACGCTCAGTCCTGAGGCAGATGACAGGATCTACATCCAGGCTGACTCCCATTCATTGGAACAGAGCAGACTTTGGCCCCTGGGGTCACCACAAAATACAAGCCAGAGTAGTTGCAAATTGCTGAAAGCACACCAAGTCCATTTTGGCTTGTTTGAACTTTGTAGCTAATGCTGCAGCAGCAGGACTGGAGCTGCTGGTTATGAGCATGGTTATGACCTCAGAATCAGCCAGGGCAAAATTCAGTCCCTTACCAACATAAAGACAAGCCAGCAATGACAGCTACAGTTCCCAATAATTCTCTCCTAATGAAACATGATTCAAAAAGAAAATACCTTACAGTTATCTAGGTGGTAGCATGCAGATTCACCATTTAAGTGAGGAAGAGAAGACAGGGGCTGTCTTTCCATGTCCAGACGAGTGCTACAGAGCAGTGTGGGCAAGTCAAAACCAAAGCTTTAAAGGAAAGGCTTTGTGACTGACTGATTTTTAAAGGGAAGGTGAACATTATTCTGCATCTCTTTCAATTTCACTGATCTCCTTGCTAGCTGTCACTGATCACAGAGCTCTTTCTTATCTTTTAGATGTGCTGAGCAAGAGAAACCGCAATGCTGCCAACATCAAAGTTTTCAGAGAGTGGTTGGATGTGCGCTGCCCTTCTGAGACACGTGAGATCCATAAGCTGCCACCCAAAGACCTCGATAATTACCTGGCCTTGTTCTACACGTCTGCAAAGAAACAGAACGGCACGGATTTCTCCACTGGGTCTTTGCAGTTCTTTCAGAACAGCATAGACAAGTACCTCAAGGAGCACAGTTATGAGTACAGCGTGGTGAAAGGATCTGAATTCAGAGCATCTCAGGAAGCCTTGAAACAGAAGCATCAGCTTTTATCTCAAAAAGAGAGAGAGGAGAACTGGGCTCTTTTGGAGAACCTGACAGATGAGAACGTGGATAACCTCCGTAAGAAGGGGCTGTTAAGTCAGACCAACCCACAGAGCTTTCTGCATCTGATGTTTGTAAATATCATCAGGGGGTTTGGGGCGAGCACACACAACCACGGCCAGAATCTGTACTGGGGACAGCTGGTGCTCAGAAGGAACGTGGCAGGGCTGGAGTACCTGGAGTGGAAGCACGACCTCAATGCAGAGGAAGCTGCAGGGCAATCGGTTCCACATCTCTTTGCCAGACCCAACAACCCCGAAAACTGCCCAGTCCAAGATTATAAGAAGTATGCAGAGAAGAGGCCGGGGGACATGCTGCATGATTATGACCCGCTGTATCTCTCCCCCAGACACATGTACTCCGTGTGGGACCAAGTGTGGTACAGCAGGAAATCACTGACCAAGGCCAAAATGGGGAAGATGCTGAAAGTCATTCTCCAGCAAGTCAAAGCGTCTGAAAAAAAGCTCAGGAAATAAAGGCATCCACTTAATTTCTGTTTGAAAGGAGCGTGTTCTGAAGTTGCATTTGAGAAAGTTTTAATAGCAATATTTAGCAAAGGTTGAATGTCCATCTCTTTGGTTTCACCTTAGAACACAATGCCTGCAGGTTTGCATTGCTTTTGTTCTCAGGTGAAGTGAAAATCTGTTATTCTATTAACAGCACTGATAATTCAGTTAGTTAGAAAAGAGGATGTGAAGTTTTCATGTTTGCAAAAAACAAAGTCAGTGTTCTGCAATGTTATTAGTGATGTGATAGAACAGCTGGCATTAACTGAGACAGGGCTTGTTAGCTGACACAATCAACTTCCTCAGCTGTTCAATTGCTATTCATTCAATATATTCTCTCCCAGTCCAGGCAAGTTGTTGGATTGAATTGTTGATGCATTCAAATAAAACAGTTTTGCTTGACGTTGTTTGCCTGTTCTAAAACAGCACAACAAAACAAGAAGATACCAATAGATCAGCCTACAAAGCCAACAAGCTGGTGGTGGCTGGGGGTCCCTTCCCACCCCCCATGCTGTGGTTCTGTGATTTCCAGGCTCAGTGAGCAGGAATATGGGTGCTGAGCAGCCCTTCCAAGGGAAGTGTCTGCTGAAGGCTTCTGCAAAACTGCTTTCTTTTCCCTTTTTTATAGGTAGGATTTCAACCCACCCCCCTCCACTGTCAGTTTTGGGACCAAAAGGGGAAGCAGCAGAAGGGAACTGTGCTGCACCCGTGAGCAAAGTCCAGCAGCACTTTCTGTAAGCTGGAGGGAAGTCCTGCAAAGCTCCTGCCCTGGGGAGCAATATGGTGTCAGTGTGAGCCCCCAGCACTGCCCCAGGTCTGCCAGCTGCCAGACACACAGACTGCACCAAGTGAGAGAGTGACAACTTTAATAAATTAGCAATATAAACAGCATTAATATATCATCTATCGCTGTGCCTCAGCAGATCAATGACTCAATCAGAAGCCTCGATTTCTCCTCAGTGTTGCACGTCAGCCCCAGGGCTTTCCTGGGTATTGCCTAAAAGCCTAAAACCACTCCAAAATAAAACATTTATTTTTATAAGCCAGAAACACAGCTTGCAATGAGAAGGACCTTCAATCACCGTATGATTTCTCTCCATCCAGCTTCTTTGCAGAAGTAATTAAAACAAAACGATCAGCCTTTAAATACAATGATCAGCCTCCCCGCCTTTAAATAAAAACAAACTATTGCTTCACCTCAAAGGGAAAAAGGTGAAAGCAAACACGGATGTCGAACGGATCGGATCAGCTGCTGGGATTTGCACAGACCCCCCCCCCCCCCCATTCAGTCGCTGTCGGTGCTCAGCTGCCCGCTCTCCCAGCGCTGCCCCATAGCGCTCTGGTGCCGCACCACCCGCGTGCTTTCCACCACCTGCGGAAACAGAAGACTTCTTTTTAATACAGAAGCCCTTGATTATTATTATTAATTAGTTATTTGAACAGCCTCCCCGCTTGCAACCAACGCTCCCAGCCCCGCGCTCCGCTGCCCCCCCCCGGCGGCTGCGGGACGAGCAGGGCCGGACTCAGCCCTCAGCCCCGCACCGCATCATGCGGGAAAACCCCCCCCGGACCCCCAGCACATTCAGGGCCGTACCTCCGTGTTGATTCTGTCAATGGGTTCGATGCCCGCGTACTGAGAAAAGAGAGAAACAAAAGTTGAGCGCATCCTGGGAAAAGAGGGAAGCGCATTTCACACCACCGGGTCACTCCCACCCCCACGTCTCACCTTGCCCTCCTCCTTCGTCCTCCTCCTCCTCTCTTCCGACGGGCTGCACCGCACCGAATCGGGGCCGGAGCTCTCGGAGCAGCTCAGCCGCAGCGGGGTGAAGGACGTGACGAGACTCAGAACGCCCGGCTGCTGCGAGGCCGGGACCGGCGAGCCGGACACCGAATAAGTGCCGCTGGTACCCGAGGCGGCTGCGGACAGAGAGAGAGAAAGAGACGCTGCGTGCGGAGCTCCTCGTTGTCCCTCCCTGGCCCTACAGCTGACGGCTCGCTGCCCGCAGCCCCGCACCCCGACGTGCCGTCCTGGCGCTGCGGGACACGGCACGGTGCGCTCCGGTCCCCAAACGAACACCGTCGGACTCGATGAACGGAGTCAGCCCTGCCCTTACCCGAGCTGTGCCTCGAACGGGAGCTCTCCCTGGACGTGCCGTCCCCGCCGTCCATCAACCGCCTCCTCCGTTGCTCCTGCAGCTCCTCCTCTCGCTGCAGATCGCTGCGGATCTCCTCCTCGATCAACGCCGAGCGCTGCGGCCTCCACGTGCGCAGCGTGTACTGCTCGTCCCGGCCGTGCTCACCGTCGGGGCTCCGCTCCCGTCTCGCCGCGCTTCGCGTCCCCATAGCGTCGGAGACGGAGATGCGGGGCTGCCAGAAGCTGAGGGCGAAATGCTCCTTGCGCAGGACGGGGCTCGGGGTGGAGCCGGGCAGCTTTCCTCCCTCGGAATCCTCCCTCGTCCTCGTGCCGGCGGAAGCGCGCTCGTACGGCCAGAGCTCATCCCGACCCCGTTGGTGCGGAGGGGTCACAGCGGGGCTGGAGAAGGCCTTCCCGGTGCGGGTGCCGTCGGTAAGGCTGTCTCCGGGGCTCCGAGGCCGCTCGGTCACCCGGCGGTTGGAGGACGGCTGCTGCTCCTCCTGCTCGAAAACCCTCCGGAGCTCGCCCAGCTCCTGCGGCGTCCCGCGGTCGTAGAGCCCCGGCAGCCTGCCCTGCCTCCGCAGGTCTTCCTCGCGTTTTGTTTCCTTTTCTATTTCCCGCTGGACGTTAAAGGATGCGCGGCCTTTGTCCTTCCCTTTCCTTCCCTGAGCCGGGGCCGCGTTCAGGGACAGCAGCGGTTTGGTCTGGATCTCCACCAGCTCGCTGCTGGACGTGAGCCTCTGCATGCCCCGCTCCTTCCATAGGCTCTCCTCCCTCTCCATTGCCCGCCGGATCTCCCTCTCGATGGGCGTCTCACCGCTGCCCTCCTCTGAGCCTCCGCCATCCTTCACATCCCCGAGGCCATTTGGGACATCGCTGCCATTGCTGCTGTATCCAGCACTGTACATCTCCCCCAGCCCCGAGTCCAGGTCGTCCCTGGACGATGCTCTGGCCAGGCCAAGTGCTTTCCCCGTGGGATGTGACACGTTGGTGTTACCCTTCCCATGGGCATAGCCCTCCTCCTTCCCCGAGGCCTGGTGCTGCACGCTGTACACCGTGTAGATGCTCTGGTCCATCCTGCCCTGTGTGGGCCCTGTGGTGTCACCACGGCCCCTCTCAGCCCTCGTGGTGGTGTCAGGGCTGTGCCACTCCTGCCTGGAAGTTTTGACCGTCACCTCCGGCCTTGGAGACGTGACGTACCCTGGGCTGAACAAAACACCAGGGCTGCTCTTCTCCAGCATGAGGAACTGCTGCCGCGCAGCCGAAAAGTTGATCTGCTCCCTATCGATGCTCTCTGGGTCCACAGGTGTCACAGCCCGGCCTGGGGAGGGTTTATCAAAGTAGATGGCAAAGGCACCGGGGACGCCGTGGCTTTGCCCACCTGCGGTGATGGAGTTCAGCTCATCCATGGAGCTCCACTTCTCAGCCATAGTGGAGCTCTTCCGCACCACTTGGCCCCGGATCACCTCTCTCCTTTTGTCCTCCAGCTCCTTTGCTTTTTCGGGGGAGATGTTTGGGGGTTGCAGCCTATATGGGTCTGGCTCATCATCCTCGTACATCTTGGAGGGCTTCCTCTCACCCCTGTAAGCCCTCAGGTCATACAGGTTCCCTGACCTCACCACCTCCAGTTGGGACTCCCTGTCTGGGGATGGGTTCCACACATCCTTCCCACTCTCCAAGAAATACGAGGGTGACTTCAGCCTGCTTTTCTGCTCGTAGCCGTTCTCCTTCTGGCTGCTGTAGTCAAATATATCGTCGTCTCCATCCATGGATGCATCACCTTGATAGGCATCGTTGTGGTCGCGTGTGTGTGGGAACTGGAAGACCATGTGCCGGGTGACCCTGTCCATCGCTCGGCCACTGTCAGCATCCAACGCTTTGCTGAGCTCTTCCTGGGGCTGCGTGGGCTCTGCACTCACCTGGAGGTGTCTGGAGTGCAAAGTGAGATCCTGCTGGCCCTATGGGTGGGAAAAACATCAGGTGGGGCACAGGGAGCAGCACAGCTCCCCCTGACCCAGAACATCCTCAGCGTCACTCCTATGAGCAACGCCCGTAGGCAGACGCCATCACATGAAATAATGATGCTGTAAAAATCCTTTGTTCCATTGACCCACAAATGGCAGTTCTTGGGCAGCAGTCGTTTGCAAAGGGAGCTGCCCACACCCACACCCACTCTTAACCTGTGGGCTGCCATGGGTACCACTGGGTACGTGGCCTCATGGCTGGGATATTTACTGGCGACGCCGTGCTGGGAATTTCTTGTGCGTTTATAGGAAGGAAACTCCAAATAACTGCAGTTATTGAAACGCTAAAGATAACAAAAATGATTTCAGGGCTCATAAAAATAGGAGACTTTAACCCATGTGTCACACAAAGGAGTAAACACCTGCCCTGACCTTGGCACAGGTCTTCCTGCCACTAACTGGGCTGGGACTGAATGAGAAAGCAGCTGCCAGGGCAGGGCAGGGTGGCACAGATGGGTCTCAGCCCTGCAGCACGCAATGCAGCATGCAATGCCTGCCCAGCCCTGTGCTGGGGGACACAGAAACCCAGCAGGAGCCAGGTGAGCAGCACCTCGTGCCCTCTGCTCTGCTGCATGCCTTTGCAATGCAGTGTTGCAGGTGATGCATTTCCCCCCCCCGCCCTGCTGGGGTATTTCTGCCCCTTTCGGGGGGAGGCAGCACCTGGGGATGGGCAGCACTGATGCCAATAGGAGCAGTTGGGGCATCAGAGGTGCAGCACGAACACGGCTCTGCTGGGAAGGGTCGCTCCTGGCTGTTCTGTGCCCCAGCTGAATTCCTGTAACCTCATTAATTCCCTGCCTGTAATTCATTATTGCTCTTTTACAGCCCATGGTGAACCAGGTAATGAAAACTCACTGCCTGCCTACACCTTATCACGTCAGGAAGGGGCGAAAGTCCTCACTGAGGGTGACACAGTAGCACCCAGCTGGCCTGACCCTGGTATGCATCGTGCCAACACATCCACGCATCCCATGCAAATGGGCATTCCTGCTCTCAGCCCTGCTGCTGTGCTGAGACACACAGGAGCAAGCTGGGGTGCTGCAGTCAGCCCTGCACCTGCACCACACGTAAGCTTGGGGTGCACACACACCTCCTGTGCCCACCCCATGTGAGCTGCCCCTGCCCTCAGCCCTCGCTCCTGCCCCGCCACGCTGCACTTACAGTCCTGGAGCCATTGGTGTGGGTGTCCCATGCCCTGGGCTGGCTGTGTAGGGTGCCCAGCTGGGCTGTGTGCTCTGGGGAGTGGCTCAGTGGTGCGGGTGCTGCGTGGCCCTGATAAGCTCAGCCAGCCCCAGTGGAGGAATTCCAAGAATTCAGCTGGGCTCATCGCTGGCCCGAGTTCAGCGTCCTGTTCCCAACCCCCCACGCCACCCACAGCCCTGTGCCAGAGCTCCCACGCCTGCTTCGATCACAGCACGCACTGACAGCTGATGCACCAATGCAGCAGTGTGCATTCATGCACCGACCACGCACTGCTGCACCGTTGCACCAACGCATTGCTGTGCTAATGCTCCTGCACACCTTCCTCCGGGCACCATCTGCCTTCCTGCAGCCACAAAAACCCCAGCAAGAGGTGGAGTTACAACTTCTCTGCTCCAGCCATGCGCCGTGGCTCTGAGGTTGGCTCAGCCAACCTGGGGTGAATCTCGAGCTGCTCCCCTGGGGCAGGGTGGTGGCATGGGGACACGGCTGCTGTGCCACCAGCATCCCGCTGCTCTGAGCCACGCAGGGCTGGAACTGCAGCAGCTTGGCCCTCTGAGCAGCCCACAAGCTGAGCAAACACACAGAGGGCTCTCACTCTCCTGTTTACACCGCAGGGCCTCTCCCGGCTCGGTGCTCACCATGCCAGCTGCCTGATAACCCCATGTTTGCACAGGTGGGGCTGGGCAGGCGCTGGCATTGGCATGGCAGCCTCAGTGCTCCTGGTCCTGCCATCAGCCCCCCTGTCCCTCTTCTTTCCTGGGGACAGCATCCCCTGCCAGCAGGGAGCCACCCTGTGTGAATACAGGAACACGGGGCCATCGTATCCAAAGGCTGAGGGCAGGATTGCAGTGCAGTGGCTGCGGTGATCTCAGTGCCCTGGGGCCCAGCAGAGCAGCACTGTCACCATCAGCTCTGTCCTGAGCCCAGCTCCCAGCACCAGCACCCAGCCTTGCACCAGGCACCATGGCTGACCCTGGGTGGTGCCCATTCCGTGCTCTGCTCTTCTCTTTAGGGCACGACATCCCCATCCTCATCCTGACTGCCCCAGTCCTGTTCTCACTGAACAGATCCCACCCATCCCACACAGCCCATCTCTCCCTGCCTGCTGCCCTGGGCCCAAGAGAATCAGCAGTGCCATACCCCACTGGTCCTGGCTGTGGAGCACTGGGAAATCCCATTTACCCCATCCAGCCCCGTACCACCCCACAGCTCCTATGGGAGCAGCCCAGCACCCCCTTACCTTGCAGATGGTGTCGGTGGCACGGCTACCTGCAGCTCTGTGTTTCCGGGAGGGAAAGCAGTGCCTGTTTTACTGTGGGGTTGAGACAAAGTCCACGCCAGCGGCCGTGGAACACCACACCCTGCAGTGGGCACAGCCGTGTGTGCACAGCCCTGGGGCAGCTCTGCCAGCGGGTTCAGCTGGGCACAGGTCCCAAATATGCCCTGGGATCCCGAGCATGACCTGATGCCAATGCTGCCCCCTGGATGGAATGAGATCCATGGGACCCCCACCGGTGTAGAGATGGGCAGAGAGGTGTAGCCACACAATGATGATTCCTTGAGGTCCATCCCCCAGCACTGTCCCCTTGGGATAATAGGTCCCCTACTGCCACATCCCCATCACTGTGCACGCAGCATCACGCCAGCATCACTCCCCTCCCAGCATTCCATAGCCCATCCATCCTCCTTTTCCTCCCCACTCCCCCTGGCAGCTGGCTGGGAATGGAGCAGTGCCATAAGGATGCCCACCCTCACCTGCACCCTGGGCTCCAGAGTGGCACAGAGGACCTGCCATGGCGAGGTGTACTTAAACATCTCCACTCCTCCGTGCTGCTGTGGCTCTGGGAACAGCCACCTCCGTGGCAGTGGCAGGGGATGCAGGGAGTGAAGGATCCGTGCCCAGCTGGCAGGAGGGGAGGGAGCAAGGGGTTGTATCCTGCAGCTGCCTGGCCAACTGCAGCTCTGCCTCCACCCTGGGCAGGCTCAGCCCCTGCACTTTGGGTACATGGGGCACTCGGTGCCAGTGTGGGGACCGGTGGGGATGTCCCACAGCCCTGCTCACAGCTCTGACCACCCAACACAGCTTCACCGTGCCTGCAGCGTGCTGAGCTGAGGGAAGTGCTGCACAAGGGGAGTGGGGAGACAGAGCCAGATGTGCTCCATAGCCTGCTGATGGATCTTCTCCATGGCACTTTGTGGGAATGGGATGTCCCATCCCCATCATCCCCATCATCACCAATTCCAGCATCCCCACCCTCACCCCAGCCCCTTCAAACCCCCCCCCGTGATGCTGAACACAGCTGAGGGTGCTTTGGTTGGCTTGCTCCCCAGTCAGAGGCAGAGACAGCGGGCTGGTTATTCACACAGTTTATTTGCTTGGTTCAGGTGTCTTACAAACAACAGGGGGGTGGGGAGGAAGGGAAACTTCAAACGGCTTCATCACAGGTAAAAAGCACGGGAGCGCAGGAAGTGCACTTCAGCTGAGCTGGGGGGGATGATGTGGGGCTCTGCAGGCTGGGGCTGGGGCACGGCCAGGTCCTCACTGCTGCTGCCCCCCAGCCTCAGCCCTGCAGGGCCCGGTTCTGCTCCTGCCTGGGGTCAGTGCTGGGCCCAAAGGTGACCGAGGAGCAGAGGGTGCTGAGGGTGGGAGGGGCCCTAAGTTGCGGTCAGCACCCAAGGAGGGGATGGAAGGAGGTGACATGCAGCCCCGCTGGGGACCTGGATCCCCAGGGATGAGTGGGGCAGATCTCCCCAGCACCCCATACCTAAGTGCTGGAACTGCAGGGCTGTGTCCCTGCTGGTGGCTCCCACAACAGGCAGCAGAGGCTCTGCTCTTGACCCCATGGGGTTCCACCTCTCCCGGAGGCTTTTGGCCAGAACTCAGGGATGTGGAAACAGCTCAGAGCACAGCCTCGTGCCCGTCAATAGCTGGTGGAGCATGGGATGCAGCAAGCACCTCATCCTAGGGCCAGCAATGGGGCTGTCCTGGGGAGGCTGAGGGCAGCACCCAGGGGTTAGACGGGACTCAGCACCCACAGAGGCCCCGCACCCTTCCTCCTGCCCCAGCAGGTCACAGTGGGGAGGAAACGCTGGTGCTGGTAGTGAGATCCCCGCTGGCGGCTGGGGCGCAGGGCAGGGAGCAGGGCAGCTGCCACAGAGCTGTGACCCCGTCCTTCACTGCACCACTGGCACAGAGACAGCACCTGGGTGCAGCACAAAAAGCCCAGAGCGAGCTGGGCTGGGGATCTGACAGAGGTGCTGGAAAAATGAGCTCTGCAAAGCTGCCAGGGCAGCTTCAGCCGTGGCAAGAGGGCACATGGTGCTGAGCCACGTCCCACTGCTGCTGAGCACTGTGAGCAGATTCCAGCTCCCATCCCATCCCTGTGGGCTGGGATCTGCAGCTGCCCCACCTCTGGCTGCCAAACCCGCACCCCTGGGTGGGCAGTGGGCACCCAGACACAGCTGAGCATCCAACACCAGGATGGAGGAACGGCCGTGGAGCAGCGGCGGTGGTGACATCGGTACCTGGTGGTGTCTGTGTGATCGGGGCAGGGATCTTCAGGAGAGCACAGCTGGGTCCAGGCTGGTGCCAGCGCCGGGGGAGCTGTGCCCGGTCCTTGGCCCAGCATCACAGCGCAGACAACAGCATGGAGCTGGATTGAAGAAATGAGTGCCAGAAGTGAAGAGATGAGAGCTGCCACGCAGGGCTGGGTGGGCACGGGCCCTCCTGGCTGCCGCCGTCTTCCGATGGTGGATGGGAAATAGTTGGAGGAAGGAGGGAAGGCTCCCGGGCGTCCCAGCAGGAGAGCGCCAGGGTGGGCAGGGCTGTGGGGAAGGGGCGGCGGGGGGTGTGGGGAAAGGAGAGGGAGGGTCTCTAATAAATATCACACGCAGCACTGGAGGGGTGTGCACGGAGTGGGTGTGGGGCAGGCGGGGCGATGCCGTGGCCTCGATGCGCTGCCGTTTGGTGAACGCTTTCCAAACACCGCGTTGGATTTCCCCAGTTCTTATGAAAAACAAGAAGGGCGCCGTGTCCGGTCAATAACCCTGTGTCCTGCGGGGAGCGGGCTCGGGGGGGGGGTGGTTCGGCGGGGGTCTCACATCACCGTGCAGCATTTGCAGCGCTGCTTCTTCGCGTCCATGTCTGGCTCAGCCTCCTTGGCTTCCATGGCGTTGGTGCCTGGTTTCTGCCCGCCTGGCACTTCGTCCCCCTGCAGCGGGGCGGCCGCCGGCTCCAGCGCGGTGCCGTTGGGCGGTGCGTGGTCCTTGCTCGCCGGTTCTGGCTTGCTCTCAGCATCCTCGATCACCACCAGCTCGGCTTTGATGGTACCCTCCAACCCCAGCACTTTCTTGGTCTCGTTCTCATCCTCCACGTTTTGGTAACCCATGAAGATCATGGTGACCGGCTGCTCCCGGCTCGGCTCCGCACCCTCCGTGGAGTTTTCCCTCGGCTTCGCCTGCAGCCCTGTGATCTCCCTCCGTGGCGTTGCCTTCTGGCTGGATGCGGCACTGCCTGGAGCCTCCCCGCTCGCCGTGGCCTCACCCAGGGTCACCTCATCCGCCTTGTGCAGGAGTTCATCCACCTCGGAGGAGCTGAGAGGCTGCGCTCCGTTCTGCAGAGCTCCATCCTCGGCACTCACCGCGTGCACCACTGCGGGGACAAGAGGAGGATGGTGAGGGGGGGGATAACAGGAGGGAAGCTTGGGGCTTGCCCCCACCACCCCCAACCCCTGCCCGATGCTCCAGCAATGCCTGAGGGGCTGCTCCCAGCCCTCAGTACCTGTGGAGCTTCAAAAGAGTGCGGTGTAAAGGCTGTGGCAGCGCTCTGCAGCACATCACCACCAACACCACCGCCAACCACAGCTGAGCACCCGGCTGCAGTGCATCCCAGTGCCCATGGGAGGGACAGAGTCCTGTGCTGCTGGGTGCTCACAGTGCTACCGTGAGGGATGCACCCAGCCCGTCACGTTTTCCACTTGACCTGGAGCATCATGTGATGAGCAGTGCAATAGCTGCAGAACCCACTCGGTGGAGCAGTAGATAATAAGCAGGAGGATGTGGCACGGCTGGGGTTGCCCTCCGAGGTTGCTCAATGCTGAGTTGATCCCTGGGATTGGGGGGGTGCCGGGACCCCAGGCAGTGCAGGGTCTCACTTTGCTGATACAGGTGATGAAGGTGACGGAGGTGATGAAGGTCCCTCCCTCCCCAGGGAGGGCATTGCGGAGCAGGACCGGCTGTGGTGCTTTGCCACTCGCTTGGGGATGCACTCAGTCCACAGATCCCAGGGTTTGCACAGCACCTGGACACGTTCCTCAGCTCTGACGTCGGTCCTCAGTGCTGACACAGCTGTCCCTTGGTTCCACCAGCCCCATCTGAGCAGGTTCCCCAGAGCAGGCACCGCTCCCTAAAGCTGTGTTTTCTCCCCTAAAGCTGTGTCTTCTCCTCACCCTGGGGACAGGTTCCCTGCTGCCAACCTGGGCACTGTGGAGCCACGGGGTGCCCCAACAGCTCAGTTCTGTTCCCTTCCCCAGACAGAGGTGCCCACGACAGCGGGATAACACGGTGCTGATGCCCCTTCCCTTGCTGCTGGAATGCACTTCTGGGCCTTCAGATGTGATGAATCCTCTGCTCTCCAGCAGCACAGACTGATGTGCTGCCCCTGGGACGGTGCACGCCATCGAATGGCTCCACACCATGTGGGATGGGGCACAAGATGTTGCCCTACAGAGCCAGCAAGGACAGCAGGAGCTGCTCCAGCCCTTCCTCACCCTGCTGCCCACTGGGATGCTTGGCAGCTGGTCCCTCATCCCCTTCCCTCTGCTCCTGAATCCTGCTGGAGGTGCAGGATGGGGCCGCCGTACCTTTTAGCTCATCCTCGTATACTTTGATCCCTTGCACACAGTGGTTCTGGGGGAGAAGCGTGGTGCTGGACAGGACTTTGGTCTCTCCAGTCACTCTGTCCTTCTCCACCGTGATCTCCACTGAGTACATGGCTGGGACACAAAGAGCACAGTGAGCATTACAGCCCCACAGCTCCCGAGCAGCAGCGGGTGGGCGCAGCGGTGCGGTGCAGTGCTCAGCAGAGGTAGCAAGGCAGCAGGCTGCAGCGAGGAGGAGTGAAGGCAGAGGCAGATGTGACATCCCAGGTATGGCCCTCCTATGGGGACCCACGAGGCCATCACTGTCCTGGAGCTGCTGGCATCCCCTTACCTCCACAGGTGCTGCCTTCTCCAGGCTGGCACCCACCTTTGCTCCAGAGGGCATTAAGGCAGGTGGCCACCATATCCGTCTGTCTGTCAGGCCTGAGTGTGGAGCCAGGCTTGTGCTGGTGGGATGCAGCACTGAGGGTGAGCACTGCGCTTCATGGGACGGCCGTTCCTGGGCATCATTCCTTCAGCTCCCTGCCTGTCACCTCATCCTGGTGATGCTTTGCTCCAAAAATCCAAAGCTGAATTATTTCTCCTCTGAGCCATCGACAGATCTGAGCAAACCTCTCCAGGAGCAGAGCTGGCTGCAGCTCTGTGGCCCCAACTGCTCCCATTGCCAAGCTCAGGCAGCCCCCCCCCAGCCCTGGCCCCACATCATTCTGCTCCCTCGCACCAAGAAGCAGCAAACAGAGCAGGAGGAAAGGATTAAACCAGAGCAGAGACATGGAACAGAGGGAGAAGAGTGGGGACCCCAAACAGCGAACCAGCCGCAGGCTTCCAGCAAAAAATGAACCATCTGATGGCAAATAAATGACATTCTCTGCCCCAGGCTCGGAAACTCATCGAGCGGTGGGGATCGTTGGTGGCAGAGGGTGGGCTGTGCATGGAAGGCAGAGAGCTGAGAGGTGCTGCAGGGCGGGAGGAGGGAGCAGTCCTCACGTGGAAGTGGGCACGTACCTGCCTTCATCATGTCAGTGCCTTGCACCGCCTTCATGGGGCTGCTGGAGACCTTCTTCTCAGCTGGGAACGGAGAGGAGAAGTGGCAGACTTAGGTGAAATGATGCCCAGCTATCCGTGTGTGCTCCATGTACCCTGGGATGGGCACTGGGGTGGATGGGGCCTCTTCTATGGCTACCACATGGATGGGGTCCCCCAGCCACAAGACATCACGGGGAGATGGATGGGGATGTGGGGATGGGTTGAGATGGGGACATTGGGATGGGGATGTGGGGATGACACCGCCCTGCTCCCCTGCCCAGTCCTGCTGGTGCCCACTCCCAGCCCAGCACGAGGGTCCTGCTGCCCCAAAAGAGGGAAAAACCACCAATTCAGCATCCAGTGTCACCTACCTATGGCTGTGCCCAGGGGACTCTGCAAAACAGAAGAGAGATGACACGAGCTGTGGATGCACCATGCATTCACTGTTCTGCACACCCAACCCCAATCCCTGCCCTGCTTCACCCCCTCTCGTCCAGATCCTGCAGGAGAGCAGCTGTGCCCACCTTCTGCACGTTGGGGATGTTCTCTGCCTTCTCCTCCTTTGCTGGTGCCACCACCTCAGCCAGGTTCTCCTTGGTAGACGTAGCAGAGCTGCTGTTCTCCAGTGACTCCAACTCCCTCTCCAGCCTGAGGGAAAATCAGGGGATGTGAGGCTGTGCTGGGACCACAGCAGACCTGCAGGGTTCAGATGCAATCCCCAGCTCTGGGGTTGTGTTACTGAGAACACACAGAGCCTCAGAACAGCTCAGCACAGTGCTGTCAGGATGAGGATTCCAGCTCCATCTCCCACCCTGGGCTCTGAATCTCACGGGATTCACCCCTCTCACCAACCTGTGCCAAAACAACCAGACCTGCTGCTACCTTGAAAACAAAACCAAACCCAGCCAAGTGTCCACCCTGCTGTGACAGTGTGAACATAAACCCTCCATCTGCTGCAGCCCTGCAAGCGTAGCCATGCAGGGGTTCTGCAGGGAGACCAGTCCTGCCCAGCTCCAAACTGGGGACCAGAATCAGTGCTGGCAGCGATTGTAGGGAAGGCACAAAATAACCCCCCTGGTCCATCAGGCTCTCTGCTTTTTCTCTCTCCATGTCCCTGTTTCCATGTGCAGCAGGGGCTGCATTGCCTACAGCAGCCCTTCAGCTGGGCACATCCCCATCACAGCCTTCAGCATCTCTTTCCACTTGTTGGAACAGCTCTGGACCAGACCTGCATCTGTAGGACCTGAATTTGCTGAGGCCAATCCCACGTAGTGACGAAGCCCAACCCATCACACACAGTGCCAACAACTGGTGGCACGGAGTAGTGTTACTTCACTCAGGTTTTGTGCCCAGATTCATTAACCCTGTGCAAATTTCCCAGGAAAAACAAGAGTCCATTCATTCCTGACCATCAAACCCAACCAAGAGCCACGTGGCCCCACAGGGACACAGCAGGGATTCTGCAGCTTGGAGCCCATGTGAATCAGTGCACCTCTGTCCACACTGTCCCCCTCCCTTTGCTTCACATCACCCTACAAAATGCCCCTTTCCCTCCGAGCCCACAGGAATGCACTGCACCATTACACCAAAACAAAGGCCCCTTCGTGCCTGAGCCAGCCCTGCAGTGCTGCTGGGCAGTGCAAAGCCCGTTTTACCTCTGGATGGTTTCTTCCAGCTCCTTGGTCTTCACCTCATCTTCTTGCATCTGCTTCTTCATCGCCTCATCCTCCTCAGAGGCAGAGGATGGGGCTCCCTCCAGCAGCCATCTCTCCCGCAGAGCCTTGGACTGGGGGAGCACAGAGGGTCACAATCACACCACCCTCTTTGCTGGGGGTCCCAACGCATCCCTGCAATACACTGGGATCCCTGGGGAGGGGGGAGGAATCATCCTCACCTTGAGATGCTGCAGCTGCCGCCGGTCATCCTCCAGCTGCCTCCTTTTGTTCTCAATCTCTGTCTGACGTTTTCGCTTCTCCTGGATGGACACAGAGCTGGGGTCAATGCAGGGTTGGGACAGCACTGGAAACTGCTGGGGGGAAACCTCCATCCCAGCACCTCTGGGAGCAGAGAGGGTGCAGAGCATGGGCTGTTCCCTGCCTCTAAATGTCACCTTTCCCCAGCCTGGACCTGCTAAGCGTGAGCCGGGCAGCGAGGGGAAAACAGCCCTAGGCGGTCCCTTCCCCGACCCCCCCCCTCTGCTGCACATCCTGGGTTCGGTCCAGATTGCTTTAGCAGAGTCTGTCCCAGTCCAGGGAAGCGTCACCCTCTCTTTTTCTCTTCTGGCCCAGAACAATTTGCTCTTTGTGAGGCACAGATCAGCCGATAGCGCGCGCGGGGCTGGGAGCTGGCAGCAGGGGAGCTGCTATAGAGAGCAGGGGAGCTGCTATGGGGCAGCAGGGGAGCTGCTATAGAGAGCAGGGGAGCTGCTATGGGGCAGCAGGGAAGCTGCTATGGGGCAGCCATCCCCTGCAGAGCTGCATCACACACAGCACTCAACCCTTGGGAGAAGGCACGGGAGACCCTCACGCTCATTTCCTTCCCACTCAAGGCTCATTAATTCTTCATGAATTAACCCGGCTGCCAGTTGTGCCCTGGGTGCAGGACTGAGCCCTGGAGGAGCTGCCATTGGGCTGAGGGCATCGCTGTGTTGGTGCCACCCTCTCACCCAGCTGGGACTCACCGCGATGGCCTGCAGCCTCTCCTGCTGAAGGGTGTTGGCCTCTACAGCCCTGCAAGAGAGCAGAGAGAAGCTGTGAAGAGCAGTCGCCCGCACAGGGAGATGTGGGGAGTGTGAATGGGGACATTGTGGAGCCAGACAGAGCGCGCAGACAAAGGCCAGGCTCTTCCCTTCTGCTTCCTCTCCTTCCCTCTGCTGCTCTGAAGCCGAGCGCTGCCCCAACGCATCTCCTCCTGGCACCCAGATCCTCTTTGTGCTCCTTTTTCCTCTGGGGCCGAGCACTGCTGACAGCCCACGACAGAAAGGTTGGAGAGGAGCACTGCTTCTGGCTGCTTCCGCTCTTCTGGCTCACACTTTCCATTTCAAGCCTATTCCTTGGCTGCTGACACCTTTCCTGCACACTGACCTTTCCAGGCTGTGCGCACAGACAGACACACAGATCACGCACAGCGTGGCCCAGCTGTGCTACCCAGCACCAGCTGCAGGCACCTGCCTGGGGGGGGGGGATCTGGGGAGGCTTTGATGGGAGAGGAGCAGGCTGGCTGGGTGCCAGGTGATGCTAACGAAGCAATTAACTGCGGTGGTAATTGGGGCAGGAGGCTCAGAGGTGTTGTAAGGCGATGGCTGGTTGCCATTCGTTTCCCATGAGCCTGGGAAGGGGTGGGTGGGTGCATGGAATGGGGTTTGGAGAAAGCGGGGTGAACTCTGGGGCTCCTGAGCACGTGGAGTGTGGGCACCACAGAGGCTGCACAACCCAGCAAGGAGCTCCAGCCCCAACCCCTGAAGCTGCTCCAGCAGATGATGCTGAGCAGAAGGAGGTGGCAGGGAGAGTTCTTTGGTTTAATTTCTACAGGCGGTGATAAAGTGCAGATCCATTTTCACATCTCCCAGGAGTTTCTGCCCTGGCTGAGATCATTGGAGCCAGGTGACCGAGGCTGGAAGGACAGCAGGACACACTGCCTGCAGATCCTGTCCTGTACACACCCAGCTGGGCCCAAGGGCTTTGCGATGCTCAATTAAAGGCAGAGCAGACAACCCTGCCTTACAGTGGCCGCGCAGCTCAGGGCTGCTGGCTTTGGTGGCCCAAAACATTCCCAGTTCAACTGGGGTAAATGGGGACAGGGAGGCATGGCAGTGCTGTATCTACAGCACACAGCAGGGAAAGCCATTGGTGAGGAGCCAGTGCCAGCAGCTCAGGCTGTGAGCTCAGAGGGGACCAGCACAGCACCCAGAGCTCAGGGCCAAAGCACCCCACGATAACCATCAATGCATCTCTTTCCAACCCCCCCTCGGGCGGTGCCGTGCTGAGGCTGTTTCCCTCCTTCCCACCCCAAGCAAAACGTTTTCACGGCGTGCAAATGATTGCCACTTTCCAGAAAGCCCCACAAAAACAACAGGGATGTTTCCTGATGGAAAAGTGAGAAGCGTGACGCCCCACGGTGACCTCCACCCACCATCACCACCTCTATGCTCATGGCTCAGCTCCAGCCCAGCACTGGGGCTGCCCATGTGTGCTGTGCACGCAGAGTTCTTGGCAGAGAACGAAATTGAGAGCAAAACAAACGCGATGGGAAAAGTGCTGCACTTATTTTGGGGCAGTTTGAGGTGAGGCTGTGATGCTTTGAGCACACGTGCCATCAGCTGCCCCATTGCCATCCTAATGCTGCGCCCAATGGAACATCTGTGAGCCCCATCCGTGCTCCATGTGCTGCTCCTCACCCTCAATGGCTCTGCCCTGCACCTGCACCAAGCCATCAGGACAACAGCATTGGTTTCAAATTGCAAAACTTGGAGATGGAGCTGTGACGAACTGATGACAAAACAAGACGCACCGAGCAGGGAGATGTCAGGGCTGCAGAGCAGGCAGGCAGCAGCAATCCCCAGGCCCTGTAACACCCACGTCACGGCTCTAACCCTGCCACAGGCAGCAGCCCAAGAGGTGAAACATTCCCCTTCCCCCTCCAAGAGTGAGATCCAGGACTTCAAGTAACCCCTGGGCTCAGGCAGCTGGGATGGCTCCATGCACAGAGGTTGCAGGGAGGAACTCGTTGGCTCCCCATCGCCCTTCCACACACTGGAGGGGCTGTGGAACCACACTGGCAGCAGCCCATGGCCTCAGGGTGCCCCATGCCAGGGCATCCACCTGTTCCAGAGCCAGTGGTGCCCTCTGAGCCCAGCTTTTCACATCCCAGACTCAGAGGGCTTTGGAATGAAGCCTCTTTCTCTCCTGGATCTCGCACTATTCGACTGATCCAAGCTTTTTCAGCGTTCCTGAAACGTTCTGTTCTGCTTTTCTTCCTCCATCCTCTTTATTTTCCATTATTTGCTAAAGTTTCTGCATTCCCGGGGAGAAAGCCAGAAATCTTCCTGGCCCAGGGAAAGACACAAAACAGGCTGGATGCCCCTCACTGCACCGCATCAGCACCAAACTCCACGCACCCAACCCAGCACCTCTCCATCACCCTAATATCCTGAGAGACAGAAAAGGGGCAGAGCCTGAGCCTGGTGCACGTGGGGATGGGGTGAAGAGATGGAAGGATGGAAGGGATCCTACAGCCATCGTGCTCCGATGGAGGCTGGGGGCTGATCAGAGCCTCCGGGCGGGTTTGGGGGTGGGAACCCACACTCGGATTAAGCTCGAACAGCTCGGAGTGGCCGCACCTCCCTCCGTTTCCCTCCCGCAGCTCACGGCCGGGCCGGCGGATGCACGGAGCCGGGAGGCGGCTGCCCTGGCAACGTCACCATGGCAACGTCACCATGGCAACAGCGCCATGGCAACGCGGACGAGACGGCACCCGGCCGGGGGATGCGCGATGCGCTGCGCTGCGCTCCGACCGCCGCGACAACGGGACGGAGCCGGACCGGCATTCGGAACCTGTAAGGCTCCCGGGAGACCGCAGCCACGCCGGTGTGAGCTCCAAGTTACGCCGGGATACTACGAAGGGTTGGAAAGGTGACCCCAGTGGCACCGGGTGCACGGTTACCATCCTCCTCGTGAATCACAAAGGCAGAAAAGACACCCGAAAAGATCCGCCCTCATCCCCCCTCCACTTATTTTCACCAGGTCTCGTGAGCTCCTGCAAATAGATTCATGCTTTTCTGCCCGGTGTGTGCAGGTCTCAGCTCCGCCGATCCCAGGGCAGCTCCTCAAGCTGTTGATGCACTGCGTGGCTGTGGCACGAGAGATGATGATGAGATGGGATGCAGGAGGGACCGAGCCTTTGGAACTCACACCTGCAGCAGCAGCCCTTGGATGGAGCTGCACACCCACATGTGAGCACACACACACCCCATGCACGCCCCGTGCTCCCTCCCTGGGCTCTCCAGCTCTTTCCAGCCCTGCTGATGCCGCTGTTTCCTCCCATCACAAGGGAAGCCCATGACCTTTTGTCTCCTCCCCGCCTGACATGAAACAATAATGTTTATTTGCCTTCCTCTGTTTTTTTCCCATTAGCTCATCCAAATGTGTGAAGAGCCGTTTCAAGCTGCTCCTCCACACCCCCCCCCCCCCCGACCTCTGCTCCATTCCCACCAGCTCAGCTCCGAGACAGAAGAGAAGGAAGGGAGAGGGCTCATCCCAAGTCAAACTCCATCCTGCAGCCCTGGGAAGATGAGCACCGGTACAGCTGGTGGCAGCACGGGTGGCAATAGAGGGAGCAGCACTGATTTACACCACTGTTCCTATGCCAAAAGCCAGACCCCAGAGAAATTGGGTCCAGAGTGCTGCTGCTGCAGCAGGGAAACTACAGCCCCTGATGTGCTGCTGCTCACAGCGGGGTGCAGATCAGAGGGACAGCCCACGTCTAGCAATGAATGACAGTAAAGGCAAATCCCTCCCAGCAGGCTCAGGAGGGAATGGATAAAGCTTTGCTTGGGAAGCAAGCAGCAGAAAGGGGATGCCAGGTCCCCCAGCTGCTTGCTTTGAGCCACACCAGCTCCACTGCCTGCACAGCCCCATCCTGAGTGGCTGCTCTGGGAGGAGATGAGGTGGGAGGAGGAGATGGCAGCCCCAGGCTCCCGAAAAAAATGCAGGATGCATTAGAACAAGCAGAGCTGCCTGATTGATTCTTCAGGCTGAGACGTGGGCTGGAAGTGCCAGGAGAAAATGGATCCTCTGAATATTTGATGAACAGAGGCTCAAGGAGGGAGTTTGATTGGAAAATTACAGATCTTTCAAACAATGGTTCAAGTGCCCTCCAAACACTTGGGTTTCCAGCTCCCTTCCAGTTAGAGGAGCAAGGCTCCACGAGGAAACACCCACACGATTTATGAATGAAGCAGAGCTCCCCACACCTGGCAGCACTCAACCCACTGAGGCCAGCAGCCCAGCAGCTCCAGCACCAACCCAGGGATGTGGAATTCAGGTCCTGCCATCACTGGGGTCGCTTTGGCTGTATCCCCAGTCCTACAAGGCTGCCATGAACACCGGGGCACACGAGGCTCTATGGAATACATGGGGATGTGGTTCACGTGCAGAGTCCTGCCTGGACACTCAGCCCAGAGCTCTGCTCCCTGTCCCCAGCCTCCATCCAGCTCCTCTGCACCAGGAAACACCTGCCAAAGCACAGCCAGCATTGTTCCCCACCCCGACAGCAGCTCCAGGGCTGCTGAGGACTCATCCTCATCCCTGAGACTGGCTTCTGTCTGGGGCCCAAGGGGTTTGCTGCCTCACAGACGGGTGCAAGCAGTAAATACAGACTCAGCTCAGGCTTCCTGAATCCACCTCTGCCTCCAGCCCTGAGCTTTCCGCCCTCCATCAGACCCCAGCCCTTGTGCACGTCCTTTCCCTTTCCCCTGCATGGGGGTAAGTGGCTATTTCTGGCCAGGAACAAGGAATGCCAGCAGCAGTTTCCCAAGGAAACCCAATCTTGCTTCAGTTCCTTCCCCACCTCATGCACTCCTGAACTCTGTGCCCCTGCTCCCCAGGTGCCATTGTGTGGCTGTCTGCAGCCAGGTTTTATGGCTTCCTCCAGAACACTGGGAACAGGGCTTCATTGGGTTTTGCATGTCAACACAGGTGCACCGAGGGGAGTGTAGGACCACGAGTCCCACCCCAAAAGGAGTGCCCCAGGTTACCCTAAGGGCAGAAATATCCCTTCTCCCCTTCTGTGAGGCTCCTGTTCAGAGCTGGAGTGATGGAGAGGGCAGGACCAGGAGAGCAGCTGGCTCCCAAGGAAGAAACAGCAAGGTGCAAAGATATCAGGAGGAGCTATCAGCAGCCAGAAGTGGAGATGCTAAACCTCCAGCTACTCAACAGCAACACTAGCAGGAGAAGCAGAAGACATAAGAGCAGCCCTGATGGGACCAGCAGAGCCTTTTGTAAGAGCCAGAAGCTTTTAACCAAACCTCCTTTGGCAGCAGCAGCTCCTGGTGTCCAGCACCCTCCTCCAGCTGCTGCCAAAGCCAAGGGAAAGCAAGAGCCAACCTCAGGAACACACTTCCCAGCACACATCAGCAACCACAGAGCCAGGCCTACGTCTGGGGAGCCTTTGGCCATGGGACCCCACTCATCCCATGACTTTCCTAAGCCCCCATCCCAATGACAAGGGTGTGAATTTCACAGAGCACACCCGACCCTTGGTGAAACCCCATGCAGGAGCACTGGGGCTGCAGGTCTGTCCATACACACAGGGAAAACACGTCAGCATTTCAACCACCACCGACTTTTACACTTGTATTCCAACCCAAAATCTCAAGATTCATCTCCATAAGAGCCAAAACCTGAACGACCAGAAGGGGCTGCACCAAAGCTGCCCAAACAGAAACTCTGCATGCTCTGGTTCTGCTTTGCTGCTCAGCCCCACACTCTCACCTTCAGGGCACATTTCCCTAGCAGGGTCTGTAGTCACGAGAAGAAGGAACAATCTGGTATTTCCAGCACACAAACAAAAGCCCCAACACAGCCCTGAAGGACTCCTTGTCCCCTGCTGACAACCAGCCAGTAGGATCCATCCTACAGCCTCCAGTGACAGAGGGGCTCAGCACAGAGGAGCAGAGCTGTCACCTATGCTGTCACCCAGGAGCTGACCCCCACCCCGTTTCCACCCCCCAGACCCCTATCTGAGCATAGTAAACCAGGGCCCAGCCTTGACAGGAGGAAACAAGCACCCCAAGCCCTCCAACATCCCTTTGGGGCTCCCCCAAACTGGGGCTAAATGGCAGATGGTCTGAGCCTGTTGAGCACTCAGTGCTTCGTTAGCAGGCAGCTGGTTAATCAGCGCAGGGCAAGGTGCCCACAAGGAGCAGACAGTCAATAACCCCTGGGTTGGGTTGGATGGGTTCCCCTGGAAAGACCTCAGTGCCAAATCCAGGAGATGCTGGAGAGAAGCAAAAAGAAGCAAAGGGCTGCAGAGCCCCGTCCTCAGCTCCGATCCTGCAGGTTCCAACCGTGCAGGGCAGGGCCCCACCGCAGCACACAAAGAAGGTCAGGGAGCATTCCTCAGCTCCCGAGGGGTCTCTCCCCAGCACGATGAGGGGGTTGTAATCCCCGCTCCAAGCCGGGCCCTTCGGCACCGCGTTCAGAGGGAGGGGTCCGCGGGCTCCCAGCCACCCACTCGCCCCCAGCTACACGCAGCAGCAACAACAGGTTCAAAACAGAAAAATAAACGCCCTTCCCATCCCATCCCCCCAATCTCTCCCCCCCCCCACCGCCTCCCGCACCGCTGTTTGCAGACGCTCGAGCCCCGCAGCTCTCCTACCCGCTCGGGGCCTCCATCCACGCACCACGGGTGGTCGCTTCGGCGCCCCGCAGTAGGGCAGAAACCGAGGGGGGTTGGAGCCGGGGGGGCTGTATGAGCACTATGGGGGTCTGAGCAATCGCCATCGGGGGTTCCGCAGCCCCTCGGTGCGGGTTCCAAGCCCGCTGTGTGGGGACGCGCCGTGATTCAGGGCCCCGACCCGCAGCATGGGGGGATGCGAGCCGCACGAGTGGGGTGCGGGATCCCCGCGCCGAGCGGCGATGCGAATCGATGCGAGCGACTTCTCGACCCTCCTTCAACGGGTCCCCGCAACCCAACCGGGGGGGTCCCGAAACCCGGCACCCGAGGGCCGCCCCCACCTCGGCACTGCGGTGCGCAGCACGGGGAGCCCCGAGGCCCGGTGCGGGGGTCCCGCGGGGAACGGCTTCGGTACTCACTCCATTTTCCAGGCTGGTTCTGCTGGGTCGTGCCTGGCGAGGCGTGGCGGAGCGTGGCCGGCAACCGCCGGCGTCCCGGCGCTCAGGGCCCGGCGGGCGGCGGCATCCCCGGCGGGGCTGCGGGATGCGCAGGGATGTCGGGGCCGCGCCGGTGCTCCCGCCTCCCGCACAGCTCCGTCTGCCGGGCGCGGTCCGCCACTGCCACCGCCCCTCACCCGGCCTCGGGGCGCGGCGCTCCCCGCCCGTCTCTTCTCTTTGCCGCCGCCTCGCCCGGGCGGCCCCGAGGCTGCTTAAAGGGGTGCGGGGGTCCCGATCGGGGGGAGCGCAATGGAGGGGTCGCGGGTGCTGCCCGAACCCCCCCCCCGGGGATGGAGGGCGGGGGCAGGAGGGGTGCAGAAGGCTTTGCTCCCGACACCCGCATCCTGAAGCCATGAGGGTGCCGACGGCACTCCTCCCCCCCGGGTTATTTGCCCGGGTTATTTGCTCCCACTGCCGGCTCCTCCATTTCCCGATGACGGTTGCATTGGGTAAACTCTGGCAAACTGACACAGGAAGCCCAGGGCAAGTCACAAACCACGGTGGGATTAAGAAATCTGCCCACCATTGGCACGAGAGCTTCTTAAATCCAGCTCTGCAGCAGGGACACCCCGGCTCTCCGACCCCCCATCCCTTCGAGCTGGTACCCATGGGGATGCAGAGCAGGAGCAGCAGCTGGTGGGGATAAAAGGCAGCACAGCTCGCAGCACCAAGCTGCCGTCAGACCTGGGGACATCCTGGGAGATGTCCCTGGGCCACGGCGGGGCTCTGTTCTCACTTGCGCCCTCTGTGCCTTGGGGGATTTCATCCCAGTTAGCTCGAGGCATGAGAGCAACCAGGCACGGGCTGGGAAGCCACACTGCTTTCTCTCTTCCTTCTTTCCCAGCAAGCAACCTCTCCTCCACCCCAGGGAAAGCTGCTAGGCAGTGCCACAGGCCAAGCTGCCCCCACAGCTCTGTGACAGCAAAACCAACCCCCCTTAGCATTGCATATCTCCATTCAAAATGATTGCACAAGGCAGCAATACTGAGAGGAGGAAGCAGAGGGGTATCCGCCGGTGCCCATACAGCGGCTGTGCCCACAGCACCACCCTGCAGGGTTATTTAACCCCCCCCCCCAGCCTCAGGTGGCCTCACAGGAGGTGGTGGTGGCCCACTCTGCACCAGCATGCTGGCTGCTCTGCTCATCCTCAGCCTGGGGGTCTCTGCGCTGGGTCCAACAGGTGATGGGAAGGCTGCAGCTGGGAGGGTTGGGAGCAATGCTGGGGACTTTGCGTTCACGGGCAGTGCTGGGTGTCCGAACCCCACCCTGGTTGGTGACCACGTGCACCCACCAGGTGCTCACAGCAGTTGGGTCATCGGGGGAAAGGCAGTGGTGCCACACTCGCGGCCCTTCATCGCCTCCATCCAGATGGACGGGCAGCACTTCTGTGGGGGCTTCCTGGTGTGGCCCAGGTGGGTGATGACAGCTGCCCACTGCCCCGTTCCCAGGTGAGATGTTTCCCCCGGGTCCCATTCACATGGATATCCTCACCCTGGAGCAAACCCCCGTTGCTCAGCTCTCTCCCCAGGCTCCCCGTCCCCTCTCCCTCTCCGAGGTCTCCCATCCCTCCTCACAGCTCCCCCATAGGCGCAACCCCTCCGTCCGTGTGGTGCTGGGAGCGCATAGCCTGGAGCAGCCCGAGGAGTCCCAGCAGGAGTTCGGTGTCGAGGAATCCATCCCGCATCCCTTCTACGACCCTCGGACGGTGGACAACGACATCCGACTGCTCAGGGTGAGCCTCGCTCCCGGTGCCACGGGCTGGGCTGGGGACCGACACTAGGTGTCAGTGTACTCCGGAGAAGCGCTGCCCCCGGGATGGATGATGCCCGCACTCCGGGCACCCCCAGCCTCCGGTGCGCACTGATTCCATTTGGAAAGGTCGGGACATGGGAGCACGCTGGGGGCTCAGTGGGGCAGTGGGAACCGGGCTAGGAGCCCAGGAGCAGCAGGGAGGGTCTCTTCCTTGGGATCTGTGTGGAAGAGGATGGGAGCCATGCCCAAAAACTCCATGCCCAGCTGAACCACACGGCCACGCTGAACGCCTTCGTGAAGCGCATCCGCCTTCCCCGGCCACACATCGACCTGAAACCCGGCACCCTCTGCTCCGTGGTGGGTTGGGGGGACATCTCCAACTACGGCGAGCGTCCCATTCAGCTGATGGAAGCCAACACCACCATTGTCAAGAGGAGCCTGTGTCAGACCCTATGGAAGGGCCGTGTCTCAGGCAATATGCTGTGCGGGGCCAGCCGCAATGCCACGCTGCAGGGCGTCTGTGCGGTGAGTGCCACGCATCCACCCCAACCCTCCCAGCCTTCCCGGCCCGTTGGGCTGCTATTAATCCACTCCCCATCGCAGGGTGATTCTGGGGGACCCCTGGTCTTTAAGGGGAAGGTTTATGGTGTCGTCTCATTCTCCGGGGAGAGATGTGGGGACCGCCGGTACCCCGACATTTACACCAGGATCTCCAACTACATCGACTGGGTGCATCGCGTTGTGCTCAGGCATCGCCAGCCCCATGGGCAGAAGAAGCATAAAACGGGCCCAGAGGAGGCAGGGGGGGACCAAGGAGCAGCGGGGTGGGGAAAGCCAGGCCTCCCACATCCCCCTCCAGCTCCAAAGGCTTTGATGTTCAATGGGAACTGACACCAGGGCTCATCACTCCTGCCTCAGTTTCCCTACGTGCTCCAAGGCAATGCGGGAGGCTGATGGTAATGAAGAGCTCAGCATCCCCCCAGCTGCACAGAGAACCCCAGTGCCTCACTTCCCCCCTTGCTGCATCACCATTTTCCTCTCTAAATAAAACCTCATTCCCAGACCTCTGTCTATTTGTTCTCTCTCTACCCATCTCACTTCCACTTCCGATGGGGCTCCAGCCCAGCTCTGGTGTAGGAGAAAACCCCACAGACCCTCTCCCCTTCTCCACCCCACCATAAGCTCACCCTGATCCTGCCACAGTCTGCAGAAACCCTGCAGGGACAGACTGAGGGACAGCCTCACCTACTCACAGCCCTGCAGAACTCAACCCCAGCTCCCTGCCCCCTTTAATTCCACCTTGGGTGGCTGATCCCAGAAGTGCTGTTTGAGGCCACCCTTAATCCTGCCTTGCCCGAGGCAGCTGCTGCCCACCTCCTGCCTTTTCCAGCTGTCCCTTCTCCTGTCCTGCCCCTGCTGCCTGTTGTTGGTGCTGGGAGGATGGACAGTGCCCTGTTGGGATCGTGGGCTTGGTGCTACCCCACAGCCCAGCTTGCCCCAGGACTGGGGTTCCATGAATGGAAATGCAGAGAGGAGAGCAGGAGCAGACCCTGCTCAGGACCAGGCACTGCTGTGAGCCAGGATCTGCACACAGGCACTGTCACCCATGGAGCATCTCAGCAGCCCCATCCCATCCCACACCACCCCTTCCCCATCACACCATGGGATCTCCACGTTATATGAACAGCCACATCCCAAAGCCATCAGCTCCCAGCATACCTGCTCTCACCCCTACAGGCAGATGGGATTGGGATGCTGCTGTAGGGCTCTGACTTTGCACACCTCCCAGGGATGGGGCCAAGCAATGACCCCAGGGACCCAGAAACGTGTATGAGCAGCAGTGTGACCTCTGCCAACACACACACAGCACAGGACTCTCTCCCAGCTCTGCAGCCAGCCCTGGGGACAGCTCAGCCATTCCCTGCTCCCAGCTGTTTATCTGCCAATTGCTGGCACTCTGCAAAATGGCACAGGTCATCCCTCAGACAGCGGTGCAGGGCACAAATTGCAGGGCATGGCCAGCACACCGAGCTGATCCCAGAGAGCAGCCTGCAGCCCTCATGGTCTCTGCAGCAGGGAGCCCAGCAGTGGCTTTGGGGACACCTGGGATGCCCAGCAGAGAGAGGATGGATGCTGCCAGGCTGCCAGACCCAGGGGAACCTCAGGTCCCTGTGGGTCCCCTGGGAGGATGATGATTACAGAGCAGGGCTGCCAGCCCCAGGGTGTGCATGATGCTGGTGTGTTTGTCCCAGCTCACCCCAGACCACCCAAACATTGGAGAAAGGAGACGACTGACTCACAGAGCCAGTTCTGGAAGCTGAGATCTCTTGCTCACTGGTATTGCTGATGTCACTGCTGCAGCCCATGCCTGCTGCATGGCGTGGGTCAGCACCAGAGCCATGAGATCAGACATGCAGCCACCCCAGCTCCTGTAGACCTGGGCTGCATGGCACCGAGTGCTGCAGAGCCCCATTGAGCCCCATGGCTGCTTCCCAACACCCATCCCACAAACAGGGGCGCAGTGCAGCTGTGCTATCCCTCATCCCCACGCATACAAGGACACAGCTGGGGACACAGCAGCACTGCCCTGGGAGCCACTAAAGCCACGCTGCAGGCTGCAACCCAGCTCCCGCGCCTCCGCTTTGCACATCAGGACTCAATTAATGGCAGGAATTGTTTTGTGAAATACCAAACCCTTACGGCACACACTGATATTAGGAACACATTTGATTTGCATTGCTCTTTTTTTTTTTTTTTTTTGCCTCTCTCTCTCTCTCTCTCCCCTTTCCTTTCTCTCTGCTGCTGCTGCTGCTCACAGACTTGGCTGGGGTGGAAAAACCACGACACAAAGCTGAAACAGATGTGGTGGTGGTGGCCCAGGCGGGTGCAGCCACAGAGCAGGAGCTGAGCTGAGGCTTCACCTGCTACCCTACCAGGGTGAGGCTGCCCCAATTGAGGTTATAAACCCAATTTATTGCAGATCCCTCCAGCCAGCTTCCATTGCAGGTAACAGAGGGGAAAGTGCTCCTCCAATGCAGGGTTGCAGGAGCCTCCATGGCCACGGAGCAGTGCAACAAAAGCAGAACCACAGCAGCTTTTATTCTTTTTTAATCATAATCCGAATCGTAACACAGTCATAAAATGCTCCTAAGTGATACGGAATAGGAAATGTATACGTTCCTATAACGCCTGTCTCAGCAATCAGAACACAATCATACAAAAATAGAAAATAGGGTATTTATATATATTATATATACGGTATTTATATAAAGGCGAGGTGTCAGAGATGAGATGGTATGTACACAGATCACAACGCACGCACAAAAATAAGAGAGAGAGGAAGTTAAAATAAATACAGAGGGTGTTGGGAGGGAGAGGGGATGCGGGGCTGGATGTCCCAGCATCCCTGCAGCCCTTTGCCTTCCATGTGGGTTTGGCCACGGATGGGTAAAGGAGGACAAGCAGCAGCAGTGCTGGGAGTGGGGACTGGAGCACCTCGGAGCAGCTCCAGTATTGCCTCCAGAAGAGCTGGAAGCCGGGTCTTGATGGGCTGGGAAGAACCTAAATGCAATCAGTCGCTCTAAACCGCAGGAGAAAAAACGACATAGAAAAATAGAGATCTATCCATCTCAAATGTGGCGCAGCTCCGCACTCCGTTCCGTGCTGCTGGCAGCTGGGGCTGAACCCCTCCGGGGAAAGATAAAGAGCAGATTCCCACTCGACCCCGAGGTCCTGGCCAGAAACGTCAGCAGAGTACCAAGAATTCAATCCAAAAATAAATAGGCCCGGGGCGGCCGTCCAAGGACACGTTATGGGGGGGTGCGGCAGTGCAGGCGCTCCCCTGATGCCCGGAGCAGCACAGGGGATGTGAGCAGGCACGGCCAGGAGCCGTCCCTCTGCATCTGCGTAGCATACAGATATAAATAAGGATCTTTTAATCTTAATAAATATCAGGTATATGCTTTGTACAGTATACACATAATGCCCCTGTCTGCCGACCGCAGCCTCGCGGAGGAGGAAGGATTCACACGTAGTTCTCCTCCGCGTTATCCGTCTCCAGGGAGAACCTGGCCGAGGCTGGAAGGAGGTGGGAGAAAAAAAAAGAAAAGGAAAAATGAGTGAGCGTAAAAAGGGGGAGGGGACGGATCTGCAAAGTCCCATTGATGACCACGTTTCTGATCCTGCTCACCTGAGCAGCTCCCGTAGTGCCGCACGCCGATGGAGCGTCCCAGGTGGCAAGTGGCCCTGCGGAGGTGGCACGCTGATGGGTAGGTGATGTTGTTGTTGCCACAGAGAGAGTGATCCAGGCTGGTTGGTTCTGGACATGGAGCCGTTCGACACATCACACAATGAGCGCTGCCTGTTTGGTCTACCACGCAGGTGTGGGTGCCGGGACACACAACGCTGGAACAGGATTCTAAAGGGAAGAACGTGAGTCTGAAGCTCAGCATCTCAGCTAGAGCGAGTTGTGAAGTTCAGCATCACACTGCCACGGTCACTGCACCCAGGAAGCAATGAGGAAGCAGGAATCATGCGTGATGGAGAGCTGACATCCTCGTTGCTGTGCCCAAGTTGGCTTGGCTACCAGCACCTGGCCAGGATGAGTGGCACTTAAAGAGGGAGCAGGGCAGATCAGGACCTGGGGAGGGCTCTGAGCCCCATAAGAGAGCAGGGAGCTCATGCACACGGTCCTGTGGGCTCTGCACACCAGCAGCCCTGGGACACAGCAGACCCACCGTACTCCCCGGATGCTGTAAACACAGCTCGAAGCCTTCCCTTCTCCTCCCTCTATTTTTCCTGCTGGATTGGAAGGAGACTTGGCATCTGCAACTCCCAGCTTGCAACTCACATTTCTTGCCCCAAATTTTACTGTGCAGTCCAGAGCTTGACAGGCAAAGCATTTCAGAGAGGAGGGCTGGCGAAAATAATCATAATAATTCTGACAGTTCTTGGCAGGGCAGAGGAGGATTACTGCTCTCTTTAACAAAACAACAAAAAAGGGGCTCGATGTTTGGAAGTGACATTTTACGGACTGCTATTCCCCAGCTGCAGCGAAGCTGAATCCCCCATCGTACCGATGAGCTGCTCCAGCATCCCAAGCAGCTCCTTGGCCGCCCGGTTTGTGCTGCCACAGTGCCAGCTCTGCTGCTCCACCCTGCAGTGAGGGCGATGCGGGGCCAGAGAGCTCAGCCATGACTTAACCCCAGGCAGGGAGATGCAGGTGGGGGCTGCGCTTGGCTCCTGTGCAGAGCAAACCCAGCCTGCAGATCTGTTCCCATGGGAGAGGAGCAAACTGCAAAGGCAGCTCTGTCTGCAAGGCACAGGGCAGGACCAGCTTCCAAATGGCCAGGCTAACAAAGAGATCTGGCTGTGCAGGACAGGAGAGGTGGGGATGGTGACCTGACGTGCTGGCACAACATGACAAAGCAGCATAGCTTCTCATCATCATTGCCAAGCTGTGTAATTTGGGGACCTCATCACTGTTCATCCCTTTTTCCCTCCTAGACGCAGCTTGGAATCAGCGAGAGCCACGGGGCAGGGGATGGGAGGCAAAGCAGGGGGACACGGCAGAACCTACTTTTGCATTTGCCCTGGTACATCACTTCCAGGTCGGGGTGGTCTCTGCATTTGGCTGTCAGCAGGTCGCACTCATCGCGATAGGTGTAGCCATCAGAACCGCAGACCTGCAGCTTGCGGGGCAGGCTGGAGCAATCGGGGGCACAGGCACACTGGGGCCTCCCGTGCTTCATCTTGCACACCTTGTCGGGGCCACACACCACCCCCTCGCAGCTCTCTGGGGACAGAGGGGAGCAGAAAAAGCATTACTTACAGCAGCACCCATGAAGTGTTACCTGGAGCTGCCCCTGGGCCCCAGCAGCACGAAGCGCTGCTCGCAGCAGCATCTGGATCTGCTCAGCACTGTGGAGGAGCAGGTCGTTGGCTGCAGCACAGAGCCATCATCCAACACTTAACCCAGCCAGAGAGCTGGCCCTCAGATCAGCACCAGCTAATTCATTTCTACGGATTTATTTTTTTGGAAGGAAACATTTCTTTTTCTTATGCAATGGAAAAAATCTATCTCTGTAAGGCCCCAGATCCTCCAGAAGGAACTGGGCTTTGCGAGTTGTCTGGGCAATCAAGAGCTCCACTTTAATCAGACAATACCCAGCCCTGTTTTGCTCCAGGCCTCCGTGACTTGAACACAAGAGCAGGTCACAGCAGAGAGAGGCAGATCCCCCCCATCCCATCCGCTTCCCAGTGAGACAGATGGACGCATTGTCCCCTGGGTGCCTCCCTGCAGGGACAGCACAGGGCTCAAAGGGACCCTGCAGCCACTGCGTCCCTGAGGGCAAAGGACAGGGAGAAAACAGCCTGCAGGGGGGGGGGTCAGGGCTGGGAGCCCCTCATCTCTGCCTCCAGATGGCTGCAGATGCCACCTGGGGTTAAGGGACCAGGACCCAGCTCCATCACACCCAGCAGGAGGGAAGGAAGCCGTCCCCAGCCTGAGCTTCACCCCAGAGCAGGAGGGATTCCTGCAGACAGGGTGTGTGCTGGGAAGATGTCAGCAGGGAGATAAAGAAGGGGGATTTCCCTGTAGCAACCGGGTCACTTCGGGAGACAGCCAGGGGAGGAGGGGGAAGGGGAAATCCCCTGGCTGTTTGGCCCACGTTCCCAGGAGAAATTCCCCGGTGGGAGACGGGCAGTTTCCTGCTTTGCTCTCTGATTTCCATAGCTGGAGCCTGCCCTGAATGGCGCTGAGGGGGGCACAGCATGGCTGGTGCACACTGCATGGGGTCCATCCGTCCCATTGCAGGAGCATCCATCCCTGACAGCCCCAGCCCTGGCACCAGGGGGGTTGGACAGCCAGGAATTTCACCTCCTAGCAGAGCCACAGAGCAGCACCCAGCTGCAGTTCTCCTGGAGCAACCCCCCAGCACCCAGCCCTCAGCTTGGGGAGCCCACCCAGCTCCAGACCAAACAGCTTTCCCATTTTCCTCATGGAACCTTTGTGCTGAGGTCCCACTCGCAGAGCCTGGGCAGCCACAATGCCCCTCTATGGGCTGCTCTGCATGCCCCCATCCCTGCTGAGCACCTGCTATGTGTCTCACAGGGCACAGAATCCAACCTCAAGCACTGGGGCTGCATGGGGCTGCAGTGGGACCTCGGAGGCACTGGAAGGAGTTGTTTTCTTAAGAGCTTTTTTCCCCACCCCTCTTTAAGCAAATAACTCAGTGACCTTCCAAAGACCTGCTCCTGATTCCTGTGGTCAGCAGGTCCTCAGTGGGTTCTCACACGACCACGCAAGTGCTGCGAGGGGATCCGTGCCTGTGGCATGTGCCAAAACATCTGGAGGGCCTGGAACTCACAGCTGGAGGGTTTCCATTTTTGGAACTGTCTGTTATATAAAGCCATCTCACACATATGGGAGGGAGGAGGAAGGGGGAGCAAAGGGGAAGAAACGCATCTTCCCGTGGAAAAAAAAAAAAAAATATATATATATATATATATATATATATATATATATATATATATATAAAATAAAAGAAGTTTCCCTCTGATCAGAGCTGGAGAGGGCAGCAGGGTCAGGCAGTTCCAGCAATCCGTTGGCTGAGCTCAGCCCTGCACCTCATGGCCACAACCATGGCACACAACCCCACTCTGTCACAGCAGACCTACCTGGGGGGGGAGGCTGCCCCACAAACCATGGAACACATCTGGGGATGCAGAGAGGCATTGGGAACTGCTGCACTGCCTGCAGCTGTGGGTTCAGTGCCACCCCCAGCACAGAGCTCAGCCCCACTGCTGTCCCCATCCCACAGCCCCACACTCACCTTTGCATGGATGGCAGGTCACCAGCCCCAGGAAGCCCAGCAGGCTGATCTTGTTGCCTGGATAGGTGTAATTAGACCAGGCTACGTCCACGTTGCCATTGGCACAGCACTCTTCCCATGTCACTCCTGTCTTCAGGATCATGGTGCACTTAGCCTCCTTCCCCTGCTGCAGCCAGCAGATCCCACCTGCAAGGAGGGCAGAGGATGGGGTAGCACTGTGTGATGCCTGCCAGCATGCAGACAGCATCTCCTCAAAACCTTTTAGGATCCCCTGCCCAGCACCGTGAGCCCCACGGAGGGATCATCCCTGCAGCACTCAGCCCCACACACTCTGCCTTTGTGAGCAGGGCACTTGACACAGCCCTTGGGACACGGCCAGCCCAGCAGCATCCGATCCCACTGAGTCAAAAGCCTGTTTGTTCCTTAACCTCATGAGCAAATCATTTATACTATTTTTTTTTTTTTTTTTTTTTTTGTGAGTGATTCCTTTGCAATTTCCGCCTCTGCAAAGCAGCCTCTTCTGACGCTTATTTGGGTTTATGTTCTCATTAGCTGCGTTTGAGGTCTGTTAAATGGCTAAAGATGTGCACAGGGTTTGGGGGATGGGCTGGATCCCACTGCCAGACACCAGCACGGGGCTGGAGCTGCTCTCCTCCAAAGCAAAGGCTCATCCACAAGGCATCAGCATCCCCCACACCACCTCCCCCAGCCCTATTTCGCTTTGGAATTCCACAAGGGAATGCTGGTGTGCTGGTTCCAGCTCCCTGCAAGGACCTGAACCCATCAGGGTGGGCATGGATGGAGCAAACCCCACTGGTCCTGAGCTGTGAGCATCCAGCAGCTCACATCTGGGCACCTTGGAGTGCAGCACGGTGCCAGCGTGGCCCTGCACCCTCCAGGAATTTATCCAATGGTTCTTTCAAGCCCAATTTTTCTTCCATGATATCCTGCCATCCCAATTCCCCCTACATTACCCAGCTCCCCAGAAGCAGCCAAGCACCTGCAGCACCTGGGGCTGCAGCAATGCTAACACTGCGGGATGCAGGGTGCTGGCACATGGAGCCGTGTTTGCAGCTGTGGGCACCCACACCGACATCCTCTGCATCCCAGCACCAGTGTGGGGACCCTGCATAAAGTTTGCTGGTTTTTTTGTGAGAAAAGCAGCCTGAGCACTGCAAATGGTGCTGCTGGAGGGGAAGCCGGAGGCCAGGCATGGCCTGAACAGTAGGCAGAGTAGAATGCAGCCCCAGGTCAAGCTCACTCTACTACTGGGTCTGCTCCCACTGCCAGCAGCAGGCAGGAGCTGCTCATGCCAACAGCACCTGCCCACATGCACACTGCAAGCCTAGAGCTTCCCAGTCTCAAAGTTCTCCATGGTTTTTCCACGGCTCACGGGTGCCTGATGCCCACGGGGAGAGACCTCCATGGAAGAGCCGGCATGGAGCCAGGAGCTGCATTGAAACAGCCCAGGAAATTCCCATCACACGATGTGTGCTGTGCCAGGAAAGTGGGAGCATGGTAGCAAAGCCAGACCCTGCCTGGTCCCATGGTCCCCAGTGAAACTCAGCAACCTCCTGGTGCCTCCAGAGCCCAGGAGATAGTATGTAAGCCTAATAGCATCCCAGCAGGGATCTTTGGCTGCTTCATTTGCAGAATCATCGCCAACAGAAAGTGAGCTGGCTGCTGGTATGTTTTTAAGAAAAGCCAACAAAATATGAAAATGTGAACCTTCCCTGGATGCCATGCACTGGAACCTCCTGCCTTCACCCCAGCACTGTGGTTCCAATATTCCCTCATTGCATGGCAGCATAGTGCCCCAGCAGCGATGGGCAGGAGGGATCTGGGCTGTGCTGTGAACACATCTGGCAGCACACAGCTATGCAGCAGGGGATGGCTCAGGTCCTGGCACCCCAGTGCTCACAGGGAACCGCAGGGAGGCTGAGCAAGAGGGCAGCTGTGACATGTGCAAGCAGGAGCTGCTTTCACACTTCCACAGGGCTGAGTCCCACTGAGCACCTTCCCCAGACCCTGCAGCTCCCAGCTTCTGCTCCATCCCCATGCACGTACCCACATACCCAAAGCAGCAGACAGCAGGGAAGTGGGACGTGCCCCAGGATGTGTGGGGGCTCTCCTGGCACCCCATCCTCTGGGTTTCCCTGGCACCTTGGCTGTAACACTTGCCATGCTCTTACCTGCAGCAATCTGCAGGATACGGGCTCAAGCCAGAGGTAGCACACAGCGCTCACACCTGGGGCTTCTCAGTGTTTGAATGGGACCTTGTGAAGCAGGGAGAGGAAATCCTACAGTGTGGGGCAATGCTGCCCGTGATTCTGAGGGCTGCAGCACGCCTGGGCATCTCATAAGAGCCCCTCTGTCCTCTGGGGCAATGCAATGCTGCGGGGGAGTGCAGCTCCCTGCCCATGCTGGCAGTGCGTGATGGAGACAAACGTGATCGTGCGGAGGGGAAGATGGAAACTCCAGCAGTGCTGCAGAAGCGGAGCTGGCAGGCAGCAGCCTCAGCTGAGCACAGCAGGGCTGAGAAGGGCTGGGAAGCGTGACTGCAGCCCAGGGGTCTCAACTAAGCCCAGGCACTCTGTGGTTTCCCCACATGGCCACCAAGCTGCCTGGATGCCAACAAGTGCCCGTACAAGCTGCCAGCACAGTCATCTGAACAGGGAGGGGTTGGAGCTGGAAACTCCACACCCAACCCATGAACTGGCCGTGGCTCCCAGTCCTTCTCAACTTAGCGGAGTGGTTTGCACAGCTCGATGCACCACGAGCAGTGAGATCCTCTGCGGGACCCTCTGCAGGATGAGGAGCTCCAGTGGCTGAATTCACCTCCAGCCCTCGGTTGCCGGAACCGGGACAGCGGGTTGATGCATGGCACCGTCCCGAGGTCACGCTGCCCAGCCGGGCGCTCACTGCCCGCTGTTGTGCCCCACAACCGACGCTGACAGAGACGAACAGGACGGAAAGGATCCGAACCGATAGCAGAGCCACGCTCCCGGTCCAAGTTCAGCACCAGCCCTCAGCCAGCACCGGCGAGCTCGGGACGGATCGGACCGAAGCGGAGGACAAGCCGGTAACGGCGCCGGGACTCGGGGCCGCCCCTGCCCCCGCCCCAGGCACCTGCCGGCAGGACGGGACGGGACGGGGCGCGGCTCATCAGCTCCCGTCGGGCGCGGCTGCCCCGTTCCCCCCCGCCCCGAGATTTCTTACCGTGAGCGGCGTCGCCGCCGGCGAGGCTGCAGAGGACGAACAGGCAAAGAGCCAGCCGGAGCGGCATGGCCGGGCCGGGCCGGGCCGGGCGGCGGCGGGACGGGACGCGACCGGGACGCTCCGGGACCTGTTGGCTGTGAGGCGGCGGCGGGGGCCGGCGGCGTTATAAAGCGACGGGGCGGCGTGAATCACCGGGCGGGGCGGCGGGCGGGACGGGGGGGGGGGGGAACGGGGCGGCGGGGAGGGAGCGGGGAAAGGGGGGGAGCGGGGAGTACGGGGTGAGGGGTGATGGCGTGGAGGGAACGGGTCCGTGTGTCCCTGTGTCCGTGTGTCCCTGTGTCCGTGTGTCCGCAGCTGGACCGCCCCGGCTGGCGATGCAGAGGGAGCGGTGGCACAGCCAGCTTTTGGGGTACCCCCGGGGATAGGAAGCTTAGGAGCATACAAGGGGCAGAAGGAGAGAGTTTTGCATGGGGAGACCCCGATGAATTGGTTGCTGCTTGGGAAAGCCCACCTGCCTGACCCTGTACGCCTGCAGCCAGAGTGAGCCCCCTGATCCCATCTGGACCCTCAGAACCCTGCAGGGTCTGTGCTACGTGGCTCCTTTCAGCTTTGCTTCCCAAGCAGCTGTGCAGCTCCACAGCCCGGCATCACCCACGCTGTGCCATTAGGGAAACTGAGGCATTGTCAGATCCCACTTCTTCTGGCAGCAGCAGCCCTTGTCAGAGCAAGCCTTGCACAGTGTGGGAGCAAAGGAGAAGGTCTGGGGGGGTTGTACCCCCCACAACACACACTGTCACTGTGGGCGAGGGTCCTTACCAACATCATGTGGTCTCCTGCCTGCTGCCATCATGCCAACAACATTTTGGGGTACAGCCAAAGTCCTCAACCATCAGCCCAGAGCAGAGAGCCAGGCCACGGGGTCCCTCCTGCCTCACTCCTCCTTGTTGCTGCTCCAGGGGCCTTTTCCAGCCCGTGAACCTCCCTGTCCCTCTACGCTGCGCAGCTGAGGGGAACACGTTACCCTTTGCACTGGCCTCAGCTGAGGTCATGTTTTCAACAGATCTGGCCTGGCTCTTTCAGGAGAAGGGGCCCCGTATGGATGGCCCTGGGGAGCTCGCACCACCCCTCTGCTCCGGCAGCGGCCGCCTCGCTCCGAGCTGATGCCAGCACAGCATGAGAAGATCACTCTGGTGCAGGATCTGGCTGAATGCAGTTTGGGTCCAGTAAGACACAGAACAGCAGTGGCCACATGGCCAGAGAGGGGTGTGATGCCAGCAGGACCACAGACAGGGCGATTGTATTTGCTGCCACTGCCCTGTCCCTCCCTGCCAGGGAGTGGGAATGGGGAGCTGCCAGCTCTTCACTGAGGTCGGTCTCCTCTCTCTTCTCCCTCTGCACCCCCAGGGAGTGCAGAATTGGGTTTGGCTTTGGTATAAGCTGTAGAGCATCGCTGAAGAAGCCCTTGGGGCCTGAAGTGCCACGTTGCCTGTGAGCAGAGTGTGTGCTGTGGGGCACGGCAAGGCACCTGCTGTCCCAGAGGAGGATGGAGGGGCCTGGGAGCCCAGGGAGCACAGGTTTGCAGCATGGTGCCGGCCTCAAGCTGAGCAGCTGTCCCTGCCTCAGTCCCATCTGTATGCTCCCAGCATGTGCCATCCGCTGCAAGCAATTGCCCATGTAAGGGCAGAGGGCTGGGGAGCCAAATCCCTGAGCTGGATTCGATAAGAGCGGGCAGTGATGCACTTGCTCACATGTTCATGGATGTCAGAGAAGCTTCACAGAGGCCAAGAAGGGATTTTCCCTGGCTGAGAGCAGCATTGCACAACCGGAGTGTCTGGCAGGGATGGGGTCGTACCTCTCTCCAAGCCACCACATCTGGATGGAGCAGCACAGCTGGGCTCTGCACTCTTGCTGTGGACAGAAGGAGCTGGAGGCCAGGAGGGGAGCAATTCAGGCCCCTTCCTCCTTCACTGATTGACAAAGGGCAGCACTGTGCCAAGAGCTCAGGATCACCCCGTGCTCTGCTGTCCAGGAAGCACTGCTGGTTGTGAGGAGATGGTCTTGGGGAGGGGGCCAGGGCTGGTTCTCAAGCAGCACTGCGAGCAGAACCCATCTGAGCAGTCTGCTGCAAGCTGGGGGGGTCCCACTGCATCCCCTGCTGCGCCCATCAATGGGGCAGGTGGCAGCTGTGAGCCAGCATGTTGGCACTGGTATGGAAAAGGGAGAGAAAGGAAGGCTGGGAACCATGGGAGAAAGCTGCCCTGCTGCAGCACTGGGGCAGGTTTAGGGCCCCGCTGCTCTCCTGGAGCTCAGCTCCTTGTAGATTGGGAGCCAAAGCCATCAGCCCACACGTGGGGCTCGGGGGCGGCGGGCAGAGCTGGGACAAAGGAGCTCTTTGCAGCCACAGTGAATGGCAGCCTCGCATCTGACCTTTTCTGTCTGGGTGCTGGTATTGTTCTGGGTCAGGAGGTTCCCGTTACGCTTTGGTCTGCAGCAAGATTTCAGGCTGAGGTTCAAGAGGCAGCTATGGCTCTGTTCTCTTGAACTGCCGGGATCCTTTAAGGAGGGAATCTCGCCTCTCTCATCAGTTCAGGCTAATTAAACTCTGCTAAACCGATTAGAGCTGCAATTTACAAGCAGACAGTCAGTTGAGAAGTGTTTCTCCCAGAGCTCAGGGTCAGGGCACAGAGGTTTCATATTGACCCTGTGGGTGTAGTTGGGAAATTTTGGACAAGTCCAGTGGGGTTCCAGATGCTGATACCCCCATGAAGCATAGCAGGAGGCCCCAGCAGCCCACTGCCTTCCCTGCTGCAGCAGCACTTGTGCAAGCAGCACCACCCCCTGTGTACCCCCAGGACGGGGTTGTTGGGGTGCTGAGGCTGGCTGGCTGCCTGCTGAGCACCAGATTGCAGCAGGGCCAGGGCAAGGCTTGACCCCAGCCTCAGTTTCCCTCCTTGCAAAGCCAGGTGAGTTGCTGGGTGCTGCCCCAGGGGGCTGGATTTTCTCTGCCGTGTCTGCATAGCCAGGCAAACCAGGGAGTTATGTATTGCTCACAGCTGCATCACCGGCGCTGGGGAGAGAGCACAGGGCTGAATGCTGTGTGCTTTCGATGCCTGGTTGGACACACTCCACCCCCAGCTCTGACATGCAGCTTCGCCCTGTGCCCGGGGCAGCAGCGTCACCTTTCCAAGCCTCAGTTTCCCCATCTGCTGCGGCAAGATAATGTTCCTCTGCTTGATCCTGCACTATCTCACAGGAAGGTTGCATTAGCAGTTAGCTAATGGCTACAAGGAGCTTTGAAGATGAAAAGCCGTGAACAAATGCCAAGAAGTGCTGAGCTGGATGCTCCTCACCTCAGTAATCGTTTCATGTTACTGGGACACTTCCACTTCTGCAAAATGAGAGGGAAGGGTGGGAGCCTGCGTGCGGGGAGGGGCGCGGGGTGCCCGGCTTCCCAAGACCTGCCCCTGCAGATCTGATCACCGCTCGTGTTCTCATCACATGCAGATCCTCCTGCCCTTCCGCCAGCCCGACCTGCTGCTCCCAGCTCTGCTCCCTGCTGCAGCATCCTTGGTGTGCTGCACAGAGCCCTGAGTGCTGCTCCCACACTGCTGCTGAGCACCTCACCACCCAGCCTCGTCTCGCAGCCCTCCAGCCCTCCTTGCTGCTTTTTGCCACCGCCTCATGCTGGCCTTTGGTGTGTCATAAAAGCACTCCTATCACAGGCAATTTGATTTAATTATTCGGGTAAGAATTCACAAGGCACTGTGTCAAATGCTTAATTAAAACCTCAATCTATGCTGCTGCCTGCACCCCACAGTGCGCGCTGGCAGCGATGCGCTCGGCACACTCTCTGGCTGCAGTTGGATGTGAGCTGTCTGCTCCAGCTTTGTAACCCCAGGAGCTCTGCCCTGGCTGGGAATGCCAAGAGAAGGACCTATTCTGCTTTCTCATTGTGCCCAGCGTTGCACCAAAGCACAGCAGAGCTGCTGGGAGCATCCTGCAGGGCAGCACTCACAGCTCTGCGCTCACAGTCGGTGCCTCGGTGCTCTTTATGGCTTTGTCCTGATGCCCCTTTCCTTCCAGCAGGGGAAGAAAAGGAGCAGGGTTGGAACTGAATTGGCTTGAGGGCCTCTTCCAGCACCAGCTATTCTGTGATTCTGTGGGAGGTGGATGAGGGAGCGTGGGAGGAGCAGGCAGAGGGGAGGCAGTTGGGGCGTCCCGGGGCCCCACGCAGCCAAAGAGAAGGGGCTGTGCATTTCCCTCTGAGTGAAAGAACAGATGTCTCTTGTCTATGGCCTGCAGTTGGCTCTGGTTTTCATCTCCCCTGTCTATGCACACGCAGATTTATAGCTGCCTTAATTAGTTCCTTACAAAACAATCTAGTTGCCCGCATGTCTGTCTGAGCCCCGGGAGGTGAGGCGGGCAGGAGGCCGGGGCAACGTGGGGTGGCACAGCCGTTCAGCAGCCCTGACTGCCTGCATGACTTCAGGTCACCTGCTGTGGCCAGGGGATGCTACTGACCCCATGGGCACAAAGGGCTTCACCTCCTGCTGCATGCAGGGGATGCGATGAAACAGGGCAGGCTCAGCTCCACGCATGCACAAAGCCACCCCAGCACACGTGCACAAAACCACCTGTGCACACGTGCAGCTTGCACGCTTTGCTCTCTCCGTGCCTTAAGCTGCACAGCCTGGCTGCGCTGTGCCCAGGTCCCCCATGCACGGAGCTGCACGGTGATGCTTCTCTGAGCACCTTTCACGAGCACGCCGTGTAAACAAGCCATGACTCAGCTGCCCGTGTGGTTTCCCCAGTGGAAATGCTTCGTCCGCCGCTGTGGAAAGAGCAAAGATTGCCTGCAGGGAAGAGCCGACAGCTCCATAAAACGTCACGGAGTCGTGCAGGTCTGAATGGGGTGCAGGGGAGATGGTTGGGGGTGAACGCTTCCCAGCCCAAACTGAGAGGTGTGCATGCATTGCAGGCAGCTGAGGGCAGAGCCACAGCGGGTCCCACACCTCCCGCAGAGCCCCGTCCACCCCACAGCTCCTTTCAGACAAGAAAACTGACTGCTTACATAGCCCAGGCTCGCAGTTAGTAGAAAAACATGTTTTTCGCATTAAAATTTCCCTTGAAAAACAATGGTTTAAATTAAGCATAGGAAAAGAAAAGCAAAGAATCAAAAAAAAAAAAAAAGGGGGTGGGGGGGTGGGGGAGGTGGAGGGGGGGGGCAACAAATAATTTTAAAAAGGGAAATTTGAGGTGGAGCTCAGAATCAGCCCCTTGAGAGCTGCAGAGCTGCAGCTTTCCCCCATCCCAAGGAAGCAGGTGGGGTCCCGAGGACTGTGCAGCACTGAATGTGGTTGGAGGAGATGCTGGAGGCTGCGGTGCAGAGCTCAGCCCCAGACGGGCCAGAAAGGGTGAGGTGGGGGGGATGCAAATCGTCTGATCTGTCTGTGAGGGAATTCAAAAGGAGGCCGATTCAAATCCGTCGTGACACGAATGGGTTGGGGCTGGCAGACGATCCCTGCGGTGGTTGTTAACAAATCTTGCCGCTTTCCTTTGAGTGGCCTCCAATATATTAATTAAAATAAGCAATTAGACACAATCTGGGTGGAGAGGAGCGGGGAGACCAGCTGCACCAGTTCTTCTCCCTTGGCAAGAAGGCAATGGGGTTTGGGGAGCTGGATGAGAGCACAGCCAGGATGTGCCCACAGCTGCCTGCAGGTCTCCAGACTGACACAGCTGGGTGAGGAGAGCTGGGCAGCAGGGATCGCCTTCCAGCAACCACTTTGTATAAGAAGACAGGGGCCCAGAGGCTAAGTCCTTATAGAAAATGACCTGCCCGTGTCATGGGGGTGGGAGCAGAGAGAGAAACCAAGCGCAAAGCAGCCCAGGATCTGCTGGTTTGTGCTGCTTGCCCTTTCCAGAAGCTCCACATCCATCCCCAGTGATGCCCCCCCATGCTGTGAGCAGGAGACCCTCAACCCCCCAAACCCCTCAAACAACAGGAGATGGGGTAGGCAGAGAGGGAGTGCCAGGGGAAACACGTCTGCTCAGTGCAACGTCTGTGCAGAACAAGAGCCACATGTCTGGGCTTTATCTCAACGCAGCACATCTCGTGTCAGCAAATCCCTCAGTCACAGGGTTTTATCCACGGCCTGCAGTTCGTTAATTAGAAAAGTTCCTGCCTGCAGGGCACGCTCATGCCCAGAGAGAGACCCTGATGCTGGGGATCCTCACCCTGCTGACACCCTCAGTGCGACGGGCGCAGGACCCAGCACCGCACACAGGGATGCATACACAGACACACACGTAAGCGTGCAAATGCGTGCAAGCACACAGAGCCCACGGCAGCCCCCCCAGCAGCCCCTGGCACGCTGGCACCACTGGAATTAAGTAATGTCTCAGGAGGTGAGCTCATCACCAACACCCACAGCCGGGCACTGCGAGTGGCAGCAGAGGTGGCCGCAGGCCCTGCCCAGCCCCATCAGGTACCCTGGGAACGTGGCACCACATCTGTGCCGGCTGCAGGAACGCGCCCTGCCCTGAGGCCTGCTCCCATGTGAAACCCAGCCTTCCTCCTCCTCTTCCTCCTCTTGACAGCGGCATCACGCTTTTTGCATCTCCTGCAAAGGCTCCTGTCAGGCTTATGGGGTGGCTGCCAGCTCCGTGCCAGTTGCCCCCACTCCTGAACCCCGCAGGTCTCAATGTGAGGCTGATGCACTCTCAGGTGCCTGGGAATCCAGATCCCTGGTTTGGGGTCACAGAGGGACACTCATCCCCACCACCACTGTGGTATAGCCCAGAGGTGCCCCCATCCCATTAACCCCATCCACCCCATCCCATCCCACCCCACCCCACTCCACTCCAACCCAACCCATATCATCCCACCCATCCCATCCATCCCATTCCATCCATCCTATCCCATCCGATCCCATCCCACCCCACTCCACCCCACTCCACTCCACTCCAACCCAACCCATCTCACCCCACCCATCCCATCCATCCCATCCCACCCCATCCCATCCACCCCATCCATCCCAACTCATCCCACCCCATCCCATCCACCCCATCCATCCCAACTCATCCCACCCCATCCCATCCCATCCCAGTCCATCTATCCCATCCTATTCCATTCCATCCCATTCCATTCCATCCACCCCATCCATCTCACCTCACCCCACCCCACCCCATCCCATCCCAGCCCATCCACCCCATCCTATCCCATCCATCCCACCCCACCCCACCCCACCCCACTCCAACCCAACCCAACCCAACCCATCTCACCCCACCCATCCCATCCATCCCATCCCATCCCATCCCATCCCATCCCATCCCATCCCATCCCATCCACCCCATCCCATCCACCCCATCCCATCCACCCCATCCCATCCCATCCCATCCCATCCCATCCCATCCCACCCCACCCCACCCCACCCCACCCCACCCCACCCCACCCATTCCTCTCATCTCCCCTCATTTCCCCCCCCAGCTGCACTCTGCTCTGCTGATGCAGACTCTGGAGGTGCCACCTCCTCCCTCATCACAGCTCTGCAGCACCGTGAGAAAGCCGCCCCACCGCTGCCTTTGGGGTGACTCAAATCCTCTCTGAGCAGACCCAGCTCCCTCCAGGCGATGGGGTGGGGGTAGGGCCGATATTTAAAAGAATATGGGTTGTTTTTTTTGTTTTTTTTTTCACGGGAAAACCGCTTTGCCCTCTTTTTGATGGGCTCAGTCTCTCCCCAGGTCTTTTTTTTTTTTTTTTTTTAATAAGGAAATTATTCGGCTTTTGAGTAATCGTTAGTCTTTATTAAAGTAATTATTAGCCTTTATTACCGAGATGAAAAGCACAGATCTGGAACGGGAATGGGGACGGGAGCGCGCCTACGGCTCCGCGCGCCGCACAGCGCCATTGGCCCCGCCTCCCGATAAGCCCCGCCCCCCTCGAAAAGCCACGCCCCTTCGCATCAGCACCGCCCGCTTCGCGCGTTTCTGCCGCCGTCTCTTTTTGTCCCCTCTCGGCCGCCGTCTCCTCCTCCGTACGTCGCCGGGCGGGGCGGGGCGGCGCGGGGGGGGGTGGGAAGATGGCGGAGGCTTCCCCGCAGCCGGGCCGCTTCTTCTGCCACTGCTGTTCGGCCGAGATCGCTCCCCGCCTGCCCGTGAGTCGGAGGAGGCGCGGGTGCCGCCACGACGGGGTCGGGGGAGCCGCGGGACGACGTTGGGGCGGGCAGAAACCCCGCGGGGCGGACACGTGGGGATGAGGCCTGGGGGGGCCGGGCCGGGGCCGAAGGGGCGGTGGGGGCTGCGGCGATTGGGGGCCGCTGAGGGGGAGAGGGAGGGGGGGACCGCGGAGCCGGGCGGGCCTGAGGAACACCGCCGCCTTCCCGCGTTCCTTCCTCTTCCCTTCTCGCTTCGTTCCTAAAGGCCCCGCCGCCCCCCGCCGTTCTTTGGCTCCGCGTTGGGCCCGCTGAGCTGAGCGAGGCTTCGGGTTGTGCCGCTTCGGTCGGAGCTTCTCGGGGTTTTCCCGAGGTTTCTACCGGAGATACGGGCCGGTCGGTGCCGTGACGCTGAGGCGGGGGCGGCGGGAGGTCGGGGCAGGCGGGAGCTGAGCCGTGCGTGGAGCCCGGCGCTGCTGGCGGCGTGGAACTGCTTCACAAAGCGGGCTGCTGAGCTGCCAGATGTTGGCTTTGATTCGAGGATCCGTCTGGCTTTGATTCTGGGTCATACCGAGTCTGTTCTGAACCATTCTCGTCAAAATAAGGCGTTACTTTTTCTTTTTTTTTTTTTTTTTTTCCTTCTTTTAATCATTCGCTTCTAAAAGTCGCCGCCCTCGTGCCTGTATGTATTTATTTATTTACCGTGGTTGCTTCGATTGGGTGAGTTTGGGTTTGAAACGCGCTGTGTCCTTTTGCTCTCTCTCATTGCTTAGGTGAGGGTGGGCCTCGGTGGCAATTGAGCAACGTGTGTTTGAGTCTGAAGACAAAGCTGCTGATAACGCTCCTGCTCAGCAAACAGCCTGGCTGGAGAAAGTGGTTCAGGAGCTGAAAGGCTGTAATCCAGGAGCAGGAGTCACTTCTTTGTGTTCCAGCGGCCTGTGTTGGTTTTGGGCCAGCAGAGTGCATCTAGTAGCGAGCATCAGGCTTTGGCAGGGAGCTGACAGCTTCTTTCATTGATGCAGATCTCATGATAGTCAACGGGCTTGTTTCAGGATCCAAGCTTGCTGGTTTTACTTACTGATTGCAGGCCTCGCTGCAGAAGGTAGCGTAGCATGAACAGGGGGAAGGATTCATTCAAACAACCTGAGAAACAATGAGCTGTGACATTTGTGCTGTTCCAGCTGCAAAGGAATTTGCTGATCTCTACATTCAGAGTCTGTAAACAAAGAGAAAACAAACCCATGCAACTCCCTTATATGGGAGAGGTGAGAGGATTGCATGGCTGACTTCTTAAGTGTGTCGAGTGTAATAATTTATCCTGATGATGTATGGGTGAAACGTAAACCAGAATGAGGTTATTGCAGGGATAATTGATGTGTTTTTCCTGTAGAGTGTGCAGGAGTTCCTGTATGCTGGTGATTTGGTGTAGAAATGTTCTCGAAATCAAACATTGTGTAAATTCTCTAGATGGAGTTATTTCACAATTGCCTGCCCAGAGGAGGCAGCAGCAGCTTCTCTGTCTTGGAACTGGAGGGCGTCTGCTGCTTCCTTATCTTGCTAAGCAGACAGAAACAGGGCTGAGTGGATCTCTGGCCCTGCTGCATTTTGCTTGGGTTTTATCTTTTTTCTCTTTTTTGTCTGTGATGCCTTGAGAAGCAAAGCCCACACTGCTGTCAGCCTCTCCTCTTCCTGGGAATCTTTGTGCCTTAGGACAATTCGGATGCAGCAGTGGCAAAGGTGTGAAGTTTCTACGTGAGGCCTTGTGTTTCCCAGGTCCTGGGCCATGGCAGCCCTGAACCAGGCTCAGTTTGGGACTGGGTGCAGCATCTGTCACTTCCTCTTGTGACTCAGTGGTGTCCTGTGGTGTCACTTCTTCTCATGTGGCTGCCTTGTGCTAAACAGCCCAATGATTCCTTTAGTGAGCTGAAGTGCTCTTGGGCTCCTTTTGGCTGCAAGTGTGCTCACAAAGCATAAATTCCTTGCACCGAGGATTATTGAGGGGGGGAAAAAGTGACTGTAGCAAACTCTTGAAGAATCCTGCTCCGAATACACAGGCTGTTTATTCTGTCACATTCAGTTTTCAGTATTAAAAGCCACAAGGGTGGCAGTAGCTCTCTGTAATGAGCGTGGGAGTGTGACATTCTGGTATTGTGTGCTGCAGAATGACCCACTTGTGTCTCCTCGAGCTCTGAGTGCTGGGAACCCCAGACAACATCAGCCATAGCTTTCCATTAAGCTCTTCCTAAGTGAGAAGGATGCTGTAATTAGCCTGATTCCCTCATCTCATTCATTAGGATGCTTTGGCCCCCTTGGGGAGAGTGGGGGGAAGCCCCACAAACACACAGATATTTAAAGGGCAGTGTTTTAATGCTGACCTTCTGGGAAAGCTGGTGGGTTGGCTTTCACTTTGCTCTGAACTGCATCACATGTTACCTCCTGTTTTGTCTGTACTGGGGATCAATTAGTATTATCCACATCTTACATAAATCCAAGTTCAAAGCAGGTTCAGGCTTCACAGTTTCCCTTCCTGGTGGTGTTGATGGGTGGTTTGGGGGTCCTTCTGGCTCTGCATTCTCTGCTTCCCATCTGTGCCAAGTCTCAGTGGTAGTGGATGTACTTCTTAATATAGTTTTCACAGTAGCTCTATCTGTATTGGCTGGCCAAACTGTTTTTACCCTTATAATAAAATTAAATGGGATTTAAAAGTGGGTTACAGAAGTGCTCAAGCCAGGTGGTGAGAGGAGTTCTTCTCCCTATCCCTAATTACTCAGTCAAGGATCTTAATTTGGGCAGAATTCCCTTCCTAAGAAGTACAGGGTGGGCTATTTGTTTGGGTTTTTTACATTCTGCTGTAAGACTGGTGTGATCTAGGGGAATTTCAGACTGACTGCCTCTCTGATCTGGTTATTTGTGCAGTAAAACTGAGCTCTGGTGTCACCACAGGGCAGAAATACAACATATTACATCTAATCCACAAAATAGAGCTGCTCCTTAAGATGCTGCAGGATGGCTTTCCTGGGGCGATGTGGTGGGCTCCTGGGGGCTGTCATACCAGGTGGTGCTCTCTGTATCACAGTACTGGTTTTGCCAACTGCTTGCTTTTCTCATTCAGTGTTTCTTCTCCTGTAGGACTACATTTGCCCACGGTGTGAATCTGGTTTTATTGAAGAACTTCCTGAAGAGCCAAGGTAATGTGCTGCTCTCAGAGGCCATTGTTAGGGTGCATTCAGTCTACTCTGCTCTTTTTCTAGGTAAAAGACAGCTGTCACATCCTACACAGGTTTTAGTTCTTCTGGCCAACGTTTGGCCTATCTCTCTTTACTAACGTAGGGCTTAATATGCATAGCCTGCATCTGCTGGTAAATCAGCAGTGGTAAAGGGCAGCAGAAGGAATGTGTTGATTCAAAATAAACAGGAAAAGGTGTCAGAGTCTTTCCTCATGGCATGTGATAGCTCTTAACTGCTTTGAGTCATCAGGGCAGAGATAACATGAAAAGGATATTAAGATGCTTGAATGCATCCAGAGGAGGATGGTGCTGTGAGGAGAGGCTGAGCATGCCTGGGTTGTCAAGCCTGGAGGAAAGAAGGCTGAGAAGCAACCTGACATCTCTCTGCAGCTGGGGAAGTGCTGAGAGAGGTCTGTTCCCTGCTCACCAACAGTAGGATGCATGGGAGCAGCACAGAGATGTGCTGGAGAAATTCAGATGGAGCATCAGACAAAATTTCTTTGCTGAATCAGGCTTCCTAGGAGTGTAGCAACCCTGTAGGTGCCCTGTGCCTGTCAGTGTTTGAGAGGCACTTGAGCAATGCCTTCAATAATGGGCCCTAACTTTGGGTTAGCCCTGAAGAGGTCTGGCAGTTGGACTTGATAATCTTTGTAGGCCTCTTACAGCTGTCCAAGAAGAGGAATCTGCAAAATGGGGACTGTATGTAACATGGTTTGAAGTACTAGTAGCACTACACCTTGACTGAGGTTTTGGACTCTGCACTGAAGCAGCTCAGATCTGTATCCACATGTTTTACTGATGTCTGAGTAGTGGCACTGCTCTCTGGCAGTGTCAGAATAGGCAAGAGTAAAAGTGTCTGAATGTTTCAGATGCATCTACCAGTTGTCAGACTGAACAGCACAGAGTCAGGCTGGCACAGAGACAGCTTGGGATGTGTCTTAGATGCACATTCTTACTGATAGCAGGGGAGTGGTCTTCACCTGAGGTTTCTGTACTGAGAAGGTGATGTTTTGTCTCACTGCACCAACCCAGAGGTGGAAAATCAACCCTGGGTAATCCTTCCTATGTTGATGACTGGCTGTGACCTTGGAGAGAGTCTCTTAATTGCTGAACCTTTTGGATTTTGTTACCTATAATGTTGAAGCATAGGCCTGGATACTGAGTAGTAAACCTTTTTGCAGCAATCCAAAAGCAGAAGTCTGGTGGCATTAAGAGTTTTTCCCATTTGGTCACATGCTTCTGCAATAGAGAAGTTCCTTTGATTCAGGATTAGACTTGAGCACATCTGGGTCATAGTGGTCAGGGCTTGTACCTTAAATCTTCTCTTCTTGGTGCCCCAGGGAACCAGCTGACTTGTTGGAGGTGGATTGTGCAGGGAATCTTTGCTTGGTGGATCAGTCACTTTTCCCTAACTTCATCAAACTGGAATCTAAAAGGGTGGGGAAAGATGGATGATGACGCGAGTGATTTTTCACAGAGAGTGAAAAATGAGAATTCTTAGAGAAAAGGAAAAAATGAGCATCTGAGGGCAGACTGATTTCTGTAGGTTCAGAGCAGAAGGGCGGGTGAGTTGACCTCTGTGGCTCCTTTCAGCTCTGACTAACTTCCTGTGTGCTGTTACGAGCAGCTTTGCTGTTTGCTCATCGTGTCAAATTCACGTCCCTCGATTCCCTCTGCTGGGAAAATCATTTCACAGCACCCTTATGATACTTACCAATGTTTTTTTTTTCTTCTCAGGAACACCGAGAATGAAACTAGCTCCTCTGCATCAACCAGTGATCAGAATAGGCATCCTTTTGAGGTAAATCCTCTCTCTCTTTCCAAAGGTTTTCTTTCTTGCCAATTGAATCAACACGTCTTTCCATGAGCGTATTGTTTAAATGTTCCCTAGATTTTGACTAAATATGGGGGAGGAAGTATTAATGGCATCCACAGGCTGCTCCTGAAATCTCTGCACATAATATTTTTGATAGGACCATCACCTGTAGGTGGTTGTTGTTGTGAGGGGGGGCTAAGCTGGGATCAGAGAGCTGGCTGGGTGTGTTGCTATGCAGTAACACACAGCAGCCACAGAGAAACCAGGGAAGTCTGAGTTTCTGTTGCTCCCTCAGCTACTTCTGAGCATGCAGTGAGCACCTGTATCAACCAAGAGACACAAGTCATTTTTGGGAGGCTGGAGGAAAAACCTCAAAGTTGATCTATTTCTGTTCTCATCACAATCTGCTCTCAAATTCTCTCCTTTCCAGAACGTGGATCAGCACTTGTTCACTTTGCCTCAGGGCTATGGCCAGTTTGCCTTTGGGATTTTCGATGATGGCTTTGAGATTCCATTTGGGTCCAATGTGCAGTCAGAAGACAACAGAGATTCTGAGAACAGGAGGGAAAGAGAGCATCAGTCCCGGCACCGGTACGGTGCGAGGCAGCCCCGGGCTCGTCTCGCCACGCGGCGTGCTGCTGGCAGGCACGAGGGTGTTCCCACTTTGGAAGGGTAAGAACAGCTGTTGGGGGTTCTTGTGCAGAAAACCTTGGTTGTTTTTCACTCATGAGTTCACCACAAATCATCCTTTGTCTCTTCTTCTGTTTTAAGTGTAAGGCTGCTCATAGGTAGAGCTGTGTGGTGTGAGTGTCCTGCATGCCCAGCTCTGTCCTATGTGAGCTCGTGCTTCAGGAGGGTCAGGCTTCTGCTCAGCCTGCCATGCTCTTGCCTTGAGTTTTAGGGGCTTTTCTAACTGAGCACAGCAACCTAAGCTGCAGTGAGGCTGGGAGGTTTGACCCTTCAGCACACATTGAGAAAGCATTTCCTGGTCGTCTCTGGGTATTGTAAAAACATCGTATTCATTGTGAGAAAAAATAAGATGAGACTCTAGAGAACAAGACTGCAGTTTCTTTAAAAGTATCCTGGAAAGACTTCTGCTGTCTCTGTCAGTAATCATTCCACCTGGATAAAGCATTCAGTCTTCTTTTTGTCAATGAATAACCAGTTTATTATTTTCCTTTCGTTCTCTCTGGTGATGTGACAGCATTTAACCACTCCTTCCATGTCAGACTTCTGAACTAGGAGCCAGCAGATACAGATTCTTGTTTAATCCTGGTTTTCTTGTCTTTCAGAATCATTCAGCAGCTGGTCAATGGTATTATTGCACCTACAACAATACCAAACTTAGGACTCGGTCCTTGGTGAGTTGAAGCTCAACTGTTCTTCCTGAGGTTGCTCATACTTCTGCTTGAATTTAATTCTTGCTCTTATTCTTAAAGGGGAGTCTTGCATTCAAATCCAATGGACTATGCCTGGGGTGCTAACGGCCTGGATGCAATTATTACACAGGTAAAATTAGCACTATAATGGAGCCTCAGGTCCTCTTGGGTTGTGCTTGCTAAATTGTCAGCACCCATTGTGCTGCAGCAGGAACAAACCACTGAAGGTGTAGAAATGGGAGATGAGGTCCACGGTGTAGAAATGGGAGATGAGGTCCACGGTGCAGGGGATGCTGGATTCAAGTGCCCTAATTTGGTAAATGAACAATTTCTGTGTGCTGCTGAGCTCACATCTTTCTGCCTTCTCTGGCCTATTGTTTTTTCAGTTACTAAATCAGTTTGAAAACACTGGACCACCGCCAGCAGACAAAGAAAAGATCCAGGCCCTCCCCACGGTACAGATCACACAGGAACACGTAGGTGTGTATATCTCCTCCAGCGAACTGTTCACAAAGAGGTCTGTGAAAATTCTGTTTAAACACTTTCTTGTGATTTTAATTTTGTCTGCTAGTACCTTCGAGGCCTAAAACATCTCAAAGTGGAGAGAAAAATGAATTACTGCTCTCTGCTATACTCTTGCAATGGAAAGGGCAGAATAGACTGGTTGAATTTGCCCTGGGGAGGCAAACTGTCTGTTCCAAACAATTCAGTGTGAATAGAGTTGAAAAAACACATGCACGCTGATGGGGCAGGGCTGCAGCTCTGTGCTGGGATGTGCTGACAGCTCAGCCAGGCTTTACTATAAGCTGGGTGAGAGTTTGTTGGTTGGAGAGATTCAAATCAAACACTGGATGCTTTGTTACAGGTACGTGTACGTGCATCTGTTCATTGAACATGTTTTGTACAGTAGTATTGTAAGGAAGGGAATAGTGATGCAAACCCAGGACAGTGGAAAGGGGAGTGGTGATGGTAGGGACTGCTAAGCAGCAAGCTTTCCCCTTGCAGAGGTGAGGCAGGGAAGGGGACAGAAGCCACAAGAGCTGTTTGGGAGGGAAAAGGGAGGTGATGGGATCACCTTTTTAGGCTGATCAGGTACTTTGTTTTCTGCTTTATTCTTCAGCTGTGTTTTGCTTTCCATTTACAATACAGATTCTGGGTTAGAGTGCCCTGTGTGTAAAGAAGACTATACAGTTGGGGAAAATGTCCGACAGTTACCTTGCAATCACCTATTCCATAACAGCTGTATAGTCCCTTGGCTGGAGCAGGTTAGTGCCTTCTGTGTGGGTCTCTTGGGTTTTGTAGCACTTAATTGTTTTCTGGTGGTGCTGTTCTGCTCTGTAAATGTTTTTTACACCCCCATGATGAAGCCTGAGCATGAACAGGAGTGTAATCTTAGCCTTTTCCTTGAGAATTGCTCCTGTATTGTTTATAATCCAGTTTCCCTTATTTCTCCTTTTTTTTTTTTTGTCTGCTCTCCATAGCATGACACGTGTCCTGTGTGCCGGAAGAGCCTAAGTGGACAAAACACTGCTACAAACCCCCCTGGACTCACAGGGATGAACTTCTCATCATCATCCTCCTCCTCTTCTTCCAGCTCACCAAGTAACGAAAACTCATCGAACAACTCATGAATCTTAAACCAACCCTCTGTCCCTGGGGCCCTGTCCATTGTCCTTCTTCCCTCCCCAGCCAACATAAGCAGCAAAAGGGGCTTCCAGAGCAGAGCAAGGGGAGGGTAGCAAGGGGGAAGCAGCACCCCCAGAATTCCCTTTTGAGTTCTGAAGACACGGAGACTCTGGATCCTTCAGAGATGAGAAGCCTCAAGTTCTGTCATGGGGAAAGAGCTCTGTCTGTTAATAAAATTCATCCCTTTGCCACGTGGACTTTTAACAATTGCAGTGAAAGGCTGCAGTGCTCCACAGATGGGAAACCTAAGGCACTGAGCTAATGGTTGCAATTCTGAATGGAAAGGTTGTTTGTAAGGTTTTGAATTTGAGATTCCTTTTTTTTTTTTTTTATTGCTTTTCCTCCTCCTCCTCCTCCCCTTAGATACTATCTCTTCTGCTTTGGAGATTGAAATCTTAAAAATGAAAGCATAATGATACTGCCTCCCTCCCAGGATCTTCATCTGGGGAGGGCAAATAGTTGTCACTGAGCAAATGAACTCTTGAAACAGACCCCATTATCCTTCCCTTCTCCCCCCCATCTCGAGTCCCATTTATTTTTCTTTACAACCTTACCCTTCTGATACTCAACACTGAAAGGGGGTTTTTATAATTTTAAATTATTACTGCTGTTTAAATAAATGGACGTTTCAGCTCAACGAGACGTTATGCATGATTTGAGGAAAACTACAGGGTAAGGTCTCCAGAGACTGCTGTGCTGAGCAGCCTGGTTTCACCCAAGGGCAGGCTGGGCTTGTCCAAGCCCTCCTGGCATGCTGAGTGCAGGTATGCTGGGAGTTCCAGGCTTCAACGTGGCCAACACCCCTCTGTGCATTGTCAGCCCGTGGGTTGTTGAGGGGCTGGCTGCAAGATTGCATCTGAAAAGCATACTTGCCTGGTCCTTTTTGTATTTTTTACATCTCCCTGTTGCAGTTCTGAACAGACTTTTCCACTGTTAACATCAGGACTGGGCGTGCGTCAGTGCAAGGACCAGCCACATCTCATTGTGATCAAATAATATACAGGAAAAACAAGATTTTGGAGAGAAAAGAAAAATAAAATATGTATTTCAAAGTTACTTAAAATACAGCTGATTAAAAAAGGAGAGAGAGACAAAATACCTGGGTGTGTTTGACAGTTTGTGCATTGGAGAATGAGAAGAATGTGACTGGAGGTGGCAGTGACCTACCTGGGCTGAGGTGTGGGGACAAACCAGGCTCCTTGCTGTGTGTCACCATGCAGTGCTGGAAGGAGAGGGGAAGCAGTGAGCGCTTTGGGAAGCACTGGGCTGCCTGAGGTGTGAGCTGCTGCCTCTTCTGTTGCAGGGATTTGAGGCAGACAGTGGATCTCCCTCACTCTGGTGCTGATGGAGGTGCTGTGCACTCCATGCTGTGCATCAGGTGATGTGTGGTCTTGTTTTCCACACCCATGCTATTCTGGGACAGATGCATATCCAGAGGACTGGGTCTCCTGTGGCCTGTCTACTGGGGAGGCTGTAGCCTTCCTCACCTTGTAGGTTTGCTCAGGTGAGGCTATGGCAGCATCACAGACCACCTGTGGGAAGCAGCCCTGCGATGAGAGTGGGATGTGCGCATAGGAGGGTTTGTACATCTACAGCTGGTCGTGTGCAAATGCCAGGCAAAGTGCAGTAGAGTAAAGCTTATTGGTGGTCTCTGATGCTCTTAGGGGTGCATGCTGGGCTCTGAGGCCAGAAGGAAGCATAGGGGGCTCTGGGGTCTGACCTAAATGCAGTCCTGGACTTCCACTCTCCTGCTGAGCCCAGATGGCACTGAGCATAGCAAGAGCTGGGCCAGCTTTCCCAAGGGCAGCCCAGCCCTGTGCAGTGCCAGCTACAGGCAGCTCCCCCTGCCCCATGCAACTGCTGGTGACCCAGCTGTCCCAACGCCTACCTGGAAGCTCTTGCACTTGTTTGTCTCTTTGATGACTCAAAAGCAGAAGCTCAGATGTGGCTGATGGGAGCACAGCAGGAAAAAGCTGGGGCTGAGACATGGAGGAGCTGCTGACCCTGCAGGTACAGCCGGACTCTGCCCTGCTGGTGTCACAGAATGGGCACAGGGTGGCAGAACCGTGGAGCAAATCAACGAGGATCCAGCACTGAGTGGAACTGCCCAGGTCCAAGAGCTTCCTAAGAAAGGCTGTACCTCCCTATGGGAGGGGGAAGGTGTTGTGTGACATTTCTTAAACAGAATAAAAGGGAAGGTTTGTTGGAGGAAGCATCAGTGCCGTTTGCCAAAGCTGTTGGGGGCTGGCAGTGAGGAGGCACGGCCGGCACTGAGCCATTGCCCTGGAATGTTTTTGTCATTGGCTCTGCCAGCTCAACCAGGCTGCAGCTGCTTTGATCTCGCAGGCGGATGCCTCTGGGACAAGGGTTTATCTCAGGACTGGTATATCAGGGTAAGAGCTCATCCTGTGCCAGAGGTCGAGCCAGGAGCTTCTGCTGCTGGAATCCCAGGCTCAGGAGCAGGTGGTGGCAGAGGGATCCCAGAGGCAGGAAGGAAGGGTCCTGATGCAGTTTGTGCCCATGTGTGAGATGCTTGAGGTGGGCTTCAGATGGGTGAAGCGAAGCATATGGGTGCTGCAGCTCCTGGGGTTGGGGTCTGGTGCCCACTGCAATCCCAGCAGTTGCTGCAGTGGTTGCTCCCTCCTGCCACAGGCTCGCTGGGAGCTGGTTTGGTAAGAAATGGAACGAGTTTGGTGGTTGTCTGATGTGACACGGTGACCACGCTGCGGTGCCTCTCACAGTGAGGCTCAGCAGGCACTGCAGGAACGTGCTCTGGCTGGGAGGAACAGGCACTATTTCTGGCTGTGGTGATGCTCTTGGAATCACCTCCCAGTACCCAGCTCCATCCCCATCTGCTGGGAGAGAGCAGAGTGGGGCCACAGCCTCAGAACTACAGGGGATGCTCATCCGGGATGCAGCTGTGCCATTCCTTCATCTCACCTCGTGCACCTTTACCCTGCAGCAGTCTGACATCCAGGGCTCTCCCCTCCCACAGCCATTTCCTCCTTTTCCATCCCTGAAACACCACTTGCTGCCTTTCCCTACGGTTAGATTTGGGGCTGAGCAATGCCCTTGCCCACACACACAGGTGTAGGGTGGGAAGAGAAGGGAGGATGCCAAGGTCTGTATCTCCCAACCCAGGGCAACACCTCGAGGCTGAAGGAGCCCAGGAGCACCAGCATTGCACTGCCACAATTTGCTGCCCCTTGTCACGAACACAGCTTTAATTTCCACGAGCGCTCAGACACCAATCAAACACAGCCCCAGCATCTCCCAGCCCTGCAGCCACTCTCCCCTTGCAGAGATGCTGTCAGCAGAGCAGGAAGCCAGGATAGCATCAGCTCCATCCATGGTGGGTGCGTGCCTCAGGTTGGACACGCGGAGGGACACCGAGCATGGATGGCTCTGCATGCTGAGTCTGGACCTTTTGCCATCCACATCCATCCTCCACCACGCGGTTCAAGAAACAAAACAATAAATAGCAATATATATATATATATAGATATGTACATATATAAAATAGCCTTTTTCTTTTCCCCCCGTTATTTCTTTTCCTACAGGACCGTCCAGGAGCCACACTGCAGGGCTCAGCTGACGAGCATGGGGAGGAAGTGGGTGGAGAGGTGCTGCCGGCGCGTCTTGCCCCCTCGCCGTGGCCTCCCTTTGCTATTGAGAGAGAGGAACATGGGGCGGCCCCGGTGCCGCCAGCGCAGCGAGGCGTAGGTGTTGTAGCCATTCTCCTCAATGCGTTCCTTGAACTTGCAGTTGGGGCTGAACTCCTTCTGGCAGAGGAGGGAAGGGGGTGAGCAGGGTGAGGGCTCCGCGGTTGCCGTCCCCTATGGGGTGTAGGGGGAGCAAGCATGGATACCAGCCCCAGTGGGTGCAGGATCTCCCCGTTTCTGGCTCTGCCCCGCATCTCTAATGCCAGTCATGGGATGCAGAGCCTGACCTACCGACCCGTAGAGCTTCCCCTGTTTGTTCATGGCCAGGTAGAAGCCGGTGTGCACCGCCCGGATGGCCACAACGCCGACACGCACCGACCGGATCTCGACGATGCCTGCAGGGCAGGGAAGTGCTGCTGTGAGATGGGCCAACTCCTGGAAGGACCCTTCCCCCACTGCCCATAAAGTGTCACCATAGAGGGACAGCACCATCGACCCCATAAAGTGTCACAGGGGAACCTCACCCGGTGCAGGAGCCGGGGAGATGGACAGATGGATGGATGGATGCTGTCCCAATGGAGGGATGGTGGAGAGCAAGGGTTGCACGTTAGAGGAAGAACCCCATCATCCTGGAGGGTTTGCCCTTTATTCCCATCCTCCCTTGTGCCCATCTGCCCCTGGGAGCAGAGCTCTGCTGGAATGAGGCCAAGCTGCAGCTCCGCGTGCCTGGAACCAACTGTCAGCCTTTGCCCCCTGCTCACTTCATGGTTGTTCTCCCTGAATCAGCAGCTGAGCCTCTGCCCAACACATGCTGTGAAGCCCCAGGGACCCAGCCCAGCTCTTAGACCACTCGTCCCATTGCTGGGGGTGCTGCCCGTTCTCACTAGTGCTGCTTGCCTGGTTGGGACCAACATGGATATGGGGACCCGGGTGGGGACTGCAGGATGCAGCAGCCCTGGGTTTGGCCCCACAGCAAGGGCTCGACTAAAGGTGCGTGTAGCCAGCCTGTGGATCTCGGTCAGAGCCGCTAATGGGAAAGGCATGTGGTCAGACCAGGTGGATTTTAGCATGGAAACACCCAGAGCAATGCCAGGAAGTCTCTGGATTCTTCCTCCCTCTCTTTCTCTGCACCAATGAGAGCCGTCAGCATGACCCCATCCCTGCAGAGACTTTGGGTGGCTCAGAGTACAGAGAATCCCACAGCCTCTGGGCAGGGTCTTCTGCAAGACCTCACCCACCCACTGCAGGCTGAGGCATCCATTGGGTCACTGTGATGCTGCTGGGAGAGGATGGGGCTGGATATGGCACAAGGACAAGCTGAGTGCTGTGCAGAGCTCAGTGCTGAGTGCTACAGGATGATACTGAGGGGGGGATGTTCAGCCCAGCCACCAGCACACGTGCTGTGGTCCAGCACATCCTAGAACAGCAAATCCATTAACAGCCATGGGGAAAGGTTGAGAAAATGCCTGCAAATCCATCTCAGTTTATCGCTGTCTGGAGCTGCTGCTATTTATACCAAAGGACTTTTGCTTCTCTAAAAATAACCCCACTTTGCTATTCCCAGTGCTCAGTAGGACAGAGCCACGCTTTGCTGATGGGTACCCAGGGAAATGCTCAACTCCATGCAGGTTCTGATGGAGCCAGGGAGGAACATCAGGAAGCAGCCTTCAGCCCCTCACAGTGCTCCAGACCAGCCCTGGGCTGGGTGTGGGGCACACGGAGAGAAAGTCCTATTCCAGTCACTGGTAGGGCTGGGCTGGTGGCTGCCAGGAGGGCTGGGGAGCAGAACCTGAGCCCAACCCAGGCACGGGTTATCTGCAGCTCCAATAACCAGAGTGAGCCTGATGTGACAGCCTGGAGCCTGCCAGGCCCTATTGCCACACGGCCAAGGGAAGGCGTGGGGGAGCTGGCAGCATGCCTGGTTGGGCTCCCAGCAGCTCTCGGTACCACAACAGGGCTCTTCATGAGCAGCTGTCCCAGTTGAGCCGGGCTCCTTCCCACTGCAGGTGGGTGACATCCTCTCTGATGTGAGACAGAGGTGGGCCGTGCTTTTGGGTCGCACGTCATCATTGGTGCTGTCCCAGATGAATCTCTATTTGTAGGGCTTGGACTCTATTAGGCTGAGCACCACTGTGCAGACCCCAGGCAGCCCACAGAGACCTACACTGCTTCTAAATTGCCTCCAGCAATTCTTACTGCAGAGGAACCATGGCTGCTCCACTCCACTCATGGACCCTGGGAGCAGCATTGCCCCCAAGTCCCCTCCAGCCCTCCTCCTCCTCAGCCCTTCTCCTTCCCAAGACACTGATGGGAATGATGGGGATGGATCCCCCCAGCCCAATCTGGATGAGGATGACCCCAAATGCTGACAGTTATCTGCTGATGGTAATAGATGTGGGGAAAAGAGACCCCCAGGTCCCTACTGATGCTGGGCACTGCTGGCAAAGTGACACCGTGTCCCTGGAGGTCAGTGGTGTCAGTTCACCTGCTGACCCTGGGCTGAGAAGAAACCAGCAGCCGTTCCAGCTTGAGCCCCCGGGGCAACGGGGTCCGACGGCTTTGGACAGGGCTGTCCCCAACCAACTCCGAGCCGCGGGACCCGTGGCACTGCCCACAGAGGATACGGCGCAGTTTCTGACCCCGCTCTAACGCGGCGAGGTTGGAAAACAACGGCAGAACGGGACCCGGCTTTCCCCGATCCGCCGCACCGTCGGGGCTCGGCTCCGGGACCCATTGAGGAGAGGGCGGTCCCGGTCCCGGTCCCGGTCCCGGCACACATCCCGGCCCCGACCCCACTCACTGCCCGGCCGCTCCCTCCAGCGCGTCCCCTCCACTCCGCCGCCACCGTCGATGCTCAGGAAGAAGCGGGTGGCGGAGAAGAGCCGCCGGCAGCGCACGTCTCCTTCCAGATGCCCGTAGCTGCGGGGGGGCCGCCGGCCGCCCCAAACGGAGCTGTCCGGTCCCGGCCCCGCCAGCACGGCGAGCGCCCCAGCGAGGCAGGCGGCGAGAGCGGCGGGACCCCCGCGCCTCATGGCGGCGGCCGCCGGGCGGGCGGTGGGGCACAGCAGGTCGCTGCGCGGCTCCGGGCCATGGCCACGGCCACCGGCGAGCGGCCCCGACGGCGCGGGCGGCAGCAGCGGCGGTGAATGGGCGGGGGGAGGCGGGGCAGAGGGGCGGGATCTCTCATTCATAAATCCCTGCGAGTCGGGGGGGAACCCGACGGCTGACTCCGCGTCCGTTTCGCTTCCGATCCCCTTCTGGGAGGCTTCCGATCCCCTTCGGTGCTGTCCGTCCTGCTGTCCTCATCCTCCGGTTCCACTTCGGGGTTCGGTTTCCCCGTGGGTGCGGGCAGCACCGCAGAGCAGCCCTCCCGGCACAGCCCCGACGTCTCCTCCCGGCTCCCCGAGCAGCATCACGGGCTCAGGAACGCTCCGTGTGCGAATCGAGCCGGGCTCGGCCCGTTCCGTGCCCTTTCCGCGCTGTGCCGTGTCCCCGCTCCGCTCCCGCCCCGTCGGTTCGCACCGCCCAGCCCGCGGCCGCTAGGGGGTGCGAGGCGGGGGGAACGGGGAACGGGGGTTGGGGGGGAGGGAAACGGCGCTGCCGCGGTGCACTGTGGGAGTTGTAGTGCGGAACGGAACTACCGCTCCCGGCAGGCTGCGCGCCGCGCCTGCGCAGTGAGGGCGGGCGGCGCGGCATGGCGGCGTAGTGGGGCAGCATGGCGTTGCTGAGGCTGCGGGCGGCGCTGCTGGGCCCGGCCCGGCTGAGGGGCGGCGGTGAGAGGCTGGGAATGGGGCTGGGGGGAGGGGAGAGGGCGGGTGGGTGCAGCTGAGGCAGTTCGGGATTTGAGGATGCTGGTGGTGCTGCTGAGGGCCGGGTCGGGGCCTAAGCTGGTGGTTCTGAGGGAGCCCCGCTGTCCTGTGGGGTCCGGCTGTGGTGTGGGGGTGATGGGAGCCTCCCCTCAACGTTCCGTTGTGCTGTAGGGATCCCATGGAGCGTCCTCAGGTGTTACACCTCGGCCAGCGCCAAGGAAAAGGCGAGGAGAAACGCCATCTGTGAGAGGACGGAGCTGCTGGAAGGTGAGGAGGGTTTCCTAGAAGAGCTGCAGGGCTCTCCTTCATTCAGTGTCCTGGGGGGGGAGGGGGTTGGAAATGCTTGTGAGCTGCTGAAGGATGTGAGGCAGAGTTGTTGAACAAGGCCTGTCCAGTCCCAAGGCCTTCAGAGAGCATTGAGCTGCCGTACAAATACAGGGTGGTCTTAAGAGGTTGTAGAAAAGTCATTCCCAGGACATAGGAGGGCCCTGCAGACTGACCAGAGTGAGGTCTGGCTCAATGAAGGTATGAGCTGGTGGTTTTTCCCTTGCAGAGACATTGTTCAGTTCCCCTGGATGCTGCGACAAACCACAGTCTATAGGTGGTTCCAGAGCAGCTGATTGCTGCAAGCTCCTGGGGTGGGTGGGTTGGTTAAGAAGGGAGAAACTCATTGTGTAACCTTCTTCATAACCTCATTCCTGAGCATCTTTCTGCCAGAAGTGAGGTGTTAGGGTAGGACCTAGTCTTCTGCTGTGTCACACATCTCCTCATCTCTGTCCTGGCTGTGTTTCCTGGCAGTGCTGAAAGCTCGAGTGAAGCAACTCCAAACCAGTAACATCCCAGAGGTGACAATCAACAAAGTGGAACTGGCACAGCTGCAGAGCAACAGGCAGCAGGACCTGCTGCAGAAAGCAGTGGATGCAGGCACAGCAGTGGAGCACCTGGTCCCCAGGCAGTCCAGCAGCTGGACAGAAAAGCTGAAGAAGGAAATGTACATCCGGCAGATGAAGGTGGAGAAGAAGCTGTCTATTGCAGCCTCCCAGTTGACTCTAGAGGGCCAGCCCAAGGTCAAAACAAAAGTCAAGGTGAAGACAAAGGTGAAAGCGAAGGCAAAGACAAAGACCAAAGCCAAAAAGAGCCAGAAGAGTCCAAAGGCTACAGCAAGTACTTCCAGAAACCAGAGTCATGCTGGTCCCAGCAGTGCCGACACCTGCCATAAGCCCAGGGTGGAAGAAATGAAGCAAGATGTGAAAGCACAGAAGGCTCAACGTGTGCATGAGGATAGGAGCAGCCAGCGCAAGATCATGCAGCAGACCATCCAGTCTAATCTTGAGTGCCTCCTGTACTTACGGCAGCCAGAGGAGGCTGAGAAGTTGCTCCTCCTGTATCACAGCAACCCCATGAAAAGGAAACTTTTGAATGTTGATGCATACAATGTCGTGATGCGTGGCTGGGCAAGAAAGGTATGGAGCTTTTGGGGGCCTTCTGCTGCTGTTAACTTGATTGGTCTTGGCCCTTTTGTGCCAGGCTTTCTGAGTGGCAAGGCCAGAGGTGTGCTGGCAGAGGTGGAAGGGTCCCACGCTTGTAGAATCAGTAGTTGCAGTATGATTTCTCTGTTTGTCACGTTTCCCTTCAGCAATTTTTGCTGAGATGGACAGAGCTGGGCTGAGGCCACTGATCCCTGTGAGCTGGCTTTGAGGAGAGGAAAGGGGTGGGATAGTATGGATGTGACTCAGCTGAAGAAGGAGCAGAGGGATGTGAAGCTGTGATTTGGTGCTTCTGGTGTCTGTTTCCACATCCTCCATCCCTTCTCATCCACAGGGCTGCTTGCACCGTGTCATCAATCTGCTATCCATGCTGGAGTCCATCAGCCTGCGGCCCAACCTGGACTCCTACGCAGTACTGCTGGAGTGCATGACACAGAGCCAGTCATCCACCAAAGCCATCTGGAGGTAATGCACTTCACTTCTCCCAGGCAGCCTCCTGCTCTGGGCAACATCTCTGCAGCTCCACTGTGCCACGAGGGCATGAACTGGGGACAGGAGGCACTGGCTCAGGGTAGGGAAAGCCTGCCTTGCTGTGTGCATGTCTGGGTGCTGTGGCTTGGTTCTCATGGCCAGATTAAGGGGTTGGTTAGGGCTAACTCTTTGAACTGTTTTCACCACTCCAGCTTAAGGGTTTGTCCAAGATCTTGTGGAGAAGGGAGTTGCAGATGAAAACAGCCTGACTTCTGGACAAAGCTATACCTGCTGCCAATGGGCTGCGAGCAGCCCCTCTCCAATCAGGTGCCTGTGGTCCCACACCCATTCTGGTGGGAGTGTTTGCCCTGTTTGGCTCTCCATCATTGTGCAGTAGGGATAATTCCTCCATCCAGTCTGGGAGTCGGCATTTTCTGGTGGGATGAGCCAGACAGTAGATTTTTGTAGGCTTCCATTTCTCTGCAGGAATGTGACCAGGAGATTCAGATGGGTTTCATGGACCCAAACTGAAAGGCTGAAGGTAACCAGTGATATGCCAGCCTCTGAGTGAATGACTTTCAGGTCAGATCTAGAAAAGACTTGTATTGCTTTTTCTGCTTAGGTGTGTGAGTGCTGCATAAGTACAGCAGTAAATGTGTAGGATTGTCAGGAGGCAAATATTTATAGCACATCTGCAGAGATTTGCCAGCTCCAAGCCTCATCAAGGTGTGTGTGTTTTCACACAGCTCCTTCTGTTTGCTGGTGCCGTGTTTGTGAGTCCTCACATATGCTCTCCCAATTTGAAGTCAGGATGGTCCAATCTGCCCATGGCAGCAGTTGTTCACTGCCCCTTTGTCCAGGCTGTGACCATTACCTTGCATTCGCTTGTGCTGGATCAGGCTAGTGAGGATAGGAGGAGCATTTAAGGATGGAGGAGGCAGCATGGCAGCATCTTTTTTTTTCTTTTTAATCTCACAAAGGCAGTAGAGATCAGCCTCCCCATCCATGTGTGAAGGTGAAAGCTGCCAGCTCAGCAGCACTGTGGGCTGGAGGAGGTGGATGACTGATGGCTGTAACCTGAGGCTGGTGACCTTGTCAAGGACAGGCTGTACTCTGGAGGCAGCTCACACCCCAGCAGCTCCTGCAGCCTGGAGATCTGTTTCCTGGTGTCTGGCTGCATGTGGCAGGCAGGGAGAGCTGGTGTGCTGCAGGTTTCCCATTACTCCCATTGCTGCAGCACTCTCCCTCCTATCTGGTTCTGGGCAGGCATCAGCTCAGTGAGGTTCAAGTTGCTACAAGACTTGTCCTGTGCTGTGTCTCACGTGGGCCCAAGTGACATTGTTTAGGGCAAAAGTGAGGAAGGAAAAGCCTGATACAGACAAGGCCTTTGGATCCTGAAGAGGGAGCATCAATATGTTTTCTCTATGCTTAGTCTTCTGTTTGTAAACTGTTCCTTGCCTCACTGTATGCTGGTTTCTGTCAATGTGCACACATCTGTCTCATCTGCCTCTCCTCAGGTGTGTGCAACACCTGAAGAAAGATGGCTTCCACGTGGATGAGCTCTTCCAAAAGTGCCTGTTTGAGGGGGATGAGAAGGAGAAGGTGCTGAAGGCCATCAGGATTATCCAGCCTGACTACCAACTGCCTTCTCCACCCAAACCTGAGATTTGCAAGGCTGCTCTGCTCAAGAACTTCTACTCTGAGGTAAGCCACTGAGCTCAGGAGTATTTCTGCTGAATATTTCTGTTGGAGCTGGCCAGATGTATTCACAGATGTCTTCAGGATGCATTCAGGTCCAGCACAGGACTGTAATACCTTCCTTTCCTCTGGCTTTTGGTACTTACTGCCCCACTCTTCTTGCAGAAGGAGATGGTGTCATATCCCAAGCTGGATTTCACTGCGCAGGAGCTGCAGGAGCGCTTCCAGCAGCAGCTGGAGATGGAGCTGAACAGCACCATAACCATCAAGTCAGTGGAGTCAACCAAACCTCTGACTCCACAAGCCATCAAAGCAGTAAATATCAGGGTGTCTGAAGAGGTGGAGGGCACTTCAGTCGACAGTGGTCTTGTGGGGAACTTGCAGGGGTCATTCCCTTAAAGTGGGAGGGTTTCCTGGTGATGCACTCTCACCACAATGTGACTGTTTTGCTTCCATTTCTTGTGTAGCGCCAGCAGTTGGCCAGCTTTCGTTCTCAGTGGCGTGATGCCATTCTCCAGGCCCTGCAGAAGTCAAAGCCCAACATGTCCCAGGTCAAGACAATGTCAGGGCACAGCGTTCTCTACCCCTACCTGTGTCTGCTGCCTGATGAGGAGTATGTGGACATCATGATGCAGGTAAGACCCTGCCCTGACACCACTGAGATTTAGGAATGGGGCCTCCTGGGCAACCTTAGGGCTACCACAGTGCAGAAACAGGGCATGAATCTCAAGGTTTACTGAAGTTATTAGGTACAGGCCCTGTCTGCACTCTGCTGAGCAGACAGAGTAGCTCTCCTCTGTTCTGGCTACGTTTCCTTCCTCATCTGCTCAGCATCATGGGAATCAGCATCTTTCTGTGTTCCCCATACAGGAACTTTAACTCCTGCTTTGTCTTTCTGCTCCGTTTTTCTCTTCCTCTTTCCTTAAGTCCCTCTTTGCCTTCCCCTTTCTCAGACTCTCAACAGCCTTTCTCCACAAGGAGAATCCCTGGCTGTCTTAGCCAGGGAGCTGGGCTCGAAAGTCTACAACAGATACCTCACCCAGAGGAAGCTGCACAGTGGCCAGCTCGAGAAGGTGCAGGAGATCTATGAGAAGTATATCCACCTGCTGGCAAAGGATACCCAGGTAGGCTCTCCTTGGAGAGGGGTTCTCTTGGAGCCCATGGGTTTCAGAGTGGAGGTGGGGTTGGATGGTTTGTGCATCCTCACATGCTCAAAGTCCAGATTTGATGCTGCAGAGGCCTGAACTATCAGGCAGGGATGCACTGAGGCAAGAGGGTCCTTCTCAGAGCCATGCTCCAGGTACAGAGATCAATCTGACCTGATTTTTCCTCTCCCAGCCTAGTGAGTACTTGCCACGTGAATACTGGGAGAAGCTGGTGGCAGAAGCAGGCTATGGGCCTTCCCTGAACTTAAAGGACTGCAGCTGGCCATACGTGCTCCTGATGCGCCTGGGAATGTACTTGCTGGAGATCCTGGTGCATGCTGTCAAGGTGCCCAGGAACACCCTTAACCCTCGCCTGCCATCCAAGCTTATCCCTGTCCTCTACCACATCTACTCCTTCCGCAGCAGCTGGCAGGTAAGCCTCATCCCTGGGGGCTTTGGGACATTGCAGATCACCTCTTCATGCTGAGTCATTGCAGGACCCTTTTCCCTTCCCTGTGCCTTTCTTTCTCAGAGATTATAAAGAACACCTGGTTCTGTACAAACAGGGTGATTAGTGTGATTGTTACACAGCTAGGGACTTGACCATATGTTCTTCCAGGCTTCCCCCTGACTCTGCTACTGCTGACCTTCACCTCTCTGATTCTCTCCTCCAGGTTGGGCTGATAAAACCCCATCCCATTTTCTCCCAGATTGTGTCAGACGCTGCGGAGGCCGTGCTGACCTTTAACTCCTCTGCCATACCCATGCTGTGCCCTCCTGTCCCCTGGACCTCCCCACACTTTGGTGCCTTTGTCCTGAGTGACACCAAACTGATGCGTTACGTGGATGGAGCCATCCAGCACCAGCAGCTCCTGGACCAGTGTCCCCGGGTGAACCTCCACCCTGTGCTGGATGCCTTGAACCAGCTAGGCAACTGTGCATGGAAGATTAACCAGCCAGTGTTGGATATAATCATCTCCATTTTCAATGACAAAGGCAATGAGAAGCTGGACATCCCACCACCTGTCTCTGAGGCCCCCAAACCTTCTGTCTCTCCCAGCAGTTCTTCTGCCTTGCACAAATCCCAGAAGCACGAGTTGTTGCTGTGCAAGAAGAAGGCAGCTGAGATGCACAGTTTGCGCATGGATGCGCTCTATAAGCTCTCCATTGCCAACTATGTCAGGGACAAAGTGTTTTGGTTTCCTCACAACATGGATTTCCGTGGCAGGACTTACCCTTGCCCACCTTATTTCAATCACTTGGGTAACGATGTCACTCGTGCCATCCTGCTCTTTGCAGAGGGAAGGCCTCTGGGGCCAAAGGGCCTCGACTGGCTGAAGATCCACCTCATTAACCTCACAGGGCTGAAGAAGAAGAATGCCTTACAGGAGCGGTTGGATTATGCCAACGAAATCATGGAGGAGATCCTGGACTCTGCTGACCACCCGCTCACGGTGCGTGTGGAGTGATGGGACTCAGAGTCACCAGGGAGAAGCTTGAGCTGCAACCAACCCTGAGCAAATTGGGAGCCTCCCAGCTGAACTGATTAACAAAAAAGCAGGGAAGTTCAACCCTGTTTGTGCTCAAGTAGGAATTGTTCCAAACAGCTGAGAGGCATCAACGCTTTCTTTAATTTCAAAGGAGGTTTTAAGCGTTCCTCTTCTTTAGCATAGCTTCTAGGGAGTAAAATATAATGGAAATCTGATTAGCTTTGAATAAGCAACATCCTGAAAGATAGCGCTTTAAGGGGAAAAAGCAAAGCAAAAGCATTGCAGAGTTTCCTGAATACCAAATTTCTGTCTGAAAACACAGTGAAGTGTTGGGGAGGTGGAGGCATGGTGAGAGGAGGTGCCTTGCCCAATGTTCCTAAGAGCCCGGGAGCTCACCTGCTGCCTCCTCCTACTATTGTGTGCTTTGCTGTTCCCAGGGCAGGAAGTGGTGGATGAACACCGATGAACCCTGGCAAGTCTTGGCATGCTGCATGGAAATTGCCAAAGCCTCGAGGTCACCAAATCCAGCAGCCTTCATCTCTCATTTCCCAGTTCACCAGGTGGGTGCCTGGCAGGTGTGCACAGCCTGGGTGGCTGAGCAAGGAGGAGAGTGGACAAGGCAGGGAGCTCAGGGCAGAGCAGAAGCATACAGATGTATTATTTATTATGCAACGTGGCCAGGCTTTCCTAAGAAGCACAGCCTACAGGTATTTTGATTTGGAAACTCCAGTGACTGGCTGCTACGTGCAGCCATTAATGAAACAGTGCAGTCCAATGTTGCTTTGCTTGCCTTTAGCCAAACAGCCTGTCTGGGAGACAAATGTCTGCAGAGTGGGAACCAGGCCAGTCCTATCTTATCTAGCTGTGGGATGGGGATTGGAAGACTTTTGGGATATGGCTGGAGACAAGCTGCTCTGCAGGAGCAAAAGATGGGAGGTGTGGACCTCTGAGGATAAGCAAGGGGACAGGTAGCAGCCTCCTGCATCAGGTGCCCTCATAAATCCTTCTGCTACATGGGAGACAGAGATTAATTCTTTTTCTGATGAGAGGGGTTTACATGTTTTTCTTGTTAGAGGATCTGATGGCCCTAATGAAGTGTGGGGGGAGAATGAGGATGTATTCTGCCAGGAGCAGTGGTCTGTAATATACCTGAAACTGTCTCAGCTGAAGGGCTCTGATGGTATTGTTATGACAACAGAAGATCAAGAGAGCAGCTGGGGGTGTGTGGAGGGTGCAGTTAATAGAATTCAAGCATTGACTTTTTCTGGAGGGCACAGGAATCTGTTTCCACCTGAGTCATCAGTGCTTGGCTAATAGAGGCAGCTCTTCTGCAGTAGCAGGGCTGCCCAAGCACTGTCAGTTCTCCAGCTCGCTGCACTGCAGTGTGGGGAAGGAGGAGGAGGGATGAGAGCTGATCCTACCAGCAGCTGCAGGCTGCGTTTGGCCAGGCAGAGCCTGAGAACAGTGGATGCAGGGGCAGTCTGAAGCATGGCTTCTGTGAGAAGTGTTTCTGCTGGTGCTGCCTGGGGGCAGCAGGACATTCCCATGCTGTCGTTCAGGTCCTGTTTTGTCTCATCCTGCCTGGTCTTGGTCCCAGGTGGGCTATCAGGCCAGCTGCTTTGACAGATTGATCCGTGTGTCTGACTGCAGCTTTAGGAAGGTCTGGGTGGGAGCTGGATTTCTCTCCTGTCAAAAGGATGTAGAGGCAGCATGACTGGAGCAGAGTGTTCTTCAGCTTGTCTCTGCCTGACTCCAGTCCTGTTCCTGGGTTTTCCAAGGTCTGTTTTGACTGTCAGCTCGTGGGGCCACTTTTAGTATCCCAGACACATTTAGTTTTCTTCAAACTTTCTGTTTTTTAGTGTTTCCATGGCGCTCTCTCTTAGAAGATTTATGGGTGGGGAGGCAGTGTGTTGTGAGTTTCTGTGGTTTTTTTTTTTAAACCCAATAGACAACAGTAGATAATGATGAGAACCAGACAGGAAAACCATTTAGAAGTGAAATGGAAGCTGTTATAGACCTGGCCACTGCTTGGAGATCAGCTGCAAACATGCCCAAAGAGTTGGGGAAAAAAATGGCAGTAGCCCTTTAGAGCCAGATGTCATACTTTCATGGTTTTTCAGTGGGATGTGGGCAAGGTGTATGTGTGCTGATGGGCAGGACTCTATCCCTGTGTTAATACCTTGCTTCCACCCTGCTCTCTTCCCACACACAGGATGGCTCTTGCAATGGTCTGCAGCACTATGCAGCACTTGGCCGGGACCTTATAGGTGCAATCTCTGTCAATCTGATGCCTTGCAGTGTCCCTCAGGATGTCTACAGTGCAGTGGCCCAGCAGGTGAGGTGTGATGGGGAGATGGGGAAAATGTCCTTTTGGACCTTGCTCATTGCATAGAATCCTGAGGAAAAAGTTTGTCATGAGACCAGCATACAGAAAGCTGGGAGAATGTGGGCTGATTGGAGGCAGGATCTCCCCATCCCCAAACAGGGATCATTGTATGAGGAATGGGATCTGGCTGGGGATCGGTCCTGAGAAGTCCTGTGGGATTTCTGCTCCTGTCAGTTCTGACTTAAATCAAGTGCAGAGTGTTCCTTGTCCCTTATTAGCAGCTGTCTGGCCTGCAGGTTATATGGTTTTCTTCTTTTGAGCTGGGTAGGAGGGAGCAAGGAGGGATTCAGCCCTTGGCACTGATGCCAAGATGTCAGTTTTCTTGGCAAGACGTGATGAGAAATGAGCTTGCTGGGAAGTGTATTGAGCCCAGCCAGACTCAGCTGTCTCTCCCTTCTGGAAATCTACATATTTCACAGGGCAGCAGCACACCAGAGGCCAAGAGAGGCATGCATAGGGTGAGTGATTTCTCTCAGGGTGGCAGAGGCAGGACAACCTAAGTTCTGTGCTTCAGTGGCAGCACCATGTCCTTGTGATGCCTGGCACCACCCAGCAGTGGGAGGCTCTGGTTCCTGTGAGCAGAGTGGGCTGTGAGATCCAGGTGCTTCTTTGTTCTTTCTGCAGGTGATTGTTACTCAGGGCAGGTGAAGGTGGGACCGTAGAGGTTGTGATGGGAGTTCAGGCAAGACAGCATGCAGCTTGGAAGGGAGAGGGAGGGTCTCACAGGGTCCTTCAAACACCTCAAGCCACGCAGGTGTCTTTGGCCAGCACACTGGTGTGGCTCTGACTCCCTCTGCACTCTGTTCCTAAGGTGGAGGAGTTTCGGAAGAAGGATGCTGAGGAAGGGTTGAGAATTGCCCAGGTGCTGGAAGGGTTCATTGGCCGCAAGGTGGTGAAGCAGACGGTGATGACGGTGGTTTACGGCGTCACACGCTATGGTGGGAGGCTGCAGATGGAGAAACGTCTGAAGGAGATTGAGTTCCCTGAGGTAAGAGGCTTGCCACAGCCTCCCAGCAATGCTTTCCTCGACTCAGTCCCTGCTGGGAGAGGCACCTGGACTGCCCAGAACTCTGGGATTTCCTCCTTCCTTGCCCTCTCCTTACTTTCCTAAATCTGAGCTGGCAAAGGATGTGCAGAACTGAACCTTCCATTCTTGCAGGAGGGGCTCTGGGGGAAAGCTGTCTGCCAGTGCTTATGGAAGTGGGCCCCTTGTCTCTAGCAGAGCTTTTGGAGACTTGCTACCCTTTCTTGTAGCCACTGGGACAGGGGAGTTGCTCTCTTAGCTTACCCTAGCTCTCATTTTGCTTTGCATCTTTTGCTGCCCCTTTGCCTCCCCCTCACTCTGCCTCTGGTCTATGCAGGAGTACCTATGGGAGGCATCTCACTACCTCGTAAAGCAGGTGTTTAATGGCATCAAGGAGATGTTCTCAGCGACTCGAGATATCCAGGTAAGGTGCTTCCTCTCTTTCCCCTTTCTTCCCTAGTTCACCCATACAAACACAAGCGAAGGAAGGAGCTCTGTGGGGTCCTGGCCCAAAGAGAATCCTGTTCCAGCCCAGGGGTGTGGGGTTGTGCCTAGTGATCACAGAATCACAGAATGGCCAGGGTTGGAAGGGACCTCAAGGATCATCAAGTTCTAACCCCCCTGCCACATGCAGGGCCACCAACCTCCACATTCAATACTAGACCAGGCTCCCCCATAAGAACTACACTCAGTCTGGCAGGAATTTGGACTTGTGCTGGGAGGGAATGAGGTCTGTCCAGCTGTGTGTACTAACTTCAGCTACTTTCTTCCCTGCTTCTCTTTGCCCAAGAACTGGCTGACAGAGAGTGCCAAGCTCATTGCACAGTCAGGAAGGACAGTGGAGTGGGTCACCCCACTGGGTCTCCCCATCGTGCAGCCCTACTATCGGATCAAGCCCACTGTGGTGAGTGTATGGTGGTGGGATGAAGTTATTCATCCACCCAGGAATGAGGAGCAGGGAAAGTACAGCAGACCTCGAGGCAGTCAGCACAAGGCCAGCCAGTTTGCATCGCCTGCAGGTGAACTTGCAGAGAAGATAGGATTCGTGTGTGCAGGCACATCCTCCAGCCTCATCACAGAGACTGGAGAGTGTGGGCGTGCTGCTGAGGAATCTGCTGCTCCCATCCCACTCAGGCAGCTGGGGCACAGACCCATTCTCTGCATTGAGCAGCCCTCCTCGGGGCTCGCGTGATTCAGTCTCGCTGCTCTCGCCTCCCACACACTGCTGCACTGACTCACGGCTCCCCATCCTGTTTCATCCCATCCTCACAGCCACTCTCCTGCAACCTCACATTGGCCATGTAGGGATGGAGCGGGCAGGTGCTTCCCACCTCCAGGAACTCTCTTCTCAGCCCCTGCAGGAGTGAATCAGCATCTCCCTAGGAAGGGGTGAAGGATGTTTGCCAGCATCCTTCGGAGGGGAAGCAGGCAAAGTGCCACTGGGAAATGGCAGCTGCCACAGTGACTGGAATGCCTTGCCAACATCCCCATCCAGGAAAGATGTTTCCTGCAGAGCGTGGAATACCTTGTTGGCATGATCCCCTTCCCAGAATTAAGCAGCAGTGCTGATCACCTTTCTCTCCCCCTGCAGTTGACTTGCAGCATGCAGAACTTGAGTGTGAAAAACTCCAGCAACAACAACCAGTAAGTATGAACCCATGGTTTTCACTGAGCCTCTGCTGCCTCAGTCTGTGCTCTGGGGATAAAACCTTCTCCTATCTCAGCATGGAACCTGCCAAATTGTTCCAAAGTTCCTGATATTCCTCTGAGCCATGGAAAGTCAGCTGGAGGAGCTGGGGCCCATTAGGGCTGCCCCATCACCCCAAATCTTGGCTGGCTCTGCCCTGGCTCACATCTTGAGCCCTGAGCATGCCCCAGCTCCTCCCCTGTCCCATTCTGTGCTGCAGGAAGCCTGATACAGTGAAGCAGAAAAATGCCTTCCCACCCAACTTCATCCATTCCCTGGACTCAACCCACATGATGCTCACGGCTCTGCATTGCTTCAGGTAGGGAGCAGGGTTCTTGCCTGAGCTCTGCTGAGAGATCATCAGCAGGGCATCACTGCAGAGAGCTGGAGCTCTCAGCACTACTTCATGACCCTTTCTGCTGCCTCTCAGGCAGGGTCTGACCTTTGTCTCAGTCCATGATTGCTACTGGACTCATGCACTCACTGTGGACATCATGAACAAGGTAAAAGTCTCCTCCCAAATCCTTTGTGAACAGTGATCTTGCTGATCTGTCCTCTGGGCACTTGCCAGCCTTTGCCTCCCTTGGGCTTTGCTCCATACCCAAGCATAGTGAACTGAGATGCTTACTGGTGGTTGCAGATGACTTCCTGGTGCCACAGGCCCCCTCCTCACACCCTTCAGCTGGGTGCAGGGCAGATTCAGCTCTAAACTGCATGAAGCAGAGTCAGTGCCTCTCTCTTGCCCTGGGCTCTTTAGAAGTGCTGCAGGGCTGTTGTGCAATGGACTGATAAATGGGGGTCAGCCTCTGCTTCCCACCCGATTCCTTTCAGATTTGTCTGATAGTTTCCCCCCCCCCCCTTCTCACTCTTGCCCACTGCTTTCCCTCCTTTTACCTCTGACTTGTCTTGGCTGAGAAGCACTGAGGGAAAGGAGGGGAAAATACCTGTTAACCTGCAACTCACCATTGCTCCCTGGATCAGATCTGTCGGCAGCAGTTTGTGGCTCTGCACAGCCAGAAGATCCTGGAGGATCTGTCCAAGTTCATGCTGAAGAATTACTGCAGGTATTGCTTGCATTCAGCCCTCACTCTCCTACCCATGCTTGTTCCTCACCCCAAGGCTGCTGTGCCTGCTGCTCCCAGGTTTTGTCACCTGCTTGGGGGTTGTTCTCAAGGGAAGTTCTGCTTCCTTCTCAACTGACACCTGAGTTGTCTTAAATCTCAGCAAGGAACACAAAGTATATCTGCATCCTTTTGCTGCAGAACTGAAATAGAAGTCAGTGCTTTTAACTTTCTGTGGGCATGGGGTGGGCCATGATATATGTGCCTTGGTTTCCATACTGAACAAGGCAATAAGGAGTGGTGGTGATGAGCACTGCTTTGACCCAGTGTGCAAACCTCATTTATCACCACCAGAGCCAAATGAAAGCAGACATCCTCAGATCTGAAGTGTGTGTATTTGGGGCTGGGCTCCTGCTGCCATGGGTTGTGCAGTGTTTTGGAAGAGCTGAATCCTGTTGTCAAGATACCATGCTGGGGAGTGGAGGAGGGAGAACCTTCTCTCAGACCTCCCCTTGCTGACTGGCTTTCCATCTGGTTCACGCAGCCCTGACAGAGAGAGCAGAGCCCTTTGGCAGAAGAAGCTGATGGAGCAGCTGTCAAATGTCCCCAAAACAGGTAGGAGCACAAGGAGGGAACTGCAAAGCTCAAAGGAAGTTTGGAAATGAGAGTGAGGTAGGGAATGGTCCCCAAAATCTCTGGGCTCATGTAGACAGCTCCTGAATGTAACATCCCTGCAAATGGCCCCTGCCTTCCCCAGAGCTTTGCTCCTGAGATTTCCCCTAGATTGACCTAGCTCATGCTGTCCCCTGTCTTGCTGCTCTTTGCCCATCTGTTTCCAACCACGAAACATTTGCCTGGAGCTGGGACTGAGACTCTCAGTATCGTAATTACCAGGATCTAGATGATATACATGCAATGGGATTAAGGCAGTTAGTTAGCTTGACTCCTCCTAATCTCTTGGCTATGCTTCTGCCAGACCATCTGGCTAACCTTTGTTCTGCCTTTGCAAAATAAAGCAGCCCAGCTAAGTGCTGGCCTTTGCCACTGAGCAGCTGTCGTGGTCTGTCCCAGAGGCAGTGGTGGTTTGTACTGGAGCCATGCTGTCTCCTCTTCCTGCTGCTGCTGCTATCTGTCTCACTGTTCTTACCACTGCCCCAGATATCCCAGATAAATCTGCATGGATATCAGTCCCTGAAAGACCTCTGAGACCCCTGCAGCAGGGCCTGAGCCCAAGTAGTTCTGTGCAGGAAGCAAAAGTTGGGCTTAGGCAAATTCTCTCCCAGTTGCCCCCATCTCCACCAGGCTTTGCTCTGACCTCTAGTCTCTCTTGCTTCTCACAGGGGAATTCAACTTGAACAAAGTAATAGACTCCACCTATTTCTTCAGCTGAGCCCCAGCAGCCAGTGGAGCCTTGGACCACCTCTGGACTTCAGCTGCCTAGAGGTGATGGTAGGCACTGGCCCACAAAGCTCTGCTGTTCTGCAGCTCCTGAGGGAACAGCTGTCAACCCAGCAAAACACACGTGCACAAAATGGAGATGCTGGGGGCAAAGTGGGACTGCTGGAAGAATGCAGGAGCAGCTGTGGGGGGCTGCTGGAGTTAGGGGTGAGTCTATTTGCTGCTACTGCCTGTGTCCCAACCAAGGAGCTGCAGAGGGCTGCAGTGTGGGGTCAGGGATTAGGTGGGGTTGGCTTTCTGCAATCCTCACCCTGACGTAAGATGTCTGTGCTACTGCTGCCAGCTCCAGAGCTGGCTTGGTTATCACCTGTGTCAATTGCCAGGAATGTGTTTAGATTCTGCTTGCTGGGTCTCAGGCAGAAGAAGAAATCACTAGCTCAGGGGTGGAGATGTACAGTACTGTAAATAAAATGTTTTTTGAAATATGAGGTGGGAAGTTCATCCTTCTCAGCACCCTTGCCAGGGGGGGCCTGGGCTCTTCCATCGTGGGACTGATATCTCCCCAGGCTGCCACTGTTTGCTGACAGGATCAGTTATTCACAGGGCTATCAAAGTAGAATTGGAGACAAAACTGTCCTGCCGTGTTTGTTGTCTACATGGAGGGGCTGGTTGCAACTGCTGGGCATTTACATTTTTAGCCAGGAGCCTCCTGTGGCCACTTTTGCAGGGATCTGTTTGTTTCCATCCCCTGCAGGAATTGGTGCTTGGGGACCCCGTGTACCCTGTGCCTCTCATTCCCCATTGCTGCCCAACTGGTGCTGACAGGGAAGCATCTCTTTAAAGGGCAGACTTCCCTCCTGCAGCCCAGCCTGAAGTCCAGGTTGTGGCCACGGGCAGAGTTGGAGGGCTGGAGCTGCAGAGGAGAGGGATGGTAGCAAAGGAGAAGCAGAGACGGAGTCGTGTGTAGCTCTGTCAGTTGCTGACATTTATTGCACAGGATGGGCTGGATGGAAAGGTGACGCTCGGAGTGTGGCCCTGGACCCCTGGCCCTGCAGCTGCAGGAAGGCAGGTGGGCGTGGGGCTCCTTGCTCATGGGTTGCTGCATACATTCAACGTGGAAGGCTCCAGTGTGCCAGGCAGGGGCATACGTGCATGCATACATACATCCATGCACACTTCCATCCATCTGTGTGTATATATATACACGCACACACACACAGGCACACCTATTTCACGCACAGTCTGTGCCTTCCCCAGCCTGCAAGCCAGCAGAGCCCAGTGCTGCTCCATGCAGTGGCAGCCCTGGTGCTCAGCTCCCTGGGCTCCAGCAGCAGGGCTGCCTGGCTGAGGTCACCCCAGCCTCAAAGTCTGGCTGGCATGGGGACTGCTGAGTCTGCTGGGGCTTGCTGTACCTCAGACCCCATAACTTACCTCCACTCCTTTGCTGTCACCCCTCGCCATGGGTCTGTGGGAGGGGAGGCAGGGGCACGTGCCATTGCTGGCCCACGTGCCTAAGACCCCAGGGAGGTGTCCTGCGGATGCACACATATAGATTTGTATTCAGGTCATATATATCATATACAGCGTTGATCACTGGGGATGATGCATCTGTGGCTTCTATGGGGCAGTGGGATTTCCTCGCAAGGAGCGGAAGATGGGGCCAAACTTTGGTCGGAGGCAAACAGCCCCCCTTGTGCCCACCCATGGGTCCCTGGCAGTGGGATGAAGCCAGGGAGCAGGGGTGGAGGTGGCCGAGGGGCACGGGCTCCTCGGTGGGGATGGAGCAGAGGGGATGGGGCTGGCTGCCCTGGCACCCCAACACCCCTATCCCCACGCCTGCGGAGGTCACAAGTTGGAAGACAGCCTGGATTTGGCTGGGTCCGTGTCGGGCATGCTGCCCACCGAATCCTTGCGGGCTGCCGCCGAGTCCTGCTGCAGAGTGGGTGCAGGGTGAGACAGGGGCCCCCTGGAGGACACCGCACCTCGCAGCCTGGCTGGGGGACCGGAGCCCGGCGAGACAGCGGTGGCAGCTGGGCCTCCACCGATAGAAGCAGAGGATTCGTGCACTGAAGCCGGGGGGCTCTGGGTGCTGCTGCCAGCCGCCAACCCGTGGGGCAGGGAGGGCTGCGAAGCCGATAGAGGCCGTGAATCCTGGCTGAAGCTGCTGGTGGGCAGCGCCTGTGTGCTTTTATGAACTGCCAACCGTGGGGGCGAACCGGGCGTCTGCTGCTGGCTCAGCGAGAGCTGGGAGCCCAGCTGCCCTTTGGCTCCTCCGTAGGCAAACGTCCGGCTGGCCAAGGGGCTTTGGGACGGAGGGCTGGCAACTGCGAAGGCGCTGGCGGAGGCGGGCTGTGCCTGGTCCTGCGAGGGCGATGGGTTGGCGTGGGGCACGGGGGGCTGCGGCTGCTGTGGGGGGCTCTGCTGCAGCAGCACTGGGGAGACGGCGAAGGGACTGGGAACGGCTTGGGCGTATTGCAAGCGACGCATCATGCGGGGCGAGCCCAGAGCCATGGAGCCCACCAAAGGGCTGGCCATCTGTGGGCAGAAGCTCATGGCGACGGCTTGCTGCAGGGTGGCAATGGCGGAGGTGACCTGAGGCTGCACCGGGCTGTACATGGCCGTGTGCTGCTGCAGTTCCGCCTGCTGCACCATCTCTCGGTCATACTTGACAATCTCCTGGATGATTTCGTTCTCCTGGTTGTTGAAGACGCCCGAGTTGAGGTCGTGCTGTACTTTGTGAAGAAGGATCGAGTTCTTTTTCCCTGCAAGAAAAGAAATGGGGAGAGTAATGAGGCTCAGCACTCGAGGCCCCTCAGCAGGCACCTCCATGTGCTGCTGCCCCTTTCCCAAGCACCCAGCAGGGCCCAGGTACCCCTCTGGGTGTTCACCCATCAGTAGGACACAAGGAAAGGCGTGGTGGGAGGTGCAGCCCTGCAGCCCTTCGAGCCTTACCGATGCGATCAAGGCGGTCGATGGCCACGGTTTCGAAGGCTCTCCGCATCATGGGGTATTCCTCCAGCACCTCATTGAAATTATCCACTGATAGTGAATAGAGGCGGCAGTAGGTGTCCGCCCGGACGCTGGCTGTGCGCCGACCACGGGTCAGCAGGCAGATTTCTGGGGAGGGGATAAAAAGGGAGAAAGGAGAGATACAGTGGTGCCAAAGGTTTTGATGGAGAGAACGGAGAGCTGCGCTCATAGATGCTCACCCCCAAAGTAGGAGCCGTCTGAAAGCTTCATCTCCTTGTTGCCCTTGGTGAGGATGCTGACCACGCCGTGCTGGATGAAGTACATCTTCTTGCCAATGGTTCCCTCGCGGATGATGTAGTCTCCTGGCTGGAACACCTCAAACTTCAGCTTGGTGAGCATCGCCGTCACAAAGTTGGGATCTGCGTTGGCAAACAGCGGCATGGAGGCCACCAGTTTGCGGCAGTTGAAGTTGACGATTTCCTATAGGGGAAGGAGGGCAGGGAGCAGTGAGGGGTTGTGACACAGCAGGTCCCCTTCTGCCATCCTCAGCTCCCGAGCCCCCCACCTCACGCAAGGGTTCATTGAGCTCCCCCAGGATGCTGTCCTCATCGAACATCTTGCCCTGGTAGCGGTGCTCGTAGTAATCGTGGATCTTCTGTCGGAAGTCAGCGGGCAGCTTGTGGAAGGACATGTACTGCTCCACCTGCTTGTACTGTAGGGAAAAACGACCACACCGTGCTGGGACCTGTGCTGGGGGATCCCCAAACACAGCAAAACTGAGCAAAGCTGCAAAACCACAACCCCAATCCTCCTCCCGGTCCCACCTTCTCCTGATACTGGCGTCGGGAGGAGTCCAACGACTGGATGAGGGCGGTGGCGTGGCCGATGAACATGGCATAGCAGGTGGCTCCCACTATCATGCTCAGCATCGTCAGCCAGATGTCTGTCATGCTCTCAGGTGCCTGCTTGCCGTAGCCGATGCACAGCATGTGGCTCATGGACTTGAAGAGGGCGAAGGAATACAGCTCGCTCCAGGAGTCGTTCTGCAGCCACAAGGAATGCAGTCATCAGCCCCGGGGGTACAAAGCAGTTCCCAGTTCGATGCTCTCTGCTCGCGTCTCCCAGCAGCGCTGAGCGCCGTGAGTTTTCTCTTTGTTTCTTTGCTTTCCTGACAGCCTCGCCATGCAGGTGAGAGCCAAACAAACCCAACTGCTGAGCATCAACTGGGCTGGCAGGGCTCCCGCAACGCTGTGCTCCCATCACAGCACCCCGCAGCTTTCTGCCCTGTGCTGTCCCTCCTGGTTTCCCTTTCACTCTTCAGGCACTGTGCACTTTTTAACTGAGCTACAACTACGCACAGAGCCACTTTGAAGGGACCGAGCTGCTTGCCTGGCAGCAGGAGCATTTTTCAACTGTTGTGCTTGGGTAGGAGTGTGATAGTTTGGGGCACTGGGACCCCCCAGGTTCCATGCACAAAGCCTCAAGGAGGCTTCCCCTTGATGAGAGATATGGTAAGGAAGAAGAGAGGGGAGCAAAGGAAGGGCAGGAGAGCAGACAGAGAGGAAAATAGCACAGGAAGAGGAGAATGGAAGAGCTGGGTGGAGCGGGGAGACGATCAGGATGCAGGGCTGAGAGGGAGCAATTAGAAATACGTCCCATTATTTATTAATAGCAGCTTTCTTGCTAATGAGAAGGGGAAGGAGGCAGGGGATGAGGGCAGAGCTGCATCAGCATTCTTCCTGTTGGAGACCAATGTGCTCCTTATGTCCTGTGAGCCCTGAAGCCACAGCCCCAACCCCACAGCAACCACAAGCCTCCAGTGTCTGCAGTCCCAGCCCTGCCCTGGGGTCGGTGGCATCGCCTGTGTGGAACAAACTGGAGGGGTAAAGCAGGGACACACAGCACTCAGAAACCCACCAGGCTGCACAGGCACAGGATGTGAGTACGAATGGGCCATAACTGGGATGAAATTGCCATAAGGCACAAGCTGAATGGCTGGGATGTCCTTACTGGGTTGGCTGTGCCCTCAGTGCTGCACGGAGTGGAGTCTGGCAATGGGAGAAGGGTCAGGGCAGCACTCACCACCATCCCGTTGATGGACACCCAGCAGTTCTGGGGGAAATCCTGCAGCATGGGTACGAGGAACTGGAGGCAACCGTCCCAGTGGCACAGCAGCAGCATCATGCCAATGAGGTTAATGATCCTCATCACAGCACTGGCCAGGTCGTAGGTCATGTGGAAGATCTGCAGGGCAGAGGCAGGAAGGCAGCATCATGTGGCCACACATCATCCCATCCACCCCCTTGTGCTGGGGGCTTTTGGAGTAGGGTGGGTGAGACCCCCTGCATCCTCCATCCTGCAGCCTGCCCAAGAGCACCAGAATCCCCATAGAAATCCCCTGTGTCCAGCTTTGAACATCCAAATGCAGCTCCAGCCCCTGTCTGCCCATGCTGCCAATGGGGTCTGGTGCTCAGCAAGAGCTGGGAAGCAGCACCAACCCCCCCCTTCCGCCAGCTCTGCATGGTGCAGCACTGGATTCAACCTGCACAGCCTTGGCCAAAAGAGTCATTAGCAGCCCCAGGTGCCCGTGCTTCTCCTGCCTATTTATAGCCAGCAGGGTGCCTGCAAGCTTGGATCAGGACAAGGCAGAGCCAAGTGTGTCCCCCCCCCAGTCACAGCCCTGCTTGTCCCCAGTGCCTCTCATCAAGGGCACCAGCACAATGCAGGGCTGGAGAGGTGTGAGCCGTAGGTGGAAGAGAAAAAGCCTTAGGGCCCATTCCTTCTCCTTCAAACTTTCTTTTTTCTCAAAACAAACAAACAAAAAAGTTGAATTCAAGAAGAAAAAGAAAAGATTGCCACCTCTACATCTTTCCCCCTTTGGAATCCAGAAGCACCATATGAAGCAGCTGGCACAGCAAGGGCATGGCAAGGGTACAACAAAGTCACCACATCCCCCTGCATTCAGCCCTGGGCTCTAAAGGCTCCTGGGTCCATTTGGACACACAGGGAGGGCAGGAGGAGGACAATTCCTTGATATCACAGCCCTGCTGGAACCATTGGTGGGACACAATGATAATCATGAGACTGCAGTGCCAGCACATGCTCTGCTTTGCCCCACACTGCAAAAGGCTGCGCACCCCAAGGCACGCCAGGTCCGGCTGCCCTCCCCTTCCATCCCTTTGTAAGCAGATGTGATTATCAGGATAATCTGCCAAGCCACACGCCGGCTCAGCTCATCCGCAGTGTTCTCTGTGCTGATTCCCCTTGGAAAGTGAAAAGGGTAAAGAGTTGGACCCACGGCAGGGGCAGACAGGAAGGTCGGTGGTGGGGACCTTTGGGGGACTTGCAGGAGGAAGGTGCCAAGAGGAGGCTGCTGAGATGCAGCAGCTGGGAATAAACGAAGCAGAGGAGGGCGAGAAAGCTCCCAGCACCTCCCATGCTTGTGTGCACAGACAGCTCCACGCTGCAGCACGCACCTGCACGGCCACATCTGTCAGTGCTGTCAGGAGCTGCAGCCCACGCAGCAGAGCTGAGCACGCCTCAGCCACGCAACCCAGCGCAGCCCCTGCTGCACCCCGAGGGACTGGCAGCTCCTGCAGCTCCCCAGGGCTGTGCAAGCCCCAGCACCTTGGCACGCACGCACAAACCTGGATGCACACGCATGGGCACAGCTCAGCAGCCCTTAGGAGTCATCAGAAGCAGCTTTGTTAGCGTTCCCACAGAGCACAGACACTGGGGATGCAGAAGATGCTGCCAGCCCTAGAAGCACGCTCCTCAAGTCCCCTCTTGGGGCCGTTCCTCCATCCCAGAGGAGCTGGTGCTGTTTGGAGCATCATAGAATGGTTTGGGTTGGGAGGGACCTCAAGGATCATGAAGATGCAACCCCCCTGCTGCAGGCAGGGCCACCAGACTCCAATTTAATACCAGCCCAGGCTGCCCAGGGTCCCATCCAACCTGGCCTTGAACACCTCCAGGGATGGACGGGGCATCCACAGCCTCTCTGGGCAGCTGTTCCAGCACCTCACCACTCTCACAGCACACAACTTCCCCCTGACATCCAACCTAAATCTTCCCTCCCTCGACTTCAAACCATTTCCCCTTGTCCTGCAGTTATCTCCCCTTTCAAAGAGTTGGCTCCCCTCCTGTTTGTAGGCTCCCTTTAGGTACTGAAGGCTGCAATGATTCACCCCGCAGCCTTCTCTTCTCCAGGCTGAACAAGCCCAGCTCCCTCAGCCTGTTTTTGCAGGGAAGCTGCTGCAGCCCTCTGCTCATCTCTGTGGCCTTCCTCTGGACCCTCTCCAACAGCTCCATGTCTTTCTTATGTGTTGGGGGCCCCAGACCTGGATGCAGTACTGCAGATGGGGCCCAAAAGGGCAAAATAGAGATGGTCAATCCCTGTTGGCCACCCCTCTTCTGATGGAGCCCAGGATAGCATCTGATCTGCAAGAGCACACTGCTGGCTCACATTAAGTTCCTCATCCACCAGGACCCGCAGGTCCTTCTCTGCAGGGCTACTCTCAAGGACTGCTGTCCGTATGCACGCCTGGGATTCCTCTGGCCCCAGATGCCCTCTGCCCAGCAGCCCTTACCTCCTCCCACTGATGGATGTAACGGATGAGGCGGGAGAGGCGCAGCAGGCGCAGCAGGCTGAGGATTTTGGTGAAGCGGACGATGCGAAGAGCACGGGCTGTTTTATAGACCTCCGAATCGATGCCCTTTTCCACAATGAGGAAGACGTAATCCACGGGGATGGAGGAGACAAAATCCACCACGAACCACGTCTTGAGGTACTTCTTCTTGATCCTTTCAGGGTCCAGGATGATCTCCGTGTTGTCCTCGATGACGATCCCCGTGCGGAAGTTCAGCACCAGGTCCATCAGGAAAAAGGTGTCGGAGACCACGTTGAACACGATCCAGGGGGCTGTGGTTTCCTCTTTGAAGAAGGTGATGCCCACGGGAATGATGATCAGGTTGCCCACCATGAAGAGCAGCATGGTGAAGTCCCAGTAAAACCTACGGGAACACAGAGCAGGGGGTCACTGCACCCCTCCCTGGCACTGCCATGTCCTTGTGAATGGTGGCAGGAGCTGTGCACAGTGCAAGTCCCCGAGGGATGAAGTGAGGCTGTGCCACCTCCAGGCCCAGAAGCACTTTGCTGGCACTGTAGGGCAGCACCTAGGGCTCACAGGGGGCTGTGCAGGGCGATGGGTGCAGCGTGGCTCCTCAGGGCTGTGTGCTGTGGGGTCTGACTGAGTCAGCACCAAAACCCAGATGAGTGCTGAAGCGAGGGGGGGAGACCCTGAGAATGGGGAGGTATCATGGCTGAGGAACCCCAACTAACAGCACTGTGTGGGCAGCATCCCTGCCAGCACCCAATGGGGGACCCTGCAGGGGACAGCGAGTGTGGGAGGGGGGGGACAGCAGATGGTCACGTCCAACTGCAGCTGGAGCAAGGAGGGAGAACAAGGAGGGGATGAGCAGAATGCCTCCCCCCTCACCTCTGCACTGCTGCTGCCTCAGCCCCCCACTTCTCCTGGCTCCCATCCTTCCGCCCATGTCCTTCCTGCATGCACCAAGGTCACAGCAGGACACGCAGCCCCGTTGTCAGGGCTGCAGCTCCATGCATTCCCCCAGCATTTGCAGCTTGGTGTAAGGCTGGAAGGAGCTGAGCATCCCAGCTCGTGACCTTTCTCCAATGACACCTTCCCCATGTGAGACATCGCCATGGCAACCACAAGTGATGTCACTGCTGCACAACGATGACTTCACACCCAGGGCCCCTCCACAAGCTGGCAGCCAGAAAGGGACAGGCTGTGCTCTTCCTTTCACAGCCAGCCCCAAGGACCAGCTCTGGTTGCTGGAACAGCACAGCCCTCGGTGACAGCAGGGGGGGTGATGGTGGGTGGGGGGCACTGAGGCTCTACTGCGATGCTGAGGCTGCAGGACCCTATAGAGGAGACCAAGTCCAACCCCAGCTCCACAAAGTGCCCCCAGTGCACTGAGTCCCACTGGGGCATCAGCCAAACTGAGCAGGGAAGAGGAAAGATGAAATCATGGTGCCAGTCGGGCAGCATGCAGCGTTGGCTCTGATCCCTCTGCAATCTGCTGGGCTGGGGCAGCCTGCTGGGAAAGAGCAACTGGTCCTGAGCACCCTTACACAGACCTCAGAGGAGGCCCTGCTGAAACACCAATGCTTTTTTCCTTGGAGGGCAGCGTGCGCATAAAAGAAAAGATTCAGTCCAGGCTGCTAAAAATATTCCTAAACAAATTAATTAGGATCCTTGCCCCCCCCCCATCTCCCTTACTTCTGACCTAATTGAGCCACAGTAACGGCAGCGGGAGATGCGGGCAGACACTGGAGGGTGGGGATGGTGTCTGTCCTCACTCCATCAGCTGCACCAATGCACCAACAGCAACGGCTGAGGGAGCCCAGGGCTCCATCCCCTATGGGAGGAGAGGGCAGGGGATGTGTGCATGCAGCACACCAGGGATGTCCCCATTCACCTCCACTGCCCCAGCACAGAATGCAACCACTACAGGGACCGTGCAGCCACCACGCCTTGCACAGTGGGAACAGCGATTGGCCAACTTGTCATACATACAAAGTTCCTTAAAAATGAGGGCACGTGGAAAAGTGGGTTACGAAGCCAATGCCAGGAGCTGGGCCTGAGCAGAAGCAGAGCAGTGGGTGCAGCACCAAACAGATCCAAAAGACACAGCTGGGATCGGTGCACGGCGCTGCTCTGTGCAGGAACAGCCCCTGGGATGGGGAAGGGATGGATGCTTTGGTCTTTGCCAAATGATGCTCAAAGGCACCAACCTGTAAAGTCACCCCCAGGCAGACAGTCACAGCCTTTTTTCCTGATGAGTAAGCGGTGGCTTTCAGCCATCCATCAGGTCTGCGTGCTCACATTCATCCTGTTCCCAGCCGCTGTCACAGGGGATAACTAACAGCGGGATCAGCAGCGATGGCATTTCCATTGTCCTCACCAGGAATCAGAGCAAGCCCAGGTCACCCTGCAGGGCACTGAGCAGCAGGAGCCATTTTGCCCTGGGATGAAGGAGGTGGCAGCAGGCAGTGCCAGCCCTGCACGTGCCATGGGCACAGGGAGCAGAAAACCAGTGGCAGCTGGCAGAGTGATGCTCAGGGCACCGGGGGAAAGGGGGACCGATGTGATTCATCGAACCACCCCTGCATGCAGCTCACATTGCTAATGGGCTGAACGTTCCTTCTGGGTTCATGCATGTCTCCAGTGGGAAGGGACCCTCAGCACCCTGAGCACGCTGCAAAAAAACCACTGTGCTCCTCCAGTCCCACATCCCTGCCCCAGTGCTTCGTGCACAGCACTGCCTGCCCCCTCGCTCAGGATGCAAATACAGCACCTAGTGCAGCAGCACACCCAAAGTCACTGCAAAGCTTGGCCCACAGCTGACCCTGACTCCCAACCCTGCTCCAATGCCAGCTGCACAAGCACAGAACTCGTGCCAACGTCTCTGTCTGTCCTTTATTTCCTCCATCACTATAGACCAGAAGGAAAAAAGACAACTGATCACAGCACCCAGCAATGAGGTGGCTCTGCTCGACGTTGCCTACTGCACGATGGACAAGGTTTCTTTGATTAAATTTGCAGCTCATGATCTCAAACAGCCACCCATGCTGCTTCCTAATAATTCAGTATTTATGTAAACAGCGACTTTTGTTCCTGGAGCAAATCTGCCCCTGAATTCTGCATGAATAATCACCGTGCTGCGTCCATGAGGAGACAGATCTCCAAATGCCTCTGATTATGAAATGATGTCACATATGCAGATGGGCAATGATTTTATCTTAAGATGGGAAAATGGGCTTTGCAGGGTGAACACGGATGTGTCCGTGTTCCATTATCATTATCAGATTTTATATATATATATTTTTTAAGGTGGGAATAATCTGAAATGCACAGACATACATACTGAGCATGTACGAGTGGAGTGAGCTCCTCACTGCTGGGCTCCCAGCCCCACACTGAGCCAATATCTTGTTTATTTTGCACATTTGTAGGTTGGGATAACGCATTGGTTCTCCTCGTGGCTCCTCCCCACCAAGCAGGGAACTCTTTTATGCCACATGCAGCATCACAGCACACGCAGGAGCTCTGCCCCAGTGGTTTTGGTGGCAGAAGCTCTGGGAGGGGACAGTCCCAGGGTGACACCCCCAAGGTCGCCTGCAGAGAGGCTCCAGCTCTGCCAGCACTGAGTGCTGCCAGCTTGCTCTCACCCCAGCACGGGGGACAGTGAGGCCACATGGTCACCTTGCTCCTCAGAGCCCCATGGCCAAGAGAACCAAAATCAGCTCCTCAGGAACCTTCATGGCTGATGGGGAGCCCACATGGCTTGGGAACGACGGTGGCACAGCTCTCATGAGAGAACACACTCGTGACCAGCTGAGCCACGCAGCATTCACACCCTTGATCTGCAGCACTGCTGCTCCCTGAGGAGCAAAGCAAGGAGGGGCAACACCCGCAGTGGGATCCAGGCAGGAATATCAGCCCCGTGGCTGCACAACTGTGCATACAAGGAGAGCGAGCTGGAGGTTCCAGCTGCCCCTCCGTGCATCTCAGAGGATGCAGAGCAGCACAGGAGCCAACATGAGGCCAGGACCCAGGAGGTGCAGGCGTTGGTCCCTGCCACGATCCTGTCTGCTCAGCACAGACTCTCATTCCACAGCCTCTTGCACTGCCCTGAGAACCTCTGCGTGCACTGGGGATTCAACATAACCCCAACGGCTGCTCACTCGCCCTGGAGTGCAGCCCCCCAAGCACTAGAACAGTGCAGAGGGACTCAGTGCTGAGCCACTTGCTGGCCCCCTGACTTTGGCCAACAGCCCCCAGCCCCTTTGTCCAGTCACTGGACCAGGAGCTCCCAGCAGTCTCTTACTTGCCAGAGATGTCAGCAGGATCTCAGCCACCTGTCCCCAGAAGGGCTGCACATCCCTATGGGAGCCTCCATGCAACCCAGGAAGTGTTTCCCACTGATTTCTCCCCATTAGGGAGATGGGCAGGAGCTGCTGCTGCACACACAACCTTTCTTCCAGGATTTGCCATTCCTCAGCTGGAAGCTGCAAAGGCTGCACCTCGGGGATACTATTCCTCCTGGGAACGAAATGAATCTCTCCTCAAATTCCTTGAATCTTAGGGATGGGATTGGGCCTCCTTGGGGGAAGGAAACCCTTCCCGAAGCTGCGCATGGCCGTGGAGGGTGCAGCAGGGCTTCAAGATCCCAGAGATGAGCACGACCCTGTTCCCCCCCCCCCGCAATGACAGCCACAGGGGCAGAGCCCGATCCCCGCGGGATCTCCAGCGGCTCCTCGCTGTGCTGAGCCGTTCCGAGGCCCTGCAGAGGACGAGAAGATGCCCTTGTGCGGGCACCCACCGGGCAAACGGAGATCTCCTGGCATCCCCGGATGGACGGCGGCTCTTGAGGAGGTGGATGCCCATCGCCAGCCCCTCCCTGCACACACGCGGCCGCATCCCCCACTTCCACCTCCAGCGCGGCTCAAGGTGCCCTCTCCAGGGCACGGCACGGCCTCCTCCTCCTCCTCCTCCTTCTCCTCCCAACCCGAAGCCGGGGCGAGCGCTCCGGTCGGCCTCTCCATCCACCACCCTCACCGCGGCCTCCGGGGATGCTCGAGCCCCGGCCCCGCCGCAGCGATGCCCGCAATCGCTCCGCGCTCCCGGAGCTCCGAAAGGATGCACGGAAAGGAAGTGGGGTGGGGGTGAGGGAGGGAGGGGGGGGGAATCGGTGGGACGCGCACCTGAAATCGCTGTAGGGATGGATGATCCAGGCCCCCGCCGACTTGACGCGTTCCTGCTCCCGTTCCACCGCCTTCTGAGAACCGAACATCCGCAGCGAGAACTTGTTGACGCCGGGTTGGAGCATGGCACCGAACTGCCTCTGCATGAAGCTGGCCTGGCTCCCGCGAGTCTCCTCTCCCGCATCGTCGCCCTCCTCGGCCGCTTTGGCCCCGCCTGGAGATGCACCGCCGCCGACACCACCGCCGCCGCCGCAGGAAAAAGAGACCTTGGGCTCTCGGGGCTGCTCCACGCTGGGGCTGCGTGGCGTTTCCCCACGGCGGCACTCCCCGTTCGGGGATCCCTTCCCACCGCGGTTCCGCGCTCTCCCCGCGGCCGCCCCTCCGCTTCGTTTGGCCCCTTCGGCCGCCTCCTCCTCGGCCGCCGCCTCCCCACCCGATCGCATCGTGTTCTGTGTTCGAGGCCACCGGCGGGTACCCGAGCGGTACCGGAGCGGTGCCCGCCGCCGCGCCGTGGGGCGGGCAGGGGGCGGACCGGAGGCGGGTCGGGAGACGGGACCGCAGCGGCTCCGCAGCTCCCCCCGCTGGCGCAGCCCCCGATGCTTTCCATCGTTCCCATCCGTAGCAGTTCAAGCCGTGCACTCCGCGCAGCCCCGCAGGGAGGAGATGCCCCGATGGTTCGAAGGATGGAGAGCCCAGGATCAGAGCATCAAAGCGGGCCGGCTCCTGAGAAGGCAAATATAACGAGCGCGGAGCGGCAGCTGCCGTCGGAACCTGCGATGGGGATCGTCCCTTCGAGCGCAGGGTGCGGGGTGAGAAGGTGAACGACGGCTGCATCCACGAGGAGGACGCGATTCTGGCACTACGCGCTGCCGGCCGAGCAGAAACCCAGCCGGGACCGGGAGAATCGGCTCTTTCACTTTGTTTCTCATTAGTTTCCTTTGCTTTTTATTAACAACAGCAAATTTCTCCCAAACGCTTCCAAGCTTTCAGGATGAGAGGAAGGCTGGGAGAGGTGCAGGTTGGATACTTGGAAAGAAATTCAATTCAGAAAGTGGTAATGGATAGGGACAGGCTGCCCGGGGAAAAATTGGAGTCATCATCTCTGGAGGTGTTTAAAAATGAAGATGCAGCGTTGAGGGATGTGTTTAGAAGGGATGGTGGGGATGGTTTGGGATGTGGTGATCTCAGAAGTCCTTTCCAACATTAATAATTCTATGGTTCAATTCCCCTCTTGCTCCTGGCTGATCCAAGCCCCCCCAGCAGTCACACAGAGCACTGCATCCTGACACGAGCAAGAGGCATAGGGACAAACGGGGCGGGATATTCAGGGCAAGGAGCAGCTGAGCAATGCAGGACAGACACACAGACACGGGTCGGCAGCCCAGCAGAGCGCAGCACGGAGCCACGCATCCCCTCTCCCAAGCCCTCATCCCTCCTCACCCATTGCCAATCCCGTGGAACAAAGGGCACAAACAGAGCTTTGTGCTGCAACCCAGGCCCCGCAATCCTCAACAGGGAAATTAAGCCACGCATTGATTTTTTTCTCCCCCTCCTCCCCCACCAGCTCTCTCAGGATAGCACCCATAAGCACGAAGCCGGCTGTGCCAGGGCTTGCATAATGCATTGACGTGCAGCACAGCCACACTGCATGGTCAACCCAGGGCACACAAGCTGGTGACACTGGGACAGCAGCAGCATTTTGGGGAAGGCCCTGGGATGCCAGACTTACAGGTAACACAGCACTAAAAGCAAAGCTCTGCTGTAATTATCCCTGCCCAGGACAGGGTTTGGCTTCGTAGCAAGGATGGAGATCACACAGAGTGAAAGTCCAAGCACTTTGCAGCTGGGAACACCAAGCATCAGCTTCAGTGCAGAGCTGCACACAGCAAGAAGAGCTTCCAGCACGTGCATCCTGCAGGCAAAGGCCTTTCACCTTCCCTCTCCTCCACAAGAAGGAAAATGATTTCTCAGGGCAGCATGTGATACCACAGCAAAGGCAGCAGCTGGGAGTCAAGCAGCCAGCCGTGCTGTATTGCTTTCACCAGCATTTATCCAGCCTGTCCTCACCTGCCTTTCATTGCAGGCACTGACCAGTCCCAGCAGCTCCCTAATAATGCACAGCTCCTGCCAGGATCTCTGGCACCAATTGTTTTCCCTACAGGTATTCATGTGGTTGTTGCTGAGTCCATTACCTTTAGGCATGTTGATTTCCAGCCTAAAGACACTGGAAACACCCAGATGAAACTTAAGAGCCCTTTGCAGGCTCCTGGGTCTTTTGCTGGTGCTTTTTGCACAATAGATGCTAAGGAACAAACTCAGTGCCCCTATTCTGCTGCAGCCCATTTGCTCATCCAGCCCTGCTTGGACAGGAAGATGAACACCCAGGCAACTGAGATCCCAAGATCAGAATCTCCAGGAATCCACAGCCCAGCTTTCACAGGGCAAAAAGCCAGAGTTTGCCTGGAAAGGCAGCTGCAGTGCTCATAGCCCATACCCAAGAGGTTGGTGTGCACTTCCCTTTTGGCTTTCCTCCATATCTGCATACTGCACAAAGTGCCCATCAGCTCCAGCTGCTGCTTGGAGCCCCCAAGTAACCACACAACAGGGCAGGACCACGAAAGCAGATCTGCAGCAGGGGTCAGTGCTCCTCAAAAAGCACCGTTTGCCTCCTGTTGGAAGGATTTAGTGCAAGCACTGTGATTAGAGAGCAGGCAGAGCTGCTGGAAGCCAAAATCTTTGTGTGCTCCACAAAGATCTGCCAGGCAGGGGTCAGAGCAGGCCAACAAACCCAGGAGTCCCAACCAGGAATGAAGAGAGAAATCAGAATCCAAACCAAGGTGGAAAAAAAAAAAAAAAAAAAAGAGAGGAATCGTCTTTATTTGTGAAGTATGTTAACAGATGGATCAGCTCAGTGCTACTCAGCAAGAAGGAACTCCTAGGAGCATCATCTGCTCTCAGTCTCCTTTGTCACCTAAAGGTGAACACAATGCAAACCCCCTCCCCCAGCACCACAGCCCCAGCATCTCCTTACTCCAGTGTAGCAATTTGAGATACCAGCAGCCCCCCATTAAATGAGTTATTGCTACCCATGCTCAGCCAATGCCCAGCTCTAACGCTGCCTCCTGGTTGCCTGCTTGATTGTAACCACCCAGAGCATCCCTGGGGGGAGCTGGCCAGAAAGCAATTACAAGACATGCAGGCTGCTCCCAAGCCACACAAAGATGTAGCTATGCTCTTTGCATTGGGAAAGACCCAGAATTATCTTTCTAAACCCATTGGGAGATCATCTCCACAGGTTATTACAGCAGTTTCTTCCTGACCTGCCCCCAGGACAGACCTGCAGCAAACAGGGAGCTGTGACATTGCTGCTCCCCACACACAGAGGCATTTCAAAGTAATCCTACCCAACACACACACACAGCTCTTCCCAAAGGTGAGAAAAAAAAAAGCATTACCCCACCTGCCCCCTCTGGATCAACATGAAGAAATACATCTATGACAGCGACCCAAACTACCAGGAGAAAAAAAAAAAAAAAAAAGGGATTTACACTGACAGGTAGGAAAAAAAAAACCCTCCCACAGCTCTCTTTTATTTTCTTTTTCAAAAAAAAAAAAAAAAAAGGTGTGTTTTAGATTCTACAACTTAATTTCCTGTAGAAAGTGAAGTAACTGAATCGCAAGGACAGGCTAAGTATTTCCTGGTGCTATTTTACCAAAAAAAAATAATAAATTCAGAAGAAAACAATGTCCAGACAAGTTCTTCAGCTACACGTCACCTGGCACAAGAGAAAGAAAAAGGCAATTAGAAAACCCAATGAAGCTGTGCTGGGGGGTGGTGATGAAGCAGCAAAAGGACAACAGCTGCCTTAAGCAAAGCTGTGAGCTCAACCCATCCCATGCTGGAGCAATCAGACAGCCCTGATCCTCCCATGCTGGACAACCCAATGCTTTCTTCCATGCCTCTCCCACTGTTCCAGCAGCTTTGGCAGTTCCTTATCAGACTCCTGCTGGCCTGTGCCTGAGCTTAACAGCAATGCTTGCTCCCCCTCCCCTCCAAATGCTGCACTACAGCGTGGGCAAAAGCTCTTCTTGATGAAGGACCCCAGCTGGATCAGCCCCCTGTAACCAGTAGGATGAGCCCATGGCTGCAGGGAGGGGACAGCTGACCCAGCAGGTCCCCAAGGTGCCTGCAGGTGACCTCAGGTGCAGCACTGACCTCTGCTCAGTTAGCATTTCTCTGGCGGACGTTCTTGTCCTTGTGGTTTGTGGCATTGCTTTTCCTGCCAAGAGAAAAGGGATGATGAAGAAAGCAGCATCAAAACCCACCCTTACCCCACTGGTGTGATTTGTGCCCAAAGAGTTGGGTGAGATAGAGCAAAGTGAGGTTAGCTTCCAGAACGATCAGTTTTGGAAGTGTTTGTGCTGTTCTAAGCAGTGTTTTGCTTCTATAGAGGCCACATTAAAAAAACATGGAGGAAACATCTCTCAGGAAGCAGCCAGCTTTCACGTTCAGCTAGCTCTTACGTTCAGAGCAGATTCCCCAAATGAATGCAATCTGGCAATACAAGCTGAACTCAACAGAAAAGCAAGGCACTTACAGTGGTGCAGAGCCTCCATCATCATCTTCACATCCAGGACAGCACAGAAGAAAACAAAAAAAAAAAAAGGAAACAAAAAAGAAAGAATTGTGTCAGGGAAGAACACAAACATGAAATCACCTCTGGCTCTTCCACTCCTTTGAACCCCAGGGCTGAGCAACCCAGGTGGGGTTACTGCTCACACTGGGTATCACACAGCACTGAACCCACACGGTCATTTCACCAGGGCCTGGGAGAGCAGGGAGGGCTTATCAAGAACACCACACCCTTGTATGAGCTTTAAGCTGCTTCTTGCCTGAGCTTGGACAAGGAGCAAGCTTAGACATAAGCTCCTGCTATGCAGGAGGCTTCGGGAACAAGGCTTTAAGCATCAATAAGCCCTCGTCCTCCCCACACACACACAGTGAAATCAAAACAAATACACTGCACAGCACGTGGAGAAACTCAGCTAAGAAGACACCGAGTCCTTTCACCAGCTCCTTGCAATCTGCCACTTCCCCTGAAGGCTCCATCATCATCTCTGCAGCAGAACAGCACTGCTCTGAGCACTGGGGCTGCCCAGCTTCCAAGATCTGCATGCAGCTGGTGAGAGGATGATGCAGGAGCACAGCTGGAGCCATCTCCCAGTTCTTACCAGTCAAGTTAGCATCCAGCAGCAGAGGAGGGAAGAGTGGGAAGGTAACACCAGCAAGGTTGTGCCATATACAAGTCAGACTCTTCCCAGCTTAGCTAATAGGGAATTGCCAGCCCACAACCACATGCTTGGGGAACAGCATTTGTCTGAGCTGGCCCAGCACTCCCTTCCTGCCAGCTTCTCAAATCTCCAAAGATTTTGGGAGAACACAGCTCCACGTTGCCCTGTTGTCACACACAGAGCTGTTTCCTCACCCACCAGCTCAGGTTCCCAAGTGTTGAAGCTCTCTGGCTGACGAGCCAGAGGGTGGGAGGGTATGAGGACCTTTTAGCATCACACGTCCTGTCTTCATCTGTTAAAGGATCCCCTCCAGCTCTGACTGATCAGCACTCAACAGGACCTGGACCCAGCTGACGTCAAATCATTCTGTCAACCTTTTATAGCTTTATTTTTCTGCTAAGAGACGCAGCTACACGTGAGAACATCTGCCTTCCAACCAGGGCTGTCAGAGGGAACGGATTCACTCATAAAACTGCCCTGAGTAGAATTTCTGAAGCCCTACAGTCAGAGGAGGAACGTTTAGTTCCAGTCCCTCTGCTTCCCCTTCATAGCACTCAGTGCACCTGATGTGTGCTGCTCCCCAGCAAAGGGCTGAAGCGACTGACCCAGCAAGGAGGAAGGACACCAAGCATCTACACTTCATTGTTAACGGGATCAGATAAGGAAGGAAAAGCTGGTTAACACAATGAAGATTCCTACTGATAAGGAAAGGGAGGAACCCCTGTTTTCTGACCAGATTAAAGATAACGCTATGCATGGAGGAAGTCCCCAGGAGTCAGGATGTGTGTGAATCTGAGAGCCCAAAACAGATTTCATGAACTGCAGTTAAGCTAAGCCTGGTATTAATAGAACTGACACAGCCTGCTGTTTACTAATTGGTTTCTCCAGAATGTTAATGGTCAGAGAAAGCCCCGTCCTCGAGACACCCACGTGAAGCAGCTGAACAAAGTGCAGAGGAATTGGTGAGACAAAGGGTCAGTGCAACCTGCGCCCAGTTTTCTTGGCTTGCTGAAGGACTGTCACTGCAGTGCAATTACTTGAGACTAAAATAACTGGGTAATGCTACCATGCTTAGACAAGAAGCATTCCTGAAAGGCTGAATGCCTATCTGACAAAGCACAGTCAGAGCTCTCCATGAGAACGACTTGCCCCCACCTCACAACCTACTTCCCCAGGAAAATTCGACCTCAGCCACCTCTTACCATCAAGAACCTCATCTGGCTTCCTCCTCTTCTCATAGATGAAGATGATGGTGACGAGAACCAGAACTTCTGCCACGATACCCAGGAAAGGCCAAAGAGCTGCCAGGCGGCTGCGGACGCGTAGATTCACTGTAGCACTTCCAGGGCCCCATGAGTTGGTAGCATTGCAGTAGTAGTCACCTGTATCCTGCTCAATGCTCAGCTTGTGGATGCGTAGCTCTGTCTTGTTGCCAGTGCTCTTGATGATGTAACGATCAGAACCATTGACAACAGGCTAGGAGGGAGGAAAAGAGAACATCAGGGTTGGGATAAGGGGAGCTGCTCGCTCACCATGCAGTGCTATCACTACAGAAGTCCTCCTTGCCACAGCACTGAGCATAAAGGATACCCTGATATAGCTAATTCTGACCCTCTGCCTTCTTATTGGTGAGCAGAAGGGGGCTGGGGAAGGGGCAACAAACCACAGCACTTACGGTTTGATCACTTTTGTACCAGGTCCAGGTTTTGACAGGGGGGTAGGAGAGACTCTTGCAGGTCAGCACACCTGTGTCCCCCTCGTTCCCATGCTCTGACTTCTTGTATGCTACAACTTGGGGTTGAACTGCAGCAAGACAAAAAGAAAATGAGACACCTCCCTGCAAACCACTCGTACTCCTTGCAATCCACCTCGCCAGCATCTGATCACTCATAAGGCTTCCTTTCAGTTTAAGGAGCTCATTGCTGGGTCCTGATCCCATCCTTCGTCCAACATCTGACATTTTCAAAGAGGAAAGCACATCAAGCTGCTTCAGGAAAGGCTCAGATAGGTTGGACCAGGTTGCCATTCCCTTCTATCACTGTTGTGGGAACACAAACACTGGTACAACAAAGGCTTCAGGCTGACCCTACAGATGCTTCAGCTGCTTCATATAATGGAGATGTCTCATAGGGCATCTGCTAATTCACAACTAGACACTGAAGCCTTACTGGTAAAGACCAGAAGCAGTTTTTTATGAAGCTGAAAAGCTTCCAAAAGGAAGATGCTCAGGAGAGCACAGCTTCCCCACTCCCCTCCTCAGCCACAGAAGCAAACTGACCACATTACCTTCTACAGACACATTTCCTTTTGCCACTGGGTTTGTTTCATAGATGCATTCATAGACACCAGAGTGTTCTTCTTCATTCCCCTCGATCCTATCAAAAAAAAAAACAAACCCAAACAGGTCATCCTATGAGCCATCATTCTGTTGGTGAACAAATCAGCAGAGCAATTTCAGATGTACAGAAGGCAGATCCCTGTAGGACACCTGAACAGCACCCTCCTCTAGAGGCATTTTCTCCCATCCCAGCTGTTTATGCAGCATCCTGCACCCACCACAGCCCTGCTCTCCGCCCTCCCCTCCCTGCACGTTCAAGATCTTTGCAAAATTACTGCTGGGAGATTTAGTGGATTATGCTGACTGCAACAAACCCCTCATTCTGCAGCTCCCCTAATACCCAGCGCTCCAGGGAAAGAGCCAGCAAAAAGTTTCAGCCCACGGCTGCAATGGGACAACGGCCTGTTTGTTAGCTCTGCTGCACACCGAGCTTCCCACTTCCAAAAAGCACTCAGCTAAGGAATTGAGGTCACACGAGGGAGGCTGGGTTATAAATACTTTAATCCTTGTTCAGCTCCCTGTTGCTATGGGGAGACAGGCACGTCGGCGCTGCCATACAAAAGGACATGATGCCTCTACAGCTGCTGGGTCAGTGCCAGCCAAGCCTGACTGTAATCAGAAAGGAAAGCTCACTGCTCTGCCACAATAAGGCCACTATTCCCACATCTGCTCAGCCACAACCTGCAAATGCTTTCCTATCAACTGCACTGCTTGCTCTGCGAGAGCAGGGCGATGCACATCAAAGCATCACGCAGACAACACTAGAGTGTGCTGTTCCACGTGGCCTTCGAGTCTAAAAGACTATTTTGGTGTTTTCTTTTGCAAGGCTGCAAGCACTTAGGGCTGGGTTAGGGAAATATCAAGTGTCTCCAGCTTAAAAAACAACTGTTGTGTGTGTTCTTATCTGCCCTTGCTCCTGATACTTACGTGTAAGTGATGTAAGAGGCTGAACTGCCTTCTTCTACCTTGAGTGTCTTGTCTCCCAGCATCCATTTGTGACCCTTGATGGGGGTGTCAGATACACTTATGTTACAGCTGAGGATCAGCTTGCCAGCAGAGCTGCTGTACTGCCCTATGATCACCGGACCTATTTGTGAACAAATCCAGAGAAGTTAACATCTGCTATTTGTGACGTCAAGCACCTGCCCAAAAAACCTGAATGTCAACAAGAACACAGCTCCTTGCCTCCATCACTTACCTGTGCATCAGTTTCTCACTAAACCCAATGGATGTTTTTCAACACAGGAGACTTACAGTCCAACAAAAATGGCCCTAGCAACACTGGGGTGCTGAGCTACAGCTGCTCCCAGCGAGGCAGAGCTGCTGCTGTGCACTTCAGGCTGTTGGGAACTCAATGCATGCAGCTCCTCGAGAGCTGAGAGCTCCACGAAGGGATGGAAAAAACCCTGCTGGGAACAGCAGCACATCTTTCTGCTTTCAGAGGCTGCCTGCTGAGTGCCAGCACCTCCCACAGCCTGAGCAGATCTATATGCCTGCAGGCAGAGTAACCTATGGCTGGGAGGGGGTAATAAAGAAGCCCTTATACAAGCTGTGCGTGCATCGGCTGATGCAACCCGAAAAGTTGCAGTGAGATTTCCCTCAAGGGGAAAAAAAAAAAAAAGCAAAAAAAACCCACACAGAACCATGACTCCAAAAGTTCCTGGAGCCCCATGTGCCAAGAAGCAGTAAATTATGCAATACAAGATGACTCAGACGTTGCTCCTCAAAGGAGGCACTCCAACAGCTGCCATTAAGCAGAACCATTCCGCAGCCCCTATGGCACTGTGTTTCCTAGCCTTGCACCCAGCCTTATCTTCAAGAAAGATGGATTTCTGCACAGGGCTGACAGGCATTTTGGTTTTCTGTCTCCTCACATTCCCCTAGAAGGAGGTTCTGCTGGAGTTTTCCATCGTTTACGTTGGAGAGAACAGTTTTTTGCTTTGTGATAAAGCCTCAGCTGGATGTCACATCCTCTCTTAGGTTTCTATTAGTCAGAAATCAACAGCCTGTTGGCTCTGGAAGGAGAAGGAACCGCTCACATCCAGAGCACAGGCAGCTTCCCCACCCTCAGCGCCGCACACAAGACACAGCCATTTCAAAAACGGTTGCACCACCAGCATCTAAAAGCAGATTTTTTTGGTCCCCACAGCTTGAATCACTATGCAGGAAAGCGAGCTTAAAGCAAGGCTGTCGAAAGGAACAGAGGCTGCACGAGGTGCAGGGAAGGGCTGGTTTGTCAGTGGTGGTTAGGGCAGATTCTACCAACAGAACTAAGGGCTCTGCAAGCCAGCATTGGGGCACAGAGGCACTTGGGGATAAGCAGAACAGTCCAGGTCTTTGGCTCCACAAAAAAAGACACAGGATGGTGTTTCGGTTGGGAAATCACAACCCTTTTTTGGGGGGGGTCAAAAGCCAGAGGTGGTGGAGGAGATGACAAAGGGGTGTTGGGGGGGAGGGAGGGGAAAAGGGGGGAAGTCTCTCAGTTCTACAGCCGGGGTGAGAAGGTGAAGGGGATTTTTTGGGAGCCACGGGTGCAAGGGTGAGCATGGCACGAGACTCAAGACACCGGTGTCCAAACAAGTGTCAAGGCCTCAGGATGGCCACTCACGTTCGATGACCAGAACGTTGGCCTGTGAACGGATCCACTTGACTTTAGGGCTCTTCGACAAATGATTGCGATCAGGGTCGTTGCTTGCCCTGCATTCATAAGTACCCGAGTCGTCGCTGCTGAGGTTTGCGATGTAGATGGTGCTGGTTGAATGCAGGTTGTAGGTAGCGTTGATTTTGACCCGGTCCTGCCAAGCTCCATCCCAAAGCTGAGCAGATGTCTCATTAGGTTCGTTACCCTCAAACCACCATTGGATTTCAGGGATGGGATTGCCAACGGCCTCGCAGTGCAACTCGACGCTGTCCTGAGTCAGTCTCCTTTGAGACAGTGGTGACTTTATAAAACCAGCTACGAGTTGAAGAGGTATTAGTGCAAAGTGTTAGTGCAAAAGCAAGAATCCGCCTGCCACAAGCAAAAACTCAGCCGTTGAGAAGAGGCTGCAAGTCATCCTCAAATCAGCACCTGCCTTCTCTCCCTCCCCTTAATCTATGGCTCTCACTTCCACCACCAGCCAGATTTCCTATTGCAAAACCACAGCTTGCAGGAGAGCGTGCAGTATTCCCAGCTATGCAAACACAAATGCTTTCTGCAAGGGAATTGTCTGCATTTCGTTGCCCTCCAGGCTTGGGAGAGCAATGAGGCCGTGCAGGCTGAATGCATAGAGCCAGCCCTGCCTCCCAGCAGCATGAAAAGCACTTCCCTGCACACATCTCTATGGGTACACCGAGCATCTGAGCACAGTTCCTTGCTGTAGCAACGCCAACGGGGGTATCTGAAGTATTTCTCCCACCTTACAAGTCCTGCTCCAACCTCCCCAAGCTGAGAATATTACGAGCCGTGCTGATTTCACACTGTGCAGAGGCATTTCTCACCCTTCATAGCCACTGGCAGGCAGCAAGATGAGACTTTTCACCCCAGGCAAGCCAACTTTGCAGCGGTAAATCAGTAATAAACAGGCTAAAACCAATCACCTAGAAATATACAACGTGTTTATTGACCCCAGGGGTCCACGTCTGAGAGCAGACAGTCCAAAGGTTGCAGCTAAAGCAATGCAGGGCTCTGAGAGCTCAGCTGCCAAATACCTCCAGCAGCTATCAGCCACATCCAGAAGCCCCAGACTGCCCAAATCATCACAACACGGGGAAGGGGGAGGAAGAAGAGGCCCTGGGGAGGAGGCAGGAAGGGTGGCTCTCACCCAGCATCACTCCAGGAAAAGGCATTGTGGAGTCAGTGCTACTTACGTGACAGCCCCAGTGAGGTTCCAGAGAAACGAGGGAGGTTTGCAACACTTATTTCCTGCAGCTGACTGCAGGTTGTTCTTCCCAGAACTGCCAACGTGCAGAACAAAAGCATCCCCAGCAGGAAATTAATTTGCTGGTATTAAGAACTTGGATGTCACGGTTATACAGACGGTTCCACGTGGGTTTTGTGACACAAAGGCAGGAGGGAGATGGGCTCGAGGCTGTTTTGTTGTTGTTTGTTTTTACACAGCCTTAGGACATTTTAATGTGCCATTTCATGGCTGGTTTTGGGAGCATAGAAACGAGTTGGCATTATGAAACCAAATTTCCTCAAGATAAATCCAAAGGAGCCCTGCAAGGTACATTTCTCAAAGGGAGATTTAGCTTTCTGTACTGAAACTTCAGAGGTTTGCAAGGATAGATGAGCCTGGAGAAGCAAGGAGAGCTCTGACCTCATAGGATACAAGGCAGCTTTAGCAGACAGTTGATATTTAAAACCAAGGCACCTTAAAACAGAGGTCAGAGCAGCCTGGGAGGCTGCTGCTATTTTGTGTCAACAACAGCACTGCAGATCACTTCTAAAAATGCACCTTTCAGAAACACCTTTGCAAGCAGCTTTAGTTTCCAAGCCACAAAAGGACTACAGAAACATAACAGGGACACCAGAAGGATGATCCTGAATTGCTTTGTTTTTAAGCAAGAGATGTAAGAGGTGTCTGAAGCTGGAGGGTTGGTTTTGTGCATCACACCGCTGGGCTTCAACGCTCCCAACCACCTCATCACAAAGAACCACGGCATCAATACCAGCACATGTAGAAGCCTGTCCCTATTAACTACAGCCTGACTCAAAATAAGGGCTAATAAGCAGCAGTGGGTTTGCATTTTGTTTCATTTCGGGGTGTGTGTGCGTGTGTTTTACGAGGTGATTACAGCAGGCTGATAAAACAAGCTGCTGCAAGGTTACGTGCTATGAGTTAAAGGGCACTCAGAGCAGTTTAGAGGCTGTAAAGCAGATCCTGCTCCAAAAAGTGCTGAACGTGGAGGAGAGGTGAACCCTTCCCCCCTCCATAACCCCTGCAGTTGGTTGATTTGAAGAGTAATCTCTGTTGAAGTCCCGGTCAGGAAAGGGGCTTCATTAAGCACATCCTTTACAATGCAGATCTAATAGCAGCTGCCTGCAGGGCAGGTCCTCCCACCCAGGTTTGCAAGGCTGGAAACAGCTTTTCCACACTTGCTCTGCATCACGCAGTAAATTCTTTGTCAAAAAGCAAAGGAGGAAAACAAGGTGCCCCCCCCCCCAAAAGCTTACATCCCAAACAGACCCCAACAACACCTAGAAATCAGCACATCCATATGCAACAGAGTGAAACAGCCACAAAGGGAACCCAAATTTCCTATCCACTCGTGTTTCCTAAAGGCAGCACCTCGACACGTTGGACCTAATTTCATTATCCGAAGGGTTTGCTCAGAGAAGAAGGAAAAAAACACAAGGTGAGGGCAGAAAGTTCCCTCTTAAGCCCTGCCTGAAGGCAGGCACAGACAGGAGGCATTCAGTGCCAGGTCCCATCCATCCAGATGTATCCAGAGGGGATTGTTGGCTGCAGCTCTGGGAATAAAGCATCCCTGGATGGGGCCCTGGGCAGCCTAGCATTAAATGGGGTGGTTGGTGGCCCTGTATATGGCAGGGGGGTTGGAGATTCATGATCCTTGAGGTCCCTTCCAGCCCTGACCATTCTGTTATTCTACCTCCTGCTCCCCCCAGCTATTGCAGGAGAATTTAAACTTCATTGCCATAGGGAAATGCCTGGGCTGACATTTCTGCCCCCCAGGCTCCAGCGTTTGGATCCCAATCGGAACACTGCAGTAACTTTGTAGCCTGAACGCAGCATCAAATGTTTCAGCATCGCCACCAGCAACACTCAACCCCAACCTCCGATCTGCATCAGGGGCTGAGTCAGAATCCTCCGGGGAAAAAAAAAATAAACCCTCAAACCCCGAGGCCTCAAACGAACCCCGGCCACGTTTTTATGCCATGAGATAAAGAAGGGAGAAACGGCAACGTGGGCACAGCTGAGAACGGGCGGATACGGAGCGGTTCGACGGCACCGGGCACGGCACCGACCGTCCTGCGGTGGAGGATTATAACAACTTAAGCTCCATGTGAACATCCTTAAAGGTTTAACGCCCTCAGAGCCGCTATTCCTCCATAAACCCAAGCAGAGGGAGGAGCGGCTGAGTTATCCCGTTGTTTATTGCGGGCAATTCGCAGTTCGGATCAGCACCGCTCCGTTCCTCATCGCTTTCGGGGACTCCGCGCGGTCAGAACGGAGGCGGAGCGGCGGTACCGGACCTGGGGCAGCCCCCCCCCACCCCCGGCATGGCCCGGGCAGCCCCGCCCCGCAGCGAACGTGCCTCGCCGCAGGGAGACCGAGCCGCCCGCCCGGCCCCAACCCACGGGGAGCCCACCGACCCCCCCCCATACAACCCACCCCCACGGCTGCCTCGCCCCGAGCCGCTCCTAAGTGCAGTTCTCCCATCCCGGAGCTGATAACCCCCGGTCCGGTACAGGAGTGCTTCACCCCCTATAAATCTCGCATCCAACCCCATCCCGCATCCCTCGCAATCCCCGCTTTCAGCCCTCCCGCCCCATTTCCCGGTGCCACACCTGTAGCATCGCCGCCGGTCGCCAATAAGCCGAGCACGAGCAGCGCCAGAACCGCGCACCGCACGTCCGCTCCCGCCGCCATCTCCGCCCGCGCCCCGCGCCGCCCCGCACCGCCCACTATAAGCGCCGCGCCGGGTCACGAGGGAGGGAAGGACACAGCGGCGAAACCACGCCCCTATCTGCCCACCCTTCTACCAATAGCGACGCCGTTCAGGAGTTTTGTCCCTCCCTCTCAGCTAGATCTGACCAATCAGAGAGAAGGGCTCAGAGAGCGCCCTTCTGCCTCGCGTTGCCTGCGGGGAGAGCCGGTTCGGGCCGGTCCAGCTGAGGCTCCGCCCACCGCGCGGCGCGCAGCCAATAGGAAAGCCCGAGGTGCGGGGTGGGGGGGGGCAGTGCGCGGCCCCGCGGAACCGAACGGGAGCGCGCTCCGGGGCCGCCATCCGCGGGCGGTGGGGAAGGGCAGAACCGAAAGGGAGGAAAACAGCGCGGAACGCGGTCGGAGGGAGCTTGTCCGAGGAGAACGGCCGAGTAACAGCGGCTGCCCTTTGCTCTGTGCTCTTTGCGGGCAAAATCCAGCTGACCCCAAAGCTGTGCACCGAACATAGAGGGCATGGGAACGGGATGTCCATAGGGCCGGGCTGGAGAGCCCCATTCAAACCTCCCAGCCGTCCTCGGAGCGGAGCAGCACTGAGGAGTCCAGAATCCAACCTGCAGAGCTGTTATCTGTCCTTGAACTTCTATCAATCCTTAATATTTGTGACCCCCCCCCCCGGGGGTCTCCTCCATGCAGGGGGACCTGCAGGGTCCCAGGAGTTGTGCCTGTGCTCAGGGAACGGCAGGTGGAGGTGGTGACCATTGCCACCCGACCACCATAGGGTCCCCAATTAGAACCGGGTGACCCCATGGCCACACTGGAGGCACTGGGGTGAGCCGAGGCCACGGCTGAGCACATGGGAAGGGAATCAGTCAGCGTTTCCCCAGCCCAGGGGGTGAGGCTGAGACAAAGGAGGCCTGAGAACAACAGCAGGGTCCCTGCCAAGGCAAACTGGCTGCCCAGCATGCTGAGACCTGGCTGGTGGCAATGGGCCCCCCGGCTCTCAGCTCAGATAGCATCTTCCATTTGCTCTGGGTTACGCTGGGGTTCCAAGTCCCCATTTCCAGCCCAGCTGAAACTCCCTGATAAACACCCAGGGACTGGGGCAGGAGATAACACAGCACGGGCAGGTGCTTCAGCTCCGATCAGCAGAGCAGGGGGCCCTTCACAGGGCAGCAGCTCTGGCCCTGAACCCCCTTCCCCCACCTTGGGCAGTGACTCTCAGCTGAACTAACCCTAGAGCTCATACCTAACAGAGGGCAGAGGTTGCAGGAGAAGGTGGGGGTGGCAGGAAATCCTCAAACAATGCATGCACCGACGCCATTCCCTGCAGTGCTCCCCATGGGGAGATGCCTGTTGTTGTAAACTCTTTAATCTTCCAGGAGTTCCTCTTCCCTCCAAAGCTCTGCTTCCATCCACCACCACGATCTGCCTGGCTGCCCCCTCCCATTTGTTTGCTTGCCTCTCCTGCACCGTGGGAGCCCGCAGACACAGCTCCAAGCGGCTGCTTCTATGTAGGATACACACCTGCAATGCACAGAGCAACCCCTAGGGTGAGGAAGGGGTTTGGTTGATCTGGAAGCTGCAGCTCAGGCTGGTGCTGCTGCCCTGTGCTAGCCCTACTGAAGTGATAATAATCCTATCCACCTTTTAACCTGATTTCCTAAGGCAGCAACGCACGTGCATTGACCATGTGCAGGCACAGCACTCAGTCAAATCCTTATCCGGTTTGCACAATGTCAGGCAAGGGGAAATTTTGCTCATTACTGATTTGAGGCGGGGGGCACAGAGGCCCCAGCCCTAAGAAATGAGCAGCAATGCTTTTCTTCCCCCCCCCCCCCCAAGCCCAGCCCAATGAGGCACAGGTCGGAGCAGGGCAGAAGCCAACACAGCCCCAGCCAAGGCACACAGCCCAGCTGTTCCTGGCCTGCAGGCTTGGGGTGCTGCCCAGCTGCACCCACATCAAGAGAAGCCAGCAAAAAACCAGGCAGCAAGAGGGCACTGCTCCAAGTTTAGGCAGATGGGTGCTGCCTGGGCAGGTCTGGGGCACATAGAGCTGCCTGAGCCCAGCAAACTCTCAGTTAAAGCCTACCTGCTCAACAGAGAGAAGGAGGGATGAGGCTTACTGCAGGAACCCCCCCAGCCCCACATGCAGCCTTTGACACATCCTTGAACTCACCCAAATCTGGCCTCAGGCACCCACACAGCTGTTCCCTTAAAGTACTTTATTAAATAGTTTCCAAAAAAGAGAAAAAAACAAAACAAAACAAAACAGAAGCAGAAAGACTCCAAACTATCTCATCCCCTTAACTAGTTAAAAGCTACAAACAGCCCAGGCCTGTGCCCTAGCAGTGTGGGAAGGGCAGAAGAAGGGTCCCACAAGGGATAGTCCTAAGCCAGGCAGAACAGCCTTGCCCCAGGGAAGGGGCAGCTGTACCCACCCTGCAGCCCTTCCCATTCGGACAGCTTAATGGCTGTAGAAAGCCACACCAAATCTTACATGCTTCCTACCAAAGCAACCTCTCACCAGCTTCACAGCCTCCACAAAAAGAGTTGATCATGTCCAAACAAGGGGCAGTCAACTCCAGCTTCCCCATAACTCCTCAACCCAGCCAGAGGCACAAGCTCCCTGGTTTCTGTGCATTTGCAAATGCCCCCAACACGACTTTCCCATTCCCACCCACCCCCACTCAGTGACTTTATAAAATAGGGTTTGTTTCTGTTTTTCACATTCTTCTTCCCTACAAAGACAGCAGTGGGGCTTCCTTTACAACAGCAGAACAGTCTCCCTGTGAGGTAGAGTTAATTTCAGGGCTGACAGATCCTAAATTCAAACCAGTTCATCCTAGTTGAGGTAAAATTCAGTAGTTTACAGCACTTTTTGCAGTGCCAGAGGGCCATCAAGATTCCTCGTTGCCAGAATCATCTTCATCACCATAGCAGCTGTCTGCTTCCTCTTCCATCTCGTCATCCTCATAATAGTCATCATAAAAGAGGTCTGAGCCCTCATCTGGGGCTGGAGTCTTGGTCTTCACGCAGTATTCTGCCAGTGTGGTGGGGACCTTCACACCATCCCGCTCAGCATCCACCTTTGTTCCCAGGACTTGTTTTCTGGAGGGGAAGAAGCAGGTGAGGTGAGGACAGGGGTTTTGCACAGCACAGCTTGGGGATGCAGCTGACAGCACTCTTTCCCTCTTGTGCACCAGCTCATGCTCACCACACAGGACTGGGAGCATCTCATGCTCTGAGGGCCCCCTCTTGCCATGCCAAGGCTGGCCAGTCCCAAACCACAGACCTGGCAGCAATGCAGTGCTGCATAACCACACCCTCAGCTTTAGGGCTGAAAAGATCCAGGGCTCACATCAGCAACAAAGCTGGGCACGTAACACAGCCAAACTGCTCCTTGAGAGCCACGCTCAGAGCCAGAATCCTTCTACCCAACCAGCCTGAAGATAAGACTGAACAGGCTGTGCCCTCAGGATCTCACTATCCCACGTACTACACAACCACAGCTCAGTAAGCCCTCTCCAGACTACGGGAGTGCTGCTGGGTCTCAGCCCAGCTCCCCACACACCTGATGATGTCTGTGTACTCCCTATCCTTCCCTTTGCTCTCTTTCCACTTGCGGTACATCACAGAGGCATCCACATTGGCTGGAGAAAAAGTGTTGGGTTCATTCAGCAGTGAGATCACGCTCAGAAGAATGGTCCTGGCAGCCAAGAGACGGAGGCAAATAAGAGCCAAGGCAGGTCAGCAGCTGCCTGCAACCCAACGGATGCCAGCAGCCTCCCACGGGTCCCCACTCACTCACTCTCCCCAGCCCTGCCCGTACCTCACATTCTGTGTGGGGTTCCACCTCTCGGATGGCAGCTCCCCACTCTGTGGATCATCCACTGGTGGGTGCAGGATGGAGATGCAGACATCACCTGTCTGAAAGTATACAGAAAAATAGCATCTGTAGGGGCTGCTGCTCCAAAAGCAGCTCACCCTCTGTCCCAGCACCCTGGCTGCTCTTCCCTTTGGCTTAAGCCATGTGAGGAAGCCCCAGTCTGTGCTTCTGTTACTTTGGATGGGATATTGAAAGGGGCTGTCCCTACCACACGCTGTCTGCACTCTCAGGCATTGGATTAGCACCCTGAGACTGCTGGTATGATACAGATGGGGCTGCCAAGCCACCAGCTGACACTGAAAACGTGGCGCAGCTCTCCTGGTGCTCCTCGATGGCTTCAGACAGCAGCTGCACTGCTGTGGGGTCAAGCAAGCCACCGCTCTGCATCAATCCTTGGCTCAAGCTGCATAAGCATGGAGCCCTCAAGCCTGACTAACCTGGAATCAGTTCCAGGATAGGGGACAGGCTGTCCTAAAAGTTTCAGTCAGATGCGTTTCCAATACCAGACACTAAATTCTAGAGGTGCAGAGTTTCCAGTGCTGTGCTTGTGACAAGGGCTCCATAGACACATCTTTCCCTGTCTATACAAGCAGCTCTCACACTGTCCCACCTACCTCATAGATGTTGGGGTGCCACATTTTGGTCAAGAACCTGAACGCAGGGGGAGAATAGGGGTAGTCGATGGGAAATCGGAGACGGGCCTGCAAGGAAATGATACAAAATCATCACTATCAGTTTCTGAAAAGGAAGGGAAAGAAGCCACATAACTCCTACCACCACCAGGGTAAAAAAGCCTCTGTCAACCCCCCTGCACTGCAGATACAGTCTCTGCGCTGGCTGGCGGCCACTAGGAGGTGAATTACTTTCCTTGTGCCACTAGTGGGTGACCAGGGCCCAGCCACCCCACTTCTCAGGCATGGCCTAACCCCAAAGGCCCACGTGTTTGCAGTCAGCAAGCCTCCTTTCTTTCCATCACATCAAGGAGGAGAAGCAGGCTGACAAGTGAGAGCAGAGGCACGAGCAGTCAGCAAACTGCTGCAGAGTCCAGAGGCTGCTGGCACGACAATCACATTGATTCTGCTAAGAGTGGAATGCTGATGCTTGGCTACAGCAGGAAGAAAACAGTGCTGAGAAGAGGGGAGGCAGCCACCAAGGTGGGCAGGCTCATCTTAAAGGCAAAGCAAAGCCTGAAACGAGTTTGCAGACTGGAGGGGACAGAAAAGCTGCCGAGCACTGGTCACATGTTCCAAGCAGAAATAGCAACCAAGCTGCTTGGCAAACAAACAGGCAACATGGGCAACTCCCCGGATGTTTTTCTTACCTAAACCCTGGAGAAACAAATTCCACCCTCTGCTAGCATTCCCCATCCTCCCTACTTTTGCAACCGGTGCCCTGATGTGCAGGTCTGTCTGTTCCACCTGGCTCAGCCACGGTGGGCAACAACACAGCTTCCAGGTGATCAACAACAGTGATGCAAGGGCTGGATGTTTGCAGGGGGGTAAATGGGACTTGAGGCAACGCATCCAAACAAAACCAGCACTATGAACCCCAAGCTGTTCTTCTGTTCCTGCCACAAGGGCACAGCTACAACTGAGCAACGAGGAAGAAGAGTGTTTACCCTTCAGAGCTTAACAGGGAAGAGGCATCGGGTGTTTGGCGCCCTGAGTAACACAGTGAACCTCTAAAAATAGCTCATCAACAGTGAAAAAAGAGACCAAGTCTAAACCAGCCATGCTGCATAGATAAGGCACTAAAAATAAGTGTGGATGAACATCACGCAGCGGCCCACGTCCATTGCCAGCAGGGACAACAGAACACCAAGCAGGCTCTCTTGCAGGCAGTGGCCTGCATGAATGAATTGATCAAGGCAGGCCAAGAGAACAGACTCACTGCTGGCCTTTGAGCAAGTCTACACTGTGCAGAGGAGCACGGTGGCATCTTCATCCTCCCTGGAATGGGCTAACAGCCACATTTGGGTTCTGGGCATTTCCAGGCTCTGAAAGCAAACTTCCTGAATGAGGGTTAGTCACTGTTACAAGAAAAATCAACAGTCAGAAATAATAACAACAAAAACAACTTGAAATTCAGCTTTAAGACACAGGAACTCGGAATATTAGTTGTAAATGAAAATTTGGGAGTTAGATACATTAAGCAACAGTGCCACTGAAGTGGCTCTGCTCAGCAAAAATTCAGTGTTAACTGGGGATCATCGCTCTCACCCTCTCTAGAAAAAGACCTACAAACCCAGTGCAGGCCCTGTTCAGAGCAGTCGTTGCAAAAGACACTTTGGCTGTTTCTGGAATTACAGCCTTATGAATACACAGCACTGCCAAACTGCACTGCCAGCTATCAGCCACTAAAGGATCAGCATAGAGGGACATCTGGTCGCATCCCAGCAACCCAGCCCCACATCTGTCCATCTGCTGCCACTCTCCATGGCACTTCACAGAGGAGGCTGGGTCTTCTGCCACAAGCTGACCTCAGTGCAGGTCATGGGAGCCTCGTTAAGCCCATTTCTTCCAGCCCTTCATCTGCCTGCTCTGCTCTATGCAACGCAGAAGGGTGGAAAGAAGCAGAGAGAATGGAAGCTGGGGTTAACAACATTTTGTGTGCACACAGAGCTCCACGTGGCCCACGGCAGCACAAACAACACCAGGGCCTGTGCTGCACTGGGGCCAAACAGCTGAACTTGGCAGAATAATCCCCTTTGTTGTTCGAGGACAAGAACAAAACCATCCACAGGCAAAGCACTCCCAAAGGGGGCTCTGGATGAAGCTGTGCTTTGCTATATGTGAACGTGCAGATGCTGTCACTGCCCTCTCTCACATAGGTCTCCTCTATCACCACTTAACAGAGCTGAGCCTGGGAACAGTCCAGCACAAAACAGGAGCACGAGCTGCTGAAATGTAAGAGTCCAGAGCCTCAGGTAAAGGCTACAGGGAAATGTGTCAGTGAAGAGAGGAAACCTCACTCTGGAGCATCAGACTTGATGACCCTCATGGTGACTCACCTGGGCACACCCCCACCCTGCCAGCAGAGCAAGAAACAAATCAGCCTGAGCAGAGGAGGCAGGAAGAGGAAGAAAACAGCTACACAGGTTGCACAACAACTGGGAAGAACGTGTACACACATTCCTTTTACAGGAACTGCGCACAGACATGCCAGGCACTCAAAACCCCAAAAGAAACACAATATTTGCCCTACGCCAAAGCTGCCTGAGTCATGCATCCCACACAGCACAGAGTCCTTTGTCCCTTCCCTCCTGGCTCGTTGGTGATGCCTGGGAGAGGGAACACACAATCCCAAGTTCTCCCACATCCACAGGCAGAGGTCAAGGTGGGAAGAGGGGAGCAGCTTCTGGGAGTGCCAAAAGCTCCTTTCCACAACAAGAATTCCCGTGCAGTCTGGCAGCAAACACCAGCACTTCAGCTCCCTTCTCCCCTGCTGGCAGCTCCTCCTGCCAGGCCCCCAAAAGCAGCCCAACTCCATAAGTATCCAAAGGCCCCAGCAACAAGCCTGGCCAGTTCCCTGGCCCCCAACACCCCTCACGCTCCCTGGCATCTGCCCTGAGCCACCCCCAACTGCTCCCTCACACCACAACCCACACCTGGGCCCTCCCCGCTCCCCTCAGGTCTCTCCCCTCGACTCTCCCACACCTGCATCCCTCCCACAGAACACATTTCCTTTACCCTCTCCTAACCCCCACCTCCTCAGCTCAAACCCAGACACCGAGCATTCCGTGCCAACACAGCTTCTTCCCCACGGGACGCCGGTTCACCCGACGCTGCAGGCTGCCCTGTGCCTCCCAACCGCTCACCTTGAAATACCCGCCCTCGTAGTAGGTGTTAGGGGGGCCGAAGATGGCCACCTCCCAGTTGTACAGGTCCCCCTCGTCCACCAAATTGACCCGAAACCCTTCCACGGGCTCCTCCTGCAGCCCTTTGAGCTCCAGTAGCAGCGCCTTCTGTGAGCTGGGCACGACAGACCGCGCCATCCCGACGAGCCGGGTAGGCCGCAATTGAAGCCGGGGACTTGCGTAGGTTCAACAGCGGCCGCAGGAAAGCGCGAGGGGGGCGAAGGGAAGGAGGACACAGCGGCAGCTCCGCGCGCCGGTCCGAGCGCAGCCGCGCAATGCATCGCGGGAGCTGTAGTTCGTACAGCGGAGGCCTACACAGGCACCGCCCCCTTGCAACGCCAACCTATCAAAACGTTGTATCAGGGGAGGGGGCGGAGCCTGCTAGATGCCCCGCCCCCACAACGCCGTCCGCCTATGGGAGAGCGGGGCTGGGGGCCATTTCCCGGCAGCCTCCGCGCTGAGGGACCACGTGACGGCAGCGTTGGGTTAACGTGCCAGGTGCGCCTTTAACAAACCGCCTCAGTTCTGAACGCTGCTGCCGTTGACGCCAAGCAGTAAAGAAACTGGAAACTAAAAATAAGAAAAAGCTTTAATATTTGACTGTAAATCAACCATTGCACAGCATAATTAAAAGAGATAAATTCAAATAAATACTCGTATGGCTCAACACACCTCAAAAGCAAAGCGACCTCTAAAGGAATTAAGTTTGTTTTTGTCTTTTGGTGCTATAAGTCCCACAACAGCAGCACTCCACAGTTTTCCTTGGGAAAATGACCATTCAAGTATGAACCTTCATCTCCAGCATCTGGATTGCAGAACTGGAGGCGGTTTAGTAAACAGAACAAGAAAAGAGAACAGCTGCTTGCCAACAGCTTTCCAGCACCAGCAAGCAGCTCCTCCCAGCCACTTATCTTCTCTGCATTTAAAACATTTTGTCTATCAAGTAATACTTTATTTCATGCTTCACATCAACCCTGTGTTTGCCTCCGACCCCTCACAATAGGCTGCAAGGTAGATACGCATCATCTCATACTTCAGAGGTAGGGATGAAAACAACCCAAATGTAAAGGCAAAGCTCCCCACTGAAGCTGCACAAACACAGCATCGTCAGGGCTAGAATGGCACCACAGGATAGCTGGAGATCCTGACCCAGAGTTAATTCTGTGTTGTTTTTAATTATTAAAACTGCCTTACAGTTTACAGTTCCCACTTATTGCCTAAAAAAAAAGGCTTACTGATGCCAGCTGGAAATAGAGGAGCTACATTCAGGAGAGGCACACCAGGACATGGGAACATCAAGCTCTAGAGGTGAGTGGGCATTGGTACTGCTCAGAGCAAGAAATGGAGCATGGAAATCAGCAGTCTCTCAACAAGCAGACTCAGGGCTCACCTGAGTTGCTCACCCAAGCCTCGCTGCCCAGCCAGTTTCAGGGAGTAGAGCCTTCTCCTCAACACAAAGTGCTGTTTGAACCACGTAGGGAATCCAGCAAATGTTGTTCCCACCTGGACATTACTCAACAGGTTTCACTTTTGCAACAAATAAGGCCGTAGCTTTCTTCAGGAATTCCTCTCTGCTCATAGTGGTGCTGAGCTTCCTCTCATGCAGCGCCCGGTCCATGGCCAAGGCCAAGCAGTCTGGCCCCAACCTGGAGCCTGCCTCCAGATAACGGACAGGCACGGAGAGACCGCTGGCTCCCAGTGCCTCCTCCAACGTACGCAGGACAGCTTGGCAGACACTCTTGTCTGCCACACCGGTACCGTTATCCAGGACATCATACAGCATCCGTGCCTTGGTCACAAACTCCAGCAGCACAAAGCAGGTGAGGACGCCGTAACGGAAGACATCAAAAGGCACAGCCTCGTGGTCCCGGCACTGCACCCTTTGCAGCAATGCAGCAGCCACCTCCTGGGGTGCGTCCCCATGCTGACAGATGCGCCGCAGCAGCTCGCTGTACAGCCGCCCATCCACGCCCAGCCTCCGCCGCCGCCCGCCGGCCCCCAGCACCTCATAGGCCGTGCTGATGTTGTTGTTGAACGCCGTCCTGCCGCAACACGGGATAAAACACCACCTCAACACCGCAGCCGCTTTACGGCACCCCTCCCCCCTTCCGGGACTACAACTCCCAGCGTGCCCCGCGCGCCCGGCAGGACACGAGTAAGGCGCCGCTGCCGCGGGGCACGCCGGGAGCCGTAGTCCGCCGCCCGCTCCCCTTCGACTGTGGTCCGCACCTGTGGGAGTGGTGAGCCAAGCGCACGTACCACAGCGCCCGGGACAGGCGCTGCATCGGCGCCGAGAGCTCTGCGGCCGCCTCGCCCGCTGCGCCGGAGCTGCCCAGCACCAACCGCTCGAAGTAATCGGCCAAAAAGGAGACGGGCTCCTCGGGCCGCGCCTCCAGCACCTTCAGCAGCGCCTCCCGCACCATGGCGGTGACGTCAGCTTGCAGCAGGAATTCCTCCTCGTCTCCCAGCCCGCTGCCCGCCGCCGCGGTCGGAGTGGCCGCCGCCCGCCGCTTCTCGTACGTCGCCATCTTCGCTGCAGGCGGCGAAGGCGGGTCCCAGCCATCTTGGTGCGCCGCCATTCCGCTGAAGCGGGAAGCGCCTGTGCCGCCATCTTGAATACTGGCAGCCAATCCGTGGGCGAGGAGGCCGTGGGGTCCACCCCCATTATTTCCCGGCGCATCCAATCAGCGAGCGGAAAGCGGTTGCCATGGTGCCGAGAGCCGCCATTGGGCGAGGCCGTAGGCCGCCATCTTGAGTATGGGCAAGGAGCCGCGGCTCGGGGAGCTGCAGTGAATGCGGGGCTCCTTAGCGGCTGCGGGCACCCCGGGCAACGCGCCCCGCAGCACTGCGAGGGGACCAGAGCCGTGTGGGGACCGAGTCAGAGCACAAACATAAAAATAAAGCACTTTTATTGAAAGTCATGCTGCTGTTACGCGCACCCACCCAGCACCACGCATCCCATCACCTACAGCCTGAGGGCTGCACCGAGTGTCTGCTGTGCTGCGGGATTCACTGGGGGCTGCAGGTCCAGGCCAGCACAGCCCCATCCATGCCAGCCCTGCCCATCCCTCACAGCCTCGTTCACTGGTCAGGCAGCAGCAGCCTCAGCCATGGGTCAGACCGCCCTTTGCCAGCCCTGCTCACACACGCACGGAACTCTCAGTGCCCTCCTGATGTGAAGGAATGCAGCAGCAGCTCGGCCAGCTCCATGCTTGCAGCCCCTGGGCTGGAGCTGCTCCTTTTGGGGTCTGGCAGGGAGCAGCCCGCACCCTGCTGGCTCTGCTGGTCCTATGCTGAAGCTGGGCTGCCTGGCTTATAGGTGCTCAGCTTCTTGCATGGCCAAGGGCAGAAAGGAGGATGGCAGGAGCTGATGGGAAGGAATCCGCTCTTAGGACAGATCGTAATGTGATTTAAATCGTTTCCATAGGCGACGAGATACGATACCAGTCACTATCAGTCCCAGGAGTGAGAACGTTGTGCCCATGGCTATGGGAGGGATGGAGCTGGATATATCTGCAAAGACACAAGAAGGACATGAGTTTGCAGGCCCACCTCCCACACCTGCAGCTCCCCAGCTTTGATCATATCGGACAATGGTAGGGTTGGAAGAGCCCTCACAGCCCCTCTGCCATAGGCTAGGTGCCCCCCACCAGCTCATGGTGCCCAGGGCTCCATCCATGGCCTTGGGCACCTTCAGGTTCTCACCACCTCTTGCTAGAACATATCTCACCTAAAATTCCTTTCTTCTGGTTTAAAGCCATTCCCCCTTGTCCTAACACTACCTCCCCCTGTATAAAGTCACTCTCTTGTTTATCAGCTCCCCTAATGCACCAGAGAGCTGCAGTGAGCGTAACACCCAGCATGGCTGCAGCAGAGCCCAAGGGATGCATGCATGCATGCAGGGGGGACAAGATGGGGGTTGCAGACCCCCCCCCCCCACTCACCATCAGAAACCACCAGCTGCATGCTGACTGCCTGTGCATGGCGACCCAGCAGGATGCACTGATAGTGGCCTTGGTGATGGGGCTCAACCCGGTCCAACCATAGCGTGGAACCACTGCCCACTGCCACCTCCCGATACTGGGACAGAGCCACAGGGGTGTGCAGCCAACGGACGGAGGCATTTTGGGTACACTGTGCCTGGCACTCAATGCGCAGAGCTCTGCCTCGTGTCCCATTGGGAGGCAGCGACCAGATCTGCAAGCTGCAGGTGGGTGTTGTTACGTGGGAGCCTGGGCTGCTGCCATGCACAGTTGTCCCACCCTGTGTGACTGCAGGGCTCACAGTGTCCGTGCTGGGGGCTGCAGTGCTGTCCAGATGCAGCGATGCTGTGCCCACTGCAGGGTCCTGATGATGTTCTGGTAGGGTGGGTTTGGATGCAGCAGCCCACTCTGTGGGGGTCTCAGGTCTCTGTGACACAGCATTCAGGGCTGTGCTGGGCTCGTGTGGTTCTGGGGATGGAACTGTGGTGGCTGCAGGCTCAGTGATGCTGTGGGTCACCATTGTGGTTGCTGTGGTGTGGGGGCTCTCTGTGGATGTGGTTATGGCTGTTGACTGCTCCGTAACAGCTGTGAAAACAGAGGATCATAAGTGGCTTCAGAGGCAGATGGTGCCACTGTGGCATGTTGTCCCCAGGGGGTGATAGCCACCTTTGCCCATCCTGCACAAGCAAAGCATCCCCAGAGCAGGGAGCAGCACCAATCAGCATGGCAGCAGGGACAGGAGGTTCACAGCACAGCACAAGAAGGGAAAGCTGTTACCCTTCCTGTTTTAAGCAATGCCAGACAGTGGAGGAGGGCTCCAGCAGTGGGAGCATTGTAAGAACCCAGCTCTCCAGCTCAATCCCTGGTACTCACCCCTACTGCTCACAGGAATGGATGCTACACGGGTGAAGGTCTTTGACCCAATTCTCAACGTCAGCTCACACCTGAACACAACCCCTTCTGTCACGTCCTCCCCTGACAACTGCACTGTGGTCACAACATCAAATAGTCCCTCATCGGTCTCTGTTTCTTCAAATTGATCTATCAGCAATTTGTCCTCCCGGTACCAGGTGAGCTGCAGCCCTATGATGGGATACACGTGCAAGGCTGAGCAGTGCAGGGTGGATGGCTGCCCCGGTATCAGTGCTTGGTCCACATTGAGCTGCAGCATCTCTGGGAGAGCTACAAGAGAAACAGCCGTGGGAAGGTGTGAATCTCCAGGGAATTGAAGGACTTAGCAGGGGGAACCCCCAAGAGAAGGGGTGGGGATGCTGCTTACAGTAGACCTTCAGGATGGCAGTGTTCTGGTAGCTGTTGTCACCGCAGGTGCCCTGGCAGATCTTGATCCCCTCTGTGGCCACTTTAACGCTGCTGATCTTCAGGATGCTGTGGGTGAGGAAGGTGTCGATGCTGCCCAGGTTGGTGTCCAACCCCTTCCACTGCACGGTGCCGTCTGGGCAGGGCAGTGAGCAGTTCAGCTGCACCTCATCCCCGTACTGCACCACTGGTTCCTTTGGCACCACCACCAGTTTGTTGGTCGGCCGCCCTGCGGGAAGGAGAAGGGACTGAGGGGGTCAGAAGAGGGGACAAACACCAAGGAACAAAGCAAACGGGATTTTGGTTTAGTCACACTCAGGCACCACCCAGCTCTTTTCTCACCACCACGAGGGGCACAGCTTCGAGCCAACGTTTCCCTGGCAAAATCCAGCCAAGGTCTGCCAAATAGCAGGCATTACCTCCTGATTGTACTCCTTACCACCAAGACTTTTCAGCTATTTTGTTGGAAATGACCCCAAACACTTTTTTCCCTGCAGTTTTCACTGTTCACCAGTGCTGCTGCTCACCTGGCAGCAGGGTAGTGCACTGGAGCAGGGACATATAGCATCACTCACACGCCAGCCACGGGCTCCATCACAATGGGCACAGAGCTGAGAAGCAAGGAGAAGGAGCACTAAAAGCAGCACACAGAGCAAAAGCACTGGGATCTCAGCACAGCCAAACTCACACAGCCTGGGTGAGGGATCAGGCACTCACCACTACAGCCCCACAGCAAGCTGATGAAGAGGAGAGGAGCCAATTCCATCACCCACGGAGCTGGCTGCAGGGCAAAGCAGCAGCAAATGGTGGTTTTCCTTCCTTCCCTCTTGCTTGGAGTGTGTGCTGCTGATTGGGGTTTTCCTCTTCTGGTTGCCAGCCCCGTTCTCAGCCCTTTTTAACACCCTGTAAGATCCACCCCTTGTGAGCAACATCCGGGGGCCCCACAGCCTTCCCATCAGTGGGGGTATTTCCAGAAAGGGTTTCACATTTGACTTTGTGTTCAGTGCCCACCCAGTTACACGACCCTTTGCTTATGGGATCCCCTGACCCTGCAGGGCTCCCATTGCCTCTCACCCCCCCTGACAGCCCCATTCAGGCCAGGACTTGGTTCCATCCCAGCTCCCTCTGCACTTCACCTGGCATTGGTGAGCAAGGCTGTCTGGATATCACATCATCCAGAAAGCAAGAATATCCTTAAATGACAGGGATTTGAATCCTTCTGTCAAGAGATTGAGAGCAATAGGAGGTTAAGCTGCCTCCTCTGCCAGGCTCCTCTTTATCTCCTACCAGGGATACTTTCTTGGGCATCTCCCCACCAAATACACATCACACAGCACTCTGCCCTCTCTCCAAGGCAAACTGTCTCTTTCTGTGCTGAGCACAAAGGCTGGAACCATCAGCTAAAGAGAGCATTTTTAGGGATAAAAGCAGGTATCCTGATAGGGCTGTCTACCCCACAGCATGCATGGCCACAGAGCCACTCCTCATGTCTGGCATCACAACTTTATCCTCACACCCAGCTCTATGAAAATAGCTGGGCCCATTCTGGCTTATCATAGCCCATCATTGTACTCGGGTTGAGGAAGGAGCCAAAGGGTTGAGGGAAGGGATGTGTGATTCCCCACATCTCCCATTAGGAGCTGCTTCCCATACGGGAACACTCCTGAGAAGCAGCTCCGGGTATGGGATGTGCTGCTCCGTTTGGGAACTGTCAGACAGGGCAGGGGAAGAGTTCTGTAAACAACTGCCACCCGAATGTGCACATTCAGCTGAAATCAGGGTGATTAGTGGCTGCAGGGTTTTGTTCTGTCCATCCTGTGTTAACAGAGCTGCTTCCCGGAGTTTCCAGCAGTTACTGCAGTCTGTCCATGAGGTCCTGACCCAGCCCTGCTGCGGAAATGCCCAGGTCTCCTCCATAGGATAAGGCTCTGCATGGGCCAAGCTCTTCCCAGCAGTGAGCTCAGGGTCTCCTCCTCGCTCCCACCCTCGCAGCTCAAACCTCAAAGCACCTCCATGCCCAAAATCCATCTCCCCTCAGCTACCTGTGGCAGCTCTCAGACCTTCATCCCCGAGCATCCCATCACCCCACAGCTTGTGCAGTTTTTCCCTTTAGTGGATTTTATCCTTATACACTGGAAGAGCACACAGGTGATGCTTCTATTCCAGTACTTGATCCAGTGGTCAGCAGCCCTGCCTGCAGCAGGGGTTTGGAACTTCAACTTCGAGGTCCCTTCCAACCCAAGCCATTCTATGACTGTGAAAGACCACGCTTAGGGGAGCTGGCAAAGCCCAAAGTCCTTCTGAAGTTTACTGTTAAGCAGATTGAGAGTCTAAATTGTCTTTAAACTCTTTCAGAAATGGAAAAAACAAAACATTCTACCAAAAAAAAAAACAAAATCTACAAACACATTGCTGGAGTTCAAGGTTGGACTCGCAACGTACATGATTTCCTTCTCCCTCCAGCATACTGATGCTGATAAAAGCTGAGGGTCTTTTTTCCCCCTTTAGGTAACAGTGGAAAAAAAATAACACAATAAGCTCAAAAGTCCAGAGGAAATAAATATGAAAAGCAACATCGTTTATAATAGAGGGCTCGTATTTCCAGCTCATTACAGAGTATTGGCCATCCATCAAAGGATCTGATTTGGATTTGTTTATACTACTTGTGATTACATTGTTCACATTAGTATGATCCTGAAAACCCCACTGAAATGGGTAAGATAAGATCTAAATGAAGCCTGCCTGGAAATGGGGGCAGCAGGTTGGGATGCTGACAGCTGCATTCTACAGCCCCCATGGGGATGCTGGTGCACAGGGATGGTTGCTGTGCATGGAGCTGAACTGCAGACAGCCATCCCAGCTTGCACAAACCCCAAATTATACCTGGTACCATAAGTGTTACCCTGGACATACAGCCTGGAGGTCTCTTTCTTGTTGGATGAGTAAGGCAAGCAGCAGAGGTTCAGCTCAGCGTGTTTTATCTTCAGGCATCAAAGCAGTGAGAGCTGTGAAGCTGTTCTAATGCTCCCATGAAAAGATCCACATAGATGTTCCAGAATCAGGTTGAACGTGAATTGGTTTCGTGTACTTTTCATTCTAGAACACAAGTTTGGAAGAAATTGGTGAAAATCAACAACCAGATGGATTTGTGCCCATGGAGATCAGTACAGAACCTCACATGTGGACTCCAGCCCCAAGCAGTCACCATCCAGAAATACACACAGACTCCAAAAGCCCCGAATCCAACTTGGAACAGATCAGAAGAAAGAGCTTCAACGCAACAGGAATGCAGCAGTTTAATAAATAATCCATCAGAGGAGAGATTAGCCAGTGCTGAACACAAACTTGAACTGAAATAAATACATTTCAATGTTAACTTAACAAAAGAGATACAGAAATGCACACCATAGTAAACTTAGAGCCGTTCTCCAATGAACGTAGGCTTGCTGTGTGCCCACACTTGAAAGATGTTAGCAGCAATTCAAGTGCAAATGGAAGAATAAAAACGAAGTTCAAAGTGATTCCTTTGCAAAGGTAACAGCAAAAGGGCAAGCGGTGGTTTTAATGCATTCAGTTTCTCTAATGCAACAAGATCAGCTTTATAAACTCACTCGAACTGCTGCTGTTAACATTGGAGCTGCAGAGGAAGGGCAGCTGAGCTCTTTTTTTTTTTTGCTGTACGTTTGGGGCATTGCTGTTAACCAACCTGAAGTGTAACTGACTGCAGAACGGTGACTGGCCAGGCTCAGACATCACATAGCAAATTAATGGGATTGACAGAAAAGGCTCTTTTACAAAAAGTTGCATTTCCATAGAAAATAACAAAACTTGGCAACGCTAACTCAATGCTTTCTACAGGTTTTTCAGCCTCCACCACCGACCGCTGCAGAATTACCAGCCCTTCAGAATTAGGCACATTCTTCATTCAGGTCCAGTAATCTCAGCTCCTCCACTGCTGGGCTCGAGGCAGTGTCTCTCACATAAAGGCAGAATGGTGGATCACATCCCTATGCCTAACAGGGAGAGAGGGGTTACAGCAGGGTCAAGAAACCCCCCCACCCAACTGAGGGAACTCCAGAAACGTGAGAACAAATCCCTATCTGCTTCCAATGCCCATAACAACAAGCAGCATCTGCAGGGAAGGCAAGCAGGCTTGCTGCCCTCCAGGGAACATCTGCACCCTCAGCACTGTGGGACTGGGAGCACCTCACACCCATCATCCCCATTTTGCCACCTCTGCCTGCATTGCAGACCCTGGCAGGTTGGGAAGAGACCTTGGTGGAATAAATTATCATTAATAGGAAAGGACTTTGAAAAATATATCTATATATCTATATATTTTATATAATATAAATTATGCTCGTCTTGGTTTTATAACGTTCTGTTCTATTTTAACCTGTGAAGCTTTGAGTGTGAATGAGGTAACTATTCAGTGTTTAATTTCAATTCATTTGCATGTGAGGGACGTAACTACTTGAGTTCATTTTAATACAGTGCAAACAAACAAAGCACCAGATTTACCTGGTGAAGCTCCAGTCGAATAAAAGCTCTTTCTGTAAGCAATACAGAGTTGGAATTGCTGCCTAGAAGTTAAAGTGAGGGGATTTTCTTCAGGAAAGGTGTGTGCTGTGCATCCACAGTGCAACCTATCCCAAAAAGGTCTGGAAACATGGGGCAGAGAGAAAACTGGAGCCTCCACATGTTGCTGATACCTTCTCCAGTCCCACAGTTAAAGCTGCATAAGCAAAACCTCAGTGTCTGAGACAGCTGCTCTCTGCACAGGCAATCAGCTGCTCTTACAGTTCTTATTACAGGATTTAAGTACCAGCCAAAATGATTGGTAAACAGAAGATGAATTACTTCACTTAAATGCCCACCTCCACTAACTAACTGGTCCAGAAAGTTGGTCAACCTACACGATGCTCTTCATTCAAGGCAAGCAGTGATTCTATACTGTTAGGCTCCTAAGGGATGCACATGAAGATGCAGAACTCCATCTGTTCAATCACCACGAACCAGCTCTCCCACTGACAAGCTCACAGAAGAGGTCAAAAGCTATGAAGCCTCATATCCCCTTCACAACCCTCAAGCAGGCACCCCGAGTGAAGCAAACTCCCATAGGAATGCCTGCTGTGCTCCAGGGCATTGAGATCTTCAGGGCTGTCTGGCTGATATAAATACAGAGACAAACAGCATTTTGGTCACTGCTGCACAGGATCAGCACCAAATACAATTACCCATCTGCAAAGAACCAAGACATGAAGTGACAGTGATCCCTTTTGGTCTTTCTCCCTTAAATTACTGTCTTGAACCTACAGAGAAGTGATCTCCACGACAGCTGTATGGATACCCCATGCTGAGATGGGACTATTTTTTGGCCACTGTATCCACAGTCCCCTTAGCAACACATTCCTCAAGTGCCCCCAGTTTGCTCTTTGCTTCCCCAGTGCCATTATTTCTGCTCTGACTCATACAATTGTTTCCTGCTCACTTCACTATCTCTATGCATCTATAAACAACCAAGCGTTCCCCATATCTACCTCAGCTTCTTTCACAGCACTCAGAGTTTCTGTTTCTTCTTCTAAGCAGAGCTGAACCCTGCAGAAGAGGTTGCAGTTTTTCATTCTTCAGCAAAACGAAAGCCTTCAGAGAGGGGCTCAGAAATGCTACGTGGAATACAGACTTGCAGATTCAAAGCAATTGCAACCCTCATCAGGCTCCTTTGGACTGAGAAAAACAAATCACGCTCATTATCTGGTTTTAATATCAAGATGGGAAGAGTCTGTGGAAAAATCAACATGCTTCATAAAAGTGCTCAACAGCTATTTCTCTGACCTCACTCTCAGGAAGCCACGCTTTGACAAAGTGCTTAGCAGAGTTCACTTCTTTCTCCTGCTTCTTAAGAAGCTATTTTCTAATCAACCTTTCCACTTCCAGAAAAAAAATCCCCCTCCTCCCCCCCAAATTCTTTTACCTACTTCCTATGGAGGTAGTGACAGACAGAAGTGTTACATCAGCGTAACAACAACAAAAAAAGCCAACACAAAAGCAACAGAAACCTCCATGAAAAACACCAACGTTGACCACCTAAGCATTTGTAATTCATATAATTGCCTTCCATCTGCCCGTTCTCTCTTCTGAGCTCAGGACAGCATCAATTTCTTGTCTAAGTAAGCATCACCTGGGCCAAAATGGACAAATTCATCAGATCCTCAAGGTGGTGACTATGCTATCTGTTCTTCATCCATGCACACTTTTTCCTTGCTGTATTATTACAGTATGGGCTGCATAGTGCAGCCTCTCGGCCTCCCCCAGGCTGAGGTCAGCCAACTCAGCTGCAATGGGATCAGCATCGAGTACCAATTATGTAAGGGGATGGGGGAATGTAACAGATGCCTTGTTTTATTCTGGCTGGCACACGAATTAGTTCACATTAGAACACAGACAATGCTAGCTCCTTAATTTTTCACTGACGAGTTGAGTATTTGGCAGGTCACACCATGAAGTTCAGTGTTCACAACAAGGGCAGGTTTGCTTTAAAGAAATATCCCTTCATGCAGAGCAGTTCTGTATCTCCCCTTTCCATCAGCACCAGACCATACAATTCAATTTTTGCACCAGCTGAGTATATTTGGCTTGAAGGGAAACCACTTCCCTTCTCGTGAGCTGCTCGTGGTACAGTCTTTCATCTCGCTCCTTCTTGCCTCCCACCCTCTCTCCCCAAACCCCAACTAAGTCCATCTTTGATCTGGAGTTGAGACACAAGCCAGGTCCTTCTCTCCCAACCTCATACACTGCTGTCCTCAAGCAGGGGCTCCTTGCCATCCGAAGCTCCAGCCTGTGGGCTGTGGGTGTGGGTCTGGGCTCCATTACTGTGTTTTTTGTGGCTGCCTGATCTCAGAGTAAGGTTGTGTTCTGGAATGAACAAGGCCACCAGGAGCGACAGCAAGACAGAGCAAGCTCCAAACAGGAAAGGAGGCCCTGGGATAATGCTGCTCTGTAGGAAAAAAACAAAGGAATGATTAATGCTGAAGGCAATATCAGAAGAAGCACTGCAAAAACTGAATGATAAAACTGAACAGATTACCTCATCCGTTGGGTTGGCCATGTTGGTTTTGGAGGCCTTACCCAAAGTTTCCACCTCAGCCATTTCATTCAATTCCACATGGAAAAGATAGAAGACAAAGCCATAGAGAGCTGGCCCCAGGCCATTACACAGACCCCGAATTCCAGTGATCATCCCCTGCACTACACCTGGGGACAGAAAATATTTGTGACCTGAGTGCTGCTAGGATGAATTTGCCCATGAAACAAGTAAGCAATTGAACTTACCCTGCTGGTCAGGGTCTGCGTTCCTAGACACCATGGCACTGATGGCTGGGAAGGTGATGCTAGACATGGCAGCCACAGCCCCTGCTGCCCACATCATCCTTGGAGAGAAAGGGGCAGCAGTCAGGAAGGAAGCTCCCAAGGAGCTGCTATAAACCAGCACTGCATGTGGAGCAGCATCTCCCTCTGCTGGGGACAGAGACCTGTCACAGAGCCACGGAGGGAGAAACGAAAGATGGGCAAACTCTTACCAAGGCTGTGATCCGAAGCCATACCAGGCAAGCTGCAGGATCTGGAAGCCTAGTCCCAGCAGGATGGTGTTTTTATTTCCGATTGAACGCATGAGAATTCCCAAGACTACTGTCTGAAAGTAAAAGAAAAACAAAGTAAGAGCAGAGAGACAACAACACACTGAAGAATAGGAATCAGAGGGAACTCTTGCTGCCATGAGATTGCTCTGCCACGCACAGGCACTCCTCCATTCTGATCACATTCTCATAGAAACCAGCATGTCCCTTTTTATAGCAATCAGAGCATAATCTATGATGTTTTACAGAGCAACACAGGGCCACTCCACAGTTTGTTATTACTTGACAACAGCTACACCCAGAAGAAAAGACAAGAGATCACAGGTAGCTGTAAGTGGTACTGATGGTATCTGAGTAGCCACAGGGATTCTGACAAGTCATTAATCCAAATGATCAGAAGTTTAGCACTTGCCCATAACCTGACTCTTAGATCATAGGCAGAAATCAGTTCTCACCTGAGCCAGTATAGAGAGAATTCCAACAACACCAATAAATGCTGCCACAGTTTCTGAGGAAAAACCAATGACCTGTGAAAACACCAAGAAGGGATTCTTCAGGCAAGAGATGTGCACCATACAACCAAAACCACTCCAACAGTGTCACTAACATTTACTGACACTGCTTATCAGCTCCTTAAACATTAATCAACTGTACATTCCTCTACCTTACTGGAATAAAACACAAAGTGATCAAGAGGCTCCCACATCTATTTTTTTTTTGTTATTATTATTTTTTTTTAGGAAAGCTGGAACATGTCACTATTTCTTATGGTTTCAGCTTCATTAAGCCATTGGCCAACATTAGGTTCCTATGGACATGCAGCTTAGAGAACATTTCTAGGCTGGGTTTGTGCATTCAGAGCCTTCCTTGCTCACAGTACACTGACCTGTCGCAGGTACAGGAAAAAACTGGAGTACTGGCCAGCTTCAGGAAGATAGGAGAGAAAGACAGTGATACAGATGAGCAGCACGGTAGAATCCTGACCCACTTTCCTCAAAGACTGTAGAAAAGAGGAGGGGAAAAAAAAAAGTTAAAACCTATTGCATACTGTCCAGGGTAAACAAAAGTGTTTAAGTTACCATCTCACATGCAAAAAGGGAATGCTTGGATAAGACCACACTTGTTTACTCAGAACAGCCCTCTGTAAATGCCTTCTGTTCATAAACAGCAAATACCTAGCATTCCAGATGAAGATGTGAACACTGTCACAGACAAGACACAAAATTATATCTATTTACACCTTAGAATGAGGAATTTTTGCTTTTTAGTTTCTTACATTTATGGCCAACTGCTTTTAAGCCCAATTTTTGTTCCCTCAGACTGCCAACATAGTTCTCCAAGCAAGCAGAGGAGGTGAAACTGCAAAGCTCACCACCATCAGCAAGTCCCTAAGAAGCCAGGGACACGCAAGACTTCTCCTGAAACAATTCTACTACTAAGTAAAGTAATTCATATTGCAGCAGCAAGTAGAAACCATGGTGCACTTGGAAAGCTATGATCTTACTGCTTATTGTGATGGGATGATTCACAGAAGTGAAATACCACAAGTGAGGACTACAATGTGATACTCCTGGATCCACAATAACTTTCTGGTTCAGGTATTGGATAGACTGACCAATGGTGATATCACCCAGAGAGAACTTGATAAGCTCTAAAGGTGGAACATAACGAGGTTCAATAAAGAAAAGTGTAAGGTTTTGCACTTGGGTTGGGGTAATCCCAGGTATGTAAAGTGGGAGAAGAACTCCCTGAGAGTAGCCCTTCCAACCCAAGCCATTCTATGATTTTCTGATATTTAATACATCTAGCACATTTCCTCCAAGAGATGCTCTTGCTTTAAGACTTTACATATGCAGCCACGTCAGGCAAGAGAGAAGTTACTTTTATATACATGCAATCTGCTATCAGTTAAACACTGTATCTTTGCCAGCATTCACCTTGATCTTTTGTGGAATGCATCTTTCTTTTGAGAGAAAACAGCAGAAATACAGCACCCACGAATATCACCAGAGTGCAGAAAAACAGCAGCAAGATTACTTACAGCAAATGGGTCTGCTTGTTCCCAAGAGATTGGAGCTCCCCAGGAGACAGGGCGCATCTCTTCTGGCAGAGATTCTGGCACAGCCAGCAGGATGAAACCAATATCCAGCAAAGCAACACCTGAAGCTAGCACAACTACTAGTGTATCACCATAGGCTTGGGAAAGGTATGCACCAATTGCTGGGCTTGTGACCAAACTAGCAGCAAACGTAGCTGACACCTAGAAGCATAAAAGATGAATAACGCAGCTTCTTCTGACCAGAGCTTATTTTCTCCTCCACAGTAACTGAAGGGTATTAATTTTGCCATCTTGGAAGGAGGCAATCCAAGGGGATTCTTGTACACAAGCATATGGCATGTTTGCTTGGTGCCATCCAGGCTGAGTTCTAGCAAAAGGCAATTAAAGCTATCCTAACAGCTCATGTTGGTTATGGTGCTTCCAATAACTCCATAGGAAGGGCACAACCACAGGCTACTTGTATGCACACCAGCATCATGGTCTGACCTCTTTAACTGTGCAAAGAAGTTGACAGACCAGGCTGATTTAAAAGCCAAGCAACAATACAGCTGGAGTTCAGATAACATAGAGATAAGCTTGCTCTCTCAGTGCTCAAAGAAAAGCAAGAACACGGAGACTAACATTAGCAAAGCTTGTATCATCTTGTCACAGATATTGCCCTCAAGCTTGATGTCTGTAAGCCTCCCACCTAATTTTACACCTGTCCTAACAGTCAGACCCCAAGTATTTCCTTCAATAGATGAACCTGTTATTAAGCTCCTTACCAGGCCATATGCTGTGCTGCGTTCATGCTCTTGTGTGATATCAGCAACGTAGGCAAAAATCACAGAAAAGGTGACAGCAAAGACTCCAGACATGGAAATGACAGCAAAATACCACCTGAAACAGATGTTACCAAAGGTAGAGTTAGAGACCAGCTACATAGCAGAAATTGAGTTACAACCCCCAACATATTCTTCCTCCAGTTTATCTTATTTCACTGCATCATGAAGCACTCAGCAACACTGAGCTGCAGGCTTGTAGCCTATGAAGTTTTATGACTTATTTTCCCTTCATGTTATGGCTTATGTTTTACCAGGTGAAGCAATAAAGCTTTTCTTCCTGAAACTGAACCCTCTGGAAGAACTGGACAAATAAATCAGTCTCTAGGCTGAGGAAAGGCCACATGCCCAGGCTCCTTCTTTACTGGACAGACACTTCCACCTCATCTCCAAATGCAATACCAGCAAATCCTTCACTGTTGAGCTTCACACTCGCTCTTCTTCTCAGAACCACTCAGTTTGAACAAGAACAAACTCACCACGGACTGATCTTCATAAGGGGAATTGGTGCACATGTGAAGAAGACAGTGAGGAGGAGGAAGGATTTCCTGCCCCAGACATCAGAGAGAGCACCAATCAATGGGGCACTTAGAAAAGAAAGCAGACCCTAAGAAAAGACAGAAAAGATGACAGAGTTTGACTGAGGGGTTTCTCTCTAATTATCAACAGCAAGAGATTTTGGAGACAACATCTGAAGATAAAGAACCCATTCCTATTTCCTACAAGCAGGCAACGTTCCCAAAACGTAACAGTTCATTAAGTTGCTCACATTTTCAGTGAGGAAAACAAAATCCTTGAGCAGCTAGATGCTGCTAAATAATCCAACCACTTCCCATTCCCTGCAGCTGCTCAGCCTGCAGCTGTGGTCTTCCCAGGCACCCCTGTGCAGCAGGGAGCTGCCATGCCACTACCTAAAAAGATACTGGCACAGCTCTGTCATATTAACATCTGCTATAGACCTAGGGAAAGCTTTCTCTTTTAGATGGAGACGAGTCAGACCTGATGAGAAACCAAAACCATTAAGCACAAATAAAATGGTTCAGTGCCTTTCAGTGTCTTCCAAAGCAGAGATAAGCAGGGAATAGTCTTTAAGCATACCATGGAGAGCCCGACACACAGCGAAGGGAACCCCTCTGATGCTATTTCTTGAGATCTTTTTTGCCAGAACCGTGGCCTAGCAACACATCTTGTCTCACTTCTGAGTCAGAACACCTGGCTATTGCTTTTTCACTGTTTTTGCCTCAAATTCTGCTCTGGGGACTCTGGTCTAGTCACCGAGCCCATTTACCACACCACAGCACACTCTTTATTTTCTCTGATGAGAACCCACTAAGGCCAGTCCAATTTCAGTTTTCCCTTACTGATAAGTTCAGATGTCATTGATTTCTTTTCTCCTCAATTTGGTTCTGTGGCTGATATCATAAAGATTTAGAATGCTTTCAGCTGAAACACATTTGTTACAGCTCCAAACAGATGCTAACAAGCAGCACATTGTTAATTCTTCTCAGTAAGGTCTACTACACAAACTACCCAATTTTATGTCCTATCAATCCTTCATTTTCCATTAGGTTTGCTAGCGAGCACCCCAACATTAAATATGGACATCAAATACTGGCTGATCAGCAAATGTCATGGTTTGCCACTTCTTGCTTTGAACTCAGACTAAATGAAAGTGAGGTACTGGTTAGATTTCATTACATGCACCCAGGAGAGCAGAAGGAAGAGCCCTTACCTTGACTCCGTGAATCAGACCATTCATCAAGAAGGTATGCTGAGGAAAAGTCTGGTGTAACACCTACAGGAGGAGAAATAAAAATAAAGAATGCTAGCAACTTGTACAGGGTTTCCATTCCTGCAGGCAACCGGTGGCTACAGCTGCCTCTAAAAACACAATACAGGGAAAACGGGAAGGAAATAAACATCTCAAAGCAAACCTTCAGCTACAAGAGGATGATCACTCACCGTCAGCATTGGAGTGGTCAGTAAACCCCAGGCAAAGAACTCCAGGAAAATCACCACCACTGCGTGGTACACACTGGGCTCTCCAATCCCCTGTCGCTGCAAAACAAAGCTTCTAATTAAAAAGATATGCACATCCTGGTCTGGGATAAATACATTTGGTTGGGAGCTAAAATGTCAGCTCTGACTGAAGCTCTCCCCCCATCCAGGGTGACTCCTTCTGGATCTACCAATCCTTACCTGTCCTATAAAGCCCATTGGTTTCTTTCTTTTCTTCCCTTTCAAAGAGCATCTTTGATACCATCAAGCCTTCCCTAAAGACAACTGAACATATCACCCTTCCAACCCTCACCTTAAAGAGCTTTGACATGGACCCTCACTGCCTATTTTGACAGCAGTAGATGCAACAGCTCAGAAGAGGCTCCAGAATTTTGGAAAGGTGAGTTTAGCCCTCAGTGCTGAATTTGTTCATTGTGATGGAAAAGGCAAATCCTTTACATCAGCTTAAAAAGAAGCCTTGAAGAGTTTGCTTATCTTACTTTCATTAAAGATCTCTCTCAGCACTTCTAAGGCAGCATTTGTTCAGCTGCCTGCCCAGAAGGTTATCTCCTGTCACACAGGACACACTTACAAAGTCATGAGCCCACAAGTAACACAAATCACGAGGAACAAGGGGAAAACCTCAGTTGAATTACATCAGAGAACTGCACAGACCAAACATTCAGTAGCACAACACACTCCATTCCACAAGAGCTCATTTCTCATGTTAGCAACAGAATGATTTCAACTCAACAAAAAGTCTCCTTAAAAGAAGAAATCAAGTCACCAGCACAGAGCCAAGAGGCACCAACCCTGCCCTAGGGAAACTCAAAGCAGTCAGTGTTATTGCACGCAAGTGAGACGGTTGTTTGTAGCAGAGGAAGAAGGCCCAGGGTGGCACAAACCCACCTCGTTCCACTCACCTAACAGTCTCTCTGCAGAAGACAGCAGCCCTCTCTTGCTTTCATCTCCTCTCTCTGTGTTCTCTCAACCATTTCTATCACAACTGAAACAAAACTAACAGCCCATCTCATCACGCAGCAGATGCAGAAATCCACCCATCAATCACCTCATTGCATTACACTCACGGAATCACAGAATGACCTGGGTTGAAAAGGACCACAATGCTCATCCAGTTCCAACCCCCTGCTATGTGCAGGGTTGCCAACCATCAGACCAGGCTGCCCAGAGCCACATCCAGCCTGGCCTTGAATGCCTCCAGGAACGGGGCATCCACAACCTCCTTGGGCAACCTGTTCCACTCCTTAAGCAATAGAGAAGAACTCATCTTTGGAGTCACCCCACAAGGCCACTCCTCTTGGATGTGCAGCTACAAAATACAAAGAGATCACCGGGAGCCTGCTGGATAAACTGATGACCAGGAGCACAAGAAGGGCTCACTGCCACCTTATGCCTCTTATGGGACAGGTGTGCCTCTCTCTGAGCTGCCATTTACCAGGCATACTGCTTGGAACTTCCATTCCAAGTACAGAGCAGCGATGCCTGGAGCTCCTCACACAACCCTCCAAACAAACACACGTTTCACCCAGACCCTAAGGCAAATTTGCCATATGATGACACCACAAACAGAATCACAGAACCGTAAGGGTTGGAAGGGACCTCCAGAGTTCAACCTCCCTGCCAAAGCAAGCTCCCTACACCAGGAAACACCCCCAAGTTCCCATGCACACCCATGGGAACAGAACCCCCATAGGATCAGAGCAGCAGCTGCATCCATAGGAGGATCAGGAAGGCAAAGACACCCCATCCCACCCGAAACCCGGTCTGTGGGACCAGCAGCTGCCAGTACAGCGGCCTGGAGATGCTTGACATCCAGCAGGGTCACAGAATCACAGAATGGCCAGGGTTGGAAGGGACCTCAAGGATCATGAATCTCCAACCCCCTGCCACATGCAGGGCCACCAACCTTCCCACCTAATGCTAGACCAGGCTGCCCAGAGCCCCATCCAACCTGGCCTTGAACACCTCCAGGGATGGACGGGGCATCCACAACCTCTCTGGGCGGCTGTTCCAGTACCTCACCACTCTCTCTGTAAAGAATTGCCCCCTGACGTCCAACCTAAATCTCCCTTCCCTCAACTTAAAACCCATTTCCCCTCGTCCTGCAGTTATCTACCCTTTCAAAGCGTTGGCTCCCCTCCTGTTTGTAGGCTCCCTTTAGGTACTGAAGGCTGCAATGATTCACCCCACAGCCTTCTTTTCTCCAGGCTGAACAAGCCCAGCTCCCTCAGCCTGTTTTTGCAGGGAAGCTGCTCCAGCCCTCTGCTCATCTCTGTGGCCCTCCTCTGGACCCTCTCCCACAGCTCCCTGTCTTTCATATACTGGGGGCTCCACACTTGGACGCAGTACTCCAGATGGAGCCTCACAAAAGCAGAGCAGAAGGGAACAATCACCTCCCAGTCCCTGCTGGCCACCCCTCTGCTGATGGAGCCCAGGATCCCATTTGCCTTCTCCCCGACACCCCCTCCAGAGCCACTCACGCCGGCCCCGTCCCGTATGACGATCTTCTTGGCCAGCAGGACGCTGCGGTTGAGCCGCTTCTTTTTCTTCTTCTCGCCGGTCATTGCGCCGTCAGGCCGCTGCCGTTCTCCTGCCTCCTCGGCTGCCCCATCCTCACAGCGGTGGGTCGCGCCGAGCCCGGCTCGGACCCTCGCCCAACGGGTGGGGTCAGAGCGCGGAACCCGGAGTGGGGAGGTGGGAAAAGGCGGAGGATGGAGCGGGGGAAGGCGGGCGGCCCGGCCCGGCCATGAGGCCCCTCCCGCCCCGCGGCCGCGCCCCCGTCGCCCGGACGATGGCGTTGACGGTCACTTCCGGCGCCCCGCTGTCGCGCGCTGAATCCTCGCGTCCCATTGGCTGTTCCGCTCGCCGCCTGTCGTCTCATTGGTTGGTAGGGGTCGAGGGGGCGGTGCTTCGCTTGAAGGTTCGTGAGGGGCGGTGCTGTGACGTCAGACAGCTGCCGGGGGGGCGGCGCAAGGCACGATGGGAAGCTCTGGGTCGCCGCAGCGTGCAATTAACCCGCGCTAATTAACGTTGGGCCTGGCGCTGCGCCCTTAATGGGCTGGTGTGATGTAGGAGACGCTTGATGCCTTAACAACTCGAGGACTGAGTGGGGGTTCAGTGCTTCCTGCAAGTTCCTGGGCTGTTCCAAATCAGAACGGCGGCGTGGTTGGGTTGGAAGGACCTGCAGCCCCTCTGTGGGCTGAGTTTCCCCTTCACCTCCAGCTCTGGGTGCCCAGTGCTCAGCTGTGGGTTTGGGCACCTCCAGGGATGGGGCCTCACTGCCTCAGGGTGAAGGATTTCTCCCTCGCATCCAAGCTAAAGCTCTCATCTTTTAGCTGGAAGCCAGTCCCTCTCGTTGTATTGCTATCAGCCAATCATTCTGCTGTGTGCAAACATCCCCTGGGCTTCCAGGACCATCACACGGGTCCATTCTGGCTTGGGGTTCTGTGGTTTTGCGTCCCAGGAGCAGCCCTGTGCCCTGCCTTGGTTTGTTCAGGGGGTTGGAGAAAGGAATTCGAGCTCTGCTGCAGCCCCTATGAAAGATGAGCACTGTTCCCAGCCCCTCCATCCTCACATTAAAGTTACCAGATGGGCTGAAACCAAAGGGTTTGCCCTGGGGAGGCAGAGGGCAGCCCTGTCCAACCAGAGGATGCTGCAGTTGGTTTCATCTGAGTGCTCAGCCCTGCCCCAGTGCTGCTGCAGCCCCGCACACCCGCAGCCCTGACCAGCTCTCCTATTTCACCACGCTTGCTTTAATGTGTCCTGATGTGTCAGCACTTGGGGGGATTCACGTTTCAGGGAGGGCTCCTCTCTTCTGGCACGGCTTCAAAGCAAAATGTCTTTTTGAAATGTCTTCCTCTGCTTCTTTTGGTAGAGCCAAAGGGAGAACTTGCATCCTTTCTCAGGGGAAGCAGGGGAATAGCAGCCAGGTGTCTTCCCAGCATGGTCCCAGCCCCCTCACCCCAAACCCACCACTAAATGGGGACATTGTGACAGCTGTGGCCGTGGGCTCAGCACTGACAGACCTGTGCTTACTTCAGCAAGCTTGTATGCGTGTGTGTTCCCCTCTCCTAATTAATGCTTCATAGACTGGAGAGTCCTTGATGCTTATTCCCTTCATGCAGTGCCAGAGGTGCAAGGAGGTTCATTAGGCACAATATAGAAAAATTATGCAAATGTTGTGCTGCTGGGGAGCAGCAGGGCAGGAGGCCAACACTGCTTGCTCTCCCTTCTCCTCCCACTCCTCTCCACATCATCCATCCCTGGCTCTGTGGTGCTGGAACCACACGTCAGGAGTGATGCCTCTGGTGTCATCTCAGCTAGAAATATGAAGAGCTGCAACCTGGAGGGAGATGGAGGTCAGCCTTGCCTGTTCTGAGGCTGTTCTGTGGCAGGATGGCATTGGGGGGGTCCCACAGCAGGGCGAGACCCTCGCCGTGGAGGGGTGATATAGGCTGCTTTGTTTAGCAATAGGGATCAGCACGTTAATTTAAGGACCAATATATTCTTTTAGCAAAAGGAATCAGTGAGTGCTAATTCTAAAATGTTCCGTTTCAACTTTGCTTGGTGGGTGAACTGCCTCGTTTTCTCTTAATTCTACTTCACAAGAAGCACCGGGGTCCTAATAGACTGCTTACATTTCAGCAGGTGCGAGGAGGTTTTCCTTGGATTTTCACATGCATTGTTTTGGAAGTTGCTCATTCTGGCCTAACAAGCAATGGAAAAAGAGCTGAAGGTTTGCCAAAAGTCTCAGAGAACTGATGGTGGAAAAACAGGGAGAAAGTAAGTGGGCATAAAACCACCCTAAATGCTACAGCGTATGCCCAGAGGGACATTAACATATATTAATGAGTTCTTGGTAAAGAATGAATATGTATGCCAATGTACTGCATATGCATGCCTTAACTGTTTAAATGCAGAACCTGAACTCTAAGAAAGTGCATTCGTTTGTCAAGTTGCCTGGTGTGTATTGAGGAATAAAGGAATGGCACTTTTTAACACTGCGTTGGGGTTAGGGAGTTTTCTTCCTGGATTTTGGATTGCAGTGATGCTGCATCGTGCCAACAGAGGCTGTGATCTTTATCCCTGAAAGCTTTTCTTTGACTAATGATTAAAAGCAGATGAGGGAGGGGGGGAGGGCAGGGAAGCCCTTGCTGCGAAGCTAGCTCTCCAGAGCCTGAAACCAGCTGCTAATGAGATGAAAATGATCCATCAGGGACCTGTGCAGGACTGGGGAGCAGCCTGTGGGAGCTGGCAGTCATGCAGAAGAAGTGTGGGGGTCATGGAGAGATCCTGGGAGGAGGATGGGCAACCAAAGGCTGTGAGACAGGCAGATCTGCACAAGAAGACACACAGTTATTTGGCTGGTTATGAAGGGGAGATACTGGGCTTGTGGGTTCTGCTTACTTGGAGGAATAAAGAGGGATGGGCTTTGTCAACTACCCATGTGAAGAATGTGAACGTGGCAGCATGGAAGGGGACTCAGTGCTGGGAACGAGGAGACACCAGAGCTTGTTTTTTCTTACAGCAGGCACTTCTGCTTGCAGATTGCTCACTGCTGCAATAACAAAATAAAACACTGTTCGCTGAGATCCTTGCCTGGGTTGAAATTATTGGCTTTGTGAGTTTTTCTCACATGTGAGATAAAATGATGGGGAAAAAAGCTGCTTGCATCAGGCAGGGTCTGCAGGGACCAACCCCCCACCCCGAGCTTGGGCTGGAGTTGCCCTATGGAGTTTGCAGGAGCCCAGCATGTTCCAGCACTTTTCAGCAGTTGAAAAACCAAAACAAGAAGGGCAGAGAGAGGCTAAGAGAAGCGGTTCCTAATATGGCAACAGCAAATGTATGTAATTCTATTACCCTGATTTATCGATTGCACTTAGAGCGATTACTGGCTTTCACCCCCATCATCTGCCAGGGAGAAGGAGACAGTGAAAAGAAGGCAAGATAAAGGCAGCTGTGCATTGTCCAGGGCAATGCAGGCCCCCAGGGAGGCTCTGGTTCTGTTTGTGGGGCAGAGACCTGACCCCTCTGCAGCAGAGCATCCCTCTCGGTCCTCATCCTTCGAAAGATGCTCAGTTGAAAGTGGAAAGGCAGAAATAAACAGCACCCAAGGGAGGATTCGAGGTGAGGAGGTGGCTCTGGGTTTGGTCCCCAGTGTGTGAATCATGCTGGGAGCCCCCACAGTGGGTGTGATGCCTCATGAAAGCTGGCTTGGCCTCCTGCCCCTCTGCTCAAATGCTGTGGGTTGATGCCAGGCTGGATGGGAGGTCTGAGTCCTTTGAATCCCTGAAAAAAAATAAAACAAAAAGCAGCAGCCCCAGGACTGGAGGAGGGGAGTATTACATGATTGCTTGAGGTCAGAAAGTCCCTTTAAGTGTGTCCGTCCATCCTCCCCCTCCTCCCTCCAGCTTGCTGCAGATACTGGCAAAGAAGCAAGAAAATGATTGTGCTTTTTACTGCCTGAACCCTCCAGGCAGATATAAACAAGTGAGAGCCAGACAAAATCAGAGTGGACAAGACCACTGGGTTGGGAGGCGTGGAAATAAGCCAGCCCCATTGTACAGCAAAGCCCCCCTGCAACCCGCCACTCCCAAGCAGCCCCAGGCACCCTGCAAATGCTTCTATTAATGGAGTGGTAGAAAAATGGAGAAAATGTCTCCGTTGCAGGTGAAGGCAGCAGCAAGATGCTGCTGGCCCCTTCCAGAAGCTGCCTGCTGGCCACTGGGGACATCCCAGGTATGGGAGGGGGGCCAAGCCGTGCCTCTGTCAGCACAGCAGCCCGTGTCGTGCAGGAAAGAGCTCATCCCATCTCATCTCGGCTGTCCCCGATTCGGGGCAGGGATCATAGCCGGCTCTTTTGGGGCTCCCATCGTTGGCAGCAGCCTAGAGGAGATCACAGCTGGGGTGGTTGAGGGCTGGGTGATGCTGGGGGGGGCCGGAGAGGTTCAGGGTTGGGTGATGCTGGGTGATCTCTGAGTGGGGTGATGTCGGGGGGTGCCGGGGGGGCTCGGGGTTGGGTGATGCTGGGCGATCTCGGGGTTGGGTGATGCTGGAGGGTACCGGGGGGGGCTCGGAGCTGGGTGATGCCGGGTGATCTCGGGGCTGGGGGGTGGCAGGGGAGCTCGGGGTGCTGGCGGGGCCGTGCTGCCGATGCAGGCGGGGGCTGCAAGGACGGACGGAGGGGCCGGAGAGGGCGAGAGGCGGGGATGCTCAGACAGCCGGGAGGGGCCGGGGCGGGCGGCGGAGCGCTCTCACCATGACATCAGCGCGGCGCGGCCCCGGGGGAGCGGGTGGGGGGTGGGAGCCGGCGCGGTAGCGGTGCGGGGCGCGGAGCGGCGCCGGAACGGGAACGTTCGGCTCGGCCGGGGCGGCGGGGCATGATCCCCGAGCCCAAGTATGACCGATTTCGCGACGAGCCGCTGAGGGCCGCGGCCCGGCCGCGCCATCCTCCGGCCGCCCCTATGCCGGCCCCGGCACCAGCGCATCCCGGTGCGGCCCCGGGGTTGGCACAGCCGTGCCCCGCGGCGGGCGAGGAACCGGAGGCGGGTACCACGTTCTGCATGCTGCTGCCTCGGATGCCTCAATGGAAGTTTCCCGGTCCCGGCGGTTTTCTCAGCCGTAGCCCTTCGGGTTCCAGCAAAGAGCTCTCCTCGCCGGCCAAAACGGGAGGAGCCGTGGAGCCCGGAGGGGCCACGTCCAGCCTGGCCGCCGTGCTGGGAGCCTGCGAGCCGGGCTGCTCGGCTCCGTGCTCGCTGCAGGTGATGAGCCGGCTGCGCGGCGGGGCCGGGGCCGCCAGGAAAGCGGCGAGGGTGGAGGGAGCCCGACCGGCCGGGGATGAGTGGAACCGCAAGGGCAGCTTCATCAACAAGCCGGCCCAGGGCTGGCTGCATCCCGACGAGCGGGTGCTGGGTCCCGGCGTCTCCTACATTGTCAGGGTAAGTAAGTGCTGCCGGCCCCGCTCGTCTCTGCTTGATGTGGGAAGGTGTGAAGCCCCAGGCACGAGGGGCTCAGGGCAGCTGGAAGCTCCCTCTGCTCACTTCTCCCTGTGATACAGTCCCAGACTCCTGAAGGACTGGGCATGACTCCTCTGTCCTGGGATGGGCATCGTGGGGAGCCCCCGTAGACGAGCAATGCTGTGCTCTCATGGCATGCATCCCAGGGCCTGGATGCTGCATGGTGGGAGCCCATTGCCCAGCATCAGCTGGGTCTCCATCCTCAGTGCAAGGGCAGCAGAAATGGTCAGTGGGCCCAGAGGCCACTGGCCTTGCTCTGGACTAACCCAGCCCTGCTTGGGGCTGGAGCCTCAGTTTTCCCCATCCACATGCTCATCTCTGTGGGTATGGGATGCTGGCAGCCATCCGCTGCTACACAAAGCCCACAAGAAGAGGGGAGCAGCTCTGGAGCTGGTGGCAAAAGGGGCCCTTGTCACTGATACCTGGCTCCTCTCCATCACCTGCATGGGGCTGATGATAATCCTTGAGGTTTCTCTGACCTCCCCTCCCATCCTGCAGTACATGGGGTGCATCGAGGTGCTGCGCTCCATGAGATCCCTCGACTTCAACACACGGACACAGGTCACCAGGTAGGACATGCAGAGATGGGGGGTCAGGGCTGAGGCTGGGAGGACCCCCTGCCCTGTAGGGGCCACCCCACATGCTGAGACAGAGGCAGCAATGTGAGCATTGGATCAATGGGTGGAAAGAGGAGAAGGGAGGTGGCCCCGGTGGGGATGACGTACCACCAGCCCTGTGACACTGGGGGAGGCTGGGGGACTTTGTGGCTGCTCAAGGATGATACTCCCAGAGCTATGGGAAGGGGAAGCAGCCAGGAAATGGCTGGGATCTGCAGTGATAATGCTGTGGGACTTGGGGCTTGCAGAGAAGCCATCAACAGACTGTACGAGGCAGTGCCGGGTGTGAAGGGCATCTGGAAGAAGAAGGTGAGTTTCCACCTGAGCCCATCCCTCTCTGCTTTCTTAGGGTTGGGGTTATGGGCAGGGTGCTATGGCTGATCCCAGTGCAGAGCCTGGGGTGTTGGGTACTCCGTGTCTTCCCCACCCCATAAAGGCTCTCTTGAAGGGCAACGTCACCCCTGTGCTCCTGTCCCCCATCAGGCTCCCAGCAAAGCCCTTTTCTCCATCCTGGGGAAGAGCAACCTCCGTTTCGCAGGCATGAGCATCGCTGTCAACATCTCCATTGATGGCCTGAACCTCATGATCCCTACCACACGCCAGGTGAGAGCCAGGCATCCCAGCCCTCTGCCTCCAACCTCAGCTCTGAGCCGGGTTTTGGTGGCCTCCCCACATAACCCCATTGTGGTCGTGCCCTGCAGATCATCGCCAACCACCACATGCAGTCCATCTCCTTTGCCTCCGGTGGGGACATGGTGAGGCTCTCATGTCCCGGCCCCACATTCAAGGAGCGGGGACATGGGGCTGCCCATCCCATGGTGGGGCCAGGCTGAGCCAAAATTCAGGGACAGCCCGGTCCTTGGGGCTGGGGCAGTCAGGGCTGAGTCTGGTACTGGCAGCCTCAGCCCCGCTCTTCGCACAGCAGCAGGACATGAGCCCCAAACACCCTCTGTGTCCCCAGGACACCACGGACTACGTCGCCTACGTCGCCAAGGACCCCATCAACCAGAGAGGTGATGCTGATCCCTAGGGCGCGGAGAAGGGATGAGCTGGGCTGGAGGAGGGCACCTCTTGGTGGGATGTCAGGGGCAGCTGGGGGGCTTTTTGAGGGGCTGCTGTGAGCCTGAGGGAAGGCTAAAGCCAACTGTCCATTCGCCTGTTTGTTTGCAGCCTGCCACATCCTGGAGTGCTGCGATGGGCTGGCGCAGAGCGTCATCAACACGGTGGGACAAGCCTTTGAGCTGCGCTTCAAGCAATACCTGCACAGCCCACCCAAGGCAGTGGTACCCCCAGATAGGTAGGATTGGAGCCCTTCCATTCTTTCCCGTGCCACCCGTGCCTTGTCCTTGCTGGGAGCGGGGCTGGGCAGTGTGTCCCCAGCTGTTCTTGCTTATGTTCTGCACAAGGGTGCTGGGGATGGAGGAGTCAGCGTGGGGGGAGGATGATGAGGTGGCCGAGCATGATTACTACAACAGCATCCCTGGTAAGGAGCCACCCCTGGGGGGGCTGATCGACTCCCGCCTGCAGCACAGTGCATTCCCCGGCCGCATCCGCGTTCAGCCCTCTCACCAGGTGAGCCCTGAAGCCATTGCTAGCCTCACAGTGAAGGCTCAGGTTCAGTCCCCTCAGTAACCTTACTGTCTCCTGTTCCCAGGGTGGGTTAGCACTCAGAAGAGAGCTGTCGAACCAACCAGGACAGCCCTGGGACCCAGAAAACCAGGGTGGGTACCACTGATGCTGGTGGTATTGGGGTCCCCAGAAGGGCTGCAGAGGGGATCCTGCTCCCAGCTCATGCAGGTGGTGATGCCCAATCCCTGCAGGCCAGTCCTGCGATGGGTATCTGCAGGCAGACGGGCACCCCCTGGTGCCACGGGACTATGAGGAGCACATGTATGTGAACACACAGAGCCTGGAATCGGATGCAACTCATGCAGTGCCAGAGGAGAGCCCCAAAAAGGACCTTTTTGACATGAGTAAGGTGATGGGCTGGGGTCATGGGATATGCTGTGCTCTGGTCTGCCCAGCCCCATGCTCCAGAGCAGTGATGTTCCCCATCTGGTCCCTATAGGGCCTTTCGAAGATGCGCTGAAGCTCCACAAGTGCATTGCTGGGAGCAACGTCAGTCCACCCATCGAGGACCAGTGGCCGAGTCCCCCCACGAGGAAGGCTCCCATTGCCCCCACGGAGGAGCAGTTGAGAAGGGAGCCGTGGTACCACGGGAAGATGAGCCGAAGGGATGCTGAGAAGCTCCTGCAGATGGATGGGGACTTCTTGGTGAGGGACAGTATCACCAACCCAGGGCAGTATGTTCTGACGGGCATGCATAGTGGGCAGCCCAAGCACCTGCTGCTGGTGGATCCCGAGGGAGTGGTAAGGGCAGGGTGAGGGGGTTGGGGGGGTTGGATAGCTGCCGGGAGCTTCAGGGATGCTATGCCCACATCCCAGGTGAGGACCAAGGATGTGCTCTTTGAGAGCATCAGTCACCTCATCAGCCACCACCGGCAGAATGAGCAGCCCATCGTGGCCGCCGAGAGTGAGCTGCACCTCCGCCAGGTTGTCCAGAGGAAGCAGTGATGCCAGGGGGTACGTGAGCCCCCACCCCGCTCCCCTGGCACTGATCTCACCCCAGCCTTAGGCAAAGCCAGAGCTCCTCTGCACTCCTCTCCTCTGTTAGTGCCTGTCTTCTGGAGACAGTCAAAGGCCCCCAGGGTCAGCATCCCTGTCCCGGATCCCAGCAGGGCTTCATGGTCCCCATCCCTAAGGGGCTGTGGCTGTCCATCTGTTGTCCTCCCACCCACACTGCCTTCTCTCCATTGTCCACGTGGGACCCCTTGCCCAGAAGGACACACAGATGTTTATTCCATGTGCATTGGCAAAATGCTGCCTGGGATGAGGGATATCTGGAGACAACGTAGGAATGTGATAGGGTTGAAGCATCCTGTGCTGCCAACAGGGCTGCCCTGTGCCCTGGACATTGCTGTTCCCATACCCAGTGCTGCTTCTGCATCCCGGCACAAGAGACATGGAGCCAAGGGGAGGGGGGCAGTGGCAAGAGCATCATCCCAGGGCTCATGGGGTGGGATAGGTCGAGCAGTGTACACGTGTACACGTGTGTGTGCATGTGCAGGTATGTGAGGGGCTGCTGGGACTCCAGCCCCCACCCACTGAGCTGTGCCTCTCAGCCAGCACTACTGCTCAGGACCCAATTCTTGCCTCAGTCCCACGCTCTCTACAACGACATTGGGGGCTCTCCCATCTATGGGGGCTGCATCTCTGCTGGGATTTTGCCTGGCAGGGCTGGGCACAAGCATCTCTCAGAGCTGGTGCTGCTCTGGGTTTTCCCATTGGTTCCAGATTTCCAGCTGTCTTCTCTCCGTGAGCTCACATTGCCCCTGGAGCCCCGCATGGCCCTGAAGAGGGGGCCAGGATGGAGTCTCCGTGGGGATGGCACGGGGCAGCAGTGAGCCTGCAAGGCTGGGGCTGGAAGGGGGAAAAGCATCCCCAGCCCTGAGCCTCTACCTGGCTGGAGCATTGGAAGGTTTTTATGACATTCACCATCCCGTCTCTCGTCACTCGGCACGGGTTCATTGTTTCGATTACATTTCTAATTAAACCTGGAAATGAGTAAGTTCCCTGCTGTTCATGCTGCCCCAGGCACGGTGCTAGCAGGGGAGAGGGCTGGAAGCTGCCAGCTTCTGTGCTCAGCAGTGCCAGCACGGAGCAAGGGATGAAGATGGGGACACAGAGGGTGCCAGGATCGACTTCTGCATCACCATCAGCTCCTGGCTGGTCCTACATTTGTGGCTGCATTCTACAATCGGGTATCTCCTGCAGGCACACATCACCTCCGAGCTCCAGCATCTCCTCCTAGGGGCCAGGCTGGCTGGATGCTGTCAAGGTGTCGGTTGCAGCCTTGTCTCACCCTACAGCCAGGCTGGCATCAGAGCAGAGCTGTCGTTCATCACCTGCTAATGACCACTGACAAGTGGCTGGGAGCGGGAGCTGAGCCCGTGCCTGACTGTAGCTCCTGGCTGTGCTGCGTGGCCAGGTGATAAAAAGGCATTTGCTGGAATTGCTAAAGGCAGGAAAATCCCTGCCTGAGCCCAGAAGCTGCCAGATCCTGAGCATGTAAGGCTGTCAGAGCTAGCAGCGGGGCTAGGCTGCTGGAAGGGTCTGTTCCCTGTGGCAATGGGTGCTCAGCCTCAGTGGGTTTTGCTGCAAAGCATGGGCTGGGTATGGTGCAGTAGCAGTGAGCTTCAGGCAGGCTTTGAGACCACTTCCAGCACTGACATCTGAGGGGGTCCCCATTAGGCACCTTTTGCTTGCTGTGCCAGTGCTGGGCCTGGAGGAATAGGAGCACTGGTGTGGTCCCTCTGGGAAGGGTCAGCACTCCGTAGGGCAAAGCTTGCCTGGATGACTCAATGAAGATCATCATTGCCAAATAAAGCCCAGTAATGAATGTGTAATTTTCCATTGATAGTCAAATACCTACAGGGATGTAGCTCTTCCATCTCAGCTGCTATTTTTTGTCATGTAGTAATGTGTCTGCAAAGATAATTGCACCATTCCCTCAATAGCAGAGGCAGGAAAAGGCAAAGAGAGCCCCTGCTTTCTTCACTGTTGGAGAACCAGCCTGTGCCTCACACCAGCTGCTGCCTGAGATGCTGCGAGCCTGGTGGGGCTGGCACGTCATGTTTGAGGGGGTTTAGGCTCTTTGCATCTCGTGTCCATGCTGATTGCTGCACCAGAAGCAGAGCACATCCCCCCCAACCCCCTCCCTTCACCCCAAGCCTCCCAGCCCCAGCACGCAGTCAGGGCTTTGTGGTGTGGGGAGATGAGCTGAGAGCTGCGCAGCTCTTGAAAACAGAAAACAATTAAATCTGAGCCCTTTACCGAGTTAACTACGGACATGAATAATGCAATCAGAACGTCAGTTCCCCAGGAGTGCTCGGATCTGAAATTGAATTTCTGCCGGGCGGTGGGGAAGGAAGGTTCGCTGCTTCTGCCCCGGTGTGAGGGAAGGGGGGGAAGTGGGTTCTGCTTCCCATCCTCCAGCAGGTGGTAGCACGCTGCAGGCTCCGCATCCCCAGCTCTGCCATGTCCCAACCCTGTCGCCGTCCCCAGCTCTTCCTTGGCCCCAGCCAGAGCTGCTGCGTTGTGCCCATGCATTGTCGGATGCTGCGCCTTCCAGCCTGGCAAGAAAACCACGACCCTTATCCATCTCTGTGTCACCTGTGTCACGCTGCCTGGGGAAGGCACGGAGCGCTGAGAGCTGTTATCCCATCCCCATGATGATGCGGGAGGGAGACAGGAAGGGCAAAGCGTCTCTTCCAGCTCTGCAGCGCTGTGTGATGGTCTGCAGCCCGTTTCGGAAGGATTGGAAACCTCTTTTTCTCCCAACCCTGCAAGCATTTGTTCCCTGCCCGTCTCTATCTGTGGTCTGGCACCTCCCTCTGCATGCAGTGTCTGTGGCAACGCAGCGCTGGGGCTGAGCGCTGGTCCTGAGCCCAACAGAGCTGGCTGGCAGTGAGGGCAGCCCGAGCACAGCCTGCATCCCAGATGCGCGACCCCGCACCGTGAGCACGAGATCCCCGCTGCTTTCCTTTTGCTGCAAACCGGGAGATCCGTGAGCCCTCTGTGGTTTTGCCCATCGCTGCAGCCCCGCTTTTACCCCAGCACCGCAGAGCTGCTCCCCCCCTCCCCTCCCCTCCCCTCCCCTTTTCTTTTTTTCTTTTTTTTAGCTGCAGGGAACTGCTGGTCCCAAGCAGAGCGTGCGGGCAGGGCTGGCCCCGCTCCAGCTTTCTTTGTTATCTCCGGGGAACTCAACCATTTCTGCTCCTTGTTTACCTCCCGTTGTACATGGGTGGAGGAAAGGTAAACACCAGCCTTTTGTTCACCAGCTCTTTTTCCTTGAGCCTCTTCCTCCTCTCCCTGTCTTCATCCACTTTCCCCCACCCCCACCCCCCACCCGCACTACAGTGCTGAGCCCCAAAAACATCCACAGTGTTGCCATTCCCCCTCCCCAATGCTGCCCCAGCCCAGACCCCTCCCTTGGAGGATCCTTCATGCTCCATTTGCTGGGCCCAGTTGCTTCTCCCAGATCTGTCCCTGCACTGGGCAATGGGCTGCTGTTCTGAGCAACCCATTCCCAAGTGAAAGCCTGCAGTTTGTCAGAGCTCCCCACCAGGCAAGAGTGAAAATCAAAGTGTCTGCCCTGCCAGGGAGCACTCACATGGTAGAGGGGCACATTGGGGAAGCCAGGCCGTGTAGAGAAAGTGCAAAAAGCTTTCTGAGAGGGAACTGTTGCCCTCCCAGATCCTGAGCACCTTCTCCCTCACTACGTTTACCAGAGCTGGATGTTGGCCCTTGGTTTGTCCTACACTTTTATCAGCTCACAGTGTGGATGCAGAGGGAGCTGAGAACTCCCACCCTTTTCATGGTGCTTGGCTGCCACGATCGACATAGAATGATCTCACCAAGCCAGGCTTTCACTTTTGATGATTATATCCAGCCCTGTGCTGCTGCTATGGGCTGTTTACAGGAGAGAACAGAGCCCTTCTGCCTCCTAGCAGCATCCCTGGGGCAGGAGGAACCACTGCTGGCCCCAACCATGCCCCGTCCTGTTTGGAATAGCTCTGTCTCCAAGGCTGTCAGTCCACGTGGCACCTGTCTGGAGCTCATCCTCCTGCTCTGAAGATCTCCTGCCCTCCCCCTGCGGGTTGCAACGATGCTCTCTGGGTTCTGCTGATGATTTTGCCCCTGGCGTCCCCAGCACCACCCGGGCCATATCCTACCCAGGCGCTAGAGAAACGTGTGACAAGTGGCACTGCCTTCCTCCACTCCTTCCAGCCACGATATTAAACCACTTAATGCACTCAGCGAGTCCTTGAGCTCTGAGCCGTCTTGGAGTGCTGTTGGCTTTGTTCAGCTCTTTGATGAGCTCGAGAGCTTGGAGGGGGGGCAAAGCACCGGGGCTGACAGCAGGCTCCACTCCGTGCTCTTGCGGTTCTCCGGGAGGGAGGGAAGCGGGGGCACCACGGGGCTGCGGTGTTCGGTCCACTCCATTCACGGTCCCGGTTACGGCTACACGGCGGAGTGTCCCGGGACCGGGGGACATGCCGGGTCATGAACGGCAGAGTTGGGTCCCGACCTGACTCGTCCCGGTGCTCAAGGCTTCTCTGCGTCTCCCAGCAGCATCACTCGGGGTGCCCGGTACGGTGCTGGAAATCTAGGGGCGCAGCGCTCGGAGGATTACGGCGGCGGCGCGGCGGGGAGCGGCGGGGCCGTATAAAAGCGCGTCCGCTCCCGCCCGGGTCTGCGGCGGCGGCTCCGGTCCAGGTGCGGCAGCGGCTCCAGCAGCGGAAACGGCAGCTGCCCGGTGGGCGGCACGGCCCGACTCGGCACAGCTCTCCGTGCGTCACGGCCGCCCCGTCCCATCGCTCCCAGCTCTCGGGTCCGGTAGCTTCGCCGTGCGCCGCGGGGTCCCGGGGCGGTGGGTTCCGGTGACCGTCGGTGCAGGCTGTTCCTTCCCGATCCCCGTCTCGGGGCTGGCGTGTCTCGATCGCGACGTCCCGCGGCGCGGTCCGGTCTTTCCCCGTCCGTTATCCCCGGGGCCGGATGGTCCCGGTGCCCCGCAGCGCGATCGAGTCCTTCCTCCCCTCCCCTTGGTGTCGGTCTCCCCCGGCGCGCCCCTTCCCTTCCCCATCCCCGTTTCCATCACCCACGATGCTTGCGGCTCCCGGTTCCCGGTGACAGCGTTTCCGATCGTTATCTCTTCCAGCCCTGCACCCGGCGGCAACATGTGGCTCCTGGAGAGGCTGCGCGGCATGGCGGAGAGCAGCAGCGCACGGGGCTCGGGGCCGGACGATTCCCCACGGGGCTCCCGCTATAGCAACGTCCTCACCCCCGATAAGATCCCCGACTTCTTCATCCCGCCCAAGCTGAGCGCTGCACCCGCTGAACCCGAAGGTACCGAACCCACCGCGCCTCCCGTCCTGGGTCCATCTGTCTCGGAGCAGGACCTGACGGACCGCAAGACCCCACGCAGCCCCCGGCCTCCCAGCCGACCCCGTGCGAAGGCATCCGGCCGGCACATCATCCAGATCGAGAGCGCCGAGGACTGGACAGCTGAGGGAGGCTTCGGCACCAACGTGGACCCGCAGGCGCAGACAGCCATGTCTCTGCCCTACGTGCCCAAAGCGCAAACCTCGTACGGTTTCGCCACGCTGGTGGAGAGTCCCCACACCCGACGTAAGGAATCGCTCTTCCATAGCGAACACAGCAGCCTCTGCCCTTCGCCGGCCACCTCCCCCAGCGCCCAGCGCAGGGCAAAGCTCAACGGTGAGAGCAGAGCTCAGGCTCCTGCCGACCTGGGGGCGGCCCTCATGCATCCCGGCCGCTATTTCAGCGGTGGTGAAAGCGACACGTGCTCTTCAGCCGAGTCCTCACCCTTCGGCTCACCCCTCCTCTCCCGCTCCGTCTCTTTGCTAAAGATCTTCAGCCAGGAAAGCCAATCTAAGGTCATCAAGCTGAAGCACTCGGTGGCTCGCAACAGCTCTCTTTCAACCGATGACAGCTCAGCCGACACCAGTCCCAGCGCCCAGCGTCGTTCCAGGAGCGCTCCGGCCGGGGGACAACCGGCAGCGGGCACGGAGCTGCCGCAAGGTCGGCCCCGTGAGCACAGCCTGAGGCTCAGCAGGGGCGGCCGCCTCCGTCTGACTGCTGATTACGACCCTTCCAACGCCCGGCTTCGCGTTCAGCTCATCTGCGCCGAGGATCTCTACGACGCTCTGGTCGATGTGCGTGGTATCCACTGCTGCGTTTCGCTGTGCCTCAACCCGGGGAAGCTGCAGAAGCAACGCAGCACCATCATCAAAAACAGCCGCAACCCTGTCTTCAATGAGGACTTCTTCTTCGATGGGCTGGGTCCCAGCCACGTCAGGAAGCTGTCCCTCAAGCTGAAGGTGGTCAACAAAGGCAGCAGCCTGAAGCGGGACACGCTGCTGGGGGAGAAGGAGCTCCCGCTCAGCGCCCTGCTGTAGGCTCAGCAGCCCTGCAGGGAGCGTGCCCGTGGGGCTGGGGCACGGGAGGGCTTGGACCAGCCCTGGCCCCTCTGAAATAGGGCTTGGAAGGGCCCCCAGAGGAGGGCCAGGGCTGTGGCAGAGCTCAGGGATGCAGGGCCAGGTCCCCAGGAGCGGAGCTGCCGGATGCAGCCCTCCTGTGCCAGCCTCTCCCTTCTGTTCCAGCTCCCTGCCCGGGGCTGCAGCTCCTGGAGCACAGCAGGAGCCACCTGCCCTGTCCCTTTCAGATGGATGGATGTCACCTGCTGGGCTCTTCCCTTTCTGGTTTCCATGGTCTCCAGCTGGCCAGCACGAAGGTTGGAAGCGGGTAGAGCTCTGCAGCATGCTTATTGCCACCTCTCTCCAAGCCTTAGCTCCTAGAGTCAGATGATGACATCGACCTTGGCTTTCATTTAAAAGTCAAGCTTTGTAGTCTTGGAAACTGCAGAGAAAATGCTGCAGAGGTGACCCAGGAACCTGGTTGGGGTCTCTGGGAGGTGGCCCCGTGGCTGACTCACACCTGTGGTCTTTCTGAATCCCTTCCTGGGACCACATAGAGTGTGCAGGTCAGCTTTACCTGACACCCCGCAGCCTCTGGGATGCCCTCCTGTCCTGGTCCCCCCAGATACTGACCCCTCTCCCCTCATGGATAACAGCTGCAGGAACTTCAGAGGCATTTGGATGCATTCAGACGGATGCTGATAGGGGCTGGTACTGCTGCTGGGGGGCACATGGCCATGGGGGTGAGCATGCATGCTGGGGTAACATCCCAGCAGACCCCAAGCAACAGGAGCAGCACCCCCTGCCTTCCCAAGTGCTCATGGCTGTGTACCTGCATGGCACTGGGGATGGGTGGCACCAGAGAAGGTGGCAGGCTGGGATCCAAGCTGCCCTCCCCAATTCTGCCCTCTCTGAGCACTCATGGGTGAGGGGCTTGAAAGCTTCTGCACCCCCCTACCCACCCACCCACAGGGAGATGCATGGCCCTGGGGTCAGAAAGCCCCTATACCTGGTGGGACCCAGTCCCCAAATAGGGCTGTGTTGGCAAATTGATTCCCTGCACTGCCCAGAAACACCAGAATGGGGGGAAATCCAGGCTGGGGTATCTGCAGGTGGCTGAAACAGCCACTTTTGTTGTTGTTTGGTGTGATGTTACCTGCATGGTTGGTTTTTTTTTTTATGTGAAAAGGAGCAGAAATAGCATTGCTCCTCTCTGCCCTCTTCCAACACGTGTGGACACACGCACATGTGTCCCTCTGTGTCAACCTCTGTTGGTGACGGTTGATGTTCCTTCCTTGTCCTTTGCAGCAGATGGCAGATTTCAGTGTTGGCTATTTATATCCGAGGCTGATCTTTCCCAGCGTGTTTTACTTCTGTCTGTAAATATGTTTCAGGTATACGAGGCATGGTTCTGGTGCTGTTTGCATGTTGGGGGGTGGGGGGTGGGGGGGGGAGTTGGGATGATCGTGGCTGTTTGTTTGAGCTTGTGGCTGAAAACAAACCGTGCAGGACGTGAGGAACAGACACATCCCTTTGCCACAGGGGATTTCCCACCTGCTGCTCCCCATTGCTTTCCCCAGGAACAACCAAGGGCTGCCCATCCCTGTTTTTTCCTCCATCCCCTGGCATTGGGGAGGTGGGGGGGGGAAAGGGGTGAACTCAGCACCAAGCAGAGCTTGGGAATAGGGGACACCCAGCTGGTGGCCAGGAGCTGGGGGAGGATCAGTGCAAAGGTTTCAGTGCTCATGAAGGGCTGGGGATGCCACAGCTCCTCCACGGTAGGGCTGTGTTGTGTTTCTTTGTGTTTTGGGGGTGGGTTGGGAGGCTGAGAGCAGAGCTTTTTGGCTCCATGGGGGGAATTGAGGGCTAGGAGTTTGTGCCATCCCCTCCCTCATCTGTCCCAGGTCTCTGGGATTTGCTGCTTTGATGGATGGGAGGGTGAATGCGGAGTCCTGGAGGGATCCTTCCTCCTTGTAGCCCTTTTCTAACGTTCCTGCTTTATGTGGCTGGATTTAACAATGCATTTTTTTTTTGTTTTGGAGTTAATATATATATATATATATACACATATATATTCATTAATGGAATGTTTGTTTACAGATGACTTCCCCTTTTTAGTGCAATAAAGTCTTTCTAAAACAGATGCAAATGGTACCCAGCTCCTGATGCTCCCTTGCTTTCTATCATCCCTTGCTTTCTATCATCCCTTGCTTTCTATCATCCCTTGCTTTCTATCATCCCTTGCTTTCTATCATCCCTTGCTTTCTATCATCCCTTGCTTTCTATCATCCCTTGCTTTCTATCATCCCTTGCTTTCTATCATCCCTTGCTTTCTATCATCCCTTGCTTTCTATCATCCCATGTGCTGCTGACCCCCTGTGATGGGAAGCAGTGGGGACAGCCTTCCTCCCCCTTCCCCCCCCCACCCTCCAGTTGTTCCAGGCCAGCAGCTTATTCTGCTTTCTTCTTTTCTTTCCCTGCCTTCCATCTCTCAACCCACTTCTAACAAGCAGCTGCTGAAGCAAAGAGGGAGGTTTGCCTGCAGCCTAAATGCCATTTTTCTAATTTCCACCATACTAATAATTTGTCATTTTTAGTCGAAATAAAGAATAGGAACACTAAACAGATCCGCCCTCCTTCCTCCTGGCCCCACAGGGCACAGAAAGCAGCGTGGTGAGAACTTGGCAGGTGCCAGGAAATTAAAGTAGTTTTGGGTTTTGGTTTGTTTTTTTTTTCTTTTAGAGGTGTAAAAGCCACAGCAGATAGCAATAAAACGAGCCTGATTAAGTTAGTTTGAAATAGGGTGGATGGGGTCAGCTTGAAAACACTAAAAATCCCTCAAGTGCTCAATATGCAAAGCATGGGAAACAGTCAGAAGGGCGGCTGGTGGGGGAAGATTTAGCTCTGAATTCCTAATTGAGTTGTTAGAGGAGAGATATGCAGCTTCCAGAGCTTGAGGTTAAACCTTGAGCAGAGGCTGGGCTGCAATGAGCCCCTCTGCACTGCAGGCTGTGGGATGGGAGTCCAACCAGGACCCAGTGATTACCTGGGATAATTGGGGTCCTGGTGGTTACCTTCCCTTGCAGATATTTGGGTGCTGTTGGGGTTAGCCTCACGACACCCCCTGCTCTGACAAAGCTGCTGATTTACCGTTTTGGTTACCAAAAAAAAAAAAAAAAAGAGCTTCTTTCTGTTGCTTGGCAACATCTTGGCTGCCTGGTCCGGTTTGCGGGGGTTGCAGGGCTCTATGGGGCTGCCCCAGCTGCAGTCTGATCCCGAGCATCACTCCCAGGCTCTGAGCAGCTGGTGTGGGAGCAGTGCTGCCTTGGTGGGCGCGGGGCAAAATGCACCCACCTTGCAGCTGTGTGTGAGTATCGGCCTCCCTCCGGCTTGCACAAGCTCCTCATCTTTATTGCAAGCATTTGTCTTCCGTGGCAGCATGTCTGTATTAAAGCAGGGAGAGAGACTCCCACTGTTAGAGGGAGGAAAACAGGAGTTAATTGAATCCCACAATTCCTCATAGTCACATCAGGTGAAAGAGAAAAGCCAGAGGCAAACGTTTTGGCCATGTTGGCTCTGTGCCCTGTGGGGTTTGGGCTCCTCGAGCCATGAGGACATCAGGCTGTGAGCATCTCAAGCCATGGGGACACCAAACCCTGGGGGGGGGGGTCCTACTGGTAATAGGGACAACCTGAAGCTCTTTTCCAGCCCTGTGGCATTTGCAGGTTTGATGAGATCCAGCACAGAAGCAGCAGCTTGCAAGCTTTCCCCAGCTGTGCTGCTGTCACTGCAGCCCCAGGGCTCAGGCTCAGGTTGTTTTGCTTTTCCACATGAGCTTTGCTCTTATGTTTTGAAGCTGACACGCTGACATGGACCTGGAGCCGTGGGATGGATCCTAACTCAGCTTTTCCCATCTCCTCTGGAGGAATTTGGCAGAGGAAATGAACGCATCCCAAAACCCAAGTGTGGCTTGGTTGGGTCACATACAGCTGCAGGACTGGCGAAACCCCCAAAAATCTGTGCTGGGAATGAGTGTGGTTATAGGGATGGATGAGGGAAGGGGCTGAGGATGTGGTGTAAAGCTTCTCTCCCAGCCTTTCCCCTCTGGACCGGTTCATTTCTAGCTCCCTGCTGGAGTTTTCAATGCTCCTTCTGACAGGTTTGCAAAATGCCCAACGTATGAAGCAAGCCCAGGTGGGAGGGGAAACGAATGGCAAAAACAAAGCAGACAGGAGGACTCGTTCAACTCTGCTGGCCAACGTTTTAATATCAGTTCAGACAGGCATCAATCGATACGGCAATTTGGGGCTGCTGGCTGAGCTCCGTGCTTTGCCCATGGGCTGAGAGTTGTGTTACAGCTCTGGGTGTTGGGTACAGATTATGGGGAGTCCTTGCTGGGTGCCACGGGGGGGATCAGACTCTGAGTTCTTGGTTTCTTGAAAGGCAATGTGGCTCTGACCCACACTGAAGCATGATGAGGACGTGGGGCTGCATCCACCATCACAGCTGGATCTGCCCCCCAGCATGGGCACTGTCTGGGGATTGCACTGGACACGCCAGAAAGAGCATCAGCCTGGCTCCATCGCCATGGCAATGCAGATAATGGAGGCTGCTGGCAGGAGGGGAGGGCTGGGAGCCCTGGGCTGTGCTCACCCCATGGATGTGCCATGGCCACGTTCAATAACAGCCCTCTCACCTGAGTGCTTGGGGCTGCCCAAAGCTGGTCTTGGAGCAGAGGCAACCACATCTCACCGTACTGAAGCTCCTTGCTTCAGGATAAAGCCAGAGGTAGCGCAGGGCAACATGTAAATATACAGAAACACGTCTATTCAAACCCTCAAATCTCACTGCTGCCAGGTTATAATTAATTCCTATTTGCAGCTCAGTCCAATTTCCTTCACGCAGCCTCCCAATTCAATCCAATTGCCGTATGAGATTTCTGTAATCACTAATCTTATCATGTCCATCAGCGTGAAGTGAGAACGCTGCAATTAGCAGCGCTGGGAGCAGAGCCGTGTGGAGCAGCAGGTGATGTGCTGCTCCATGAGTATTTACTTCACCTGTGCCAGGGAAAAGATGGTGCTTGGCCAGGGTTATGCTGGGGCTGTCCTTTTTCTATTTCCACCCTGGCTCTGGCTGCAGGAGCTCGTACAGCAGTGAAATGATGAAATGATGCTGGCCTGGGAAACGGACTCAGCTCCTCAGCATCAGGGCTGCTCCTGCCTCACTCCTCCCCATAGCTGAGCCCTCTCCTGCCAGCTCCCAAAGGGGAACCTGAGGTTCAGCAGAGCAATGCGAGGATGCGCTGAGATGCATCCTACTTAACCCAGGTCTCTCCATACCCCCCCTTTATCCCAGGACTGCCTCCCCCTCCCCTCATAACCAGGAGTCAGCAGGGCTGCCCTCTAGAAATGCAACGCCTGGATGCCGACGCTGAGCCAAGAAACGTGACGTTGATGCCGGCGAAGTGTCCTTAAACAGAACCATCTGCGCCACTCTTTGTCACAACAGTAGGAGTTATAGATGAAGTGTCAGCCTGCGTGCTGGATTTCCTGGCTCTGTTCACCACCACTCCCTTTCACAGCCCAACTCGAGCTCTGTTCGCTCCGTTCCCGAGCAGACGGAGGCTCAGTCTTCAGGGGCAGCAGGAAGCTGCTCGCATCCCGCCTGCCCTCCCACGGAGTGCTGCCAGCCTTTTGCCAGTTGTGCACATAGAGAGAAGAGGCCTCTCGTGCTGCTGTGACACCCCAGGAGGGTTAAGCTGGGCTAAGATATGAGCTCACCCACCCTGCTGTGAGCATGGGGACACCCAGCTCCCCGTCCCCTTTGAGCTGGCCCCATCTCCAGGGTGCAGTTCGCGGGGGATTCCGTTCTGCATAGTGCCTGTTTTGTGGACAATCTGTTCTCCTCCCACCAATGTTGGCTGCCTGCCTGCTGCTTGCTCCCGGCAGAGGCGTCGTGCGATGGGATCAGAGCTGCTCCCGCAGGTGCCTCGAAGCCATGGGGTCCCTTTCTGAGCCTGTCTGGATTTGGGGAGCAGCCGCTTGCCTTGGCACTGGGGAAGGAGATGCCCAGCGAGGTTGGTGGGGCTCACACAGGTCTGATTTTAAGGCATGTTCAGGAGCACCCTAGGGTGCTTCAGGGTGCACTGAGTGGCTCACTGAGGCTTCTGGGGTTACGTACAAAGAAGCTCAGGTGCCCCAGGTTGCTCTGGAGGATTTAAGAGGGTGACAGGCTGACACTTCATCTGTAACTCCTATTGTTGTGGCACAGTGGTTCTGTTTCAGGACACTTCACCAGCATCAACATCACATTTCTTGGCTCACTGTCAGCATCCAGATGCTGAGTTTCCAGAGGGCAGCCCTGCTGACCCCTGGCTGTTTATGGGGGTGGGGGGTGGGGTAGTCCTGGAATAGAAGGGGTAGCAGGAGTACTGGGTTATGGGGGTCACATCTCAGCGCTTCCTTGCATTGCAGCATCTCTGCTGAGCCTCAGCTTCCTCTCTGGGAGCTGGTGGGTGAAGGCTCAGCTGGGGTGAGAAGCGAGGCAGGAGCAGCCTTGATGCTGGGGAGCTGAGCTCATTTCCCAGGCCAGCATCCTCTCGCTGCTCTCCGAGGTCCCGCAGCCAGAGCTCGCCTTGAAGGCTCTAGGACGCAACGAGGAGCTCTGGCAGCACTCCGTGCATCGGGTGCGCGCTTTGGGAGCACAGCGTGCAGCGGGTGCGCGCATTGCTGCCTTTACCTTTACAACAGGGCAGCGTTACGCGCACGGGGCGGGCGGCTCTCGCTACGTCCGTACGGCGCTGAGGAGCCCGACAGCGCCACCTGCTGGCAGCGCCGAAGCACTGCAGGCAACGGGAAAGCCCGCTCGTACGCATGCGCAAGGCCACGTGGAGCGCCCGTCCCCGTGGGCACCGGCAGCGTGGAGCGGTTCCGCCGTGGGCAACGGGAATGAGGAGCCGCAGCGGTACGTTCCCGGGGCTGGGTGGGTAAAGGGGAGGTGAAGGGTTAGGAAATGAATGGGGAAAAGCATTGGGGATCGTAAGGCGGTAGGAGAGCTGCTCAGCTTGGCTGGGGATGCGGGCATGGCTTCGCGGAGGGGGTTTTTTTGGGGTCACGCTGCCTCTTTGCTCTCTTCTTTTTGCTAACGTAGCATTGTAGCAGCGTGCATTTGTATTTTATAGGATGGATTGGCTGCAGGTGGTTCCGGGAGAGGGACTGGTGAGGTTGGGGGGCTGTCAGCATTTGGCATCACAGCACAGTGAACGTGGAAGCAAAGAGCTGTGGGACAATCAGGGGGGTGAGGCCAGGCTGGAAGGCACAGCAGAGCAGTTGCTGCTTCCACAAACAGCTCACAAGAAGAAGGAATGCCTATGGGGTAAGGTGTACCGAATTGAGGTGATGGAGGGGGTTGCTCACCAATTCATGCAGCACAGCATCATCCTGAGAAGAAGCACAGAATGAGGTGTCCAGCCACGGTTGCCTAGGGGGAAATGAGCAATACGAGGCCATGAGAGTGCCTGCATTGGAATTCACAGCAAGTTGCTCTGAGTGTTTGATAGAATGCATTGCATAGCACATAGGGTACCTCAGAGCCAGTGGGATGCACCTCTAGGGTGCAATGGGGAGCCTCTACAGCACCCAAAGAATGCTGAGATAGGCTGGGAGTACACTAGGATGCCTTAAAGCCAGCCCTCAAAGCCCCCAAATCTCTCCCAAACTCCACCCTGATGTGGTTTCTGCAGAGGTTGAGGGGATGCATTGTTCTGAGAAAACGTTATTTTTAAGTATAGCCCAAGGTTGGATGAGCCCAGGGCTCCCAGCTAAGCTCAGCATCACTTTATAATGAATGCACTCAGCATCCAGCAACCCCAGAGCAGGATTGATGGCACAGTGCCTTCCTTAGAGCTCACATCCATCCTGCTGGGATAGGACAGCCTGGTGTCAGGATAACTGTGGGATCTGTTCCATGAGGAGCTGCCAGAGCCTGGACACACACAGGAGTTAAAGCTGAACAGGAGAAATCAGAAGAGAATAGGCCTGTAAATGTAAAGTGCCATTTATTATTATTTCTCCATGATGAAAATATTTTAAAAAAACAAAACAAAAACCAACCCAACAAAACGCTCAATATGATTTTCCCTTCCAAAACCCCAAGTGAAACAAGCCACAAATAACCCTAACACTTCATGAATTGTTCATCTCCCCCCTTTGCACCTAAGGGGCAAAAAAAAAAACAACAGCAACTGCCTGGTGCACTTTAGTGCCAGCCTCCTGCCCCAGCTGGGCAATGGGGAAGGGGCTGTGATTGGGGTTAAGAAGACAATTCACTTCCTGAAGAGTGAGTACCAGGCCTGCCCCACCAGGGGAGCATCCATGGGTCCCTTAGCAAACTGCAAAGGGAAAACCAAAGCAATAAATCCAGAAGCAAAGAGGCTCACCCCCTCCCAGGAGGAGATGGGGCTGTAAGGCATAGTCAGCCCTGAGGGGATGGAGGTGAATGCATGGTGATGGCTCAGCCCTGACATCAAGAGCCTCATTCTTCCTAAGGCAGAAGGGAATGCAGCAGCCCAGGCTTGGGGTAAAGAGTGTGGAGGGCACAAAGCAGCCTTTGGAAAACTATGGAGTCTTGGAACAACATGAGAGGACCCCACCACCACCACAACCAGCAAGATCCAGACCTGGCCCAGCCCCTCCATGGGGGCAACTGCCACCAAATCCACACTGCCAGACCCCCAGGCCTTGGTTTGGGAAGGTGGGGGGACAGCTGGAGGCTAGAGGGGCTATAGGACTGCTCTGCAATGCAAGGGGATGGATAGGGTGGATGTGGAGCATCTGCTCTCTGTGCACCCAAGCCTGCCTGCAGGAGGGTCAGCAGAGCCCACCAGCTGCCCTGCACACCTTTCCCATCTGATCCTTGAGCTCAGCCTGCACTCAGCAGATGAAAACAATTCATCAGAATGGGCTGTAAAGCAACCTGATTAACAACAGAAGTAAAACCACATGTGCCTCCCTCTACCCATAGGCCAGCTGGACCAAAGGAGAGTCCAGCTCTAAGCAATGCCACAGCTTTGTGGCACAGCACCTGCCATGGCTGGACATCCTCTGAGGTTTCTCACCTTCTGGCAGCACTGATTTCTTCACTCCATGCTCTTAGTCCAGCTGAGGAGCCCAGAAGCAAAGCCCCCTCCCCACAGCCATATGCCCATCCACAGCCATATGCCCATCTGCAGCCATATGCCCATCCCTTGCCACCATCTCACACACACATACACCACTGCACACACTTTTTTTTTTTTAAACCCAAGTGAACATGTTTCCAAAAAAAAAAAAAAAACCAAAAAAAAAAAAGAAAAAAAATTAACATAAGCAGCACATTTCCCAATTGTCAAGAGCTCCAAGCTGGAGCAAGAGGCCCAGGACACCCCCAGAACAACAGAAACCAAGCCCACATTTGCTTGGGATGGAGGGAAAAGGGGAGGCAGCTGATTAACATTTCCAAGTGATGGTGCTTTGCCGGTGGGATGCGAGGTGAGAAAGGGTTGGGGAGAAGGAAGAAGGGCAGTTCTGTTGTGTACTGAAGGACAGGGAATGGTGACAGAGGCAGATGTACTGACAGCAGGCGGCTCGGCCATCACACGGCAGCACGGGTGGGTGTGCTGGGCTGGTTTAACCTCAATGTTTTGCAGAGCCAGCCGGCGAAATCTACCTCCTCCACTTCAGAACGCTTGATGAAGGTGTGATTCTGCAAGGGAAGCAAAGCAAGGTTAGGAAGGCACACTGTTAGCATGCAGCCAGGTTGCTCCCTGCAGTGGGGGTTTCCACCTCCAGCACAACACTGCAATCCCTGGCCCTTTCTCAGAGCTTTGGGGAGGTTTATACTGTTGGTTGGACTCCAGCAAGGCCAATGGATCCAAGGCCATAGCTTGAGCTGCTTTCAGGCCAACACAGTGGATCTGGAGAGTAGTTTTCCTAAATGTTTGCTACTTACAGCCCTCTGGCTGGGTTTTAAAGTCAGTGCATTTTGTGCCTGGCCATGAAACTCTCAGGACATGCAGAAGAGCTGAGGTGCAAAGCTCGTGTGCTGCATCCCCAGAGCAAACCTAAATGCTGTGGTGGAGGCAGGACAAGCCTGGTGTAGGATCAGAGCTACAGATCTTGAGCTCAGCCTGGTACCAGTTTGCTCCCAGAGAGCAAACCTTAATCCCCCAGGGTGACCACAAAACAAGGACAAGGAACAGGGACGTAAGGATGTGGGATGCTGCTTTTGCAAGGGAGAGTGGGGGGCAGCCAGCACTAGGCTGAGGAAGAAAAGTGAGGTTCACAGGGATAAACTGAGCTCTTCTACCCTGCTCAAGAGGCAAAGGTTTATCCCAGGCACCTTCGCAGACATGGAGAGGTGCTGGAGACATCAGGTTCCCATCCTGGGCTCTGCTGGGGAGGGACAGCAGGCTCTCAGGAGTTAGATGACATCACTGCCTTTGAGACAAAGGTAAGTGAGTCACTTGTCTCCCAGGCTGGACTTGGTTCTCAGGCTCAGCCTGAGAGGGCTGAGTTGCCAGCCTTTAGAGCAAGGGTGGCTGGAAGGGATAGGATGAGGCAGCAGCTTGCAGATCTGGTGCCACCCAGTGTAGGAAGAAGATTGCTCTTCCCATTTACCATCAGCATCTTCAAATCTGCCCGTTCCGCTGGATTCTTAATTAAGCTGAAATGAGAAGAACAAGAGAGCAAAGGCAGCAGTGAGACACTTCTTGTAAGAAGCTGCTTATCTGTCTGGAGAAGTCTCCAGCTTCACTAAAACCACGTTGCCTCCTGTCTGCCTTCTCCAGACCAGCAGTATGGATGATGCTCAGATAGTGGTGTCTGCAGCTCCAGCACCCTGGACTCTAGGCAGAGCTGCAAGATCCACCATTTCTGAACTGCATGGACAAAGTATGTAACCATCTGCAGAGATTAATGGTTTTGTAACATCCAGTCTCTATTTTAGTGGAGACAGCAGCAGCATCCCCATCATGTTCCCAGGGTCAGGAGGTCTTGAAGTCAGTGGTGTTTGCAGGGTGCCTGCAAGGTTGTGGGGCAAGCTGCAGAGAATAACTACAAATAAACCACTTTTATTCCAGCCCTTCCCAAGGCAGAAGTTCCTAGCACAGTGCAGGACCTTGCTGCAGCCAAGCCAGAGCAGGGAGATTACCAACAGAGAACAGACAACCCTCATGCTGCATATTTTGAGTGGGAAGGCAGCCTGCTGAGCTGCCAGTGAACAGATACAGGTCTCCACGTTCAGTCACAAACAGAAATCCTTACCATTTATTTACAAACTCCTGGAAATCTTGCGTGAAAACTCCATTTGGCAACTTGGGAGGTGGCTGCAGAGAGAGGAAAAAGGGTTAATGGGTCAAAAGGTAAATGCCTTAGAGCACAGCTTTCAGTTGCTTCCTTCCCATTCTATCAGTGGCCAACAGGACTTTGGAGCAGTTTGAGGGGCTGCTATCGATAAGCCCCTGTCAAGCAAAGGTTTTTGAGCCTACTTTGACCTTTCAGAGTGGACACAACAACCAACCCAGCCTACAGCAATGCAATACTCACCTCATTAACTATATAGTCCAGCAGTTCAAAAATGGCCATTGCAGGTCGGTTGTCCATTCCATGGCCTGTGTGGTTAAGATGAAAGAAATACTGGTGAGAAGCTGTTCAGACTCATTTCACACAAAGAAAACCCACACTGAGACTTTTGTTGGGAGAAGCAGAAAGCACCAACTTGGGAATTAACCCACTGTTAAAAGAAAAAAAAAACCCAAAAATCACCTCCTAAGCTCCCCATACAAGACCAGAACCCCACAGGCTCTCAGAATTAGAAACCCCCACAGCAGAGCTGTGTTCTCCTACAGCACAGACATAGCTCTGTCTGCATGAAAGAGTGAGATGAGAACCCTCCCTCCCCACAACCTCATTCACAACAGCTTTTGCTAACCCAGCCACACTGATAGAACCCATCCCCTTGCCCCCATGCCTGCATGTTGCATCTAAAGCCCATGGCAGCCCCTCCAAGGCCCATGGCAGCCCCTCCAAGGCCCATGGCAGCCCCTCCAAGGCCCATGGCAGCCCCTCCAAGGCCCATGGCAGCCCCTCCAAGGCCCATGGCAGCCCCTCCAAGGCCCATGGCAGCCCCTCCAAGGCCCATGGCAGCCCCTCCAAGGCCCATGGCAGCCCCTCCAAGGCCCATGGCAGCCCCTCCAAGGCCCATGGCAGCCCCTCCAAGGCCCATGGCAGCCCCTCCAAGGCCCATGGCAGCCCCTCCAAGGCCCATGGCAGCCCCTCCAAGGCCCATGGCAGCCCCTCCAAGGCCCATGGCAGCCCCTCCAAGGCCCATGGCAGCCCCTCCAAGGCCCATGGCAGCCCCTCCAAGGCCCATGGCAGCCCCTCCAAGGCCCATGGCAGCCCCTCCAAGGCCCATGGCAGCCCCTCCAAGGCCCATGGCAGCCCCTCCAAGGCCCATGGCAGCCCCTCCAAGGCCCATGGCAGCCCCTCCAAGGCCCATGGCAGCCCCTCCAAGGCCCATGGCAGCCCCTCCAAGGCCCATGGCAGCCCCTCCAAGGCCCATGGCAGCCCCTCCAAGGCCCATGGCAGCCCCTCCAAGGCCCATGGCAGCCCCTCCAAGGCCCATGGCAGCCCCTCCAAGGCCCATGGCAGCCCCTCCAAGGCCCATGGCAGCCCCTCCAAGGCCCATGGCAGCCCCTCCAAGGCCCATGGCAGCCCCTCCAAGGCCCATGGCAGCCCCTCCAAGGCCCATGGCAGCCCCTCCAAGGCCCATGGCAGCCCCTCCAAGGCCCATGGCAGCCCCTCCAAGGCCCATGGCAGCCCCTCCAAGGCCCATGGCAGCCCCTCCAAGGCCCATGGCAGCCCCTCCAAGGCCCATGGCAGCCCCTCCAAGGCCCATGGCAGCCCCTCCAAGGCCCATGGCAGCCCCTCCAAGGCCCATGGCAGCCCCTCCAAGGCCCATGGCAGCCCCTCCAAGGCCCATGGCAGCCCCTCCAAGGCCCATGGCAGCCCCTCCAAGGCCCATGGCAGCCCCTCCAAGGCCCATGGCAGCCCCTCCAAGGCCCATGGCAGCCCCTCCAAGGCCCATGGCAGCCCCTCCAAGGCCCATGGCAGCCCCTCCAAGGCCCATGGCAGCCCCTCCAAGGCCCATGGCAGCCCCTCCAAGGCCCATGGCAGCCCCTCCAAGGCCCATGGCAGCCCCTCCAAGGCCCATGGCAGCCCCTCCAAGGCCCATGGCAGCCCCTCCAAGGCCCATGGCAGCCCCTCCAAGGCCCATGGCAGCCCCTCCAAGGCCCATGGCAGCCCCTCCAAGGCCCATGGCAGCCCCTCCAAGGCCCATGGCAGCCCCTCCAAGGCCCATGGCAGCCCCTCCAAGGCCCATGGCAGCCCCTCCAAGGCCCATGGCAGCCCCTCCAAGGCCCATGGCAGCCCCTCCAAGGCCCATGGCAGCCCCTCCAAGGCCCATGGCAGCCCCTCCAAGGCCCATGGCAGCCCCTCCAAGGCCCATGGCAGCCCCTCCAAGGCCCATGGCAGCCCCTCCAAGGCCCATGGCAGCCCCTCCAAGGCCCATGGCAGCCCCTCCAAGGCCCATGGCAGCCCCTCCAAGGCCCATGGCAGCCCCTCCAAGGCCCATGGCAGCCCCTCCAAGGCCCATGGCAGCCCCTCCAAGGCCCATGGCAGCCCCTCCAAGGCCCATGGCAGCCCCTCCAAGGCCCATGGCAGCCCCTCCAAGGCCCATGGCAGCCCCTCCAAGGCCCATGGCAGCCCCTCCAAGGCCCATGGCAGCCCCTCCAAGGCCCATGGCAGCCCCTCCAAGGCCCATGGCAGCCCCTCCAAGGCCCATGGCAGCCCCTCCAAGGCCCATGGCAGCCCCTCCAAGGCCCATGGCAGCCCCTCCAAGGCCCATGGCAGCCCCTCCAAGGCCCATGGCAGCCCCTCCAAGGCCCATGGCAGCCCCTCCAAGGCCCATGGCAGCCCCTCCAAGGCCCATGGCAGCCCCTCCAAGGCCCATGGCAGCCCCTCCAAGGCCCATGGCAGCCCCTCCAAGGCCCATGGCAGCCCCTCCAAGGCCCATGGCAGCCCCTCCAAGGCCCATGGCAGCCCCTCCAAGGCCCATGGCAGCCCCTCCAAGGCCCATGGCAGCCCCTCCAAGGCCCATGGCAGCCCCTCCAAGGCCCATGGCAGCCCCTCCAAGGCCCATGGCAGCCCCTCCAAGGCCCATGGCAGCCCCTCCAAGGCCCATGGCAGCCCCTCCAAGGCCCATGGCAGCCCCTCCAAGGCCCATGGCAGCCCCTCCAAGGCCCATGGCAGCCCCTCCAAGGCCCATGGCAGCCCCTCCAAGGCCCATGGCAGCCCCTCCAAGGCCCATGGCAGCCCCTCCAAGGCCCATGGCAGCCCCTCCAAGGCCCATGGCAGCCCCTCCAAGGCCCATGGCAGCCCCTCCAAGGCCCATGGCAGCCCCTCCAAGGCCCATGGCAGCCCCTCCAAGGCCCATGGCAGCCCCTCCAAGGCCCATGGCAGCCCCTCCAAGGCCCATGGCAGCCCCTCCAAGGCCCATGGCAGCCCCTCCAAGGCCCATGGCAGCCCCTCCAAGGCCCATGGCAGCCCCTCCAAGGCCCATGGCAGCCCCTCCAAGGCCCATGGCAGCCCCTCCAAGGCCCATGGCAGCCCCTCCAAGGCCCATGGCAGCCCCTCCAAGGCCCATGGCAGCCCCTCCAAGGCCCATGGCAGCCCCTCCAAGGCCCATGGCAGCCCCTCCAAGGCCCATGGCAGCCCCTCCAAGGCCCATGGCAGCCCCTCCAAGGCCCATGGCAGCCCCTCCAAGGCCCATGGCAGCCCCTCCAAGGCCCATGGCAGCCCCTCCAAGGCCCATGGCAGCCCCTCCAAGGCCCATGGCAGCCCCTCCAAGGCCCATGGCAGCCCCTCCAAGGCCCATGGCAGCCCCTCCAAGGCCCATGGCAGCCCCTCCAAGGCCCATGGCAGCCCCTCCAAGGCCCATGGCAGCCCCTCCAAGGCCCATGGCAGCCCCTCCAAGGCCCATGGCAGCCCCTCCAAGGCCCATGGCAGCCCCTCCAAGGCCCATGGCAGCCCCTCCAAGGCCCATGGCAGCCCCTCCAAGGCCCATGGCAGCCCCTCCAAGGCCCATGGCAGCCCCTCCAAGGCCCATGGCAGCCCCTCCAAGGCCCATGGCAGCCCCTCCAAGGCCCATGGCAGCCCCTCCAAGGCCCATGGCAGCCCCTCCAAGGCCCATGGCAGCCCCTCCAAGGCCCATGGCAGCCCCTCCAAGGCCCATGGCAGCCCCTCCAAGGCCCATGGCAGCCCCTCCAAGGCCCATGGCAGCCCCTCCAAGGCCCATGGCAGCCCCTCCAAGGCCCATGGCAGCCCCTCCAAGGCCCATGGCAGCCCCTCCAAGGCCCATGGCAGCCCCTCCAAGGCCCATGGCAGCCCCTCCAAGGCCCATGGCAGCCCCTCCAAGGCCCATGGCAGCCCCTCCAAGGCCCATGGCAGCCCCTCCAAGGCCCATGGCAGCCCCTCCAAGGCCCATGGCAGCCCCTCCAAGGCCCATGGCAGCCCCTCCAAGGCCCATGGCAGCCCCTCCAAGGCCCATGGCAGCCCCTCCAAGGCCCATGGCAGCCCCTCCAAGGCCCATGGCAGCCCCTCCAAGGCCCATGGCAGCCCCTCCAAGGCCCATGGCAGCCCCTCCAAGGCCCATGGCAGCCCCTCCAAGGCCCATGGCAGCCCCTCCAAGGCCCATGGCAGCCCCTCCAAGGCCCATGGCAGCCCCTCCAAGGCCCATGGCAGCCCCTCCAAGGCCCATGGCAGCCCCTCCAAGGCCCATGGCAGCCCCTCCAAGGCCCATGGCAGCCCCTCCAAGGCCCATGGCAGCCCCTCCAAGGCCCATGGCAGCCCCTCCAAGGCCCATGGCAGCCCCTCCAAGGCCCATGGCAGCCCCTCCAAGGCCCATGGCAGCCCCTCCAAGGCCCATGGCAGCCCCTCCAAGGCCCATGGCAGCCCCTCCAAGGCCCATGGCAGCCCCTCCAAGGCCCATGGCAGCCCCTCCAAGGCCCATGGCAGCCCCTCCAAGGCCCATGGCAGCCCCTCCAAGGCCCATGGCAGCCCCTCCAAGGCCCATGGCAGCCCCTCCAAGGCCCATGGCAGCCCCTCCAAGGCCCATGGCAGCCCCTCCAAGGCCCATGGCAGCCCCTCCAAGGCCCATGGCAGCCCCTCCAAGGCCCATGGCAGCCCCTCCAAGGCCCATGGCAGCCCCTCCAAGGCCCATGGCAGCCCCTCACCACTGATGGGGCGTCCTGGGGGCCTGGCCCGTGGCGAGATGCTGTGAGATTCTCCTTCTGCTCCATCTACCATAGGACGGCCAAATATTGCTTCCAGTTCCTTGGAGTCTGGTGGAGGTATTGGGTACCTTCCAATAGAAAGCTCCACCAGTGACAGACCCATGCTCCAAATGTCGGACTGGACTGAGTAATGAGTGCCCTGCAATCGCTCAGGCTGGAAGGAAAAAGAACACAGACAACACAGTGGTAAGAAATTTGAAGCATCCTCTCTATGAGCAGGTTGTCCTTCAAGCAGACAGCACTCCTGATGCCTGCCAGAAGCACTGATATCTGCAGAAAAAGCATTTCTGGGGGGTGGGGGAATTCCCAAGTCACAGCAAACACAAAGCACTTGCACACATCTAACCAGCAGATACAGCTGAGCAGCCTTTGCAGTTGCTTATACTCTGGACTTCTGAGTATAAAGTATTCCTCAGTGAGCTGAGATCTCAGTTTTGTTGTCAAAATGATTTATTCTTCTGTTTATTAATATCTGCGAGCAATCTGAGGAGCAGAAAATCCTACTGTGATGAAAAGGCTAAGAAATAAATAAACCAATGCAAGCCATCCATACTGGTAGCTTTGTGTGAGCTGTGCAGACCCAACTGAGTGCAGAGGGAACACCACCCTTAAATACATCATCTAACTATAACTCTACTTAAATAACCATTCCCAAAAATACGAGAGGAGCTCAGACCTAAGTACAGAAGCACCAGCAGCTTTGCTTACAAAGCTACTGCCTGCTTACAGCTGCAGCCACATGGTGTGGACAGCAGACATGCATCTTCTTTGCTATCTAGACAGAGGACCAGAGCCAGCCTGAAGGAAATTTCATGCTTACAGCAGCCTGTTATAGACACAGGGCAGAGTTTCACTGGGCAGAGGAGTCTGCATGATGCCTCTTGCTGCACTGTGTCACTGCCACTACACCAGGCTGGATAGAAACCATTAGCCAAAGTGTGTCACAATCTGTGGTTTGGCACATCTGCAGCCCAGGGCCCATAGATTATGACTTTCATTTTGAGGCATAATCTGCTCTTTTTGCAGTTTTCCTCCAGTTTGGCTCTGTTTTCCAGCAGTTTCCACCAACCCCACCTGCATTAGACTGGCTAACACCCCTGCCAACAACTGCATGTGGTTGAAGGAGGGAGGCTGTCAGCACAGGTCCCCTCTCCACAGTTTCTTGGACAAGCTTTGCATACAAAAAGAAGTTTTTTGAACCCACAAACAGTAGCTGAAACAGAATGAAAGCATCCATAGGATGTGGATATCTTCCTTTGCACATCTTGTACTTGTTCCTATTGCATGGAGAAGCAATAAGCCCCCCAAGTCCAACCTTCAGCATGGAGAAGCAATAAGCACATATGATCAGATCCAAAGAGACCACAGTCCCAGAGAGGGCAGAAATGCAGAGGAAAACTGTAAACAGCTTGGACAGAACACTGATTCTATACGAGTGGTTAACCCTACCTGCATCCAAGCTGAACCCAAATTGTAAAAACCCACTAAAAAGTTGAACTTACAGACATGTAGGACCGAGTTCCCACAAAAGAGTTTGCCATGGAGTCAATGAGCTGACCACTGACCCCAAAATCACACAGCTTAATCTCTCCTCGAGAGTTAACCAGGATGTTGGAAGGCTTCACATCTGACAACAGTGAGAGAGAAGAGTGTAAACATGGCTCTGGGTAAAACAAGGGCTCCTCCAGCACAGGCAGCTATTGTTAGGTTCCTCCTCTCACCTCTGTGCATGATTTGGTGCTTTTCTCTCAGATAGGCCAAACCTCTCAGAACCTAGAAGGAAGCCAAAGACAAGATAAGAACTCAGAAGCAAAGTGTTTTGCCTTCAGTAAGACGCATTGCATAAACTTCAGTGCTGCCACACTGCAGCTCAGTGAGGAAAGCCTCTTGGTGGTGACTAAGCACTTCAAGTTTTGCAACTGATCACTGTGGATGGGAGTGAGCAATGGCCACTGTATAGATTCGGTCAGAGAGCAAAAACCAACCCCTGCTGTGACAATCACAAGTCTTAGGTTTATTGCCCAAGGAAGTTTCTCCCTATCTGGCGACCACCAAATAGTGCAACGCCAGGGGTGGGAGCTATGAGAGTGCTTGGGAATCTGCTTCCCTGCTCCCATCTCACATATCACCACCTCCTGCCCAACTTCAGGATGGAAAAGCACATATGGAAAAACAAAGAAAGCTTCCTGGGGTTGTACAAGCATTTTCTCACCCATGGCAACTCACCGCTATACTGACTTTCCCCAGTATTTCCTCAGGAATTCTTTTGGCTTCTTTCAACACTTGATCCAGAGAGCCACCATCCTGAAAGTAAGAAGGTAACAGAGGTTATCAGCACACCAACAGCAGCAGAGCAGTTGGCCATACAGACAAATGCACCCATATTGGACCAGAGCTGTAAGAGTGGCACACAGCATCCCAGCTCAGCAGACTGCAGTACCTCAATATCAAGCACACTCCTACAGCAGAAAAAGATTTCTGGTGATCAGAGCTCAAGCTTCTCACTGAGAACTACTTTAATCCTATCAGCTCTGTTCCTTGCTGTTAGTTTTTAAGCTTCTTTTCCCTCAGCAGTAAACACAAAGATGAGGCTGCCAGCATCATTGTGGAGGAATGACAACACTTCTGACAGGGACAAGAAAAGATGCAGACTGCATTTGACAGCAAGCTCTGTAGAGTGGTGGGTTTACAATATTTCTGTTTGGCCACCCCCTAAACTTCTGCTTCCTAAAGTCATTTAGAAGCCTAAGTAGAAGCATGGAGATGCTAACCCCAGCTTAGCAGCCTTGTTGAACACCAAGCAGTCAGAGCAAGGAGGAACTGCACTGCCAGCAATGAGTGCCAGCACACTAACCCACTTCACCTGGATGTCATTCTCATAAAGATCCAGTTGGGAACACAGTACTGAGAGCAGCAGTTTGGAGAAGGAGGAAGGGGGGGGATGTGGACTCACCATGTGCTCCATGCAGATGGAAATCTCTCCATCACTGTAGAAGGCTCCATAGAAACCCACAATATATGGGGAATTACACTCGTGCAGCACCTGCAGCTCTCGGATAATCTGATTCCTGATGGCTGGTTTGATTTCTAGATGAATCAGCTGACAAGAGAAATCATTAAAAAAAGGTACAGTGCCTAAAGAAATCAAAGAACAACCTTACAGTGTTGTTCAACCACGTGAACAAGCAAGCGTGAGCATTGGAAAGAAAGGAAAATGTTTTCAAAATTAAAGATAAAGGGTCAAGTGGAGTGCTGTGCAGCCTGCTAGCAAGTGCAGCAACTGCCAGCCTGTGTAACACACTGAGATCACACAGGACACAGAATGGAAAGGCAAGGCAGAAGCAGATCTGAGTTGGCAACGTGAGCATTTTCATCAGCTTTGTAGTTGTTGTAAGAACAGGTGCTCTCATACCAAGGAAACTACATGAAGTAAAAAGAAATTCACATGCTTATGCACGTGGAGGAGTAAATGCTTTATTCCTTGGGCTCCACATAGAGTCAGCTAACACTGCTGTGGGAAGGAAAGCCATGAAGTCTAGCAAATAGAAAGCAGCTGCTGTTACTGTAAGCTCTGGGTGTAAGCTGGGTGTCCACCCAGGCCCTGGTTTCTGCAAGGAACACAGCAGTGCTGCCCAATGCTGCAGCTTGCCTTGGCTCCAGTTTCTAAACACAGCACTCCCAACAATCTCAAAACCATCTAATTACATCTGACATTTCCAAAATAATGCCACAGTGGAAGACTCACAGAGCTCCACTCCAAGCAAAGCCACCTGGAAAACCTATTAGTTCACGATACCCATTAAGTCATCCCCACAGCAGGTGAGAATAGAGCCTTCCAAGGAAGCTGTCCTATATATTAGCAATTGTACTACTCTCACTGAGCACTGCCTTTTCTAACAGGCAGACAAAGCACCTCCTATTTCTCTATTACAAGACAATAAAAGACATTTCCCATAAGCCAATCTCAGAGAGGAACAGCTGTCAAGACAGTTTCACAAGGCTGCTTGCAACTATTAAGTGGATGGCAAGGGATGTGTGCACGCCAAACTCTGGTGTGTGCAGGGCCAGCCATGCATCTTCCCATCTGCCACACTGAGCCATCACCCTCAGAAAACCCATTTCCTGGTAAAAGAACAAACTCATGTTCTCACACCAGGCGTTGCAAAACCCTGTCACCTTCTTAAAGATCTTCCCTTCTAAGGAGATGACCCACAGCCAGGCAGAGCAGCCAGAAAGCTTACAGAAGTTAAGGAGCCCAGCTTTGTGCACTGGTACCAATTCAGACATGTGCTTTGCATGCAGGTGAAGCAGTGCACACAGCCTTCTTGGACCCTGCACCCCAGCAAGGCATCTCCTACCCTCCTTACCTTCCGTGCCATAATGAGCCCTGAGGGTTTGTGTTGCACTTTGGTGACCACACCACCATTGCCAGCCCCCAGCTCAGAGATCCGTTCAAAGTCATCATCCTTCAGCTCTCCCACTTTGGCTTTCTGAGTGAGGAAAGCTTCCAAGCGCTTCTTTTGCTGCTCATCCAGCTCCAGCTCCTCGAGTTTCTTCTGAAGGTCCACCAGGTTAGCCCTGCAGGAGATGATGGGGGCATCAGTCTGTGAGGGTCTAGAGAAAAATCTGTCCTTTGTTGGCAGGGGCAAAACGTGGCTCATGAGGGTTAGACAGCGAGGCACGGGGAAAAGAACCTCAACGTTTTATTGTGGGAACCGTGGAGAAGCAGAGAGAATAACAGCAGCCCCAACTCACATATACTCAGCCCAACCCCCTGTAAAAGTTAAGGGACAACTTTTCCTAACACAGAAAGCCACGCTCGGCCTCCTCTGGGAAGCACAATGCCTCTCCACATGCCCACCAACCCCCTGCTACCCCACAGCCGAGCACAAAGGGGATGCTGTGTTCCCCAACACCTGCTACGCACACAGACAGACACACAGACACTCCAGCCACCCTCTGCCATTTGCTGCCCCACCCCCCACCCAGGGCAGGGGATCGGGAAGGGCTCCCAGCAGCCCCAACACCCCCTCCTTCTCCTCCCCCCCCCAAATCCCTATGGGTTCTGCCCCTCCTCACCCCACTGACCACCCCCAGCTCCTCGCCCTGCCCCCCCCCCCAGCCCCCTTCCCCACCTCATCCCAGCCAAGCTGTGAACAAGGCCGCTCTGTACCCGGCCCCATCTCTTCCTCCCCGATCCCACAGCCCTGCCCTCATCAGCCCCCGCTTCCCACACGGACCCCATCCAGCCACAGCCCATCCCAACCCCCCCATTCGCTCTCCAAGCCCCGTTCCCGTCCCTCTCCGGTTCCCGTTTCCAGCTCCCAGGCCCGGCACGCAACCAAATCCCAGCACCGACGTTTCCAAAGCGGTAAGGACCGGTCAGACCCCACCGCCACTCACTCACTCTGCGGAACCTCCGGGTCCGGGTCCTTCGGCGGGGCTGGGAGTGATGGTGAGGGCCGGCAGCACCGGCTTCCTCTTGGCCGGCATGGCCGGGCCGCGCCGCGCCTGCGGACCGAGCGGGGCGGGGCATGGAGCGAAAGTGGGCGGAGCCAAAAAGGGGGAGGAACCGAAAGGGGCGGGGCGTAGGGAAACGGCCGCGTGGAGGACACCTCGCGGAGTCTCGCGAGAGCGGGCTGCGGAGGACGGTTTCGAGATTCAGAGGGGAGCTGAAAGAGGCGGGGCTTGCGGTGGCTGCAGCGCCCCCTGCTGGTGTCCGCCGTGCCGCAGGCGGCGGAGCGTTCGGGAGGCTTTGGCAGCCCGGCGGATCGCGTGGTGCCAGGGCGGTGGCGGGGCGGAGGTCGGCGGAGCGGATGGTCTTTGCTCGGAGCAAGGAGTTCCCGTCTCCGCTGCGGGGCCATAAAATACGGCGTGAAGGCGGTGCCCTCCCTCTTACCGTTCCCTCCTGGACAGAGGGCGTTGTGCAGGAGATAAGCACGACGTTGCAGCCTTGTACCCCGTGGCACAGCGTGGTCACAAGCTGCTTTGCTCACCGGGCACGAGGGAAAGGGGAGGGCTGGGTTGTGCTTTGTACAAATGGGATCAGCTGGGTGGGTTCTGCTGGGGTCTGGTCATACCCATCCAAAGCCGTAACCCCCAGCTGGAATGTGAGATATGCAACATCATCACCAAAGGGTGAGGGATGCTGCAGGCTGCGAGCCCCAGCCTTCATGCTTTTGGTCCACAGGGAAACTGAGGCACAGAGGTGGTATCTGGACCAGCCCTGGGTGTGAGGATCATCATGAACATCAGTTGGGATCAACGAGAAGGAGCAAGTGGTAGAATTTAAGCCAACGTCTTCCCCAGACGTTCTCAGCACTTATAGGATGTGATTCAATGATTCATGCTGATGTGCTCATCTGAAACAAAAGAAAAAAAAAAAAAAAGAAATTACCCCCAAAGTGGGGGAAAGTTCATGGGCAGTTGCAGAGCCTGGACTTCGCCCATCAGCCCAGGTCCCTCCTGCCCCGCTCGGCAGAGGAGGACAAAAACATTTGGCTAATAAGTTACGGAGCACCGTGGGCCTTCCCTTTGCCATCACCGGCCCCTATCAGGACACAGGTGATTTTGCAATCTTGGACATTATTTATGTGCTGTTGGAGTTTAAACTTTGCCACTCGGGTCAGGGCATCGCAAAGGAGGAGGTGGCCAGGCTCAGTGTCCTGCATACCAAAGGAATTCAGAGGCCAGGACGGATCTGAGGGCTTCCCACCAGAGCTGGGATCTCACACAGGTACGTCCTTGCTGCCAGTGCTCAATAAAGCCCTGCTGTCAGCAATGGGGCTGCTGATGTGACTGAAAGGACCACGGGTAGAGAATAGGGTGTAATTTCCCCCTTTTCCCAAGCTGGCTGCTCAAATGTCACCTTAACGACAACCAAGCTCAAACCCAGCTTGCAAAAGCCTTGAGGCAGTGCTCCTTAGAATGGGGTATTGGTTGGGTGGTGGGCTGGGTGGGTTGGGGTGGAGGTTGGGTGAGTGGTCAGTTGGTCAGTGGGTTGGTGCTTTGGTTGATCAGTTTGTCAGTTGGCCAACAGCTTGGTCTGTCTTTTGGTCGCTTCCTTGATTTTGCTGGTCAGTTGGCCAGCAATTGGTTGGTTTTCTTGGAGTCCAGACTTTGGGATTGGAGTAGCACTGGGGCCAGTAGCAGCAGCCTCCTTTCCTTCCATTTGCCACATTAAATGATTAACCTGATTTTCCCAGCGGTCACATATGCCAGACAGGGCCAGATAGGAGAAATGAGCTGAGGCTCAGGTCTGGGTGCTCCTCCTGGTAGGGTTGGGATGGCTGGGTGCCCATGGGGAGCCCCTGCTGCTGGGGGAAAAATGGAGGATTTAGGAGTGACAGCTGCTGGAAGAGAGCAGAGGGGGGGGGACAATGCCATGTCCCTGACCCCCTGTGTGTGCGTGCAGACCATACGTGTGCTCTCCCTCCTGCATGCAGGCACGTAGGGCTTGGCCAGGTGTGCTCACATGCTGCAATACAGGTTGCAACGTGTGCGTGTTCATACCCACGTCTCACATGTGGGTGCACGTGTGCACATGTAGATTGCACAGTTATATCCCTGCACACACGTGTCAGCATGGCCACACATCCACCCACCTATGAGTGCATCTATATGATCACACACACATTTGCACACGTGTAAACACGTGTGTAGATGCACATCCTCGTGGTCCCATACACATCTCCATGCTCTTCACTCCCTCTCACCAAGCTGCCCAGTGCTTCAGGGTGTCCCCAGAGCTATGAAACTTGGGAGAGAGGCACAGGGACAATCATGGGGATGGGGCCTGACCTCGTCTCCTTGCAGCCATGGCCTCCACTGTGGGCAGCCTCGACAGCATCGACCTGCTGGACCTCCTCTTTGATCGCCAGGATGGAATCCTCCGTGGTGTGGAGCTGGGGACGACATCCCCAGGCACCTGGCACGAGGATGGGGTGAGCCCTGCTTTACACAAACACCATGCAGTGCTGTCCTGTGGCTCAGGCAGATCCTACAGAAGCCCAGCACTATGGTGACAGGCATCCATATCTCCACAGCGTGCCCAGGATGGCGAGGATTTCCTTAGCTCCATTCTGGGCTCTGGAGACTCGATATCAGACTCGCCCAGCTGGTCTCCAGGTGTCAGCGACAGTGGAGTCTCTGAGGACCCCCCCTCTGATCAACTTGACAGCCCCCCTGGGTGCTGTGATGGAGGTCTCAGCGAGGCCCCATATGCCTTTACCAACTCCTGCCAGGTTCTGACACACCCTGGAGGCACCGGAGGCCCCCACCCTGAGGTCTCCATTGACCTGGGTGAGCCATGGGGACAAACTGGGTGGAGGACAGGGCTGGGAGCACTGGGAGGATGAGGAGACATTGGGGAGCTGATGGGTGGTGTGGGAAGTTAAGGGAGGTGGGTGGGATGGGAGGTTTGGGTATAAAGGAAGAATGGAGAGGTGTGGGGCACAGAGGGGAAGCTGGGGGATGTTAGGGGGCCAAGGACACGACACAGCTGACAGCCCTCACCCATCTCTCACCCAGATATGTGGAATCCTGGCTTCTTCCTGGAGGAGGGTCGGGGTCTGTCGACAGTCCCTGCACCTGCATCCTGTACCCTCACTGTCAAGGATCTGCTGCTCTCAGGCAGCTCTGATGCTGTGAGTCCTCACTACCATGCTCCCCAGCCCTCCTTGTGCCCAGTCCTGTTCCATCCTAGATGCCATCCTCATTCCTCAAGCATGGTCTCATCCCCATCCCCGTGTTTTTTCTCATCCTTATCCTTTTCTCTTTCCTTGGACCTTTGTCCCTTCCCTCCCTCTTTATCCCTGCCACTTCCTGGACCATGATCCCATTCCTGCCCTCATCCCTCCCTGTCTCTCCCCCACTTATTCCCCTTCCTGAACTACACACAGTCTTGTTCCCATCCCTTTCTGGATGACATCCTCAACGTTGAACCATTGTCCCCACCTGTGGTCCTCTGGGGCAGGCATGAGGTTAGCCTGCAGCCAAGGATCATCACCCATCCACGGTCCCTCAGCAGCCACAGGTGCCCAACTCCCTACTGAGGCAGGGCCAGGGGCAGTTCCAGGAGCTTGTGCTGACAGAGGATGAGAAGAAGCTGCTGGCAAAGGAGGGGGTGTCCCTGCCCACGCAGCTGCCCCTCACCAAGGTGAGTCTCGTGGTACCTGAGATGAAACAAGTGGACACTATGCTTGGGGTCCTGGCTGCCCTAACCCCCCTATTTATGCAGTATGAGGAGCGAGTGCTGAAGAAAATCCGGAGGAAGATCAGAAACAAGCAGTCAGCTCAGGAGAGCCGCAAGAAGAAGAAGGAGTACATTGACGGGTTGGAGAGTCGGTATGGCCACTGAGCCCCTGCCTCAGGCTGGCTGGTGATAGGCTCACTGCTTGGCTTCCCTCAAACCTCACATCCCTCTCTCTGTCCCCCAGGATGTCAGCATGCACGGCTCAAAACCAGGAGCTGCAGAGGAAAGTCCTGCACCTAGAAAAGCAGAACTCGTAGGTGTCTCCAGAACAGACCAGGGACAAAGGGGCAGGTGAAGGGGTGGTTGAGACTTTGTTGGGAGGTGTATCCCAGACCTTGGGGTTCTCATGCACTCTATCCCCAGGTCTCTCCTGGAGCAGCTGAAGAAGCTCCAGGCCCTGGTGGTGCAGTCGAGCAACAAAGCAGCACAGACAGGAACCTGCATTGCGGTGCGTGGAGCCACCTGCTCCTTGTCCCCATTCTCTGCCCCAAATCTCCTCCAGGGCTCCTTGCTTCAAGGGAGTGAGAAATCAATGGAGGTGTGCTGGAAAGGGTGGAAGGAGGGATGGGTGTGCTGACGTGGAGGAATAGATGCTCCAGAGTTGGATGGATGGAAGAAGGGATGGATGTGTGTTAAGAAGGGTGGATGGATGGTGTCCTACCAGGGGCACGTGAACAGTGAGAAATGGAGGGACGCAGCCCTGGTTCTGCCACCAGCACCCTCTGCATGTTGCAGAGCATGGTCCTCCTCAAGCCTCAACCACACACAGTAACACCACCCCTATGTCCCCAGGTCCTGCTGCTCTCCTTCGCACTCATTGTCTTCCCCTCCATCAGCCCTTTTGCCCCTAGCAAGGCTGAGACAGGTGGTGACTTCGGACCAGTGCGAGGTAAGGAGGGCTGGGGGGGCCATGCCAGGGCTGCACAGAGGGCATTGCTGCCAGCTCTAACTCTCCTTCGTGCTCAGTTTTCTCCAGGTCCCTGCATAACATAGCTGCCTCCCGTGTGGCTTATGCACAGCCCCGAGCTGGGGATGAGAAGCCCCCAGAGCCACTGTGGTCAAAGCACCAGGGTGAAACTGAGACACTGCACAAAGCCTTTGGTAGCAGCTCCTTCACTCCACACCTCGATAAAGCTCCTACCCAAAACAACACACCACCAATTGCCTCAGAGGGGCTGAGCCAGAGCGATGGAGACCAATCTGGCACTGCATTGGGGGACAGCACTGCACTGCACCAAAGCCTGACGTCGCTTGCTTGGACAGAAGCTGACCACAGCAGGCCCACAGTGCTGGAGCCAGCTGAGGAGCTTTAAGCAGCACCCAGGGACTGCAGGGGACACAGTAGGGTTCAGCACCCCAACACCTATAGGACAGACCCTTGGGGTCCCTCTCCAGGCATGGACGGATGCTAGAGACCAACTTGGTTTTGCTTCTATCTGCGAACTGGGAAGAGGAGACTAGTTCCTATTGGCCTTACCAGGAGGAAAGGAAGGGGCTACCCCTGCCTGCTGGATACAGCAGGAACTGGGGAAGGGACATGGGTTTGGTCAAGAAGGGAATGGGGGTACCAGAGGAGGCCTGGTCTGGCTGGATGTTGACATTGCAGCCTCATGATTTTGTTCTCTCTTTTTTTTTTAAGCAAGCACACAAACTTCATTTTCATCTCTAAATAAAAAGTATTTTGGAAAAAAAGAAAAAAAAAAGAATCACCTGCCTTAGTTTAATACGTGGTAATCCATAGGGTTTCAAAGACATCTTGGTTGTTGGGTTCAAGAGTTCCCTGGCTCACAATGTGACAGCAGAGCTGGGGCACTTGATCAGATCCTGCTCAGGGCTGCCCAAGGAGATACAGGCACAGCAGAGGGACCAGCATCCCACCACCACCCAGCCCTGCTCTATCTGAGACAGCAACAGCTGCTTGATCCTGTTGTGTCACTCCCCCAGCATTACCTACCTAACACTGAGCACCCTTATCCCTGGGCCTTCTGAGGTCTGCAGGGCACAGCTGGGCTCTGCAACCCTCTCTTTACAGATAAGGAACTGTATGGAGCAGGGGACATTCTTCCCACCCTGGCAGGTACAGCTGCCCAGACATACATGATTCAAGTGTATTTAATACTTACATAAAAAAGAGACAAAGCTTAAGGAGATAAAAAATAAAAAGTCGGTAGGAAAAGTGGCACAGACAAGTGTCTAGTCAGACAGGGAACAGTCTGGGTCAGGTGAGGAGAGGCTCTACCTTCATCTTCTTTGTCAGTGGTGGTCCTGTGTCCAGACTGGGACACTCCTGCTTCAGACTATCATGGTGCTCCACCAGCGTGGTCCCAAGGTCGGGGCACTGCCCAGCTGTTCCATTATGCTGGGAAAAGGACTCTTCCTTGAGCAACCCGTGAGCCTCGGGCTTAAATTTGTAGAGCTGTTCAGGCTTGGCAGAGTCAGCACTTTCCACCACCACCGGCCCTGTCCACTCTGGGACTTCCAGTCCCAGGTGCTTCATCAGTTTTGTCATGACATCATCGACGTAAGCATGAATGCGCAGGTCGGCCTGTCTGTCCTGGGGTAAGCAAGGACAAATGTGGCATTAGGGGGACAAACATGATGTACAGGAACAAATGTCTGTTCTCAGGGAGTGCCTGGGGACAGGAACTGGGCAATGGCTCAGCTGCACGCAGACTACAAGGCTCCTGCCCCTGGGACATCTTCTATAAAGGAACACATACCGGGACTGTGACCCAACCTGACACTGCTCCCTGGCTATGCTGCAGGCTGCTGGGGTTGTATCCAGGTGTGAACAGGCAGTCTGCACCTTTAAATACAGCCCAGCAAACCAAACATGGATGCAAAGCCAGGCTAGCAAGCCCAGGTCAGAATGGGACAGAAAAACAGAGCTCTAACAAATCTCAGAATATGCCCAGTTCTAGTTATTCAAAAGCTGCCTGACAATTACAGCACCAAAACCAAGGCTAAACATGAACCAAACTCCCTTGTTCCATGGCACAGGTTATGCATGTGCAGTTATTTAACTGGACATAATTCACCAGAGCATACACTGGGCTTTGTGCTTGGTTTTTATCACGCTCTTAATACATACCTTCCATTTCTAGGTGTTTATTGGAGTTGCAAGTTTAAACACTCCAATAATAGAAGCCCAGCCTGCCACCTCTATATGGCTGCTTGGGAGGTGACAATGTGCAGGGAACAAGTAATGGGGCTGAAACAAGTGAAGGGAAAAGAGCAGGGTAGAGCAGCAAGGATGCTCTCACTCACATGCTTGGTTGCTTGCAAGTTGACTATGACCAGCTTCCCTCCTCTCTTCTTTGTGATCAGTGGGAGGTTGCCACTGGGTTTGATCTGCAGAGAGGTTCCCAGTGTAACAGAGAGATCAGCTTTCCTGCAAGGAGGAGATAAAATATCCAAGACAGAAAATAAAAAAAATAAAACCACAATCACTTGCAGACCGCTCCAGCCTGGACTCTAGCAGCTTCCAAGCTGGGAAGCAAAGCTGTGGCCAGAATTTGCAGTACTTTTCCTTGGTCACTTCCTCAGAAAGAACTAGGCATTGCTGTCCTATGGACACTGCCTCAGGTCTGCAGAGTGCTTATGCACGAACAAACCCATACAGGCTCAGCCCAAGGGCTGTTTGCTGTGGTACTGGCAGAATGCAGAGGGCACAGGCATCCTGCTGGGTCACTGCAAGCTGCAGCAATCAGCAGTCATGATGGCTTGAAAATTCCAAATATGGTACCTGCAGGCTTCATCTGCTAGTGTGAGGTCACGGTCAGGCAGGGAATCTTCCCAGTCCAGAATAGTGTCTCTTAACTTCCCTCTAGAAGACACACAGGGACCACAGTTACCCTGCCAGGCGGGAATGGTCAGCAGAGATGGCTAGGAGAGAAGCTACAGCTCCATCACCTGGACCCCCTGCTACACTTCCTCAGCCCAGTGCTGCAAAAGTACAGGAGAAAGCCAAGAGCAGCTATGAGGACTCACTGGTAGGCAAGGGAAGAGACATAATTCACCTGCACGAGGCATTTTGTGGATGGTGCTGTGATGCCACCAAAAGCCATCAAAGCTGCTCTCTCGCTGTTTCTTTTCACTGCTGGTGTGCACCTTTACCTCCCCAACTTCAGAGGTGCATCAGCACAGTTCTGCCCCACGTCTTGGAGCCCCCCACCCTCCAGCTCAATCTCTGCTGTACACAGAGTGTGACTGGATGTCACATCACATCAGTGCCCCTCCAGCTGTGGAGCTGAAGAGCTGAGGATGGTGCCCACGCTTCCCTACAGGAGATCTGCAGCATCAAGTGTAAGGGCTGCATCCTGTTGGAGAGGAAGGGCCACCTCTAAAGCTGCAGCCCTATAGAAGGGCACTCCCCAACACTAGGACATGTTCAAATGATCAGCATGGGAAGATACCCAAGAGTAGCCTGCTTGGCTAGGACCTCCTCAGAAGCTGGGACACTGGCCTCCTCTCTGTGCATTTAAAGATGTCCTGTGCAGCCACTGCTGCTTATTTATTCACTTGAACCTGAGGGACTGCAGGCTCAGCCCTGCAACACAAAATCTGAACATCAAAATCATTCACTCCTACATCCCAGGTACTCGGCTGTCCCCTCTCCATTGCACAGCACCCTGGGAGGCCCCATCCAGCACCTCTACTCCCACAGCTGCCCCAGCAGACATACCTGCAGGCCCGTAGCCCTCGTGCTTTGGTGACGCTGCACAGCCTGCCTGTTGGCTTCAGCCCCATGCTGCCCACAACAGCATCCCGCACGTACTGCCTGCACACACAAGAGATGATGCTATTCAGAGCCCAATGTCCAGTGTGACTCACAGCAGCCACACGCAGGGAAGTGTGAACAGCTGTGAAACGTCCCCACAACACAGCACATTTCACATCAAAGACACCTGGGAGAGAAGGAAGCAGGTGATGGCTCAGAGCCACGTGCAATGAGCTGAGCACCTCAGTCCTTTATCAATTTCAAACCACATCTCTACCCAGGTATTGCTTACAGCAATTTCCCTTTTAGGGAGCTTTGAACATCAGCTCCAGGGCCACTGAAGTCTGCTACCATCCAGGATGCAAAGCCCAGTATGCAATCTGTCACCTCTCTAGCAGGCAGCCCCACTTGCCACAATGAGCAGAGGGTTTCCCAGGCAACGGAGGTTTCTCAAAATGTTTACTTCCCACAGTATGACAGGGCTTATGATTCAGATGGGAAAGATCTGATCATGATTCCATGCACTCTGCACCTGCCTGACAGGCAACTCCAGGTCTGCTCAGGCCCTCCACTGTTCCCCAGGACAACAACAAAGCCCCCATGTGCTGCTACCCACGTACTTGCCACATTTCATGCACTCCTCCACAAACATGTTCCCGTGGAGCTCAGCCAACTTGTCCCTGTGGGAGAAATGGCAGAGATGAATGGAGATTCCCTGAACCAAGAGGGGCCATCGCATGCAGGACACATGGAGACCTCTTTGTGCATTTAACATAAGAAATATTGTTCCAGGGTGGTTTGGGAAGAGCTGTCCCTCTTGTGGGGCAGGGGAGACCCAAAGGACATGCTCAGACCTTGTGGAGGACTTCTGCACCCATTCCATCTCCATCATGAGAACATTATGCTATGCTTGCCACAACTGGGACCAAGGGGAAGGAGAGCATATCCTGGCTTGATTTTACATGATTCCCTCCACAGCACCAGTTCTTTTTTTATTCTGACCTAGTCTCAAACCTTCCTTGTGCCTAACAACAACCTGAATCTTTGCTTTTCTCAGTACTCAGTATTTCTCTCTTTGTCCCTGCAGAGTCCCAGCCCTTTGCCAGCCCTTTTGTTCAAAACTCCCCTCAAGTTCAACACCAAACTCAAAGTGCAAAAGCTAGTAGGAAACAAAGCCACACTCCTCCTACATCCCTATGAGCCTCACAGTGATTGGAAATCTCCAGGACTGACTTGATCCACAACACTGAACAGCACTTTCTTAAGCACATACTCCACTTGAGTGGAAGAGAAATGCTGGAGAAGAATGTGAGCCAGCTGCACCAGGCTGAAGGGAGCACTGATGAGCCATGGTGATTAATTCTTATTCCTTTTTCCAAGGTTGTTTAGTTTGAAAAGGCATATGCAGTGGCAGGAGCATGAACCAGGACTCAGGGCTTTTAATAATAGGAAATAACCTCTTGAGGCAGCTCAGACCATAAAGGCTGAAGCCATCTGAGAAATGCATCTTCTCCTAGTTCCTAGTCAGCCTCCTCATTCTAACTTCCTTCTATTTTCTTACTTGAATTCAGCTGCTCTCTTTTCTCTTCCAGGCAGCTCCAAACAGTTTGGGTTATGACATAATTATCTGCTGGTCTTAAGTATTGGAAATGGGTTCTTATCACAGGCTGAAGTTTGTTGAAGGGAGAAGAGCATGTTGCCACAAGTGCTCATAGAAAGGCAGGTTCCTTTAAGGACAACTTGGAAATAGCCACCACGCTGCTAAACACACTTCAGACTCCACCCAAGCAGAGAGGGGAGATCCCTTACCCTTGGGTTCCACATGTCACAGCTCCTCACAGAGGGAACAGTGCTACGTAGGAGCCCTGATCCCAGTGCAGCTGGCAAAAAAATCAGAGACTGCAGCCAGTAAGTTAGATCAGTTCCTACTGCAGCATTCTCTCTGCCCTGATACTATGGCAGTTTCATAAATTTATCCACTATCCATATCAGTGGACAGACAGCTTCTGAGTTATCTCTGAAACTCAATCCCCAACATAACGAGAGAACTGGCTGGTGTACTTTGTCAGGGATGTTTGCAGATGCTTGCACACGAGGCCATGCTAATCAGGCAGGGAGAACAGCCATGCTTTGGCATATGGGAGAGACAAAAAGAACCTGGAGGCAGGGTGGGAGAAGCAGTACCGTGGGAATCCTGAGCGCACATGAAGGCCATCCACATTCTGGCTGACCAGGAATTTCAGGATGCCGACTCTTTGCAGCCCCAGAAGTGCCATGTGAGTTTTGGAGGGCCTGGCGTTCTCAAAGGTGGTGTCAAATTTTGGGGAAAGCCCCTTCTCTTCCATAGTCCAGACACCATTAGGCCCCCTGCAGCAAAGGGACAGAAGAAACAATAACTGAGATCTCAGGCTCTGCTACGATGCTTGTAAATGCATCCCAAGCCCCATCAGTGCAAGCAAGGCACTGCTAAACAAGGGCCACATATTACTGGATATTTTTGTTCAAAATGCATGTAGGGCTTCTGTGGAAGTAGTAAGTGCAAGATGGAAAAGGTAGTTTCAGCTGGATACAGGACAAGACAAGCGGACAGGACATGACAGGATGATCCCTGCAGTAAGGATGACTGGCAGGAAGCCCAGTTTAGATGGAAGATGGACTTGGATGAGGTGCTGTTCATTCCCTATCCCCGTTATCCGCTGCCCACTGCTTTTACCTGAAGTCAGGAATCCCCGAGGCGGTGCTGATGCCAGCCCCTGTGTGGAACACCACATTGGAAGAACTCTTTATCAAATCTGCCAGCTCACACACCTTCCTCTCCAGCTCTTCAGGAGGATCAAAAATCTGAGCGGAAGAGACAAATCCCCACATGAACAGGGACACGCAGAGATGGGTGGGTCCTACGTGCCTCCTGGCAGGCACAAAGAGCCAGCAAACCACACTTCTGTCATATCCACAACAGAAACTCCACGTGGGAAAGGAGATTTCACATTGCTTAATGACAAATGCACGTAATGAGGGAAACAGCACTGTATATACTATCCCCACACAAATTAAGGCAGGATGGGGGACAGTGGTGGATGGGGTCTGCATGTGGCAAGGGGGCTGGAGATTCGTGATCCTTGAGGTCCCTTCCAACCCTGCTAATTCTGTGATTCTGGGTCATGGGCCCGTTCTGATTTTTGGCACAGCATAAATTCATTTCTATAGGATGGTTCTTTGGCCCGGCCTTTTAGGGACAGGGGTTCCAACACAAAGCTTTTCTTAAGCTTCATGAGCGTGGACGGGGGGAGGGGAGCACAGGGATGGGGTCACTCCGGGAGGAACTCAGCAGTGCCCACCTCGCTCCCTTCAAAACAAAACCCCCTGCTGATAGGGGGGAGGGGGAAGGGCGGGTAAAGGGCCGGCCCTGAGGAACACAAAGGGGAGGAGGGGACACAAAACAGGAGGAAGAAGGGAATGGAGGCGGCGAGCTCTGAAGCCGGGACCTGAGCACCCAAAGACCCCGCGGTGCCGGGGGTCCCCAGGGGGCACAAAGCCCCGTTGCTATGGAAACCCTGCAGGACGCCCGCCATACCAGGCGACCCCGCCGCGCCGTGCTCACCTCTGGGAGGCCGCATTTGCCTTTATCCGAGTAGGGCGAGAGCCCGGCCGCGTAATTCACAGCCATGGCCCGGCCCGGCCACCGGAGAGCTCATTGTTGTCGGTCCGCGAGCGGGCGGAAGCGCGCACGGAGGCCGCGGCATCAGGGCGCATGCGCAGACTCCCGCCTAGAGTAGGCCGCAGCCCCACTACGCATGCGCAGACCCCTGCCTAGAGTAGGCCGCAGCACCAGTACGCATGCGTAGACTTCTGCCTAGTGAAGTCCTCGCCGCCATCTTTGTGTTTGGTAACAGGGACGTGTGCCCTCACCTTGCTAATACATCCACTATAAAACACAGCCCTTGGAAGGGAAGAAGACACTGGGTGCTAGCAAAAGGTGTCAGGCAAGGGTGTACGATGCCAAGTGATGCCATGCAAAGAGGTGCCATGCAAGTGGGTGCACCACAAAGGCAGCGGGTGTCAGCTCTGCTAGTCTCAGCCATGTCCTTCACTGCCTGCAGCCTAATAGGGCTGGGGGGGGCAGGTCATAGAATAGAATGTCTTAGATTTGGAGAGGACCTGAAGGATAATCCAGTTTCACACCCCTTCACTGGGCAGGGTTGCCAACCGCTGGGTCAGGCTGCCCAGGATTCTGCCCAGCCTGGCCTTGAGTGCCTCCAGAGATGTGGCATCCCCAATTTCTGGTGTTCCAGCACCTCGCTGCCCTCTGAGTAAAATATTTCTCCTTAACACCTAACCTGAAATGTCGTGGTGATTCCAAACTCTCCTTTCCCTCCCCTGAGGCTTGCCCAGCCCTGCCATGGTACCCTCTCCAATGCAGCTGCCCTATGCCTGGGTGCAGGGGTTTGAAGGGTGCCAGTGCTCCCTGCCCTGCCTGGTGCTTGGCCCTCCCATGTCCCCCCCGGCTGTAACCGCAGAGGTAACCCAATGCCTTCATGTGCCCCCCCGCGTCGTGCTGTGGGCCAGAAGCAGTGAGACAAGGAACAGACAGGGCTGGTGGTGAGCTGGACCCGTAGCAGCAGCAGCAAAGCCCTCAAAGCTGCCACTGCCATCTGCAACAGTCACATCCCCACAGCCTGACCCCAGCAAGCAGACGAGGTTTTCAGACACGACCATCGGGTGTCCAGGTGCCACGGGACTGCAGTTACCATGAAGAGCTTGAAGGCCAAGTTCAGGAAGGCAGATGTAAGTGCTGCCCCCAAGGATGTGGGGACGTGTCCTGGGTTGCCAGTGCCCCGGGGTGTCAGTGGGTTTCACAGGGATATGGGGACACAGGGACCTGCCCCAGGATGTTCTATGTTTCACATGGGTATGGGGACATGGGGACCTGTCCCGAGTGGCCAATAACCGTGGCTTCCACTGGGATCACTGGTGGGAGCAGGGCAGAGCAAAAAGAAGGAAAAGCAGCACCAAGGAGAGGTGAGTGTGTCCCAGGTCCTGTACCCATTTCTGTCCCATGGGATGCAGGGATGGCTGCCAGCTTTCCAGCTGCCACAGCCAGATTGGGTTCCCACCTTGGAGCCAGCAAGTCGATGCTCCTTAATTATTCAGCACCAGACTGGCATCATGCTGCATATTCCTGCTGTTTCCCAGGCTGGGAAGAGGGTGACAGCGCTGTCCCCACTCCCTATGGCAGCACCAGGAGGACGTGTAGGTGGAGGAGCCTGCACTGCCTGCTGTGCTCAGGGTGCTCTGTGCCTCAGTTTCCCTACACTGCTGTGAGAGGGAAGGGCTGAGGGTCTCCATTCCTTCCTGCAGTCCCTAGGGCTCTTCTGGGACGGATTTTTGGGAATCCTCTGCGTTTTGGGGTTCTCCCCTTGCAGGAGGTCACTAAGATTCAGGCAGGGGGTCCTGCGTGTCCCTTTTGGCCCCAGAGTAATGGGAGATCAGTTTGTGTCCCTCAGGGCAGGGTTCAGGTCCTACATCCTTCCTCGAGGAGCTGGTTGCAGGCAGTGGGAGGATGCTTGTCCCCGCAGTTTGGAGATGCATCTTTTCCTCTTCTTGCACACGGGGTGTCCAAGAGCTACTCTCCCCCTCCCCCCCCCCGATCCCACTCTAACTGGGACCAGCCTTGGTGAAACCTCAGTACCTGCTCCGAGGCAGGGATGCAGGGATGCTGGAGCTCTGGGCGCCGAGGAGGGAGGGAAGGAAGGAGGGACGAAAGGGTGGCAGGAGGCGGATCCCGGCTGTCACTGCGGCAGGACTCGGTCCCCGCCCGGGCGGCGGTACCGGACCGACCCGTGGTCTGGGGTCCGTAACCAGGAACCCCGGCCAGCCCACGCCCAGGCAGAGAGGCAAGGGATGCATGGCTGCCCGCCGCCTCCTCTTCAACACCATGAAGCAGATCTGCCTCTGTGCCGCTGCCTCCTTTGCGGTACGTCCCTGCCCTCCATCCCCGCTCCCCTTCAGTCCTGCACACGGGGTAAGCTGTCACCCCCAACCCCCGCCCGGATCCCCTCTATTCCCAATCCTGTCCCCGGGGCTTCGCTGCGTCCTCTCCGAGCTGCTTTGTCCTTGCAAGACAAAGGGGCGGGGGTGAGCACCACGCTCCCAGTTTGCCCAGTAACCCTGGGAGTCTGGTTTATTCCACCCCCCGTGACTGGGTCCCCTGGCCCCATAGGACAGGTGCCGTGGCACGGGGCCCCTGCCTAGCGCTGGGCATCAGCTGATGAGGGGTAGGATGTAAGCAGGTCCCAGAGGTGACATCCATTTCCCAGCCACAGCCAACCTCTGGTTTGTTGTCTCAGGCTGTAGGGTGAGCCCCAGGTCCTGCTCTGCTGAGGGTCATTCCCTGAGGAGGGGATATGTGAGGCCACTGGGTCAGCAAACTCTCACCTAGCCCCAGTTCTCCTTGGGAGCAGGGACAGCATTGTGCCCAACACATCCTGGGCTGCAGTCATCCCCAGGGACCTGAGCTCACTGTCAGCCCTGCTTGCCCTGACTTGACCCCTTCCTTGGAAAGGAGAAAAACAAGGCTGAGAATGGAGAGACCCAGGCAGGGATAGGGCTCAGGCACCCCTGGGTGCTGGCTGTGGATAACATCAGGGTCACTGAGGTGGCAGGAACAAATCCTGGAGCAGGGGCAATCAGGGAGCATCCCAAATCTTGGAACATTCAGAGTTAAACTGGGGCAGTTCTGCTAATTCCCCTGTCTGTGAACTGCAAACTGGTTGGTGTGTGAAGGGGAACCTCATTCCCATCAGCTCTCCCAGCCAAACCTTTCATACAGCACACCAGACACTGCAGCAGCTGGGAAACTGCACCCAAGAGATAGAGTTGAGGGTGGGTGGGAGATAGCAAGTGAGGGGGTGAGGATTAGCACCCACGCCTAGCTCAACATCCTACCTGCCCCTGATGATAGCACAGAGATCACAGCCTCACGCTGGCTTCATTGCAGAGTCAGGACTGGACCAAGAATGATGAGAAGCTCCTGCAAGCTGTGGACTACAACGATGCTGGAAAGGTGGCATCCCTCCTCGTCCGCAAGGGGCTGGTCCCCACCAAGCTGGATTCTGAGGGCAAATCTGCGTAAGTGCTGTCCTGTGTCTCCAGGTCACCAGGAAAGCAGGGCTGCGATGGGGCTCAGGTGAGAGATATGGGTCTGACAGCTCTTGGTCTTGCTGCAGGTTTCATCTGGCTGCCACACGGGGGAATGCAGACTGCCTTGAAGCCATGCTAGCTCATGGCGTGGATGCCATGACCAAAGACAGCTCGGGTGAGGGCATGGCAATCACATGCCCCTTTCTAATGCTGTGGTAGCCCAGCTCAGCCCAGCAGGTCCTGCTGTGTGCTCATCCACCTGTCCCCCAGCTGATCCCCTGCATTATCAACCCACTGTCTGTCCTCTAACCTGTTTGTCTGTCCCTCTCCCCAGGTTACACTGCCCTGCACCTGGCATCCAAGCACGGCCACCCACAATGTGTCAGCAAGCTGCTGCAGGTACTGGGGCTGAGAGGGAGGGTGCTGTACCTGGTTGTCACACCACACAGAGCCCAGCACCTTCAGGGCAGCCCCAGCCTGGTGCCCTCTGTCTCTGAGCTCCCTTCCCTTAGTGGTGGTGCTGGTTGGCATGGTGGTTTCCTGGGTCTATGTGGCACTGTATGATTTGGGGCAGCCCTGCTCAACCCTACAACTATGCTAAGTAGCCACATGCTTGCAGAGTCTATCTGTCCCCCATCCTGCTGTAACCCAGGCCCTCTCCCTTCAGGCTTCCTGCCCTGTGGATGTAGCTGACAGCAGTGGCCAGACGGCGCTGCACCATGCAGGTGAGTGAGGACAGTGCCAAACCTATCCTGCTCACATCCCCACATCAGGCAATGCTCAGCCTCTCTCCTCCACAGCAATCAGCGGCTGCATACCGTGCTCAGAGATCCTCTGTGATTACAAAGCTCCCCTGAACATTAGGGATAAGGTGAGATCCCTCTGCTTCTCACCCTGTGATACTTTACAGAGCAGCAAAGATCCAGGCTGCCTTTGAAATGCAGCAGCTTCTGGGGTGGAACGCAGCAGCTGGCAGTGCCTGTGGTCTCCAGAGCACTGCTGTGAAAATAGTCTGCAAGCAGAATGTGAAAATCAAGCAGCAGGGTGCCCCAAGGTGGGGGATCCAAGCAGCATCCCCAGAACCTCACCCAATTTATCTCTGCCCAGAGTGGCTGCACGCCGTTGATCCTTGCTGCTAAGATGAGCCACTCAGAGCTCTGCCAGTACCTGCTGCACCGTGGAGCAGCCATCAACAGCCGTGACCTGCAGGGGAAGTGAGTCTTTGCTGGTGGGGATTGGGGGCACGTGGGGAGATGGATGGTCTTCTCACCTCTGCTCCCACCCCTCTGCTCAGGACAGCCCTGATGCTGGCTTGTGAGAATGGCAGCGTGGAGACGGTGGAGGTGCTCATCAATGCTGGTGCACGGGTGGCCTTGGTGGATTCGATGGGCCACGATGCTGCACACTATGGCCTGTCCACAGGCAATGCTCTCATCCAGCATTTCCTGCAAGAGGCTGCTCAACGCCAGTCCTGGGCCAGTGGTAAGGCTGCTGTATGTTCTCCGTGAGTGCATGACACTGTGAACACCCCCAGTGTGGCTCCACCTGCCATGCCCACCTCCACGATCCCCAAAACCTCCTTGATTTCTCTTTCTCTCCACAGAAGAGGAGTCATCTGAGCAGATGTCCCAGGTGAGGGTTGCCAGGCTTGACTCTTAGCAGAATTAGCCTGGATCCTGCCCTCAGCCCCTGGCTGGGGGTCGTTGGGAGTCTTCAGGCTCTCCAAGGCAGTGATGGTCCAGGAAGGGGGAAGGCCACTTGGCATGTGATGTCCCTCTCTGCAGACATCTTCACCCAGCCAGTCAGCAGGCAGGGAGAAAAGCAACACTCCGAGGAAGAGGAAAGCTCCCCTGCCTCCCCCAGGTACCCCAGGCCAGGTAAGAGACAGAATCCTTCTTGGTACGGGCTTAGCTCCATATCTGCAGTCAGTATGGTAGGCACAAGGCAGCTGAACCCATTCAGAACTCCTCCATTTGCCTGCAGGAGGACCAGGATGCTTACGAGGAGATTGTGAGGCTGCGGCAGGAGAGGGCACAGTTCTTGCAGAAAATCCGGGGCTTGGAGCAGCAGGAGAAGGAGAGACGAGAGGTACTGATGAGGCACAATTTCATGGAGAAGATGCCACCCCATCACCAGGGATGGGAGGGATGAGGACAGCGTTTATCTTTCCCTGTTGTCTCCTTGTGTTTTGCCAGCAGGCAGAGCTGGATAAGGGCTCCCTACGCTCCATGGAGAAGCAGGTGAGGCCAGCGTGGGGAGGTCATAGGCAGCCTTGGCTGTCTGAGGGGTCCTGGTGCCATTGGGGAGTGAGGGGGACCCCTGTGTCATGCTCTGCAGATCCAAGAGCTGGAGGAGCGGCTGGCAGCACGGGAAAGAGAGAAGGAGCGGCTGGGGAAGGAAGTGGAGGCTCTGCAGAGCCGCTTGTCCTCACTGGAGGTGGGCACAGGCAGTGGCTGGCAGCACCAGAGGCCAGGCAGGGTGTGCAGCATCTGACATGTGCTGCTTTGCACCCCTAGAATGAGAAGGAAAACACCAGCTACGACATTGAGACACTGCAGGACGAGGAGGGAGAGCTGCTCGAGTTCCCAGGTAGGGCCCTGCTGGCTTCCCAAGGCCACATGGGGTTGTGCAGCACTCACAGACAGCGTTTCTGGTGGTGTGGAAGGAGCACATGGGCACAACACCAGCATCTGTGTGCTGCACAGGGGCAGAGCTGCTGCTCTCCAAGAAGACTCTGAGCCCTTCGGCTGAAGAGCTGCTGGCCACGCTGCAGGGTCAGGTGCAATCCCTCACCATGCAGAACAAGGAGCTGAGGGAGAAGATACAGGCAAGTCACCATCTGTCTGCCCATCCCTCCCTTGGTTCCCTGCCCGTCGGCAGCCTCACCATCCCCTCAGCAGGTCCTGGAGAACTTCGAGCGGGATGAGAGCGACCCATCTTCCCCTGGGGACTTTGTGCCTGCCAGCCTCTACAAATCCCTCAAGCGTGAGCTGGAGAGGCTGCAGGCTCAGGGTGCTGAGCGTGGGAAGCAGAGCCCTGCAACAGAGCCAAGTGGAAAAGGCAGCAAGGAGCAGCGGTGCACTGAGCAACAGGTCCAGAGCCGCTGTGAGATGCGGGTGCCACTCCAGCAGTCTCACTCCAGCCGTGAGCAGGAGCGTGGCACTGAGCTGGCTGAGGCTCGGATGGCCCTGAAACAGGCGCAAGCAGCACTGGAGGAGCGAGAGCAGCAGGTGAGGGAGCTGCAGGGCCGTTTGGAGGCTGGTGGTGCCCAAGAGGAGGCACTGCGGGAGAAGGCAGCCCTGCTGGAGCGCTGCAGCCGAGCAGAAGCAGTGGCGGAAGCGATGAGATGTGAGATGGAAGCCAAGACGCAGAGCTGGCGGGCAGGCAATGCACCCAACGTAGAGCCAGGAGTGGCAGAGCAGCGCATGGCCGAGCTGACAAGGCAGCATGGGGAGCTGACAACCCAGCTGGGGCAGCTACAAGAAGTGCTGGGCCGCAGGGAGGCCGAGCTGGAAACCCTGCGAGAGCAGCTGGCAGCCCGGCCAGTGGGACGGAAGGAGCACGAGGAGGTGCTGGCTCGGCTGCAGCAGGCACAGAGGGAAGCCAAGGGTCAGGTATCACTGGAGGAGCACGCTCGGGCCACAGCGGCGCTGCAGGAGCAGCTGCAGGCGCTGCAGCAGAGGGCAGATCGGCTGCAAGCTGTGGCAGAAGCCAAAGGACACGAGGCTGCGAGGCTGCAGGCTGAGCTGGCGACGGCGGTGCCGCGTGGGGAGCACGAGGAGGTGCAGGAGGGGTTGAGGGCTGAGGCGGCTGCGTTGAGCCAGAGGTTGAATGAGCTGTCGCGACGGCACGAGAAGACGTGCGAGGAGGTGTTCAAGGTGCAAAGGCAGGCGTTGTTCATGAAGAGTGAGAGGCAGGCGGCCGAGGAGAGGCTGGCCGCGGTGCAGAAGCAGTTGGCTGAAGCACGAGATGAAACACGGCGCTTGCAGGACCTCCACGGCCATGCAGAGGACTCAGCTCGGTTGGTCAGGGACAGGGATAGGAAGGTAGGGGATGGGGAGGTGGTGGAAGGGTGGCAGTGGGGTCACAGCAATGGGGAGACCCCTAAGGAGATGGGGCTGAGTGACACCTGGTTCCCCATAAATGTGCACTGCGCAGATCACTGAGCTTTCCAAGGAGGTCTTCAGGCTGAAGGAGGCCCTGAATGCTCTCCCAGAATCCAAGGGAGTGCTGCAGACCCCCCCCGACACTGCTGCCATGCAGTCCAGGATCCAGGCACTGGAGGAAAAGCTGGCGGTGGGTATCAGGGTGCCTGGTGGGTTCTCAGGTCCTCACCCCAAGCTCAAGCCTGCTTGCTCTCTTTCAGGAAATGGAGCTGCAGCACAGCAAGGTGGTCAAGCTGTACCGGAGCCACCTGCTCTATGCAGTGCAAGTGAGTGGGACATGGCAGTGGGGACAACACCATAGGGGACTACTGCACCATGTGTGCACCAGTACCCTATACACAGAGGTGGCAGCAAGGGATGCTCCTGAATGTCCCTTCTGCCCCAGGGCCACATGGATGAGGACGTGCAGAGGCTGCTGTGCCAGATCTTGAAGATGCAGAGGATGCAGGAGCAGGGCAGATGAATCCCCACCAGCAAGGCAGTACCACAGGGACCACGGGCACAGCCAGTAACCTGGCCGGGGGGAGGGGTGAGGGGGTCAGGCCCACGTTCACACCCTCACAGCCCCTTTGCTTCTCTGGGCAGCATCCTGGTACTGGCACACACATCTCCATCACTCACCTGGCACTGGGGGTCCTGTGCTAAGCCCCCACACTGCTGCACGCACCCCAGCACAGTAGCAATAAAGTATTTCTATTCACAGCAACTGGATGGTTTGTCTCTGGGGGGGGGGGGGGGTGAAGATGGGAACATGGGTGATGTAGAACGCAGTGCTGGAAATGAAGATGCTGGGGATTTAATGCCATAATCTCCTTCAGCCTCGGTGCCCCCAGAGGGGAGCAGGCAACCACAAAAGAAGCAGTGGGATGGGAAGGGACAAAATCCTTTTAGACAGAGACAAAAAAACTGCTTCCCTGGGGCCAGGTGCAGTGATGAGCAGTGATCCCTGTGAGGTTAAACTGGCCTGCAAGTCTCCACTTTCTGTGTCAACACCTCCATCCCAAAGGCTGCCAGCTTCCAAGGTGTGACCACACCTCACCGAGCATGAACTCAGGAGGTGATTTTACACCAGTGACAACAGAAATATGATGAGAGTCACTCAAGCTCTAGCTGAAAGCAAGAAAATAGTATAAAAACGGCATCAGGGAGGAGGAATTAATGGAAGGTGGCATTGCAGACACGCTGGTAGTTCGTTGCTGACTTCTGGGATCGGTCAATGGGCTGAACCGCTCCCATCCATAGGAACGTGGCAGTCTGCTAAACGCTGCTGCCCCCTGCAGGACAAACAGCGCTACTGCAGGCACAGCACGGAGCCAAGGGCTCACCGCTGCCGCCTGCCGTCAATACTCGGTAATGCAGACGTTGATTCGCGCATGCGCAGTATCACCGAAACGCTCTGCACTCCCGTGACGCCTCTATGGTAGTAGGTCCTCCCGAGCTTGCTGCGCATGTGCGGAAGTAGAGTCGCTTCGTTTTAACCGCTCTGCGCCGCCAGGCCACCAATCTCTATGCTCTTTGGTCCTCCAGGCAGCACAACGCACGCTCCCGAAGACGTAAAAGCGACATCTATTCCTTGTAACTACTTGACGAGTAGATGAACAGTCCACTCGCGGACATTCCTCAATCCATTCCGCGATGTCTCTTGTTTATTTCCACGTTTTTTACCACACGGGACGGACCGCTTTGTCACCCAGCTGCCCCTCAGAGCGTCGCGGCACCCGATTGGCTCATCGCGTCACCTGACCGACAGTTACCCGCCCCAGCATCGCGCATGCGTATTAACCCTGCGTCTCTCGCTGCTGCCACCTAGCGACCAAAATGCGGTACTGCAGGCGCTGCCCCACGCACGTGCGGTAGCGCAGAGGCTGCCGTGCGATGCGTGGGAAACAACCACGCCGTTTGGACGTCGGGCTGCTTGGAAAAAAGCGTTTTCTTTACATTTTGCTAGGAATTATTCGTGTTCTGGGTAGGATAAGCTGGATCTGAGGCACAGTGAACAGAGCCAAAGCATCCAGCTGGACACTTTGAGTCCCTTCATGCATGATCCAGTTGGTTGAAGAGTCAGGCTCAAAGCTTTGTAGCACCCAGGGAAACACAAAAGGTGAAAATCTGCATTCCTGCATTGCTGACAGGGATACGTCGAGAGGAGCCCACTGGCATTAAGCAAGCATTTGCACAGAAGCAGCCGTGGGACCTCTTCAGATCCACCGTGGAGTCACCTAGGAGCTGCTGAACACGTGGATTTCTTACCTGTCTCCTACAGCCGAGCTTCGTGGTATCGAAGTGCTTCGCGATCCCGGCCACGTCGCTAAATCTGCCGGTATGCAGCCACGTGCTATATTGCATTGAGAAGGCAGCACTGCGCATGCTCGCCACAGAGGCGCTACCGCGCATGCGCGGGGCTATGCCTGCAGTACCACCTGATGTCCAGTAGGGGGCGGCAGAGAGCCGCAGCGCTCCGGGAAGATGCGAAAACCGCTGGAAAAAGGATCGAGATAAGAGCATCATTTTAAAGTGATACGGGAAAAACAACAGCTGATCACCTGCCGGTCCTCGTCCAGATGCTGCTCAGCAACAGAAAGCCAACAATGCACTCAAACCACCTTCAGGGTGCCCGCTTTTCCCCTGGAGACCAGCCTGGTCTGAGCAATTCTCTGTCATTTTGCTTCCTTAATGAGTAGAATTGCTCCTGGAGCTGTAACATCAACCATAATCCCATCTGTCTCTGTGAAGAGAATCTGTTTTGGTGTCAGAGCGGTCCGGCCCTGCGTGGTGCTGCAGGTAACTCCCATAACTATGGGCTGTAGCATCTGGAAAGCTGTAGCTGGAAGGGTCTCAGCCCAAGGCTGACCTGCTCAGGGGAAGGCAAAGCCTTTGTAGGACCCTACAGCATGGAAGCAGATTGCATCTTAACCCTACAATAACATTAATCATCACCCCGATCACCCTAACGATAATTGTCATAGCCCTAAAAATCCACTAAAAACAAGCCAGGAAAGTCATCATAAGAGTAACACCAACAGTAATTTCAACCCTAAAGAGAACTCTAACGAAATGCTAATCATAATTGCCATTACTCTATAAATTACTGTATTAACCCTAATAATAGCCCAAACCTCTAATAATCCTGACCACGCTGCCACTGTAACCAATGCAAGACCTGCAAGGGCACTTCTGTGGCTCCTCGTGAAAGCAGCAAGAAACAGAAAGCTGCATTTCCTGGGATGCTCTGGCATCAGCCTTGCTGACTGACTGCTAATTGCTCAAATAGATAAGGGCAATACACACACTCAGATGTAATCTCATTACACAGCGTGGCACGCTCTGTTTTTTTTCCCACAGCTCGTTGCTGTGTTTTATGGCATCCTGTTGGCTTTGTGTTGGTTTTCTCTTGTTTTCCCTGAGCGTTTTCCTTGTTTTTTCCCTCTCTTTCCCCTTGCCTTCTCCTGGGTTGCATTTTAGGGTTCAATGCTCAGGATGAAAGTGCTATGGTTCTACAAGAGGCTTATCCAGTTGGGTTGTATTGCATCACTTTATGCCTTGGATCTCTCTATGGGGCACCAGAGCCTCGAAGCAGATCATTTGTGGGGTCTGATTATGGGGGAGGTGATTTCCTTGGTGGGGTCTGAACAGTGGGGCCAGAGCCCTACCCTGACCCCAAACCTCATCCTAATAACCCTGACCCCGACCCTGACCCCAAACCTCATCCTAATAACCCTGACTCCAACCCTGACCCCAAACTTCACCCTAGTAACCCTGACCCCAACCCTGACCTCAAACCTCATCCTAATAACCCTGACCCCAACCCTGACCCCAAACCTCACCCTAATAACCCTGACCCCAACCCTGACCCCAAACCTCACCCTAATAACCCTGACCCCAACCCTGACCCCAAACCTCACCCTAATAACTCTGACCCCAAACCCCATCCTAATAACCCTGACCCCAACCCTGACCTCAAACCTCATCCTAATAACCCTGACCCCAACCCAGACCCCAAACCTCACCCTAATAACCCTGATCCTAAACCCCAATGGGACCCCAGCCCCCAAAATAGTACTGATCAGATGCCTAAAGACCCTAAAGAGAGTGTAATCACCTGAGACGTGCGCTGCTTTTGGGATGGGCTCAAGGATTTGTCTCCTATGGGCTTGTTCAGTGTTCTGGGGTGGATGTAGGGGTTTGGGAGCCCCATAGCAGGACCTGGTGGGAGCTGGGGTTTGAGGATCATGGTTAGGAATGAGGTTTGATGTTGGGACTGCATGACTCAAGCAAACCAGAGCCTCCAGCACTTCTCCATCCTGCAGGAGCTGGGCACCAAAACATCCACACCTCAGGGTCCAATGGGGTTTCCCTTTGGGGTCCCCCCAGTTTCTCTCCTCACATCACCCCAGCACCATCCCAGTTCTCTCCCAATTGGGGTTGCAGACCCCACTTTGGCTGCCCATTGCCTTCCCCAGCCCCCCCTGTTTTGCATGGCTCTATGGAAGCCGTGCAGCTGTTGCCAATCAGTAGGGGATGAAAGCTGGCGCTGCATAAAGGCACAAATGAGAGAAGCAGCAGCATCAGGACCAAGCAGGGCTGCCTGGCTCTGCCTTTCCTCCTCCCCAGCACTGTGTTGCTGTGATGTTTGGGAGCACCCTGTGAGCCCCACGTGGATTTCCTACCCCCCACCGTTCGCCTGCGAGCGCCCACCTCCTCCTGCCTGAGCCATGGGTGCCACAAACCACCTCTCTCCCCCATAAAGCCCCGATTGTCACCATCCACGTGCTGGGTTTGGAACGCCGTCAGGGCTGCTGGCTCACTACAGCCTCTTCCCAACAGCCAACGTTTGGCATTCCCCATCCAATCCCCTCCACGCAGCTGCGCTCGGTCACAATGGTCCCTTCTTGCACTGGGGCTGCCATCCCCCCCCTTCATGCCAGGAGGAGCAACTTTCCCTGGTTGGAATGAGGCAGAAAAATTCACGTTTGTATGTGGAGCAAAGATCTGCTGGGAACCCCCAGCAGTCTGAGCTCGAGCTCACTGTGAGCTGATTCTGCTGCAAAGGGTCTGCAACCCCAATTGGGAGAGAACTGGGATGGTGCTGGGGTGATGTGGGGAGAGAAACTGGGGGGACCCCAAAGGGAAACCCCATTGGACCCTGAGGTGTGGATGTTTTGGTGCCCAGCTCCTGCAGGATGGAGAAGTGCTGGAGGCTCTGGTTTGCTTGAGTGCTCTTCGATCCCTCCCAGCATTGCGTGCTCTGTTACAGGGCACTGCAGTGCAGACCCTAATGAAAGACTGTAGATCTTATCCGTGTTATTAAAGCCCTCTGGGGATGGAAGCAAAGCAGCAAATGCTGATGGGGAGGAGACAGACCTGGCCCTGAGCAACCAGAAGCTTCCCTTGGGTGCAATGCAGCACTCAACCAGCCCCAGGTGGCCCAGTGACAATGCTGTCACCTGCTGTCACCTCCCCTCCCACCCCCCAACCCAGGACACCCAGTGGGGTGATGGAATGGCAGCATGCAGTCCCCAGGAGCTGCTAATTGGAAACAGCAGTGGGAAGTTTTGTCATTAACACCTGGGACTGATAATTGCTGTGTTGCTGTGGCTGTGCCCTGGGAGCTGCCAGAATGCCAGTCCCCAGGTTCCACAAACATCCCATCCAAAATCACAGCAATTCCCCCCTCTCCATGTGCAAAGAGCAGCAGTTGCATCTCTGGGGATGGAGCTGTGGGAGGTGAAGCCCTCTGGGGTTGGGATAAGGAGCGGGGCACCTCAAACCCATTAAGCTAGAGATGTGATGCTGGGATGTGATGCTCACCCACTGGAGCTGGGAGCATATTTGGGGTGGCAAATGAAAGCCAACGAGGCATGAAAGGTGATGGGTGTCCTTGGGGGTGGCACTCAGGCTGTACGAGCTGCACCCCAACATCACTACCTTGTCAGCATGGGGACACACTATAGGGCAGTCCCCAGTGCTGGGGAACCCCTTCTACAGCTGTGCCCCAAAGCAGAGGGGCTGTGCAGGTCCCCAGGGCTGTGCAGGTCCCCAGGGTTGTGTCTCCATGCAGTGCTGTCCCCTACATCAACCAGCCTGGCTCTCCCCCTTGCTGCACATCTGTCCCCGTTGCCGCAGCTGGAGCTGGTGCCTTCTGCCTTTGTTTGTTTGTTCACAGTACAGCAGCTCTGAATCATTAGATAATTAACGCTCCGGAGAAGCTGCCATCAGGAAGTGCTGTTCCTCCAGAGGCACGTGCTGTCCTCCTGGGTGTTTTCAGGTGGGGGACACCCAGAGAGGTTGCACAGACCCCATCCTCCATCCCGTGCTCAGAGGTGCAGGATGGACCCACGTTGAAAACACGGCCTCCAAAAATCCGAGTGCTGGAGGCTGAACCCATCCACCCATCACCCCTGGGCTGCCCAGGAGAAATGGGAGCTGCCCAGTGCCTGTGCAGTGAGCGTGACCCATTTACCTGGGCTCGTTAGCATGGTGAAAGGCTGCTTAATTTGAGGCTGAGAGCTCAGCACGTGCTGAGCACAGCGCCCTGGGCACGCTCCGGATGGGACAAAAGGGAATGTGGGTTAAACACAAAGCATTGCTCTGCTGCACACGGAGGATGGAGCATGTGCCCACCCTGATCTCCTGCTGCAATTAGCTAATTGCTCTGTATTCTCATGGTGGGGGGAGATGCTCGTTCCCCAGCATTAAGACCATTGGGGACTGCCCTATAGTGTGTCCCCATGCTGATGTTGGGGTGCAGCTCGTACAGCCTGAGTACCACCCCCAAGGACACCCATCAGCTCATCACCTTTCATGCCTCGTTGGCTTTCATTTGCCACCCCAAATATGCTTCCAGCTCCAGTGGGTGAGCATCACATCCCAGCATCACATCGCTGCGCTCATCTGCTGCTAAGCTGCTTCTAGGTGTCCCCACCCTGTGGTTCCCCATGGTACCACACAGCAGTGGTAGCAACCAGGGGGGGCTCGAAGTGGCAGGATGGGGCACAGAGCTCCGTCCTGAGCCTGGATGATGCCACGTGCTGAGGATCAGCCTCACATTTTGGGGATGTGCTGCTGCACCCCCAACCTTCAGCATCATTCATGCCTTGATTGTGTATTGCAGGGGGGTTCTGGGCTGCGCTGGGGTGGGGTGAGGTGGTGACTGCTGTGGGTGCAGTGTGTGATGTCATCATCAGCCAATGTGACAAATGATGTCATCAGGTGGGGAGAGACCTTCTTAGGGCATCTTGCCTTTCGGGTGACGGTGCTGCAGGAAACTGGGTGCTGGGATACCCCCATGCAACGTGTGATAAAAGGAAAAGGGTGGGGATGGGGTGCAGGGCTGGGATGGCACAGGGGTGTCTGGCTGGGGAGGGGGAAAAAGAGGACGAGGAGGAGGAAGAGGAAGAGGGGGAGGAAGATGGCAACCTCACGTTGGCACAGAGCAGTGCCACCAACTCGTGGACACAGGTCCCGTCCTTGTGCTGCTGACATATTGACTGACAATTCTTAATCAAGTGGATTATTAATTAGCAGAAGAAGCCGGCTGCTTAATCCTCCCCATCCTTGGCCGGGCTCGGAGCCGGGATTTTATGCTAATCGCGGCTGTTATCGCGGCGATGTCAGCAGCTGAGGCCAAGGCTGACAGGAGAGCGCGGCGGCAGCGAGATCCGTAATTGCAGATTTAATCAGCTGTAATGTTTTCTGAAGCCACCACGCGCCCTCGTGCACAGTGCAGCCTCCTTCCGTGCTCTGCATCTCTCCCCTTTGCTGCCCGTGGTGACGGTGCCACGTGCACGGCCACGTCCCCCGTTGTCCCCAACCCTGCTGGGTTCCCCCCATGGTGGGTCTGTGCCAAACTGGGTTGTGTGGATGGGGTTGGGGAGCACCTCCTCTGTTGCCATTTGATGCTGTATTTCGGAGCAGTGTTGGTCCTCATCATTGTCAGCGCAAGGCTCGCTTAACATCGTGTCTGTCGGAGGAAATCTCACATCCCTAATTAAAGCTCAGCGCATGCAGCGTTGATTCCCTGGAGATTCTTCCCTCTCTTTCCTATTTCCCGTCAAGATCAAGGGGATAAACCCATGTTACCGTTAAAGTTAACAACAGCAGCAACAAAGGGAAGTGCTGACAGCCCCGTGCTGGCAGCGGGTGCTTCTCTGGAGGCTGTGATGTATTGGGGGTGTTGGTGGAACAGCAGCACCGGGGGGCTGCCAGTGACCCGGGACTGATGGTAATAATAGGACAAAGGGGGGATGATTGATGTAGGTCAGATGTGAGGAGGAAATTCTTCGCTGAGGGAGGTGTGGGTGCCCCATCCTTGGTGATGCCCCGTGTCACGGATGGATTCTGGGCAGCCTGAGATGCTGGGAGGCACCTGGCACATGGTAGGATGGGGCTGGGGGGGCTTTGGGGTTCCTTCTAACCCAGCCTTTCTATGGGATGAAGATGCTGGGTGCAGGGTGAGGTGTGCTCAGCACTCAGCTCTTCAAGGAACTCAGGAGCTTCTGCCCTCCCATGCAGAATGGAGAGGGGCATGTCCCAGCTCCATTCCCAATAGGAGCTCTGAGCCCCATCCTTGGCAGCTTTGTACGAGCCTCCCTCCTCACTGCTCCCCATAACGAACCTCCTTTGGCTAAAAGGCGTTGAGCATCTCATACTCTGACCCCTCTGATGCATGGGGCTGCGGGGGGCCGAGTGGCACACGGCTGGGTGAGCAGCACAGCGTTGCCTTCCCTGCAGGCAGCCAACGGTGGTGGGGAGGGGGAAGGATGGGGAGGGGGAAGGGAGGGCTGGTGCTGCTTCTGCTTCACATGCCAAGCAATCGCATCCTGGGCATCTGCGTCGTTCCCTGGCTGCCAGCATGATGCTCACAGGGCTGGGGGAAGAGCTGGCAAGCGATGCGATCAGCAATGCCCACATCTCACACCCTGCTGCAGCCAGCCGTGTCCCGGCCACCCGTGCCAGGGAGGTTTCCAGCCCTGCAGGGAGGATTGCACACAGGCTGGTGCTCCCTGCTGTCTCGCATGGCTGCTGCCTGCTTAATTGCGCTGAAAGCACAACAGATGGCAGAATGGCTTCAAGATGTTCTTTTGCAACATCGAGGTGCTGCCCGGCTCCCCTCGTTTTGCTTTCCTTTAACAACGAACAACTTAATAACGTGCAAAGGAGGGAGAATGGGGAGAACCGGACCGTGCCTGAGCTGTAGTGTGACTCTGCTCATTGCTGACCCCAGTGCACCGTGGCACTGCTGCTCCTCATCCCCAGCAGCCGGGTTGTGGGCAGCTGCGAGGGGAATTAAAACATTTGCTGCCCCAACAGTGCCATGCTTTCTTCCTGTGGTAATCCCCAGGCTGTGCTGTGCTGCCCTTTCTTCCTCCATCTCCATCACCTGCCCCGTCCCCGTGCCACACAACTGCCTTGGATGCAGGGCCATGTGCCGACAGCAACTGGGGACAGGGCATGAGGTGGGAGGGTCCATCTGGGCACGGGGCCGACCTGCTTGGGTGTCATTGCCTCTGATTGTCCCCAAGAAGAACTGCAGTTCTCCCAGCTCAGCTTTGTCACCCAGAACCAGCACCCATCGTGGGCTACCAGTTCAGCCCCAGCATCCAGCTGAGCTGTGCTGCTCCCTCACCTTGCCTCCCCCCCCTCGTCCTCCCCACCTCCAGCACACCGGGACGATGCGTATTAGCACACGTGTTGGATGCATTATTCATAAGGCAGGTGACCTCATTCATTCAGATTGATTTTCCTCCGTGTCACTCCAATTTATGCCATGCTCCTGGAATGGGCGGGCAGATGGAACACAGGGTACAGCACTGTGGGCAGAGGGTCCCACCCTTGGGGACAAGACAGGGACTGCTCTACACCTGGCATGACCGAAAGGTCCTTTGCCTGCTCATTAAGAGCCTTTTCCCCTCTTTTAATTGCTGGATCTCAGGTTTGTCTGTAAGCATCCTCACTATGGGGGTGGCAACGCCTTTGTGCTGGCATCCCACCCCTGTGCCATTGCAGGATGCTCCCCTGGGACTGCTCAGCCCTATGGCCCCATCGCCCTCCCCCAACCCCCAGCATTCCTCCCATGCTGGCTCTGCCTGATGTTCACTGCCCTTAATTGACACCCCAGGTAGCCCCGTGCTGCAGAGCCTAACGAAGCCACAAGCAGAGCAGAGCAGCGGGACGGCTGCCCATCGCTATTGTCACTGACAATGGGAACTGCCCGGCCCTGCTCACCGACAGCACCATTAGCCCAAATATTTGCTTCCCGTCTCCAGGGTGACGGGGTTGCCAGCGCTCACCCACATGCCTCCTTTGATCATTTTCCTCTTGATCTTCTGCACACCAGTTCCCTGCGCTCCTCTCCGTCTCTCGCTCCTCGTGGGGAGGCGGGGAGCTGGTGCAGCATCTTCCAGCAAGGGACTGCAGGCAGGCAGCTTCCCTTTGCTGTGCATCCATTTTTTTCCTCCCTTTTTGGTTCCTTTTTACCCTATCTCACCTATGGAGATGGTAAAACAGGAGGTGAGGGCTGCTGTGTCCCCAAGGAGCTCAAGAGTCCAAAGCAAACCCCATGGCTACCACCATCATCTCTCCATGGCCACAGCCATCGTCTCATCACCACCACCACCATCTCCCCATGGCCTCAACCACAGCATCCCCATGGCTACCAGCATCTTCCCACAGTCACCACCATCATCTCCTCATCACCGCCACCACCATTTCCCCATCATCACAACCATGGCATCTCCCCGTGGCCACCATCATTTTCCCGTGGCAACCATCATCTCCCACTGGCCACAACCACAGCATCTCCCTCTGGCCACCATCATTTCCCTGTGGCCACCATCATTTCCCCATGGCCACCATCATCTCCCACTGGCCACAACCACAGCATCTCCCTATGGCCACCATCATTTCCCCATGGCCACCATCATCTCCCACTGGCCACAACCACAGCATCTCCCTATGGCCACCATCATTTCCCCATGGCCACCATCATCTCCCACTGGCCACAACCACAGTATCTCCCACTGGCCACCATCATCTCCCCGTGGCCACCATCATCTCCCACTGGCCACAACCACAGCATCTCCCTATGGCCACCATCATCTCCCCATGGCCTCAACCACAGCATCTCCCTCTGGCCACCATCATTTCCCTGTGGCCACCATAATTTCCCCGTGGCCACCATCATCTCCCACTGGCCACAACCACAGCATCTCCCTATGGCCACCATCATTTCCCCATGGCTACCATCATCTCCCACTGGCCACAACCACAGCATCTCCCTATGGCCACCATCATTTCCCTGTGGCCACCATCATCTCCCACTGGCCACCATCATCTCCCACTGGCCACAACCACAGCATCTCCCTATGGCCACCATCATTTCCCTGTGGCCACCATCATCTCCCACTGGCCACAACCACAGCATCTCCCTCTGGCCACCATCATTTCCCTGTGGCCACCATCATTTCCCTGTGGCCACCATCATCTCCCACTGGCCACCGTCATCTCCCACTGGCCACAACCACAGCATCTCTCCATGGCCACCATCTCCTCATCACCAACACCATCCTCTCTCCATGGCTATCACCAATCCCAAGACAGACCCCTGGGGGACACCATTCATCACCAGACCCAACCTGGACAAGGAGCTGTTGACAAATGATGCCATGAAGGAACCAAATGAAGCCACCAGGCTGGAATTGGTTTCTTCTTCCTCAAAATTCAGCTGGGTCCCAACAAGGAACCATCCATCAGGGTAGAGATGGTGCCAGGCCATTCGGTCTCCCTGCACTGAGCCATTGCTGTTGGAGAATCTCCTCCTTGACATAGGGGTGGAGAGGAGCAGGAGGAGCCCCAAACTCCTAAACAGGGTTTTGGTGGTAGCCAGCAATGCGGTGTTGAGGAGGGAGTGAGGAGCTGAGCAATTTCTAAGTGTTGTTTTAAAAACAAAGTGGGCCACTTTGCCAGAAAAATGTCATTTCAATAGCGTTAGGAAACGAAGGTCATTTCCAAGCAGTGCTTTTTTGTTGAACCAAAAAATAAGGGAGGAGTGCGAAGCAGAAAAAAAAGGAGCAGGTCGGAGCTGAAACGGTCCATAGGAAAACACCCTTTGTTTTGGATCAGATGAACCTTTGTAACTTGGATTTCAATGGAGGGACCTCAGTTACCATCAGGCTGACAGCACCCTGAGTCCTCCTGGAGCGCCGTGCTCCCAAAGTGTCATTCTGCAGAATCACTTCATTCAGCACAATGAGCAATAACACGAGCCCAGGGGTCAGGCTATGCTCTCATTAAGCTGTGGGCTCATTAATTATTGCCAGAAATGGCCCCAGGCCCTGATGCTCTCCTTCCTATGGGGTGGAAAACTCACAGGACTGATGGAAACATCTCCACCCCACTGGGGGCCCATAGGGATGCTCCCAGCCTTGGTGCTGGTGATGACCAACATTGGTGTTTTTGTGGCACAGCTTGCAGCCATCCATGCACACAACAGCACAGCGATGGAGAAAATTCCTCCCTTTTCCCTCAGCTCTTTCTTTCTTCTTCTTCTTCTTCTTCTTTTTTTTTTTCCCTTTGTTGCCTCCAATCAATTTCGTTTTGATTTAATGGTCAGGGGAGCTGCTTTTTAAATTGTAATCACCGCAGAAAAATTGAACTCCGGCAGAGCTGGGCTGCCCAGAGAGCTGTGATGGAAGAGATGGGTTCTGGAAATCCCAGTGCAGCACTGGGACTGTTGTCCCCTGTACTTTTGTGTCTAGGGACAGCATGGGGAGCCTTGGGATGAATGGGCACCCAGCACCCATCATGCGCCCATCACTGTTGTGTTGGGGTATGGGAAGGGGAGCAGAGCTGCTTATCAATGTCAGAAATGTCAGGAAAGATAGAAGGGGCTGATATCTGCCCAGATCCCATGGGCAGAGGGGGTCCCTGTCCCAGGGTGACATCAGAGGTGTCCCCATTGAGGTGACGTTCCCCTGGGACGTCCTGAGCTGCTGCAAACGTTGCTCGATGGAACAGAAATCTTAGACAGTGCTCATTAAGCTCAATTACAGGAGTAATGGCACAGCACCAGCCTTGGTGGGGAAAGCCCTGAAGCACTGAGCCCCCTCCTGCCCCCACCACGCACTGTGATAGCATCCATAGGGATAGGGGACATTGTCACAGCACTGTCCCCTCCCCCAGGCCAGGGAAGTGATGTCCTGCTCCCCCCACGACAACCTTCATTTTTGAAACCCCCCACCATATACACACACACACCATTTTTCCCCTCATTTCTTGATGGAAAAGCAGCAAATCACTGCATCCATTGGCTCCGAGGCAGCTCACAGCACGGAGGAAATCACAGCATGAGAATGAGCTGGGAGGAAAAATCCTTCCCCCCCCCACATCTCCCCCATCCCAGTGCTTATAATGCCACCAGCAATGGTGTTCTGAAGCCTTCCCCAGCTCCGTGTCCCTGTCTGGGAATAGGAGAAGTGCAGCAGTGGTTCCTCATCCTCTGTAGGAAACAATGGGATACGACTGCAGCCCGACGATGCTCCGTTATCACCAGCATGGAGAGCAGCCTTCAAAAGGATTAAATACCATCGCAACGCCCTGCAGCTGGTGTGACGTGGTGGCTACAGGGTTTTATCTCACTCTGGCAGCCTGAATGCTGATGGGCTGCAATGGGATCCTCCAAGACGTTGCTCCTCTGGGTATGGGATGCAACTTAAGAAGTGGCAGAAAATGGGAGAGGATGGGGGAAATGGCTTCATTTAATTGCCCAGATGGAGGAAACTCAGGGGTGGCTAAATAGGGGGTCTGGAGATGGGCTCAAAGGGGGTATTGTTTGGGGAAACCCCTGCTTGACTGAAGCATGGGCCAGGGGGCAGTGGGAGGAATGTCATCATGGAGCCTGGAGAGACCTGGAAGGGACATTGTCAGAGGATAAGGAGGAAGAATGTGGCCATGCCAGAAGGGATCAAAAATGACCAGAAGGGACAGTCCTGAGATGGACATCATGGGGTCAGGAAGGACCAGGAGGGACATTACTGAGGTACCAGGAGAGATGCTGCTGGGGAACGAGGAGGCACACAGTTATGGGACCAGGAGGGACATGGTTATGGGACCAGGAGGGACCGGGTTATGGAATGAGGAGGGACATGGTTATGGGACCAGGAGGGACACGGTTATGGGACCATGATGGACACGGTTATGGGATCAGGAGGGACCGGGTTATGGGATCAGGAAGGACATGGTTCTGGGACCAGGAGGGACCAGGTTATGGGATCAGGAAGGACATGGTTCTGGGACCAGGAGGGACCGGGTTATGGGATCAGGAAGGACATGGTTCTGGGACCAGGAGGGACAGGGTTATGGGATCAGGAGGGACACGGTTATGGGATCAGGAAGGACATGGTTATGGGACCAGGAGGGACAGGGTTATGGGATCAGGAGGGACACGGTTATGGGATCAGGAAGGACATGGTTATGGGACCAGGAGGGACACGGTTATGGAATGAGGAGGGACAGGGTTATGGGATCAGGAGGGACAGGGTTATGGGACCAGGAGGGACATGGTTATGAAACCATGAGGGACATGGTTATGGGACCATAAGGGACGTGGTTATGGGACCAGGAGGGACACGGTTGTGGGACCAGGAGGGACAGGGTTATGGGACCAGGAGGGACACGGTTGTGGGACCAGGAGGGACAGGGTTGTGGGACCAGGAGGGACACGGTTGTGGGACCATGAGGGACAGGGTTATGGGATCAGGAGGGACACGGTTATGGGATCAGGAAGGACATGGTTATGGGACCAGGAGGGACACGGTTATGGGACCAGGAGCATACTGTCACACGGGACTAGGAGAGACATCAGAGGACTATGAGCAACCAGGAGGGACATTGGTACAGAGCTTCACAGGACCAGGAGGGACACTGGCACTTTCAGGTGTACCTGAGGACACCGCAGCCAAAGGGAAAGTGGCAGTGAGGGTGAGGGGAAAGGCCGTGGCACAGCAGCCAGGAGAGACGTGCTCACCCGCACTTTGCTGCTTGACTTTGATTAAGTTGCTTCCCTTCTTTATTGTCCCTCAGGGAGATGTTAAACAGCTGCTAATAAAGACGGATGTTTCTGAAGTGGCATCTCCGGAGCGTTCAGATCCATGAGTTTTGTTAGGACCACAGAGTTGCCTGGGGCCAAGAGATGGCAGCTTTGGGCCAGTGACAACCAGACAACCCCCAGGTCCTCTGCCTCTGCCTGGGGGTAGAAGGCTCTGCATGGGCATTGGGGGGTATTGGAAGTCCCTAAGTGCCAGCAGACCCTGAGCAGACACCCCCTAATTCCCTTCACATCAGTTTGCATCCGAGCATTCTGTTGTTTTCCCTTTCCCAATGTATTTTTAGTCCCCCACCACCTCCCCACGCACATAAACCCCCTCCCAGCTGCTGAGGAATGAGTCCAACGAGGCACAACGCATCGCCCTCACTGGAATTAGCAACGCTTCCACCAGCAAATGGCAGTCGGGAAGTGGCCTCTCCTTAATTAAAACAATTCATTAGGGTGGGGTGAGAGGGAAGATAAAACACTCCCCTGCACCAAGGATGCTCAGGGCAGCCCAATCCCCTCACTGGTGGCTGTTGTGTCCCATTTTGGGGGGCAGAGATGCCACCTGGGTACCTATGGGAGGGTCCCCCCCCAACCAACAGTGGAGCACCCTGGGGTGCTCTTTGTGCCTCGATGTGGGTACAGATCCCAGCTCCAGGACCCAGCCCTGTGGTCCTGCAGTGTCCTCATCCCCTGCATCCTGGTGGTGCCAGCAGCGTGCCGGCCCCCAGTTCCTGGCTGGGGTATAAATATATCCTTGTGTTACTTAGCGACTAATTGCACAGAGCGCAACAGTGGGGGGTGCCAGCCCCTAATGAGTAGCTGGAATCACAAGTTGCTAATTACCCCTGTGCTGAACTGCTGCAGCGTTCCTATTGGGGTCTGTCTGTCTGTCCGTCAGGTCGTCCTACCCTACAGCATCCCCACATATTTTGTGCAGCCCGAGACCTCACTGCCACTGCTTTCTAGCGGGCCCAAATCTGAGGGTCCTCTCCCTCTCCAAGGGCAGGAACTTCCCAATGCCATGACTCTAATGCTTCTGCTTCCACGTAGATCTGCATGCATCCTAGGCTGATGTTTATGGACCAAAACCTGTGTGTTCAGCAGCCACCACAGGGATCTGGGGATGAGTTCCATCCCCACATGCCCTAGACTTCGGGGAGCCTTTGGGAGATGTGGGGTGGCTCATTTGCAACCAAGAAGCTTGTCCATCTGTCTGTCTGCAGGATGCACAGCTGGGGCAGCCCCGCTCCCATCGGTGCTGCCCAGTGCAGGGTGCTGGGAGGAGGCACGTGCAGGAATGGGGGAGGTGCACAAAGGGGTGTTATGAAACAACCCCCCCACCCCCCCACGCTTGTATTTGGGTATAGAGAGGTGCAGACCCAGCCAAGCTCACGCAACACCTCCCCCTCCCAACGCCCCTTTTCCATCTTACCAAACTCATCCATCACCCACTTTGTAACGGGGCCTTTGAGCTAATCCCCAAAACGCTGATACTAATTGATTCCCTTCGTGTCTCCAGAGTATGGGGCTCGGGAGCAGTGGAAGATTCACCCCCCACAGAACAGCAGGGCTGTCGGTGCATTCCTTGCACCAGGAGCACCGCCAGCCCCAAGCATCCCATGAGCTCATCCCATTCACTCCAAACCAGCAGCATTTCTCCGCTCAGGGCTCAGCATCTCCCGGGGGAATGGGGAATGGGGGGAGGGGGCGTGTTTGGTGGGGTGTTCTGCCACCTCCGTCTGTTTATTTATAGGCTGAGGGCACGACGGAAAGCAGGTCCGGGTAAATATCTCCCCGCGGGTTCTCGCAGCGCTGCTTCCTTCACATGATTTACAGCTTCAAAGGCTCTGCCTCAAAGCCTGCAAATATCTTTTCATCATTTCAGCCGCGGTCTAATTACCCGGCTGGCCGCCAGCGCCGGCCTCCTCTCCCAGGTACAGCTCCCTCTAATCGCAGGGATTTATTATTTAAATGTCAGCGTTTGCCTCCTGTTTCCCTTTTGGGTTCGGTGATGCCCGTGGGGTGCAGCTCCGTGCCCCAAACCTGCTGCAAAGCAGAGCGCTGCGCTCCTGCATCCCGCGAGCAGCACGTGCGGCGGTGCTGAGTCATTAATTAAATGCAAGGTAGCGTTCCCCACTTCATCTTGGGTGTAATTATCTCGCAGGGATAGCAGAAAGCAGCGCTTGTTAACACTTGCTGGAGGGGGATTAAGGCAGCGGGAGCGCCCAGCCCAGCGCTGCGTCCACACGCTCTGCTCTTTCACAGATATCCTTCAACCCTTTGTAAAACGTGGGGTTTTCCTGCTTGGGATGGAGAACAACAGAGCCTCCGTGCTTGTGATTTACGCCAGGCACAGCCCTGCTGGCCCCGGGGCTGCGTGCAGTGATGGATGTGGGGAGCAGCCCCAGGCACCCGTTAATTATCCGCTTTGGATTTATGAGGGCAGCGGATCTGTGGCTGAGGGTGGCAGTGGGGTTGGGGTCAGTGTCAGATGCACCTCTCCCCAGCATTTCGGAGGGGCTGTGTGCTGCCGAGCTCTCAGCTGGAAGATAATTTATGGTTTCGTATCAGCACGGCTGATCTTGGAGCATTTCCAACGTCATCCTCCCTCTCCCCGCATCGCTTTCCTCGAAAGCCGACTTCCCAGGATGGGCTCCAGTTCCACAGACGGGATGTGCCGTGCCTTTGCTGCCCTCAGGACCTGGATTCTATTGCCCAGAGATTAAATCAGGCGTGAGCAGAGCTGCGGTGGGGCTCAGCAGGTCCCTGGCACCGGCTTTGGCTGAGCAGGTTAAGGATGCTGCAGCTCTCCTGATAGGCAGTGCAGGATGCTGCACAGCACTGGAGCCCCATCCCAACCCCTAAGCCCCGCAGTGCCCACGTGCAAAGCTTGGTTTTGCAATGCCAGATCACCTTTTAGTGTCTGAACTGCTAAATCTTAATGTGCAGCAGTGCATTGGGGTGCCAGGAGCTGGCAGCCCTGGTGCCTGCAGCCAGGGAATGGCTCTGGTACCAACAACAGGCTTCAGCTTTGGTGATATCTCATTGGATTTAGTGTTTCCTTGATGGCTGTCTCCTTGCAGAGCTATTTGCAGACACAGGAGGGAAGAAGCAGACACTGGAGCAGACACCTAAAATAGGTCAAGGGAACTGTGCTGTACAAAGCATCACGTTGCAGTGCCCATCACAGCGTGGCGTCCCATCACGGTGCAGTGCCCACCGTGTCCCAGATAGGGTTAAGGCAAACAGCTGCAAGCTGAGCTTTACCAGGGGGATTAGCCACGTTTGTACAGTCCCCTCCAGTGCAGGCAATTCCCTGCCTTGTCCATCGATCCCTGTAAGGTGTTAAGAGAGGCTGCAGCATCGATCGGTGCAAAGCCCTGGGTGGCAGTGAGCCCAAAGCAGTGAGGCTGAAGGTTTCCCTGGGCACACTCCGGCCCTGAGCATCCATTGGGTTCAGTGGCCAAAGGAGATGAATTTGCAGTGCAGTGTATCTGGAAGGTGGGAGGCAGCACCTAGGGAAAAACCCAACCTGCAGCCTGGGGGGTCCCTCACCCCAAATACCCCTTTGGGGACAGAATGGGATGAAAGGGACTGTGCTCAATCCTCCCAGGTGTGGGGTAAGAAAAGCACGTTGCCAAAAAGGAATGAATTTTCCTTAAAAGAAAGGAAGGGCTGAAGACAAAAGGAGCCTTTTAGCAGTAGGCTGACAGCCCCAGCACAAACGGGATTGTGGTGAAAATCACATATTTAAGGAAAGAAAAGAGTTGACCTTAACTCCAGTCCTTAGGCAGCAAGAAATTGAAGGATTTCTTACAATCTAATTGGGATTTTAACCATTTAGGACTGTTTGTTTACTCCACTTCAAAATTTAGGAGTGAATCATTTCATATGTTTGTATGAAACGAAATACAGCAGCTCCTCGGATTGTCCTTGTGTTGCACAGAGGGATTCAGTCCTTCCCTGGGGGGCAGACCATGGGGGTCCCCATGGCACAGCTCCCACCATCCTGTCTTCCTCCTCCTGCAAAGGAACTGAGGGCTGAAAGCTTCAATGCAGGCACTGGGGTGGGGGGGGGGGAGAACCCCCCAGAAGGGGAAGGCTCAACTTCGTGACTTTTGGGGTGAAAATCTCCTTTTCTCTTTTCTCTTTTGTTTCCATAGGATGTTGCCCTGCACTACCCAGGGGGAAAAATGCTCCAGGCTGGGCTCTGAGCCGGGTTAGCCACGCTCGAGGGGAAAAGCATAATGGTGTGTCTGTGGGATCCCATTGGGATCTGCTCTGCCAACAGGCTGCTGAGTGCTGGGGTGGTTGAGCACGGGGTCCTGTGAAACTGAGGCATGATGTGGGGGGTTGGGGTGAGCAGGGTTGGGAACAGTGGGGTGCGGTGCTGTCGTTGGGGTGGCATAGGGGTTAAGGTTAGGTTGGTGTGGGGCTGGGCAACGGGGGGACAAAGAGCAGCCCCTACCCAACCTTGAGTAGGGGATATAAACCCGACAAAACATGTCCTCATAGGGAGAAAGGAAAAAGGGAGCAGCGAGCATCTTCCAAGGAACGGGTGAGTGTGGCACAGCTCAGCAGCGGGGGGGCCCGGAGAGATGCCTACCTCCTTCATAGCATGAGCACATGCATCCTTTCATCACCGGAGGAGATGAGGAGAACAGAAAGTCTTGGAGGTTGTGAAAGTCACCAGCTCTGCACGGAAACAGAGCAGGCGAGAGCTGGAGGGGAGGTTATAAATATCCCCAGCTCAGTGGGAGGCTGAGGATTGGGGGGGGTACAGGGGACACGGGGACAGGGACAGCCTGCGTGAAGCTGGGCTGGGGGAGAGATGGGAGCATCCTGTGGGCTGGGAGGATCTCTGGAGGGTGAGGATGGCTGGATGGGGGTGGTGGGATAACACCTGGATGGGGTGATGGGGATGACAGCTGGATGGGGTGACCTTGCGGTGGCAGCGGTGACAGCTGGAGCGAGATCACAGGGGTACATCTGGATGGGTTGGCAATGGGAACATCTGGATTTGAGGCTGGGGAACAGCTGGATGGGAGGGTCCTGCAACGGGGAGAGCCACACCTCATAGGGACGGCGGGTCTCGGTGGCAACCAGGAGAGCTCCTTCCCTACGAAGGTTTTCCTCTTTCTGGATGAAGTTGATTAAGTTAACACTCATCTCCGCATCGCTCTCCGGAGCAGGGAGTCAGCAGCAGGGTGGCAGGAACAAGGTCATTAAAGCAGAAAGAAAAATACATTAGAAATGCTCAACTGCTCAGTCTAGCCTGAAATGTGCTTAAATCAGTCCCGAGTAAACAATGAGAAGGGATTAGTGCCAATTAGTTTTCATTAAAAAGGTGGCATCGCCCTTCCCTGCACACCCCGGGGGGACGCTCCGCTCCTGTCTGGCACCGGGGGATGTGGGGATAACGTGGATGGATGCAGCCCCAGCCATGTGCTGGGGTGTGGGGAAAGGATGAAGGGAATGTGGCCCAAACCTGCAGGGCCAGGGGGGCAGGGAGGTGTGTGACAGGCGGTGTCGGCATCCCCCCCGGGTGCGGAGGCTGCGGGAGCTGCTTTATCTCCGCCGAGGCAGAGAGGAGGGACCGGCAGCAGCCAGAGCTTCAAAGGGAATCTGTAAATCCGGCGTATGCAAAACTCCAGCCGGAACAGCAGATAAACAGGGATGTGGCTGGGCGTCCTCAGCCACAGCATCGGGAAGTGCTTGGCCTCGGGGCAATGCTTGGCCTCGGGGTGATGCTCAGCACTGGAGTGATGCTCAGCACTGGGGTGATGCTCAGCCACACAGTGATGCTCAGCATGGGGATGAGGATGCACGGCTTCAGAGTGATGTTCAGCCACGCAGTGATGCTCTCAGCCTCACGGTGATGCTCTCAGCCTCCCACTGAATGCAGACCCAATTTTTGCAGTACTCATCGCAGGGAGCTCTCAGGGATGGGATATGGGGTGAGGGCTCTGCATTCTCTGCAGTGCTTGGCCTCGTGGGGAGGTGGATGCAGCCATGAGCAAGCAGGATGGGAAAGCTCCATCAATTGGAGGTTGGCTGCCACGAGCTGCCAGGTCTCAGCTTGCACCATTGCACCCCAAAGCATCCCCAGAAGAAAGAAGAAAAGGAGCAGTGCTTTGAGAATGGGGCAGGTTCAGCCTTTTTTGAGGCCACCCTGTGCACCTCTCCTGCTACAAACAGCTCGTTGCCTTCTCCCCTCCACACTCAGCCCTGCTGACAGGTACTTATTTGGAAATATTTAAAACCACTCCAATTGCAGGTTTGCAACACGGTCCTTAACACTCTGCTAAGCAGGTGAGGGCTGCGGGGTGAAGGCAGAGCCCTGAAGGGATGGAAGAACCCCTAACCCAACCCACAGCAGCAATTAATCCCTCCACACCATCAGCCCAATGCAGCCATGCAAATGTGGGGTCCTTCTCCCCTACCCCCCAGAACACAACCCCCATCATTAGCACCCAGAAAATGTTGGGTTTCTGGCTGGGAAAACACAGCAGAATATGTACATTAAACATCAAATTATAAAATTAACAGATTCAAACCGAGGATGATTTGCATGTGCAAATTAACTTAATTACCACTCTTCCTCCTCGAACGCCGCCGCAGCGTGCCGGGGAAGGGCACAGCACTGGTCTGCTGCAGGTGCTGGGGATGGAGATGCTGCCATGGGCACTGGGTGCAGCCTGGGGAGGGGGTGATGTCAGCTGGGAAGGGTTGGGGGCTGTCGCAATGCTCCTATCTGAGCAAACACACGGAGATGTGCGTGCACACACGTGCACACGTGTGCGAAAGGACATGTGTGCACGAGATGCGTGCACACACATGCATCCTGCTGGTATAAAGGCTGCTTTGTGGCTCGCTGTGGTTGGCACAAGTGGAGGTTCTGGCATTGCAGAGGGTGCCTGAAAGGCTGCTATGCTTGGGCTGCCTGCCGGGATGCAGCTGAGAGCTCAGGAGATGCGCTGCCCTCTGCTGCTGGGTGCACACATGCATCGTGTACATGCATGCACACGTGTGTGCACATCCACGCTCACACACGCATGCACACGTACATGCGTGCATACAAACAGCCCTGCTCCTGTCCCTGGATTGTCCTGTGCCTCAGTTTCCCCACCCCACCTCACTGGTGATGTGAATTCACACCGAATTAGAAGTTCGATCTGTGCAGGTGGGAGGTTTGTCACATGCACTCCATGAGTAGTGCACAGCAATGCTAAGGCTGCGTGTTTTCTGCTCTCTTTGAGGCATACCAAGAGCTCGTGCCAGATTTATGCAGAACCCCACTTGCAGAGGCACAGGCTCATACTTTGCTGTATGGTTCCCACTTTGCCCAGTGCATCCCATGAGAAAGGATGCTGAGCAGGACAGACCTTCCCACAGTGCAGCTAATTAGGGAAGAGACAGTGAGGTCTAAGCTTCCTGCTCACAGCATCAAGCTGTGATCTGGGCTGATCTGGGCACCAAACCTGCACTGGGGCTCAAGGGGACAGATCTAAGGCTGCTTGAAGGGGACGTCCCCAAAGAAGTGGCGTCAGAGCCACCAGGAGCACAGCGCTGCTGAGCGCAGGGGTGGATGAGGGGTCCTTGGGGAGGGGACCTCATTGGGTCCTGATGCAGGGGCTGCCAGCAGGATGGGCCATGAGGGCGTTGCTGCCTGAATCCCCTTCCTGAGCCCCTGCTCTGAGAAGGGCTTGGGGTTCTGGGGGGGAGAGAGGGCAGGAGGAGCAGGATGCCGTGCCGTGCCGTGCCGTGCCGTGCCGTGCAGCAGGCATGCTGCAGCAGGCCTGGGGACTGCAGCTACACCCAGAACTCCCCTTGCATGCTTGGCATGTGTGAGGCTGGTGGGGCACAATGAGGGGGGTGCGGGGGGTCTGAACTCCTTCCCTGACCCTCCATCCCGTTGGGATCCCCTCCAGCCACAGGAGCGCAGAGAACGGCTCCGCTCATCATACGGTGACTGCGGTTCTCAGTGCACACTGGGGGCACGGGGGGAGGGCTGGAGCTGCCCTCATTGCGTGCCTGCCGTGCACAGCATCTCTCAGCTCACTTACAGCCCTCCCAGGGGAAACTCAAGCCCGGGCAGCTGGGAGTTGAGGTGCCCCAAGCAGAGATTTGGGCACGTTCTGCTGCGATGGAGGCGGTTTCATACAGCCTTGACATACCCCTCTGTTTGCACCTCCGGAGTGTTTTCCCTATAAATAAAGCCTACAACATAAAGGATAAAAAGAGCGATAGGGATGGGGCTGCTGACATCCCCCTCCACACTCCTCACTGCACTCTCTGTGTCACCCAGCACGATGGGACCAGAGCAGCCAGAGCTCCATCCTGCCTCCGCAGCAGGATTTACAGAGCCAATTAGCTCTTCTCCAACTATATACGCTTCCAAAAGGTCAAACAAACCCCACAGCCCGTGAATAAATCTCCACACAGAGGCTGTGAGCAGTGACGGTTCTCCCAAAGCTCTGATTTTCCAGACTGCTGGCCAAGCTCAGGGAGTGCAATGTCTGTAAGGGTTGGGGACACGCTCATGGGGTGCCATAGGGTGTCAGGGTGGGAAGCACCGATCCCATGGGAGTTGCTCCCCCAGCATGTACAGAACTGCAGTGACCCTTTGGGGGGGGGGATGGTGGTCCCCTCCGTGTGCCACCACTGAGTGCTGCGTGGCTGTGGTTCCAGCAGAGGTTTCAGCAAAAAGCATCTCAGCTGTTTCCAGGGGAAGGGTCCATGGGTAGGGGGAAGGAATGAAGCAGGAAGATGGTAAATGACCTTAATTAGCCTGAGTTTGGTCAGCGTGACGAGCTGAGGGTCAGGTCCAAGGGCTCAGCTCTGTCCCCTCAATGTCACCCCAGGGACACTGACTCAGGCACTGAGTCACAACCACGGTTTCCTTCCCACCACAGGGCCTCTGGGGATCCCCTCTTCCTGCACCACCCCAGGGCTGGTTGTCCCCGTGTCCTCAGTGCCAGCAACCAGCAGGAATGGGTGAATCAGAAGCGTGAGAAAAACCTATGGTGTGTGCTGAGCACCGGCACAGCTCAGTGCATCCATGGCACAGAAAGACCAGAGGTTCTCAAAGCCCTTCTCCATCACCAGGGGGCATCTCCCCTCCTCATCACCCCACGGTGTCGGGGTACAGTGAGTCCTCCATCCATCTCCTCGGTCTCTTTGGACTGGGAAAGCAACCGTTCAACTGGATCCAAATCACAGCTGGGTGCAGGCAGTGGCATCTCCTGGTGCACATCCTTCTCACAGGACATGCAGGGATGCTCCATGCCAAGCATCTGCCCCCCAGGGTTGGGGGATGGGATGGGGGAGGATAGGATGGGGAAGGAGGGGGGGGGGGGGAGCAGTGGTTTATTTATGACTGCTGTGATTTATTTATTTTTTTTCTGTGTAAGTTCAGCTAAAACAGGCGCGGGAAGCAGATGGTGGAGGGGAATATGATGCTCGCCTGGTGTTAAATCATTGAATATGTGAAACTGAACCCCCTCCTCCAGCCATGTCCTCACCCGGAGGCTTCGGGTGCATATTCTGAGGGTCCCACCCTAGTGGAGTGTCCCCCCACCCCATTGTGGACAGGCAGCCCACCTGGGTTGTAGAGTGGTCCCGAACCCCCTGTGTGTGGGATGCAGCCAAAGTGCCAAAGGGAGGGGGAGAAGCACTTTGTGCGCGGTGGTGGGGGCTGTGGGTAGGGTCCTAGGGATGGTGGGGGTGGGGGGGGGGGAAGATGAGGCGGGGAGACAAAGCAAGGCTGAGCCTTTTTGAGGAGTGGGGGATGGGGGAATGGATTGATGCAGGAGGAAACTGAGGCAGAGGGGGGGGGCACGGCTCCAACATTCCCCGAACCGGGGCACAGCGGGGATGGGGCGATGCTCTTCTATCAGGAGGGGGCCGAGGCGGGCAGGGGCCGGGCTGGGGGCGGGGGGGCAGGGCGCTGGGGGGGGGGGGGCGGGAGGGCAGGAGCGGCAGCTCCGCTGCATCTCCACCGCCGTGCGCTGCCGGAGCGGCCCCGCTGCAAACGCATCCACCGGGCGGGCTGCGGGCTGCGGGCCCGGACCCGGCTCTGGCCGCGGTCCCCCCCCCCTCCTTATTCTCTCGCAGCCCCGCCCCACCACGGGCTCCGGTGGCCCCGGCGCCTCCCGCCGCGGCGGCGCGCACGGTGCGGAGCGGAGCGGGGCCGGGCCGTGCGGAGCCGCGCTGCCGCCGGGCGCAGGTGTGCGGTGCCCCCCCCGCCTCCCGGCCCCCCCCCCCCGGAGCTGAAGGTAAGAGAGCGGCCGGTGCTCCCCCCCCCTCTCCCCCACCTCCTACCCCATCGATGCGGTTGTGTCGTGCCCCCCCCCCCCACCCCAATCCCCTCCCTCTCAATCCGAATCGGTGCGAAGTTTCCCCCTCCCGTCGGGGGCTGCCGGTGTGGGGAGAGGGGGGGGGGCTGCACCCTGCCATCGGGACATTGGGAAGAAGGGGGGCGAAAAAAGGAAAAATGTGTCTTTTTTAACCTCTCCCCCCCCCCACTACACACCCCCCCCCATTTCCCCGCACCCCCGGCATGGCCCTCCCCCCCTCCCGGCTGCTGCTGCTGCTGCATTGGGAAGCGGCGCTTTTGTTAGCGGCTCTCCGGGCGGAGCGGGAGGAACCTTGAAGGGTCACGGCTGGAGGGCCCCCCCCGCAACCCGGCCCTCCCCCAACCCCGCTCCCCACCCCCCCGCACCCCACCCTCCTCCATCCCCCTCCTCACCGCCGTTGTCCCCACGCCCCCCCCCCGCCCCCCCCATCCCCACCCTACGATCTCCCCCCTCCCCTCCCCCGCGTTCTTCGGGTATCCTCCGCACCTCCACCCCACACCTTTATTCCCCCCCCCTCCCCGCCCCCCAGCACCATGGAGACTTTCCTATCACCGTCATCCTTCACCCCACTGCCCCCCCCCCCCCCCAGCATTATGAACCCCCCCCCCCCTCCAGCATCCCCATCCTGCACCCCCCCACCCCTGATCCCATGGTCCCATAACCACCTCCCCCTGCCCAGCACCCCTATGTCCCTCCCACACCCTGCACCCCCCACCCGCCCCCCCCCCCCCCCAGCACTGAATCTTGAACACAGCATCATCCATCCAGCACGCCCCCATCCCATCTCATCACCCCGACCCTACATCATGACCCCCCCCAGCCCTGGAATACAATGTGCTGAGCCCTGGGAGGGCTGGGATGAAGAGGGAAGGGGTTCACTCCCAAACTGGGGGGGGGTGGGGGGGTGGAGAAGAAGTAGAATGGGATAGGAAGGGCTCCTTGTTTCACAGGGCTCCCCTACCCTATAAAAAGCAACTGGGATGTGGAGTATTGGGACAGGAATAGGGGAGGGGGGGTGTTGTAGGCCCCCACCCCATTTACCCTCAGCTGGAGGGATTGTGGTGGGGGGCTGCAATGGGGCAGGACAGCAGAGGGAAGCGATGAGGGCTCAGACTGGGGGGGAGTAGGAAGTGCTTTGCCCATCAAACAGCCCACGGGCCCAGAACCCCCCCCCCCGGAGAGCTGGGGTGCCCAGCACTGTCTCCCTGGAACTATAACTTTTCTTCCTTCTTACCACTGTGGGTACAGTTGTGGGGGGGAATAACACCCCATAGGGTCACCCTATATGTGCTGAGGGTGCTGGCACTCCCCAGGTCAGAGTACAGCTGAGCATCTCCATGAGGGGGCGGGGGGGGGGGGGGTTGGGGGGTGGCTGTCATCTCCTTAGGGACTCTGCACTACAGCGATGGATTTTGGTGATGTAACCCCAAAATAATGTGGGTTGTGCTGAGCTTGGCCCAAATCCTGCCCTGTCACCCTCACTGCTGTCACCATGGGCATCCTGCCCGCAGCATGCCCACCCCCCCCCCTCCAACAAGCACCCCCCCCCCCTTCCCAGGCCTGGCCTCCTTTCCTCCTGCATCATCCATGTCAATTGCAGTGGGGGGTCCTTAGCATCCTCCTGCCCCAAATCAAGTAGGGAATGGAGGAGGGGTGGGGGGAGCTGGCCCTGTTTGAGCCGTGGGGGGGGGGACAGTGCCCTCGGGGGAGCAGGGCCAGGCTGTGCTGTTGGCTCGGGGTGACCTTGGATGAACAGTGCCATCCTCTCTGCCTCAATTTCCCCTCCGCCCAGACAGAACCTGGAGGGGGGTGGGGGGGACAGGTAGACAACCCCCACCCCACCACCTTCTTACAGCTGTAGCTCAAGGAGATGAGGACAAACCCCCCCTCCCCTCTCTCCCCAGTACCCTGTGCTCCACTGCTTGGCTCTGGTGCAGGATGTGGCCCCCATCCCATGATGTGGCTGCCATCCCTATCGCACCCAGTGCGGGGGGGGGGGGAGGGGAAGGGGGGAGAAGGGGGGCAGAGCAAGGTGCTGAGCCCCATGCAGAGGGGTGCGGGCGGCTGTGGGGTGACGTGGGAACTGGGTCACTGCTGTCACTGGGGCACGTGGCTGCTGCGTTCAGAGGTGGTGTGTATGGAGGGGGGGGGGGGGGTTGCTGCACACCGTCTGCATGGGGGGGGGGCATTTTTGAGGCCATAGGGCTGGGAGGTCTCTTGGGGTTCTGCATCCCTGTGTGCTATGGGTGCTGAGGCTGCCGGGTGCAGGGGTTGGCAGAAGATGTTTTTGCTCAGTGCCGCCGTTCCCATAAACAAAGGGAAATTACCAAATTACCCCCTGACAGCGCCGGGAGCAGCTCAGCTCGTGCCTGATGGATGCCAACGGGCCGTGCTGCGGTGCCCCATGGCCTTGGATGGGATGGGGAGTGCTGTATGGGCACGGAGCTGGGGTGGGTGCATGGTGACGGGGGTGCACGCATCCCCCATTGCAGACTATATGGAGCTGCAGGGATGTGCACTGCCCTTGAGCCCGTGGGGGCTCAGCAGCTCAGCACCATCCGACCTCAAGTCATAGGGTGGGAGGTGAGATGCCAGCCTGGGTGTCACCATCCCTGGACTGTGCTCTGCGTGAGCTGCACGCCATGGTTTTTGCTGGCAGTGCGTCCTGCGAGCATTGCTCCGTGCTGCACCGCCGCCTGGGGGGGTTCTGCTGTATCCCCTCCCCACTGTGCCCCGTCCCCATGGTGAGTGCTGGGCTGTGCTGTGAAGGTGCTGGAGCTCAGTGCAGAGCTGTGCTGCAGTGCTGGCCACGCTTGCAGCTTCAGGTTTTTTAATTAAAGCTGCCAGCTTGGACGCGGTTTTCCAGCGTCGTGGCTGGGCTGTGAGCGCAGCCGTGCAGTGGGGCTCTGTTGTTGTGTTTTGGGGGTTGTTTTGGGGATGTGATGCCATGTGGTGCTTTGCCTTTCCTCCTGCTTAATCTGTGCTGGGGAATGTGGGTGGTTTATTTGTTGTTCCCATCATCCCAAGGCTCTGGGTGGCTCTGGTTACCATCCCAGGCACCCCTGTAGCTCCAGGCCTGGATAACGGCCCCCAAAAGCACCAAACAGGGGTTTGGTTTCCTTTATTGCAACGGGATGGAAAGGGAGAAGGATAGTCTGGAGTGGAGGAGACTCCCAGTGGGGCTGGATTGTGCTAATGGGATTTTACTCCCTATTTAATTACAATTTTGTCAAATTGAAAAAAAAAAAAAAAAAAAAGGAGAGATCCTTCTCATCTCTGCATGCAGTTCCCAGGAGCGGCAGCCCTTAATTACGCAGCAGGTGGCAGCCGCCACCGGTCCCCAAAGGGGGTCCCAGCCCCATAGTTGGAACTCAGGATCTGCCTGTCCCCACTCTGTCCCAGTTCCTCCCAGTATGGCACGAAGGCCCTTGGCTGACACCGGGGCTGACAACGGTCGTGGATGCAGCGTGCTGATGCGCCGTGGCTAATCCTTGGCTCTTCCCTGTGTAATCCTGCCCACGGGGATAATCCCATCAAACCCAGCAGAGGAGCTCAGAGCTGGGTGCGTCCCTATCGCCCGTAGCACCGCGTTTGGTGCCGAATGGATCCTGGGGTGATGGTGGTTTTTGGGGGAACAGATGGGACCGGTGGGCATGGCAACGTTGGGGCAGTGCAGAGCAGGGAGTGACCGTTGCACTTGGATGGGGAAATTGAGGCACAGAGCAGCAGCACTGAGTGATGCAGGGATGGTGTCACCCAACTCCGGTGCCAAAAGCAGCACTGAGATGAAGGGGAGCATTGGGGGGGGGGGCACTGGGTGCTGTTCCAACCTCCCCGGTGAGGTTGGATCCAGCTCAGGTTTGGGTGGTGGGACAAAGCTCTGCCCCATTTGTCACCTCCCACCAGGGGTCTGAAGGTGATGAGGAAAGCCAGGATGGGCGAATTGTCCCCATGCAGTGTGGGTCAGTCCTGTTCCTGCAGCAGGTAGAGAGTGCTGAGCTGCAAATAACCCGGCAGCTGCCCGGCACCTGCTATGCCATACCCTTCATTTCACCTTTTGGAGTTATCTCAGTGGTGTGAGGTCAGTGCTGTGAATAGCCCCATGGCTGCTGCTGGTTGAGGGCCCGTCCTGCAGAACTGAGCCAGGATCCCGAGGTGCTTGGGGTTGGGGTGGTGGTGGGGGGGTGGGAGGAGATGCATCTGATCCACTGCAGCCCCCCCTCCCCGGAACGATGCTCATTGCATGCACACACACACACAAAGGAGCATTGCATGGCCCCCCCTGTAATTTGCACACACATGCATGCCCACACACATGATGCACACACACAAGCATACATGCATGCATGTACCTGCACATGCGTGTGCATGCAGCCATATACATGCACACATGCCCACACAGGTGCACACGCATGCATGCACCCTGCTCATTGCATGCATGCACACACGTGTGTGCACGAAGGCGCACATACACCTGCATGCAGCTGCACACACGTGCGTGTGCTTGCACGCGCACACTCTTGCACGTGCATGCATGCACATACCTGTGTGCACACGCACCTGCCCACATACACCATGTGTGCCCAACACCCAGCACACCACCCACACCCGTGCACACACAGCAGCCCTGTGTGCAAACACACACGCGCACACACACCCCCACACACACACTGCTGTGCACACGGCTCCTGCTGCCCATCACATGCACACACACACTGACACCTGCATGCAAGCAGCAGCCTGGGGTGCACACACCAGTGCTCACACCCCAACACCTGCACACACACACACACACACACACACACGTGTGACAGCAGTGCACGCACCAACACCTGCACAGACCCCACACCACCTTCCCAGCCCTTTGAAAGCCCCTCAAAGCTCCCTCTGCTTTTGAACAGTTCCTCCTCCGGAAGCACGAATCAATACTCTTCCCCCCCTCCCCTTCTCTGCTCTCTCCTGTGCCCTTAGCAACACATCTGCCTCCAAGTGCACATCTGCTCTGCACTGGGGAGGGGACAGGGACCCCATATCTCAAGGTGGGGGCTGGGGGGCTCTGTCCCCTCCCAGCTAGGAGCATTGCAGCAGGGCTCACGCAGCCCCCCATGCCCACCCGCTGGGTGATGGCATTGACAGAGCTGTCCTCAAATCTGCCTTTAGGGTGGGGAGCTTTTCTCCTTCCCCCATCCCCACCCACCGTGGCAGCAGAACAAGGAGCTATTTCGGGGTGGTGAGGAAGCACCTGACCTTCCTGCGAGTTCTCAGGCGGGGGCACAGAGTGCAAACAATGGTCCTTTGTTCCCCACCAGCAGCATCCTGTAGCCCCCAGCCCGACCACGGTGCATCCCACATCATGGGGATGGGGTTGTCCTGGTGTGTATAGGGGGGGCCTCGGTCACATAGAGTGGATCAGGGCTACCCATGGTGGCTCCCAGCTCTCCCCCCTCCTTGGCTGCCATCCGGAGGTTCATTCAGCTGATGGAGATGGTGATGGGAAATGCAGAGTGGGTTGGAGCTGGGTCATAGCAGCAAGCCTGCAGCCTGCCAGGAGGAGGAGGAAGAGGAGGAGGTGGTGGCCATGCGAAGGCTGCGCTTGCACAGCACTGCCCACACCTTGGTTGCAGCAGGTGCATGCATCCCTCCTGAGGAGCTGAGCTGAACTGTGCTGTGCTGAGCTGTGCTGTGCCATTCTGTGCCAGGTTGTGCCATTCTGAGCTGTGCTGTGCCATTCTATGCCAGGTTGTGCCATTCTGAGCTGAGCTGTGCTGTGCCATTCTATGCCAGGCTGTGCCATTCTGCACTGTGCCATTCTGAGCTGTGCTGTGCCATTCTGCACTGTGCCATTCTGAGCTGTGCTGAGATGTGCTGTGCCATTCTGCACTGCGCTGTGCCATCCTGAGCTGTGCTGAGCTGTGCTGTGCCATTCTGTGCCAGGTTGTGCCATTCTGAGCTGTGCTGTGCCATTCTGTGCCAGGTTATGCCATTCTGAGCTGAGCTGTGCTGTGCCATTCTATGCCAGGTTGTGCCATTCTGCACTGTGCCATTCTGAGCTGTGCTGTGCCATTCTGCACTGTGCCATTCTGAGCTGTGCTGAGCTCTGCTGTGCCATTCTGCACTGCGCTGTGCCATCCTCAGCTGTGCTGAGCTGTGCTGAGCTGTGCTGTGCCATTCTATGCCAGGTTGTGCCATTCTGAACTGTGCTGTGTCATTCTGTGCCAGGTTGTGCCATTCTGAGCTGTGCTGAGCTGTGCTGTGCCATTCTGAGCTGTGCTGTGCCATTCTGCACTGTGCCATTCTGAGCTGTGCTGAGCTGTGCTGTGCCATTCTGAACTGTGCTGTGCCATTCTGAGCCATGCTGTGCCATTCCATGCCATGCTGTGCCATTCTGCACTGTGCTGAGCTGTGCTGTGCCATTCCATGCCATGCTGTGCCATACTGTGCCAAGCTGAGCTATGTCATGCAGAGCTGTGCCATGTCATCCTGTGCTGAACCGTGCCATTCTGAGCCGTGCTGAGCTGTGCTGTGCCATGTGAAGCCATGAACCACGCGATTCTGTGCTGAACCATGCCCTGCTGAGCTCTGCTGTGCCATGCGGAGACACGCTGGCCTGAACCGTGCCATTCTGAGCTGAACCACATCATTCTGAGCTGATCCGTGCCATTCAGAGCTATGCTGTGCCATTTGGAGCTGTGCAAAGCTGTGTCAGGCCGTGCCATGGCATTCTGAGCCATGGTAAGCTGTGCCATGCCATTCTGAGCCTGATAAGCCATGCCATGCCATTCTGAGCCATGGTAAGCTGTGCCATGCCATTCTGAGCCGTGGTAAGCCATGCCATGCCATTCTGAGCCTGGTAAGCCATGCCATGCCATTCTGAGCCATGGTAAGCTCTGTCATGCCATTCTGAGCCATGGTAAGCTGTGCCATGGCATTCTGAGCCTGGTAAGCCATGCCATGCCATTCTGAGCCATGGTAAGCTGTGCCATGCCATTCTGAGCCACGCTGAGCTGTGCCATGCCATTTTCAGCCATGATAAGCCATGCCATGCCATTCTGACCCATGCAGTGCCATTCCATGCCATGCCTCAGGGCAGGGAGGTGAGGAGGGGGGTTGTGAAATGAAGACCCACGTGGGGCACTGGGGAGCCACCAGCACCACAAGGGGACTGTGTGTGTGGGCACTGAGGTCCCTTTGCCCTCTCTCCCCACGCTGACCCCGGCACACAGCAGATATTTCATCTTATTTGATTACAGATCAGTTTGTTGAAGCCTAAAAATTTCAAATCGAGGCGCTGGTGCCTGAGCTTGGAGCAATTAAAGGTAACATTTTCCCAAGCAAAGCAAAGCAGCCAAGCGCATCCCGGCACGGCGGAGATGCGGGGGAGACTAAAGAGGAAATAAAAACAACAACAACAACAAATAAACTTTTATTAAGGCTTAAAAAAAAAATAAAAAATGAGACGGCGGATGGACTGAGCTGCTCTCCTCCCCACCTCCTCCTCCTGTCCTGCTGGGACCTGAAGGTTTGTGTTGTAGGGCTGCTTTCTCAGGGGTTGGGGTGGCTTTGTTTTTGTAGGGTTGCTCCTAAACGTTGCATTTACATCCCCCAAAGCAGCGTCTTGGGGTGGCCTCGTAATGACTGGGGTGTGCTTTGTTGTGGGAGGGTTGGCACTTGGAGCAGTTTGTGGGAACAGAGGTGTTATTGTAGGGATGCTGCTTGGAGCTGGGGTTAAGCATGGGTTTGGTTTTGGAGGGTGCCCACTTGGAGCTGGGGTTAAACATGTATTTGGTGTTGTAGGGTGCCCATTCAACTCTGAGGGTCTGCATGCTGGTTGCCATGGGGTCCCATTGCCAAAGGCAGATCCCATCCCCAGGTTGTCACCTGCACTTGTCCTATGGTCACGGGGCCAACTGCGCTCTGGGCAGTGGGGAGCTGTAGGGGATACAGGCAGGGTGTTATAGGGGGACACAAGTGGGAGTTGTGTGGTTTTAGGGTCAAGGGGATCAAGGAGGGGTGAGGACCTTTGGGGACAAGTAGGACTGTTGAAGGGACAGGGTGAAACAGAGGGGTCGTGGCCCTTTGGGAATAAAGGAGGGGATATATGGGATGTGTGTGCCTTTAGGTACAAGGGGGGGCACGTGCCTTGGGGGGAGCTTAATGCCTGGGCAGGGGACACATGTATGGGACAAGGGATGAGGGACACTGCGCTGCTGTGGGGTGGGGGCACTGGAGGGGGTTCAACCCCCCAGCACCCCATGGTGCCACCCACCCCATCCCTTCCATGGGGTTTATTTTCGGCTCGAAGCGAGACGCCTCCTAAATAGGAAATCATCCTTAATATGTAGATGGGACAATATTTAATATGCAAATTGACACAGCTCTGGCCGGCCGCCAGCTCTGGGTGTCGGTGGCACCTCGTGTGCACCCAAAGGTGGGTGACAGCACAGGGTTGGGGAAGGGGTGGCATCCATCCTTCTGGGGGTGATGGGATCTCAATGACCGCAAGGTCTCAGAGCGGGGCAGGCAGCGGGCAGGGGGTGCTGGGGGGAGGGAGGGGGGGGCTATAAGCAGCAGCTGTAAGCAGAGACGGTAACCAGAGAGCGATCCCAGGGGGGGTGAAGAGGAGGAGGGGGGGACGGGGACAGCTGAGCCGACAGGGACGTGGCTGCGGAAGCACCGAAAGGTAAATGGCCACGGTGGTGTCACCCACCCCCCCCCTCTCTCCCCCCTCCTTGATGTCCCGCTGATGGTGTGGGGGGAGATATCCTCTTGGCACCCACTTGGAGGCTCTGAACGCCCAGGGGGTGTTGTTTGCTGGGGGGGGGAGGGGGGGGGTGGTGTGTTGGTGCCAGGTGGCCGTGGTGACATTTGCTCCATCCGCGCCGCAGGGACAGCTGCTTCCTGCCTCTGCCACCCGAATCCACCAGCCAGCAAGCAAAGCATTGGCGGGACGGAAACCTGTGGGGGGTGAACCCCCCCCCCATTTTCCTTGCCAACCCCCCCCCACCTCCATTTTGGGGCCGGTGGCCCTCATGGCTGCATGGCAGCGGCAGCTGGGCTGCACTATAGGCACTCCAAGCACTGCACCCCAACCCCATTTGGACCCCAAAATGCAATCTGATGGGTGCTGCGTCACTCAGTGCAGCACTGGGGGGGGAGGGGGGGGAGCAGACCCTGTGCCCCCCACCCTCTCTGTGCCAGTTTTGCACGTTGTCAGCATTTCCTTATGCCGCCGCTTGGATGGGGTCTCATTAACATATCTAATTGCCGTCTCTCTATAGTGATTTGTGCTGATTGCTTATTGGCATTAGTTACTTTGTAAAGAAAATTACCCTAAACATCAAATAAAACCCAGCATTAGCCATATGGAAAAGGACGCCGTGGAAATATTGGGATGACACCCCCAACCCCCCCCCCCCCTCCTCCCAATCCCCCAATATGCTTTGGGATGATGTACCCACCGCAGTGCCACCGCCACGGGGAACCCCATATCCCAATTTCTGGGATCTCCCCCCCCAGTGTAACCCATTGTGGTGGTGGCACCCCTGCGGAGGGGACGCTCTGGGTTGGGTTGTGAAGGGACACACACACACACACACACAACAACCCAGAGTCAAAGCGGTTCCAGTTGGTGACAGCTGCGGCGGTGCCGGCTCCGGTTACGGTGACATCAGCTCTACCTTCCCACCTGGCGTGGGGGGCTCGGGCCCCGTCCCATGGGGGTCCCATGGGGATGGTAGGGGGGGGAGGGTGACGGGGAGGTGGGGGGGGAGGATGGAGTGACAGCTGAGCGGCTCTCGGGCTCCAGACATGCACCCAATGCTGCCGGAGCTTCCAGGGGGACCCTTTCGCAGCGGTGGGGACAGCGGTGGCAGCGGAGCTGAGGTGGGCAAAGCGGGGGTCGTGGGGTGCCCTGGTGTCACGGTGAGGGGTTCACATCCCTGGGAGGGAGCCCTTCCCCCACCCTAAATAAGGGGTTGAAGGGATGGAGTCAGTGTTGTCCCTAAAGGGATGGCTGTGGGGGACATGTAGTCACATCCAGGGTGGGGGCAAAGCTACAGGGCTAGCCCTCTCCTTTCCCCCCCCACCCCCACCCTATGCCTGGGGTGATGCTGGAGGGGGTGGAGAAGGATGGGGTGAGTATCAGCCCCCCCCCCCCCCCCCCCGAGGCTGTGGGTGCGGATGGGTGGTGCCTGGCAGTGAGCTTGCTGTCAAATAGGGAAACTGAGGCACAGCACAGGGACAACTCGCCCATGGTTATTCAGCCATCCTCATTCCCCATCTCCCAACTCCATCCCAAAGGCTTCTACCAGGCATCCCAACCCCACCCCAATGTAGGGGGCACCCCCTCTCACTGCCTCAGTTTCCCCGCAGCTCCTTACAGCCGTCCCCGTTCCTCTCCCCCTTCTCCTCCTCCTCCTCCATCAATGGGGCCCTGTTCTCCACCGTGCCCCCCGCTCGCCGCCAGCCCCCTCCTCCCTGGCCCCTCTCAGCCATTGCCTTTTCTTCACCCTCACAATCGGAGGCATTTATGCAGCCGGAGGCTCGGGTTACCCCGACTGTGCTGGGCACCCGTTCACTGTCACCGCTGAACGCCAGGGGACGGTGACACTGGAGCCCCCCCAGCTGGGTTACAGTCACTGGGATCGATAGCATGGAGCTTCTGAGGGTCCCTGAACCCCAAATCCCACTGGGAGAGTGGCTGCGTGGCAACTGGAGGCGATGGGCAGTGCTGGAGCGGTGGGGGGAGATTCTCAGGTGGCTGATAGGGGTTGAGCCCTATCCTTGGGTGATCTCCCCTGCTAAATCCTGTGGTCATAAAATTGCATGGGGATGCCATGATTTGGAGATTTGTGCCTCGCTGTGAGATTTTTGGGGGGGTTGGGGGGAGGAGGGGCATTGGGAATTGCTTTGGGAACGCTCTCCCCCTGTGACCAAAAGTCTCTGGGGGGCACAAAGGCACTGGGGAGGTTTCAGGTTGAGGCTGCATGAGAGGTTCCCCAGTGGCTCTTAAAGCTGCAGTAAATGGAGAACTCTCCTGGGGGGGGGGGTCACAGAGAGGGCCCACCATTCACAGGTGGTGAAAGCCTCCAACAGCCGCCTGGGGGGAGATGGTTTTAATGATTGCAATTTAATTCTTAATGGCTTAAAAAAAAAATTAAAAAAAAAATTGCCCAGGAACCCAAACACTCAAAAATTAAATATAGATAGTTTCCAGGCTGGGGTCCCATGGGATGGGGTCCTGTCTTGGTGATGATGGGGTGAGGGCACAATGCTGTCCCAGCAGCTGCCGTGGGGGATATGGAAGAGCTGTGGCTCAGAGACCCCACGATGTCACCATCAGCTGTCCCTGAGAGCTGTGACATCGTGGTCAGGTCCTCTGTGGTCAGCTCCTGCCCAGGGGCTGTGGCATAGCAGCATTGGGTCAGGTGTCCCCAGAGTTAAGCAGGATGGAGACAGTGCCAGCTCTCTCCTAGGGCACGATGCTGCATAGTGTCATAGGTTGCAGGAATGGGTCTTATCCAGTGGCTCTGTCACCATGGAGGGGGTTGGGATGGGGACTGGGTCAGGTCTCAGCACTGGAACAGCTGTGGTGCCTGTGTCCCTTGTCCCCCCACAGTGTCACCCTCCCTCACTCCCTGCAGAGGAGGGCGATGGTTCGATGGCGCCCGCATCCCCACTCGCTGCCCTCACCAGATTGAGAATCAATTAAATCGCCTCCTGTTAATTACCCAGCCTTGCCCCACGCCGTGTCACCCACAGGCACACAGCAGGGACGGCACCAGTGCCTGGAACAGTGGGGGTTGGTGACAGTGGTGACAACAGGGCTGTGCTGCTGGGGGGAGATGGGGGGGGGTATGTGGGGCTGATTCCCACACCACCACTTTCCCATTGATTATCCAAGATGGTATGATTGCATTTTGGACAGGGAGAATGCAAGTGGCAGCTGCAGGGTTGCAATGGGGGATCTTCCCTTCTGTGAGATGGCTGTGCTCCTCTGTCTGCGTGTCCCCACGTCCCCATCTCCATCCTGCAGCCAGGAGCCCAGGTTGCACCCAGTTTTGTACCCATTAGCTCCAATGCAGAGCAGTGCAGGCGCTGGGAACGGCTCGAGGAGGGCGCAGGGGCTGCTTTTCCCAGCATATTTGGAATTCTTCAGCTGGGGAAGGACTCACTTCCCCCATCTCCCAGACACACCCCTGGTCTCACACCGCTGGCTGCTGGCTCTGGCCCAGCCCCAGCATCTCAGATCATCACCCTTTACATCAGGGGTCCCCCCCAGGACCCCCCAACCTTAACGAGGCACCCCATGAACACTGGCAATGGCTTTGGGGTGCAGGTAGGAGCATAGAGGGGGGGAAGGTGCTGCCCCATCCTATCTCTTCCCTATCCGCAGGTGCTGTGGGTGCTTGCCTGCACCAGGGGAGACAATGTGGCCCCCTCTCGTCCTGCTGCTCCTGCTCACAGCGGAGAGGACGGCTCACAGCACCTTCCCCGAGGAGCCCAGCCCCATCGCCGTGGCAAACGAGGACTGTGAGTGCTTTGGGAAGAAGCCAGGGGAGCACAGATTGGCGCAGAGAGGGGACGGGGCTGGGGAGCTCGGGTTGCTCTGTAAGTTGGATTCCAACTGACCGTGGGGCTGTGTGTGATGCTGTCTCCGTGTCCCCCTCCTGATGTCCCCAGATGTGAAGCACTACGCTGTGTTCGTGGGCCATGGCAGCAGTCGGCCGGGTGGCCCCGAGGGTGGTGGCACTGAACGCCTCAACATCCAACGCATCCTCAAGGTCAACAGGACCCTCTTCATTGGAGACAGGTGTGAAACATGAGGTCCCCAACCTCTGCGCCCCATCGTTTGGGAGGAACCCTGCTTCCTGCCCCCTCCTGGCATCTAAAAGTCTTCCCCAGCCTTTGAGTTTGGACACCTCAATCCCACAGCAGGGTGCTGTTGGACACCCCAATTCTATATCCTGCAGGTCTCTGGGCTGGCTGTGCCCTAGAGATGTTCATTGCCCACCCCACCCCATCCCCACGGGGCTGAGACAGGCTGAGCACAGAGCACACAGCCCCACACTGCAGGGCACATCTCTGAGGTGTCCTCAGGCATCCATGGGGTGGTGACATCCATGTCCTTCCTGCAGGGACAACGTCTACCGTGTGAGCCTGGAGCCCACTGCTGGCAGTGAGATGCGCTATCACCGGGTAAGGGCAGACCCCCAAGCTTTTGTGGGGCACTTGGGAGGGGGTCTCTCCTGGTCCCACATTGGATTTTCTGCCCCCACAGAAGCTGACTTGGAGGTCGAACCAACACGACATCAGCATCTGCCGGATGAAGGGGAAACACGAGGTATGGGGGGGGTCCATACCCTGTGAGCCCCCCTCACCCTCCTGCATCCCACGTCACGTGTCACCGTCCCCCAGTGTCACCCTGTGCCTCTCGGCTCCCTGCCAACGCTTGTGTCAACTGTGATTTATTGGACGCTGGTATAATTGGGTTTGTAATTAATTATTTCTGGCCCGTTGATCAGAACAGACACATCTCATAATCTGCGAGAAATCCAATTTCCAGGTCCCGTCCGTGCCCCCTGGGGCTGCCCCCCCCCCTCCACCCCCCAGCCCAGCCTCTTGTGGTGAGGGGGGCAGAGGGGACCACCCCCCCTCTCCCTGGGGCTGTTTTTGGGGCTGGTGCTGGGGAGTGGATGCAGGGGCTGACAGCCCCCTCTTACTGGCACAGGCAGAGTGCCGAAACTTCATCAAGGTGATGCTGGTGCGGAACCAGAACCTGCTCTTCGTGTGTGGCACCAACGCCTTCAACCCCATCTGTGCCAACTACAGCGTGAGTCCCCTGCTGCTGGAATGGGGCTGGCGGGTGTCAATAGGGACAGGAGCCCTGCAGAGGACAGCATTGCCCTTTGGGGGTTTCCTGCTCTCCAGAAGGGTGATGCCACCACGCAGACCCTGCTGTCTGGCATGGCACTCCCTGACCATGCTGACAACCCTGTGCCCTTTGCAGATGGACACTTTGGAGCCCGTTGGGGACAATATCAGCGGCATGGCACGGTGTCCCTACGACCCCAAGCACGCCAACGTGGCACTGTTCACAGGTCAGTGCTGGCACAGTGGGGACCACCGGTTGGTCACTGCTCCTCCAGGTTCTCTCTGCGTGCTGCCTCCATCCACATCCCCATGCTTGTGTCTCCCTTGCAGGAGGGATGCTCTTCACAGCCACGGTGACAGATTTCCTGGCCATCGACGCCGTCATTTATCGCAGCCTGGGGGACAGCCCGACCCTGCGCACGGTTAAACACGACTCCAAGTGGTTCAAAGGTGCTTCCAGCGTGGCGCCGCTCCCTGTCCCCTTCTGCTCTGTCCTGGGGCAGCCCTGACCCCGCTGTTGTCCCTTCAGAGCCCTACTTTGTGCACGCGGTGGAGTGGAGGAGCCACGTCTACTTCTTCTTCCGGGAGATCGCCATGGAATTCAATTACCTGGAGAAGGTTGGAGAGGTCCCTGCGGTGACCCTAGGGGGACACCTGGGTCCCTGCTGGGTGGTGACAGGCATCCCTTGCAGGTGGTGGTATCCCGTGTGGCTCGGGTGTGCAAAAACGACATGGGGGGGTCACAGAGGGTGCTGGAGAAGCAGTGGACATCCTTCCTCAAGGCTCGGCTCAACTGCTCGGTGCCGGGTGATTCCCACTTCTATTTCAACGTCATCCATGCTGTGACGGATATCCTGGAGCTCAACGGGCGCCCCGTGGTGCTCGCCGTCTTCTCTACGCCCACCAACAGGTTGACCCTACAGAACGGGGCTGAGGAGTGCCCCATAAGCTTGGGGAATGTGGGATTGGGTTGAGGTCTTCATCTCGCACTGCATCTCCCCAGCATCCCCGGCTCGGCTGTGTGTGCCTTTGACATGACCCAAGTGGCTGCTGTCTTCGAGGGGCGTTTCCGGGAGCAGAAATCACCAGAATCCATCTGGACAGCTGTACCTGAGGACATGGTGCCAAAGCCCCGGTGAGAGAATGACCTATAGGGATCATCCTAGCATCCCAGCAGGGATGGTGGCAGGGGACAGCAAGGGTGGGTGGTGGCAGAACGGAGGTTGGGGATGGAGATGGGGAAGGGGTAGGGATGGAAGTGACCAAGGCTGGTGGTAGGGATCAGAATGCCAGAATTGGAGGAGTTGGGAGGGACATTTGGATGTCCTCCAATGGGAATGAGGATGTCTGGAAGTGGCATGGGAATAGAGATTGGAATGGTGACACCAGAGCCAATATCAGCAGAGCTGGAGAGAGGACTGGGACAGAAATGGGACGGGGTTCAGCCACGCCGTGGCAGTGCTGAGCTTTGCCATGCTGTGGTGTCAGACCCGGGTGCTGTGCTGCCCCGGGGATGCGCTACAACTCCTCCAGCACCTTCCCCGATGAGATCCTCACCTTTGTGAAGACGCATCCTCTGATGGATGAAGCGGTGCCGTCCCTGGGCAACGCACCCTGGATTGTCCGCACAATGAGTCGGTGAGTGTGGGGGTAGGATGGAGCCTGGAGAGGCTGCGGAGGGCTTCCCAGCACAAAGCAGTGCAGGAGATTGGCTGCTTTTGGGATGCACGTGTGTATGTGCACGCACAACCCGCTCACAGCTGTGCCCATCCGTGTGCGTGGCTTGCACTGCTGTGCCTCAGCACGTTGCTGCCTCCAGCCCTGCCCCTGCATGGGTGAGCGCCGTGAGACCTGATAAATGTCATAAACTTTGCAGCTGAGATTGTCTCATCCTAATTAAATCTGTCTTAATTGCTGTTTAATGGGGAATTAATCAAGCTGCGCTCTCGGGCCACAGCCTCCAGCCAGCAGGACAGCATGCAGGGCTGCAGATGGGGCTGTGGGGATGGGGACAGGGACATAGGGATGGGGACAGGCATATGGAGATCAGCTGGGGGTTCTGCCAAGGGGTCAGGGCTGGATCCCAAGGTGGGTCAGGGCTGGGGGCTACTAGCTGCAACCAGAAGGGAATCCAGGCAGGATCTTAAATGGGTTCTGGAATGGGTTTGGCTGCATCATGATTGGGATCCATGCCCAGTCTGCCTGGGATCTGGACTATTTTCCATCTCTGCTTTTCCCCGCATTCTGTGCTGGTCCATGTCCTGGGGTTCAGCTCCCAGCCTGCCTCTGTTTCTCCTCCTGAGAACACTGCTGGCCCCAACACCCTGCTCTGCTCGTGCTATGCAGGTACCAGCTCCGCAAGATCGTGGTGGACAACGCAGCAGGACCATGGGGCAACCACACCGTGGTCTTCCTGGGCTCCAGCACAGGCACCATCCTGAAGTTCCTCATCCATCCCAATGCCACCAGCAGCCCCGCACCTGCACCCCCCGGCAGCCAGAGCGTCTTCCTGGAGGAGTTTGAAACCTACCAGCCTGGGAGGTGGGCTGGGGTGGGGAGAGAGGGGTGAGCGGGTAGTTGGGTGGGTGGGTGAGTAGGGGATGGGTGGGTGGGTGGGTGGGTGGGTGGATGGATGGATGGATGGATGGATGGATGGACGGACGGACGGACGGACGGACTGGTAGGTGGGCGGATGGATATGTGCTTGGATGGATTTAAGGGTAGGTAGATGAATGGATGGGTGGGTGGGTGGATGGACGGACGGACAGATGGATGGATGAATGGATTGATGGACTGGTAGGTGGGTGGATGGATATGTGGTTGGATGGATGGAAGGGTAGGTAGATGAATGGATGGGTGGGTGGGTGGGTGGATGGACGGACGGACGGATGGATGGGTGGATGGATAGGTAGATGGATGGATGGATGGACGGACGGATGGATGGATTGGTGGACTGGTAGGTGGGCGGATGGATATGTGGTTGGATGGAAGAGTAGGTAGATGAGTGGATGGATGGATGGGTGGACGGATGGATGGATGGACAGACGGATGGATGGATGGATGGATGGATGGGTGGATGAATGGATGGATGGATAGATGATGGACTGGTAGGTGGGCGGATGGATATGTGGTTGGATGGATGGAAGGGTGGGTAGATGAATGGATAGGTGGGTGGGTAGATGGATGGATGGACGGATGGAAGGAAGGAACAAATCAGAAAGATGCAAGGATTAGATGAGTGGTGGGATCAATGGTTTGGATGTGTGAATGAGACAGGGGCAACGGGTGAGCCCCCTTCTCTGGACCAGCCTGCAGCAGGGCAGGTGGGGACAGGAGCTGGGGCCACACTGAGCTCTGCCCCATCCCCAGATGTGGCCGGGACACAGAGGATGAGCGGAGACTCCTGGGCCTGGAGCTGGACAAGGCAGCTGGGTCCTTGCTGCTGGCCTTCCCCCCCTGTGTGGCCAGGGTGCCCGTGGCTCGCTGCCAGCAGCACTCAGGCTGCATGAAGTGAGTTCCGAAAGGGCAGGGCATGCGGGAGGGATTGTGAAAGGAAAAAGGGTTTACCATGAATTTGCTCTACACTGGAGTTGAGCTATGAATGTTTTGGCATAGCCAGGAGCACCGATAGAGAAAACTGAGGCACGGTGCTGGGCCAGGGTCTCTTTTGAGGGCTGGGGGTTTCCTGACCTCTCTGCTCCCTGCCAGGAGCTGCCTTGGGAGCCGGGACCCGTACTGTGGCTGGACACCTGAGGGCTCCTGCGTCTTCCTGGAGCCCAGCCCCAGGTAATGTTGGCTGGGCTGGGTGGACTCCTTGGGGGCGACATTGGGGTCCTGGTGTCTCCCCCGGAGCTTTGAGCCCCATCAGCTCCTCCAATTCCTCTCACCACTGAGACCCAACAAACTCATCACCAGCTGCAGCAGGTTGGGAGGCTGTCGGAGGCCAGCTGACCCCTTCTTTTTTTGCACTCCCCCACAGGACAGCTTTCGAGCAGGACATCTCTGGTGGCAGCACATCACACCTGGGCGAGTGCGAAGGTGAGTGTGGGACAGGGATGGCACACGGGGACGTGTGGCACATCACAGCTGGCTCCTGAGCCCCCTTATCCTCACCCAGGGCTGGTGACAGAGAGCTTCGTGGACGAGCCGGATGGGCTGGTATCAGTGAACCTGCTGGTTATCTCCTCGGTGGCCGCCTTCGTCATCGGCGCCGTTATCTCCGGCTTCAGCGTGTGTTGGTTCATCGGTCACCGGGATCGCAAGGAGCTGGCGAGGCGCAAGGATAAGGAAACCATCCTGGCACACAGCGAGTCAGTGGTGAGCGTCAGCCGGTTGGGAGAGCGGCGAGCACGTGGCGGGCAGCCCGGCGCGCTGCTGGCCCCGCTGATGCCCAATGGCTGGCCTAAGGAGCTTGGCAAGGCGAGCCAACACGACCTGGACTCAGGCGTCCTGCCTACACCGGAGCAAACCCCGCTGCAGCAGAAGCGTTGCCCCGGTGCTCTCCAGAACTGCACCTGGGAGCAGAGTCACAACATCATCAACGCCGCGCTGCGGGACCCTGGTGCCAGCGGCACGCGGCTGCACGCCGGCGCCGGCCGCTCTGCCCGCGGCATGCCCCTCTCCTGCCACGCCATCCTGGTGGATCAGGAGCTGGAGGCTGAACTCAGCGACTCCTCGGGTGACGGGCACTGGGGACGGGATCACCACGAGGGTCCCCGCACCCGACAGCATCCCTCCTCCGGTGCCCGCCGTCCTCCCCGGAGCTCCTATGGCGACTTTGGGGGCACCCCACGCCCCAGCCCTGACCGTCGGCGCGTGGTTTCGGCGCCTGGTGGGGAAGGGGGGGACTTTGTGGAGGGGCCGCCGTGGCACCCTGAGCAGCTGAACTTCAACGCCAACAACGGCACCCAACGCCCCGGTGCCCACCTCAAGAGGAACCACACATTTAACAGCGGCGAAGCGCCGGCAGGTGGCTATGGGCAGCACGGCACGGCACCACGGGCAGCTGGTGCAGGGCCCCCCCGGGCACTCACGGACCTGCACCACCTCCTGCGCTATGGCATGGAGCGGACTCCCTCGGGCAAATAGAAGCTCACTGCCTGGCTCAGCACCCGCACACAGGCGCTGCCACCATGGACGTTTTCCTCCGCCGTGCCGTGGCACGGTGCCCCAGCTCTGTGGGGATGGGGCTGAGATGCTGCATGGGGGATTGGCAGCCCCTGGATTCCCATGGGAAGGGTTTGAGGTTTTTCTCTCCTGCCCCCGGAGCTGCACAGGTCCCTGCTGTCCCCGGCTGGCACGGGGCAGTGCCCCATGCTCCGGCTGCTTTGCACAGGCTCTGAGTTGTCTGTCTGTTTGGTCCCTTCCCCAGGCTGGACCCAGGGACTGCTGCGCCCTGGGCGGGACTCCCTGGGAGGCAGCAGGATGGACTCACAGATATGGGCACAGCTGGCACAGAGCAAAGCAGTGCCCTTTGCCCAGAGCCCCTCAGTCCCATCGGCTGTGCCTGGGCACCTTTAGGTGTGTGGATGCTGCCAGCACCCTGGAAACACCCAGCCAGGACAGCACCCAGCAGAGGATGCCGTCATCTGCCAAGGACTGGGCAAAACCTCCACTATCCTCACCTGGTGCCAGCGGAGAGCTGTCATCTGTCCCCTAACACCTCCGCTCCCACCGAGATCCCAGCATTCCACTCCCCTCTCCTTGAAAGCACAGCTGGGCACTGGGATGCAGGGGACTTGGGGGGGGGGGTCCCACCAAACCCACTCTCTACTGGCAAAGGGTGCCCTTTCGGTGCCACCCCTGCCCCAGTTGCAGGTGGCACGAGGGGCAGTAGGGCTCTGCAGGACCGCAGGGCTGGATGCAGGGATGCGGGCGCTGCAGGTGCTCTGCACCCTGACTGCAGGGTGGAGGGCAATTGGTCCCATGCTGTAAATAGGGTGCCGGGGCACCGCGGGCACCCCATCGCCCCGGGGCCGTTCATGCATGCGACAGCGGTAACGTCTCTGTATAACCCCGGAGCCCCGCAATAAACTTCTGTTTACAAGAGGTGATTCCTCCCCACCACTGCCTCTGATGCTGTGCCATTGTGGAGAGGCAAAGCGGTCCCTGCTTCAGCAGAACCTGTGGGGCACAAGTGGGGGGACAGCAGGTTGGAGGGGGCTGTGGGACAGGGGAGCATGTGGGGCTTTGTGCTGTGCCATCGTGCGAAGCCCCACTGCGTGCACAAATCTGTGCGCTCACACCTTCATTTGGGCACCCACTGCACCCCTGCAGCTTTGTGGAAAGGGAGAGCTCAATGCTGTGCCACCCTCGCAACCAGAGCCTCAGTGTGGGGCCGTGGGGATGAGGGGTGCCCAGCCCCTGCTGTGGGTGTTGGCACTTCCTTGAGCTGCAGTGATTGCGAAGGCGATGGTTTCCCAATCGAGCGGACGTGAGGCCAAACCAGCAGCGTGGTGACAGAGGAGGAAGGAACCGCCCCAGGGAGCTGAGTTGGCCGCTGGAGGAGGTGAGGAGGGGGCTGGGGGTCCCTGGGCCAGGATGAGGAGGGAGATCCCCCACCCAGGGGCACTCAGGGGTGGTGGTGGGAACGGTGTAGGGCACAACCCGTGGGGTGACATTAAGCTGCCTGCCCACAGCACCAGCACTATGGCACTGCTGGGTCACATCCTGCCACCACCACCTCCGCTGCTGCTGCTACTGCTGCTGCCATACAGCCATGCTGCACCGTGCCACCCACATCCCAACGCCACGCACTTCATCTGCACGGATCCCACTCTCAGCACCTTCCCCTCCGGACTTCCCCCCACCACCGTGGCCATTTCAGTGGAGTTCACTGCTATGACCACCATATCCCCCAATGCACTGGCCAGGCTGCCCCACCTACAGGAGCTACACCTCTCCTCCAACCGCCTGGCTGTGCTTCCAGAAGCCCTGCTGCAACCTGTACCCACTCTACACATCCTCGACCTGACCGACAACCTCCTTCCCGATCTCCCTGCTGGCATTTTCCATCACTCCATCCATCTGCAGCACCTGGTGCTGCAAGGGAACCTCCTGCAGGCACTGCAGCCAGCCTGGTTCGTGCACCTGACCCAACTACATTGGCTCAACCTGGCAGGCAATGCTCTGCTCGAGGTGCCCCCCGCTGCCCTGCGCCCGCTGCGCTCCCTGCGCATCCTGGACCTGGCACACAATCGCCTGCATCACCTCCATGCTGATACATTCATGGGGTTGCAGATGCTCGAGCGGCTCGACCTGGAGGGCAACCAGCTCCGTGCGCTGCCACCAACCCTCTTCATGCCCACCCCAGCTCTACGTTTGCTCTTCCTGCAGAGCAACACCCTGCAGGTGCTGCCCGATGGTGTTTTCTCCCCGCTGCTCCATCTCCGTGTCCTCGACCTGGCACACAACCATCTGCAGGTTCTGCAGCTGCCCCCACGCTCCCCTGGCCCCCCGCTGTCCCTCGACATCTCAGGGAACCCCTGGGCCTGTGAGTGCTCATTGCTGGCACAGCTGCAGGATGCAGCCCTGCAGCTCATGGCTGCCCGTGACACACGCTGTGCCAGCCCTGCACAGCACAGGGGGCAAGAGGTGGCTGCTGTGAGCCTGGCTGCTTGTGACCACAGAGGGAACAAACAGAGTCCCCTGGATCACTAAGCAAGGGGTTCAGCACCACGTTCCCTCCCTCCAAGCCTTCCAGGTTAACTGAGGCAATGAGAACAGGGCTGTCCCCATCCCAGTGATTCCCATCCCCATCCCAGTGCCCACCATCCCCATCCTACCCGCTCCATCCCAAAGGCTCCCAGCATCACCCCACCTGCTTCACACCATCCTACGTCCCATCTCTCCGTCCCCATCCTTACAAGACCGCATTAAATGGATTCTCCTCGTTCTGCTGTGCTGCCATCTGTGTCCTGTGAAAGAAAGGCAGTGATGGCTGCCATGTCCTGCGGCCAAGTCCATCCCATCCCCTCCACATCCCATGCCCCTTCCTGCTGCCATCCAGTCCAGCCTGATCCCCTGGGGTGACAACACAACGTCCCCAAGTTCCCCACCATCTCCCCTGGGTGACACTGAGCCCTGGGGACAGGCAGAGGGGTCACGGGGCACTGTAACAGGGAGGTGTGACATAACGACACTGCATGGGGACACCTAGCGTGGGCGATCGTGGTACGGAGATGCTTTTCACGGGAAGGGGACGCTCGGTGCAGGGTCACTCGCTATGGGGACAATTGACCACGTGGACACACACAGCAAAGGGACACTCAATATGGGGACAAATGGGGAGTGCCGGGAGGGGGGGACACCGACACCGTACAGGGACAGCTGTTGTGGGACATCCTGCTCGGGGACACCTGGAAGGGGACACCTGGCACGGGGTTACTGGGTAGGGGGACAACGGCCGGGAGTCCCCTCGTGGCCGCATCCCCCCCCAAACCCTCCCAAAGTCCCGCCTCTCCCTTCCTATTGGCTGCGGAGCGCCCCACCCCTTCGCTGATTGGCTCCCGCCTCGCTATGAACGCGACGCTGGGCGGGGACGAGGAGGGGGTTACGATCGCGACCGGGAATCTCGCTCGTGACCGGAGGTCGCGATATCCCACCCCCCCCCCCTCCCCGCAGTGAGTACGGCGCTGGGTTTTGCAACAGCAGGAGAGCGGGAGGGAGGGAAATTACCGACGGGGGGGGGGAATCTGGGGGTCCGAGGATGGGGGCGGCGGGGGCACAGCGATGTCCCATGGGACCCCTAGGAGCCCCCGGAGGGGACACTCCCCCCTCCAGCGCCCTCTAGAGGACGGAGGGAGTCCTGCACCCCCTCCCCCCCTCCCCAAGGACCCCCTCCCGCAGGGATCCAGCCCCGCTTCCATCCCTCGAGACCCAACCCCACTGCGTCCTGCTGGGCTGGGATGTGAGCCTCAGAGCGGAACCCCATCCAGTCCCCCATCCACCCCCCTAAAATCCCCATCCCCAGCGGTTCAGTGACCTCCCGGTGCTTTCCACTCGTGCCGTGAGTTTGCAGTGCTCAGCACCACGTGTCTTTTCTCTCTCCATCGCAGCGATGTCAGCCAACAACGCGGCACCGGCACGAAAAGAGCTGCAGGTAGGGCTATGGGGAGGGTCCATGGGCTGGGGGCACTGCGGGGTCCCATCTCACTGTTCCCTGTTGCCATCCTACAGCAGAACGTGGTGGGGAGGGTGGCCAGCCTGCCCTTGGTGAGCTCTGCCTGCAGCATCGTGTCCAGTGCCTACAGCTCCACCAAGGAGAGCCATCCCTACGTCCGTTCCGTGTGTGATGCTGCTGAGAAGGGGGTGAGGACTCTGACAGCAGCAGCCTTCAGTGGGGCGCAGCCCATCCTCACCAAGCTGGAGCCACAGAGTGAGTGGGGCACCACGCAAGTCTGGGGATGGGGAGTGTTATGGGGTTCCACATCTGATTATTTTTTTGGGGGGGGGGCTTTTAGTATCCACTGCTAATGAATACGCGTGCAAAGGGCTGGATAAGCTGGAGGAGAAGCTGCCCATCCTGCAGCAGCCCACTGAGAAGGTAATGTCCCTATAGGGCAGGCCTGAAGAAGGGAACCCCACGTGCACTGGTGGGACAAACTGCCCCGTTCTGTGCTCTCCAGGTGGTGGCAGGGACCAGGCAGTTGGTGTTGTGCACAATGATGGGCGCGCGGGAAGCAGCGAGCAGTGCTATGGGAATGGCCTATGGGGCCGTGAAGGGCAGAGTGGAGAAGACACGGAGGATGCTGAGCTGCAGCGTTGGCACTGTTGTGGGCACACATCTGGGTCAGCTGCTGGCAAACGGAACCGACACAGTGCTGGAGAAGTCGGAGGAGCTGGTGGAGCATTACTTGCCTGGGGTGGATGAGGAGCCAGGTGGGTGCCCACTGCCCTGTGCTGAACCATCTCCTTCTTTTTACGGGGTGTAACCCCCAGTTGGGACTGAACCCCATCCCCAGGGCTCAACACTGCTCTGGTACCGTGGGAGCTGGGTGCCACGATGGGGGTGTGGGCACTGAAAATCCCACCTGCAGAGCAGCCTTCACCCCTCTGCCAGGGCAGCGTTGAGCCTCGCAGAGCCACCGTGACCCAGAGGATGTTCCCTGCATGGGGAAACATGTAGAGCAGCAACGGGTGAACTCTCACCTGGAAAGCAGAGAGCAAATATAGCCCTGTGCCACCAGCCTGCGTGAGCTGGGTATTTATAGCTCAGCACAGAGCAGTGGTGGGCAGAGCTGGCGCTGTGTCACCGCAGAGGTGACCGCAGGGGCGGAGGGGACACCTCCAACGACTGGGTGCCAAACACCCTGCGCTGTGACACAGGGCTCAGGGCACATCCTCGGGGATGCTCTGCAACCCGTGCAGCTCTCACCATCACCCTGCAGCAGGTGGCACCGAGGTGACCTCGAGGGAGCAGCGGCGGAGGCGGCAGAGCTGCATGGTGCGCGTGGGCTCACTTTCAGCCAAGCTGAAGCACCGCGCGCTGCGGAGGTCCTTGGGTGAGCTGCAATGGGCCCAGCACAGTGCACAGCAAGCCCTCAGCCGCCTGCACCGCATCATCGAGCTGGTAAGGCTGCAGCCATCCCCACATCCCCACTTAGATCACAGCGGTGCACTCTCGGTGCTTTCCATCCATTAGATCCAGCAGGGCCGGCACGGCGTGGACGGCTCATTGCACAGCGCCCGGCAGCACCTGCACCACATGTGGCTGGAGTGGAGCCTGCAGGATGATGCACCCATGGAGGACAAGCAAGTACGGGAGGGCCTCTCCTCAGCAAGAGGGGTTGGGGCTGTGCCTGCAGCTCTGCCTTGCTGCTTTCCAGGTGGAGGTGAGGACCATGGCCATGCTGCGAGGGCTCCTGAGGCAGCTGCGGGCTGCTTGCGCCCACCTCCCCATCCGAGGGCTGCCGAGCGGCGTGCAGGACACAGTGGGGCACGTGAGGCACGGCGTGGAAGGATTGCACAGCTCCCTATCCCGTGCTTGTTCCTTCCACGACCTGTCAGGCATGGTGCTGGAGCAGAGCCGGCAGCGCGTGCTGCAAGCGCAGCTGAGCATCGATGAGCTCCTGGAATACGTGGGGCAGCACGCAGCCCTGCCGTGGATTGTGGGACCTTTTGCTCCCGTCCTGGTGGAATACCCGGAGGATTGTCCCATCGAGATGGCTAAATGGAATGGGTGTGTTTGTGTGGGGCACGGGGTGAGCACTGTGCCTGGTGACTGCGTAGAAAGAAGCCAATCCCAATGGGGCCAGCAGCAGGATGGATTCGATGACCTGGTGTGGGATCTGTGATGCAAGCAAGGGGATGGTGGCACGTGGAAAAAAAAACCCCAGATGGCATCAGGATTCCTTATCTTAGCAGCTTTCCGAGCACGCCAAAGAGAGAAAAACAAACCAAACAATCCCGACCCATCGCTCTGTGCCTCACATTGAGTTGGGGGAGGGAGGGGGGGGACACGTAGAGCCGGGTTCGGCTCCATCCGGTGCGGAGGTGGCCGAATGTCCCCGGACTGTGCCCCGCCGTCGGGTGGCAACGGACTTCGGCCCCGTTATCACCGTCTCCGCTTCCCACGGTGCGCGCGGGGCTGTGCGGGCATCCTCACGTCGGGGGGCAGCGAGGGGGGGTGGGGAGCGTCTGACAGCCGTGGGTAACGCTGGGGGGGGAGGAGAGGCGGGGGGGAAGGGATGGGATTGGGAGGCGTGGAACTGCGCGTTCCGCTGGGGAAGAGCTGCGCCGTCGGTCGCTGCTCTCGGGCCGCCCCCGGTAGGGTGGGACGCGGTCACATGCGCACGGGGCGGGACCCGGGGCCATAAAAGCGAAGGGGGGAGCGGCCTCGAAAGGAGCGTCGTGGGTAGCATTGAGCTGGTGAGTGGGGCGGGGTGGGGGGGTGACCCGGTCCGAGTCCGGAGCTGCTGTGTGTCCCCCACCCGTCTCATCCCCTCTGGGAAGCAGCCACCACCGCTCCGTGCTGGGGGTGGGCGGGGATCGGACCGCCCCGTCGTGGGTGGGAGCTTCGGGGGTGAGCGGTGTGCGGAGCGGGACCCCCCCTGTCCTGGGGTGTGCGAGTCCGGGGTTCCGCTCCTGGGGAAAGGAGGGGATCGCTGGGGTCGGGGGGCGACGTGGGGTTCTTTCTTCCGGGGTATTCATTCACCCCCCCCCCCTCTACCCTCACCGTGCAGATTTTTGGGGGTGCTGCCCTCCCGCTCTGCCCCGCCATGGCCGCCAGCGAGGATGGCACAGCGCAGCCCAAAGCTGAGGAGCAGCAGCAGGTCAGTGGGGCCGAGGGAGTCGGCCTGCATGGGGATGGGAGCTGCGGGCACCGGGGGCGGGCGGTGACCCACCCCATCAGTGACCCCATTCCCATCCACGAGGGACCACGGGCTGCGTTTTGCTCTCACCGCTCCCCATTGTCGTGCACAGAGCATCGGGACGAGGGTGGCCAGCCTGCCCCTGGTGAGCTCCGCCTGCGGCATCGTGTCCAGTGCCTACAGCTCCACCAAGGAGAGCCATCCCTACGTCCGTTCCGTGTGTGATGCTGCTGAGAAGGGGGTGAGGACTCTGACAGCAGCAGCCTTCAGTGGGGCGCAGCCCATCCTCACCAAGCTGGAGCCACAGAGTGAGTGGGGCACCACGCAAGTCTGGGGATGGGGAGTGTTATGGGGTTCCACATCTGATTATTTTTTTGGGGGGGGGCTTTTAGTATCCACTGCTAATGAATACGCGTGCAAAGGGCTGGATAAGCTGGAGGAGAAGCTGCCCATCCTGCAGCAGCCCACTGAGAAGGTAAGGTGGGGTGCGTGGTGCGTGGGGATCTGCCCCAGTGCTGCCTACCAGGGCTTTGTCGTTCCCACCAGCTCATCTCAGACACCAAGCAGCTGGTGACATCCACAGTGACGGGGGCCAGGGATGTCCTGACCTCCACTGTGGCCGGAGCCAAGGATGCAGTGAGCAGCCGTGTGACAGGAGTGATGGATATGACCAAAGGAGCCGTGCAAGGCAGCGTGGAGCTGACCAAATCAGCGGTGAGCAGCGGTGTCACCACCGTGATGGGCTCCACCGTGGGCCAAATGGTGGCCAGTGGGGTGGGCTCTGTGCTGGACAAGTCTGAGGAGCTGGTGGACCACTACCTGCCTATGACAGATGAGGAGCTGGGTAAGGATCTGATGGCAGTGTGTAGAGATGGGGGGGGGGGGGGGGGGGGGGGGAGTCAGTGTGGGGAGAGCTCACGCTGGCTCTATGTGGAGGTCAGTAGTGGGGCAGGGGCCCAGTTGATGGATTCCTTTCCTCTAGCTAAGCTTGCCACGGCTGTGGAGGGCTTTGAACCAGAGCAGCAGAAGAAGCAGCAGAGCTACTTTGTACGCCTGGGCTCTCTGTCATCCAAATTGCAGCACCGTGCCTTCCAGCACTCCCTGGGCAAGCTGCAGAGCGCCCGTGCCAGCAGCCAAGACGTGCTGGGCCAGCTCCAGCGTGCCCTCGACCTGGTAGGACCATCCCCATCCCCACCCCCACCACTGGGCTGGGATCAGCCACCCACCCACTCTTTTGTCCATACTGCAGGTGGAGCATCTCAAGCAAGGCGTGGACCAGAAGCTGCAGGGAGGGCAGGAGAAGCTGCAGCAGCTGTGGTTGGAGTGGAGCACCAAGCAGCCCAGTGGCAGCAAGGAGTTGGTGCCACCAGCAGTAAGCAGAGGGCAGGAGGGTCCCCATTTCTGCCCAGGTTTCCCTGCGGTGCTCACCCCCTACTTTTTGTCTCTGCACAGACAGTGGAATCAGGTGTGCTGGCCCTTCTGCAGGGCTTGGCTCAGCAGCTGCACAGCACCTGCCAGCCCTTGGTGTGCAGCCTGCAGGGTCTCCCTGCTGGCATCCAGGACACGGCAGCACAGGTCCGACACAACGTGGAGGAGCTCCGTGCCAACCTGACTTCAGCCACGTCCCTGCAGGAGCTGACAGGCAGTGCAGTGACACGGGCACGTGCCCACGCTACCAAAGCCCGGGAGCTGATGGATGAGCTGGTGGAGCACGTGGCACACAACACACCCCTGTCCTGGCTGGTGGGGCCTTTTGCTCCATCCGTGCAGCAGGGGCAGAGCGTGCAGGAGAAATAGCAGCACCTGGGATGAGGATGGAAGTGTTCCAAGCTGAAATCAGAGCTCCTACTAACCCATCCCTGCCCAAGTACCCATTAACTTCCCTCCCTGACCATCCCAAGTGCCAGCAAAGTGCCTTAGCTTCCCCCAGTGCCTATGGCTGCTCCAGCCCTTGTTGGCCAGCTCTCCATCTTCTCTAGCCTCCACTTGTCACCTCTGGTGCCTTCAGGCCCTTGCTCTTCCCATCTTTGCAGCTGCGTCTGCCCCCAGTTGTGGTGCCTGTGGGGAGGGGGCTGTGGCTTGGGGTGGGTAAAGCAATAAACTCAGTTTAGTTTTGCAATGGTCTAAGCCTTCTTGGGGGAACTGGGGCTGGTAGGGGTGGGAACCTCAATTTCACCTCAGGATCTGCCCTGCTTATCTTCTTGCTGCCACTTAAAGTCCTTCCTGGGGCCTTTGCTGGAAGGAGGAATGAGGGCACGTGGTCCTGTCTGGTCTTCCAGGGGTGGGGGCTGACGATAATGGCACCAGCAGGGGGTACTGAGCTCCATGCTGGGTCCACCACCACCAGTGCTGTACAGAGCCCAGGGCTGAGGGGTTGAAACTAGAAAATCATTATAGTCTGTTTCAACCCAGGCCATTCTATGATTCTGAAGGTCAGGGGCTCTCAGGGAGTACAGACCTCTGGGTCTCATTTCCAGTACCTGCCCAGATCTGGTCCACAACATGTATCTGACTTTTAGCTCACCCGTAAGTGGTGCTCACAGAAGCCCCTTGCTGGGATGATGCACGGTTTGGCCAATCCAAGACCTGACTTCCCAAAAATTGGGCAAGAAGGAAGCAAGGTTTATTTGGGTTTTGTTTATGGAAGGGTGGAACATGAAATAAACCCTGGAAAAGAGCACAGACTCCCCAGAGTATGGTTACAGCAATACCAGCCTGGGATCAGGGCACACCACCCTGTGTTGGCACTGCCTGAGCCACGGCCCAAACAGGACACGAGGACACAGCATCTGGTTGAGCTGGGAACATCTTTATTTTGTATGTACAAAAGCTTCAGATTTCTTGCAAAAGAGCAGAAAGACGGACAGACAAACAAGATGCTGCCCAGCACAAGGCAGGATGCTGCCACTGATGAGTCCCCCAGCCAACACAGGGGAGAATACACAATTTCACTGTGCTTACCCAAAGGCAGATGCCAGCCCTGCTGGAGTGGAGGGACCAGGCTCCAGCAGCTGCAACCACAGGAGGGAGAAAGGGGCTCAGAACAACAGAGTGAGGATCTGCCACTGAGGGGAGAAGTCCTTCCCTAGTGGGGCTGCACTCAGCACCAGCACTGGAAAATGAAGAAGGAAGGGTGGGAGCACAGCCAGGCCCCACCATCCCCCCTTGGGGACAGCTGTGGAAGGGACAGGGCCAACTCTGGGTGTTCAACCCAGCTCAGGGCCCAAGGGAATAGGGAGCCTTGAGGATTTGCTCTGGTCCCAGCCCTGGGCAGGGACAAAGGGATGAGGGAGGCTCCTGCCCACCCTTAGTCACAGTCAACGATGCCTTAAGAAAAAGACACTATGGCTCTTTGTGGTTTTCATTAAAAAACCCTTTATATTCATTTCATGTCGGTTGAAATCACAAGAAATTAGGTTTGAGGGGGTTGGGGGGAGGAAGAAGGAAAAAAAAAAAAAAAAAGAAGGGACAAATACAGACAAAACAGCACAGTCTCCCCCCACGTTCAGTGCTTTCACGGGGTCGGGGGCACAGGACAAGACCTAGGACATCAGCTACTGTGTGACTTAGTGAAGTAACGCAAAGATGGGCAAGGCAGAGGCCGGTCTCCCTTGGGAACAGGTTGTGTGGCCCCTCCAACATCCTCCTGCAGGCAGTCCCACGTGCTCAGCTCTCCTCATCCTCAGCTCTCCTCTGCATCATCCACAGACTCTGACTCCCCACGAGCCCTCTCCCGTTCGGCGCTAGGATAATCCTGCACACTGCAAGGAGAGCACAGGCACCACCTCAACAAATGTCTCCTCTCTGCCCTGACCCCCCAGCATCCCCTTCCCAAGCTAGGAAAAGCCCCACAACCCATAAAATCCCCCAGATGTGGCCAAACAGGAGCCCAGCTTCATGCAGAGTTGAGGCTGGGTGTATGGCAGATGCCAAGGAGCTCCTCTCTGCTGCGTTTGCCCTCTCTTCCACTCACTTGTTATGGGCCTCCTCGCTAGGTGCCTCTGGCTCTCCAGCTCCTGGCCCTCGGCTTTTGTCTCTCTCCTGCTCCTCTGTGCCCTCCGTTTTTTGGGACAAGGATTCGCCATTCACAGGACCTGACAAGTCTGCAGAGAAAAGACAGGCTGGGACACTTGGGCTCTTGGGGCAGTTCTCACTCACCCAACCCAACCCCACCTCACTCAAGAGGCTGGGCACCACCAGGACCAGCACAGCAGGTTGTCCTGGTACACAGCCAAGCCCACAGCATGGGTATCCCAACTCTGGCCTGACCAAGACAGCTATAAGAATCAAAGACTCAACTGCCCAAGCCCAGAGGCTGACCTCAGCATAGATTTTCCCCACTGTCCCCTCCAGGAAAACTCTTACGCCATTATTAGGACGTGCTCAGCCAGGGACTGACTGCTGGGCTCGCAGCCATGAGACAAAGGAAGATCACAGCTACCAGCTGCCTGTGCAACAGCCCCTCCAAGGGTGTCTCCACATTCCTTCATCTCCCTGGTGCCCTTGACCACAGCTCAAAGAGTGAGCCTGGCCCAAAAGCTGCCCCAGAGGCACTCAAAATCAGGGCGTGGACACTGAGGTTGCCCTCTGCTCTTACTGCCACGAGCGTTTGATATTCATCCCACAAAGCCTCATTTAAAAATGCAGTCCCTAGACTCTGTGGGGGAAGCTGGTTTGAAACTGCCCCTTCTCCAGACAGCTCCGCAGCCTGACATGAGCTAGACAAAGGTCCACAGGGGGACCAGCTGTGCCCTGAGCACAGCCCTGGGATTGCTACACACCCAGACAGAGCAGGGAACCACCCTGAGACGTGCAGGGAACATTACCAGCATTCATTTCCTCTTCTCCCTTCTCATTCTGTGTCTCCCCTCCTGACAGCTTCTCCTGGCCTTTCTCCACATCCCCCTTGTCCTTCTCAGGTCCAGCTTTGTTGGCTTTCTGGATTGCTTCCATCTTTGGTCCTAGGACACGTGACTTCAAGCGGGTGTAGACTTCAGCAGCTTTCTCCATCACGTCCTTGTTTGCTTTATAGCGACGGATCTGCAACAGAAACAGGGACAACCTTGGAGCTGTAGTGCCCTAAGCAGGTTTGTGCCCTCCAGTGGATGTTCAATCCTCCACCTGCCATACCTTCTTTAGAGTAGCCACCACATCAGTGTGTTTCTGGAGGATGTGAGAGGTGACCTGGAGTGCACCCAGCTCCTCTAATGCATTCAGGCACCGCTTGATGTCCTGCAAGGATGGCATCAAGATCAGAAACTGCCTGGAAGTCTCTCTGTGGATTACATCTCTCTCTGCACAAGCAGCAGGGGGAATAAATTGGGAGCCAGAGGGACTTCATTTGCTAAACCCCTATGGGGTTTTTCAGCAAAACTCTGGATCTGTCTCAAGGGAGACACCAATCCTAAAGCCCTCCAGTCCCAACTCCACTTGCTCAACTCAGGTGAGAGAACAACCACCCCCCACTTGTGGGGACAGGAATGGGAATGACAGAATCATCCCTGCCAGCTCCCAAGGGAGCAACCAGGGCAGCCTTGAGCTCCCAGTGGGCACCCAGGACCAGCACTGCTGTGAGCACAGTTCCCTCACAGCACCCACTATCAAGTCATCTGCCTTGAGCAGCTGGCAAGGCCTGCATGGTGGCCAAGGACACAACCAGGGATCTCCCAGGCCAGGCCAAATGTGTTCGAGCACTCACCGGGTTATCCACCTTCAAGGCAAACTTGATCTCACTGTGAAGTTTCTGAAGTTTCTCTTCAACTGTGGGCTCTGGAGCAGCAAGAGACAGAAAAACGTAACAGGTCACCAGTATGGAGCATGCCACTACACAGGACATCTCCCCCAAAAGGAGACTGGTTTTTTCTCATGTCTCCAAAGCTGAAAGCAGCCTCAGGGGCTTCTATGAGGAGAATGGGCTGAGGTGTGCCAAAATTAGCAGGAATCTATGTAGGAAAGTGGTCTCTACACACTCTGTAAATAGTTTTCAATGTGATGCAGGGACCACAGCCATGCTGGAAAGGTGCAAGCATAGCCACACTGATCCCAACTTGACAGAACTCTCCCCCAGCTCCAGTTGGGAAAGGAACCAGCCCTGGCTCCCTTCTGTAACTTCTCTCAAAAGCAATTGCTCTCTCACCCTTTTTCTTCTCCATTCTCCTTTCAGGGATCAGGTCAGACTTCTTCCGGCCTCTTTCCACTTTCAAAGGTCTGTGGGTAAACAAAGAAAGAGGTCATTCAAGGGATGCCTGCAGGTGAAACCACCTGCCTGTTGCTTGGCAAGCAAGCAAGGTGACAGCTCATGCCAGTGCATCCTCCAGACTGTTCAACAGCATGAGCCCTGCCACACTCCACCCATGCTTGCAGACACATCTCTGAGATCACACAGGCAGGAGCTTTGAGACAGCAGCTCCCCCATGCTCCAGCTTTCCAGAACTGCAGAAAGGCAGAACTCAAAGCAAGGTGTCTAGGGATACCCCAAGGATCTTCCCCTCTGTGGGTTGGAATAAAACAAGGGAGCTCAGCCTGGTGCCCTCCAGACACCTTCATCAGCCCCTTCAGCTCTAGGAGAAAGGAGAGGAGAACCCCCCCCCAATGGGTGCTGCTGTCACAGACAGCTCCACAAGGATGTCCATCCCCACTCCAGGGTGTCCTCAAAAGGGACTGGGCACCAGCAGAGGAGATCTGTCCCCAGAAGAAAAGAGCACTGAGTGCAGGGAGGGGAGATGCTGACTTGTTTCGTGGTTTCTCCTCTGCTCGGCCTCTCTTCTCCTTCTGATTTGGTTTCCTTGACAACTCTGAGGGCTGCTTCTTCACTGGTTTCTTTACCTGAAAGGAGAGAACAATGCAGGCAAAAGCAGATTGCAGCAGACAACCCCCCACCCCATCCCAATCACTGCAAAAGGGAGACAGTGCCATGGCCCACTCTGATCCTCCCAGTCCCATATGGGGGTGATCCAGAAAATCCAACAGCCAGCACCCATGATATCACTGCTGCAAGCCACAGGCAAGCAGCACCATTGGTCTGGGTGCAGGGCTGTCCCTTGCACAAGATGAAAAAAGACTTGGGTTACAGCATAGCCATCTGCTGCTCCAGAAGTAAATATGCTGGTACTTAAAACAGCCCACCAGCCTGCAATACCTGGCTGCCTGTGTGGGCAGAGCCACACTTCCTTTCACAACTCAGATCTGCATGATGCTTTCATAGCCCAGCTCTACACGGACAAACAGGCACTAGAATGAAACAATGAGCCTTCCTCTGTCAGTGAGGAACCACAGCTGCCAAAGGCCCTCTGCAACCTTTCTCAGTGCTTCGCCCAAGCCTTGCTAACCCTTTCCATTATCTGCAGAGCAAAATGATGATTGTGGTGGGAGTGAGAGCATCACAGGGATGTAAGCTGGATGAGGGCTCCAGAGCCCAGGGAACAGCTGCCTAGAGATACATCCCTTTCCTGCAACTCCAGTGTAACAGAAGACCAAGGCAGCAGGTCACTGCCGCTCCTGGAAGCACCTGTTGACCTAACAAGGAGAGAGGGTGGGTTGTCATTTGACACCAGCTCTCCTCTTGTACTCACCTCTTTCTCCATCTCCAGCTCAGAGTCTGAGGAGGATGGGGCCTTACCCCGGCCTTTTCTGCCCTTTTTGGCCACTTCATCATCTGCACTACTGTCGCTGTCTGAGTGCATCTCCTCGCCCTTCTCTGCTTTCTCCTTCCTTTTCTCTTTTTCCTCCTTCTCCTGCTCCCGGAGCCGACGGATTTCTTCCTCTTGTTCCCTCTTCCTCTTCTCTTCCAGCTCCCGTCGCCTTTCCTCATCTCGCCTCTTCCATTCACTGATACGGTCCACATCACTGTCACTATCACTACAAAAAAAAAAAAAAAAAAAAAGCGTGTTTGGAAGCCTTGTTGTGAGAAGTGAAGCCAGGGACTCCCCCCCAGCCCAGTGGGTGACAGCATCCCAATCCCACTGCAGCTGATCTCACCTGTCGCTGCTGGAGCTGATAGGGACACGCTCAAGTTTTGGTTTCCTACCACGGGGTTTGGGAGGGGGTTTCTCAGCTGCAAGACAAAGAGAAGATGTTCAGCAAAAGCCCTGGTAGCTTCTTGTGAAAACTGCCCCAAATCAGGGGGTGCTCAGACATGCATTAGATGCTGCCCACAATAGAAAGGGACGCCAGAACCTCAGGAGCACCCAATTTCCCGTGCTCTCCAGTATCCTGAAGAAGCCAGCAGTGGCTCAGTTGCAGTAGGTGAAGTCTCCTTGGTGTTACCTGGCTTTCTGCCCCGTTGAGGCTTTTTAACAGACACATCAGAGTCTGAATCGGAGTTGGAGTCTGACTTGGTCATGTCCACAGTCGCATTTCCCATTTCTGAGTCTGAGTCCACTTTGGAGTCAGAATCGGAGCCAGACTCCACTTTCTGTAGATAAAAAGCAGGGTTGGAGGTGGGAAGCAGGAGCAGCTGACATCCCCAAACACAGCATTGCAGGGCCCAGCCAGGTCACTGAGACAAAAGCAAGGTGTCACAGCCCTCCTGCCCCAACACAGCAGCACAGAGCTCAGTCTCCCTGCTCAACTGAGAAGCCACCCATTGCACCTTCCTAGACAGTGATGGCAAAAGCCAGCTCCCTCATCACCCAGGGAGTCTGGAGGAAAGCAAAGTAGCAACATATAGGGACAAACCACTTCAGGAGTCTTTTTACCTTCTTCTTCCTTCCCCCTGCAGGCATCCTCCGGGGAGCCCTGGCCACTGGCTTCTTCTCAGGAGTGAAGTCCTGAAGGAAAGCCCAGATATTAAAAAATGGGGAAAGATTTCATAAAGGTGAAGCCAGTCAGTTCCTCCAGGCCCTGATTCAGTGCCATTGGCTCCACAGATGGTGCTGCTCTTCCAATAGCATCCCGCCAGCCTCCATACAAGCTTACCCCAAACCCTCTTACCTGGTCACTGTTTTTTTCTGACTCAGAAGACGTTTCCGAGTTCTCTTCTTCTGTCAGGGAGGGGCTGCCCTGATCTTCACTTGAAGATTTCCGAGGCCTTTTTGCCACTGGCATCTGATACTCGAGAAGCAACAAAGTGAGAAGTCCACCCCCTTTCCTCCCACAGCAGAAAGGGAGGAAGAGGTTGCCCAGCTCTACCGGATCAGCCCCATGGGAATGGCTACATGCACTCAGAAGAGACGTGCACCAGGATTTGGCCACGCCACCACTTCACAAACAAAGCACAACACCTGCAAGACCCCTGAACACACAATGGGCCCCACAACCACATTACAGCAACCCCCCCATTCTGGGACAGCCTCCCAACCCCACTGCCTCAGCCCACACTCACTTTCATTGCCAGTGATTTTCGTTTGAGCCCACTGTGGTCACTGCCTCGATCTGAGTCCTCATCACTTTCCATTTTCTCTGTGGTGACTGCAGCCATGGCAGCATCTTCCTCATCATCACCAGCATCACTTCCCCCCATCGGGTCATTTTCGGGGATGTCACTGTCAGATGAGCTGGCAGGCTAAAGACAGTGGAAATAACAATGATGTTATTGCACCAGCAGGCCTGTGGTGCACCAGGCTGGAGAAAAGGGGCACAAAAGGGTGACAAGCAACGAACAGCAGCATTGAGCAGAGAGGAGCACATATAGAAGAGCACAGATAAGGTCCCCAACAGGAGCCAGGGCCCTTCAGCATGGTTCTGGGGCAGAAGGACAATATCACACAGCCCTTGGATGAGCGTGCTCTTGACCCCCTTCTAATCTCCCTGCACCCCCTTCCCCAAGACCCCTTCCACACCACCCCGAGACCACCAGAAAGACCTTCCCTCCAGCTCCCTTGGCTCAGCTCCACCTACCACTTCCTTGCTCCCCTCCCCAGCATCCTCATGCTCTGCCAAAGACCCCTGGAGAAGCCTGAGCTTGACATCCACCGTGGGTGAGTGGACCCCAGCCTTCTCTGCTTTGCAAGTGCCAGAGAAGCAGGGCTGGGTGGTGTGGTTCAGTCCTTCCTCCAGCAGCTCATTTCATGCCAGGCCTCTTCCTTCTCACACACCTTCCCCATCAGAACGGCCTGTAAAAGGAGTCCAGCACAGCAGCCCTGCTGTCGCCCAGTTGGGATCTCTTCCATGCTGTTCCACCACCCCACACAGGGAACATCTCCCAGCTTCTCATCAGCCCATCATGAGGTTCCTCAAACAGGCACATCGCATCCAAGGGGAAGAAAGCACCTGAGCTGCTTCTTCTGGGCTCTTCCATTCTTTTCACAGACAGCAGGACCCGTTGACCCTAGAGCTGAGGTTCTTCCAGCACTGAAGCCTTGCTGCTGGAAAGACTCTCATCATTTTGACTTTTCTTGACACCTTGCTTCACTTAGGTCTCAAAACCAAAAAGCCTCTACTTCAGTCTCTTCTGTGAGACCTGTGGCCTCGTCGGGATCTTTGCCATGGCCTCAGTCACAGCAGACCCTTCAGGAATGAGTTTCTTAAGTCTGCTGGAAGTTCACAGTGGTGCTGAGCAATCTCTTGAGTAGAAGGTGCTGCCTTCCTCACCATTGCCATCCTCCCTCCCGCCACTACATACAAGCCAAGTTGTTCTCCAGGTTCTCAAAGATCTCCAGGGTCTCACCTTATCTACAATTGCATCCTTGGGTCCAGCCTTCTCCCACAGCTACTCAAACCACAGCTCCTCTCCTGCAATGCCAGCAGCACATCTGAGCCTGCCTACCTCCAGACCATCTCGTCTTCATAGCTCACCTTTAAAAACCTTCCTCTGCCTCTTCAGACCAACTGCCTATGAAGCTGCTTTGGACGCCTTCTTTGAAGATCGCTATACAATAAATTGTATCATACAATAATGGTTACAAAATGCCCTTCGTACACATGAACAATTGACAGCAAAGAGCCATTCCCCAGCCTGCTCTGAAGGAGCAATCAGTGGCTTTTGGCTCAGGACCTTGGAAATGGATGAAGAGAGGGACTGCACACAGGTCCATGAGCCAGGGACCAGCAAGCTTCCATTCTCACTCTGACAAAGAAATCCTCTGTGGCTTTGGGCAAGGCACACACAGCACATCCCTGTCTCGCCTCAAAGATGGGGCAGAGGTGCCTACCTCGCAGAGGACAAGGAGGGCCGACTCACCGAAAGGAGAGGCAGGAAGGGGGAAGCTATTTCAACCCGAGAAAGCCAATCTGCGAGATGGAAGCGCAGAGACACCACAGCAGTGACAAGCAGAAAAAGGAGGAGAGCGACTTGGAGGAAAGGAAAGCTGGAGGCAGCCCGGATCCTTGCTGACCCCCCGCCACACGAGGCCCACACTCACCGGAGGGGCACTGTAACTGGCATGAGGGTTGTTCTGGATTTCCCATAATCCCTCGTTGAAGCCTTTTCTCTTGTTTGGTTTCCCATATTTGTCCTTATACTTTTCATAGGGGAACAGATCTTTGGGGCCCAAAAAGGCGCTGGAGAGAAACAAAGCAGAGGTGAGCCCAGAGCAGAAGCAGCAGGGCAAAGCCCAGAGAGGGGACGAGGCAGCGCTTACGTCTCGTGAGTGCCGAAGAAGAAGATGGGGTACTTGTTCGGCGGGGGTTTCACAGCACCATCCGCGATGTCATCGATCTGAAAGGAAACCCAAAGCAGGAGGTGGTCAGAGAGAGCGGCTTGGGCACATCCTCTGCAAGGCACATTAGCCCCGGCTAGCAGCGTCGGACTCCAGCACACACACACACTTGGAGGCAAGCATGGCAACAAAGCACCCGGACAGGGAACTTGCTACGCACAGAGTCCTAATGCAGCATTATGGCCAAGCAGGAGCTCTAGAAGAGGAACAGAAGGGATCCGGCACAGACGCTTTATGGCTATAGCTGGGCACGATGTGCCCCTCGTCAGGATGCGTGGGAAACCCCCTCCAAGCCCAGGGGTGGCAGCTCCAACAGGTGGCCTGAAGGTCCCTCCTGGCTGCAGACAGGCCACAGGCAAAGCCCAGCCACCAGCAGGACGCACGGGCACCCCAGTCTTCTTCCCAACACGCCGCATTGGCTCCGGTGCCCTTCGGTCTGCTCCACATGGTCTGGGCTGGGGCACAAGCAGGAGCCTCGGGGGCCCCCCAACACGCTGGGGAGTCTTCGGGAGGAGAATTCCCAAAGGAGCAGCCAGCTAAAGCAGGAGATGCTGTGAGCAATGCGAGCGCCCCGCTGGAAGGGCCGAGTCCTCTCGGCGCCGGGCCCCAGCCCCACGTTGGTGCAGGGCTTGGCATCCCAGATTTCCTGGCGTGGTGCAACCAAGCAGCGTTGTCTCCAGCACCCCGATCCTGCACAGCACCACTCACCATCGCACCGACCCACCGAGCCATCACACCCTTAGCACTGCAGAACTCTAACTGAGCCCTGCATGCCCCGTGTTGGCATTGTCATTCAGGATGGAGATGCACAGCACTGCCCACCAGGACGGCCATCCCCACCACGTGAACTTTATCACCCCTCACTCTGCCCGCAGCACAACAGCACAGCTCGCTCTGCTCCTGCACCTTGAGAGCTCGCAGTCCCCTGCACGCATCAGTGCCACCTCAACGTGGCCCAGCAAAGGGCACTGCCCCACAGCAGCTCTGCCCCCATCCCTCCTCCTGTTGTCCTCTGAGTTTGCAAGGCTGTGCAATGCGGTGGAAGGACGAGGCTGGAGATGGAAGGATGGGGCAGGGGATGGGCGCCGGGGGTACAGACCCAGCAGGAGCCCAGCAGGGCAAAGGTCTGTGAGAGTAGGGCAAAGCGGGGGCCTTTCTTGAGTGGTTCTCCACCTCGGCCAGGGTCTGGGCTTGGCCCATGTGTCAATACAGGAGCTCAGCTCCCCGCTTGGGCTCAAGTGCCAGCGTGGGACCCAAGCATCAGCACGGGGCCTCAGTTCCCATTCAGCCCAAGCATCAGCGCGGGACCACAGGGCGGCGGGGGCACAGGGCACCAGGGGTGACCCAGACACGGGAGCAGGGCAGAACGGGGGGCAGAACGGGCAGAACCCCAACCCCGGCCGGGATCAAACCGCGCTGCGGTGCCAGCGCGGGTCCAGCCGGCCCCGCTGCCAGCAGAGCCCCGCTGCCCAATGCGGGACCTCGGCTCACACTCCGCCCGAGCGCAGCGCGGGCTCGCAATGCCGGCCCGCCCCGATCGCAGCCCCGCTGTCCCCGCGTCCCGCCGGGCTCCGTTCCGCTGCGAGCGGCCGTGAGAAACCCGCGCTGCGGAGCGCGCTCCGCCCCGAGCCCCGCCGCCCCGGGGCAGCCCCTCCCGAGCCCTTCCCCTCGCGAAGCGGCCCCGCGGGCTCACCCGGGCGGGCCAATGCGGGTAGCCCTTCATCTTGGCGAAGACGAGATCTCCGGGCTTGAAGCTGTGCGGCATGGCGGCCGCGGGGCGGGGCGGCGGCGGAGGCCCAGGCCGCGGGCAGCAGCAAGCAACGGGGCGGGGACGGCCCGGCCCGGCCCGCAGGATGTCCCGCCTCTCCCGCAGATTCGGCTTCTATTGGTTGCTAGCAGTGCCGCTCTGCCATCTCGTCCAATGGGAAGAAGCGAGGGCACGGCGGGATAACGGGATTGGGCCGCGCCTCCGGCGGCGGTGGGGTGGAGGCAAAGAGGGGCATGGCCGGGGGGGCGGGGGCCGAGATGTGGAGGAGCGCGGGGCCTCTGCGGGCTGAGCTGCGGGGGTCGGGGTTAGATTTAAAGGGGTCAGGGGCTGCGGTTTGGGGCAGATCTGTGAGGGGGGGGGCGTGGGCTGTCAGGAACTGCGAAAGGAATGAAAGGAAGAGCCCCGTGGAGAGGTTCCCCGTGGCACGAAGGTGAACCATTTAGAGGGAAAAAAGCCATCAGCGGCCATCTCGCTTGGGGCAGAAGTGCAGCCCAGAAAGCCTGAGCCTTCCGGAGAGGTTAAATCCCAGCAGCTCCCTGCAGCTGTCCTGATAGAACCATGAGAGCAGGGCTGGGGGTAGCTGGAAGGCAGCATCCCTCAAACAGTGCAGCTATGGAGAGAGCTTCCCCTTAACCTGGGGGAACGTTCTACAGGAAAGGAACAGGAAGCATGCAGAGGAATTAGACCTGATTTAGAATCGTGACCTGATTTATGTGCTTTTGTAAAAACTCCTTTTCACTTGAACTAAATCCGAGCCAAACCAAATCAGACTGTCTGCGGCTTCATCCTGGTTTAGCTCAGCTTTTAAACTTGTTTTTATACCAATCTGATGTTTTTTTTTTTTGTTTTTTTTTCTTTCTGTTAAATCATGGAAAAGTAACGATTTGCTGCTGTCTCCAAAGTGAGAAACTTCAGTCAAATGAAAGCTGCATGCGATGCTGTGACAGCCTGAGCTGCGCCTGGCAAGGGTGAGGCTGTTACCAAACACAACCCACACGTGTCGCAGGGATTACCTACAGAGCAATTACACCTCTGGGAGAGGTGAGTGAGAACAAACCATGGGCTGAGTGTGCTGTGTTCCCTGCGGCGCTGCTGGGGCGTGCGTGGCTGCTTTGGTGGCGAGGGGAAATGACTGCAGGCTGTGTGGAAGGAATCCACTGAGGTGTGGCGGGTGCAGACAGCAGCCAAGGATCAGTGTGATGGAGACAGAGTTACCTGGGACAAAGGAGCTGCCCCAGACATCATCTGCTCCTGTGCCCCTAGGGGAAGCTGTGCTGTATTCTGGGCTGCATCCAAAGCAGTGTGGCCAGCAGTCATGGAGGGGATTTGCTCCTCTGCCCTGTGCTGGGGAGACTTTACAGAATCACAGAATGGCCAGGGTTGGAAGGGACCTCAGGAATCATAAATCTGCAACCCCCCTGCCACATGCAGGGCCACCAACCTCCCTGTTTAATACTAGACCAGGCTGCCCAGGGCCCCATCCAATCTGGCCTTGAACACCTCCAGGGACAGGGCATCCACAACCTCTCTGGGCAGCCTGTTCCAGTACCTCACCACTCTCTCTGTAAAGAATTTCTCCAACCTAAATCTCCCCTCCCTCAACTTAAAACCATTTCCCCTTACCTGGACCACTGCATCCAGATGTGGAGTCCTCAGTGCAAGAGAGACATAGACCTGTTGGAGTACGACCAGAGAGGGATGTGAGGGATGCAACAGCTTCCTGTGAGGATGGGCTGAGAGCTGGATCTGTGCAGCCTGCAGAAGAGAAGGCTCCGGGAAGAGCTGTAAGCGGCCTTTCAGTACCTAAAGGGGCTGTAAGAAACAAGAGGATGGTCTTTAGCATGATCCGTGTGATAGGACAAGGGGGAATGGTTTCAGACTAAGGGAGGGAAGATTTAGAGTGGATATGAGGAAAAAGGTTTTTAATATAAGGGAGCACTGGCACCGCTTGCCCAAAGAGGTGGTGGTGCCCTGTCCCTGGAGACACCCAAACTCTGGATGGGGCTCTGAGCACCTGATGGAGCTGTGGTGTCCCTGTTCACTGCAGAGGAGTGTGACCAGATGGCCTTTAGGGGTCCCTTCCAACTCGAACCACTGTGTGATCTACGCCTTGACCCAGTTTGCCTGCAGTTATTGCAGGTTATCATAGGATGACAGAATCATGGAACGCTGTGAGGAGCTGCGGGCCGCCATGAGGGGCTGCAGGCCTCGGCGTCCATCAGGGAGATGTAGGCCACCGTGTGGGCTCCCCTCAGCCTCCCCTTCTCTGTGCAGAACAAACCAAGGGTGGGTGTGAGGTGATCTGAGGGCTTCGCGGTCGGTTTACTACTGAATTCGAGTCGGTGTGAGGCTACCTCTGCCGGCCCGGAGGCTCCTCCAGAGACTGGAGGACCGCGCACAGAGGCGACGGGATAGAGCGGCAGGAGGGCGGTGATGGCCCCGCCCCCTTCCGGGCGCGGTCACATGAGCAGACCGGAAGTGAGCGGGTGGGTGCGACAGGTTGCGTTCCGGTGTCGGTTCGCGTCCCGGCTCCGTCGCTATGCGCAAGTTCTTCCAGGAGATGAAGGCCGACCTGAAGTTTCGGAGCGCGGGACCTGGCCAGAAGCTCTCGGAGCCGGCTCGGTACGGGGCTTTCCGCCGCCGGTAACCGCGGGCCCCGCTCTTGGGCCCGGTGCGTCACGGCCTGAGGGACGCTGAGCTCTCGGGATGGTTCGAATGCGGCTTGCAGTGATTAGGGAACATACGCTGAGTTCCTCCAAAGGGTGCTTCGCATGCCAAAAGCAAGCGGGTTGCTGCCGGTCCGCGGTGCCCCGGGAGCTGCCTCTTGAGCTGTGTTCTGTCCTGCCGCAGGGTCCCCAAGGAGAAGCCGAAAGCAGAGGCAGCACCGAAACCTCGGCAGGGACCCACTGATGAGGCACAGATGGCAGCGGCGGCAGCGCTGGCCCGGATGGAGCTGAAGCCTAAGGCGAAGCCGCCCTCCTCCCAGGGGGCCATCAAGAATCAGGGTAGGAGATTCCTCCGAGATGTAGCTGGGGTGAGAACCTGGCTGGGCTGCAAGGCTTTGCCAGTGATAGCTCCAAGCTCAGCCAGCTGCTGTAGGTCTGAGCCTGGAAAGAGAGTCCACAGCTTGGCAGCTGTGTAGCTGGAGCTGGCTCCTTGCTGATGACAAGCCTCTTAGAAATGGGGCTAAGGCACACCCTGAACCAGAAGCAGAGCACCCACAGAAGTGTTTGCTTCCCCAGAGCAGAACTGCAGTGTGCAAAGCCCTCTGAGGAACCACTTGGGGTCATTATCCCTGCTGCTGTAACTGGGATTTTTCTCTCCTAGTGAGAAAGGAGCTGATGGCTGAGGCAGCTGCAAGTGAGAAGGGGGTTTCTGCAGACCAAGAGGTATGAGACATGCTGCTGTTCCCTAATCATGTTAAGATGCATGCTTTGAGAGTGCTATTGTCCCTGTCCTATAGAAATATGCTAACAATCCACAAAAAAAAAAAAAACAAACCACCAAAACCCAACCCACAACAGTCCAATACAAAGCAAACATCGTTCAGTTGCTCCTGCTTTTGTCTCTTTTAGGACCCAGCCTTCTCAGACAAGGAAGCTGCAGCTGAACCCTCTGTTTCAGGGATCTATTTCATTTGCCCGTTGACCAGCGCAGTTGTAAGAAAAGATGAGAAAGAAAAGCATATCAGAGAAGCCATCCAGTCGGTGAGCTCCACATCTGCTGGCTGTGCTTCTTTCATTCCTTCCATTTAAACTCATTTTGTGCATGAATCCCCTCAAGCAATGCAGCAGTGACCTCTTACCCTCTGCCTTCTCCCTCATCTACCAGACTGCAGGCTCTGTTCAGATGTTATAAATTCCTGTCTTTTTGGCTTGCTATAAATGCTGAGGCAGGGAGCTCTGACCTACATATCCCCTTTGATTGTACAGAATAGTCAGTTCCCCCATGACCAGCTTCTTTTCTTCTTTTCCAGTATTTCTCTGTAGACCCAGTGGCTGCCTCCATCATGGGGATTCACACCTTCAATAAGGATCGGGAGAAAGTCCGAGTAGGTGTGGAAACCATGGCCAAGTGAGTAGGATGGAGCTCTCAGGGAGCTTGTCCCTTCCCTGGAAAGTTAGCAGGCATTGCTGCACTTCAGGCAATGTCTGAAGAAAAACAAAGCCAAATGCTTGAAACATCTTAATTAAGTGATGCTGTCAGTTGAAATAAGGTCAAATTCTCTGAGGTGTTTTGAGTTGATCCACTGGTCCAAGAGGTTTGGTGGTTGAGATCAACTACCACCATGTTTTGTATATCTTGCTTTCCTCACTTTTTCAGCTTTTATCTGAGACCTTACAGTATTTCTCACAACATGATCACTATGCGTGGGGGCAGCATGTCCTGAACTGCCCGCTTTGATCCATGAAGTACATTCCTCTTTCTGCAGATACTTGGACAATATCTATCTGCATCCAGAGGAGGAGAAGTACCGAAAAATCAAACTGCAGAACAAAGTTTTTCAGGTGAGATCAGGATTGCCGCAGGTGCTCTGCCTAAGGAACTCCTTGCCTGGAGCAGACTACCTTCAATTTATTTTTTTTTTTCCCCTTTTCTTCCAGGAAAGGATAAACTGCCTGGAAGGCATACATAGATTTTTCCAGTCTGTTGGGTTTGAGACAAAAACACTGCCTGTTCCAGGACAAGGCAAGCTATTTAAGTGTATTGTAAAATGAAAGCAGCAGTTGGTGGGACATCCCAGGGGAGACTTTGGTAGTTCTGAGAGCCCCACACTTCAGGGCTGTTACACAAACAGCCTCTTGCCCTGCATTTTCCTTCTTAAGACAGTAGTTTTTCTGGATCTTGTTGCCCTTATATTTCATACATTAATGTGCTTTTGGTTGTAGAGACCACAGAAGAATACTATGTACTAAAGGAAGAAATGCTGACCAAGTTGGAAGACCTCAAGGACTACAAAGAGCAGCTTTTAAGCTGTGAGCCGCTGAGACTCCAGCTGGATCGCCAGCTCTGTGTATTTAAACCATCACCTGAAGCTGCTCGATTTGAGCTGCCAAATGACTTCTACAACCTCACTGCAGAAGAGATAAAACGAGAGCAACGGCTCCGGTGAGCAGGTTTAAAGTGAGGGCCTCCACTACCCAGGGGGGCATGCGATGCCAGCTAACTACCTTACGCCTCTTCTTCATGCTAAAAATCACTTTTTATCTAAAGGACAGAAGCAGTGGAAAAGGCTTCAATGCTGAGGACAAGAGCCATGAGAGAGAAAGAAGAACAAAGGGAAATGCGGAAGTACAACTACACCCTGTTACGAGTTAGATTTCCTGATGGCTACCTTCTCCAAGGTAAGACTTCTTACCCTCTCTTTGTGCACCCCTACTAGCTTTTGAGAATACTTGTAGCAGAAGAGATTGGTAAGCAGGCTTGATGTGCAGAAGACAATTGTTAGAATGAATACAGAAAGAAAAAGAGTAACGTTTCAGTACGAATCTTTACAATCTTTAAGCCTTCCATGTGCCTCACCTGCACAGGGCTGGAACTATAAGCCAGGGTTCACTGTAGAGGAAAGGATCTCAAGGCATTACTAATTAAATGTGCTCTTCCCAGGCTACTGCTAGCAAGCTGGAATCATTAGATGAGTTTGCTATAGTAACCAGCATGAAATTGCCTGTGTGGTGGCAGGCTGTGCAACAGTACAAATCCTCTTCAATTTTTGCAGTAGAACTCCAGAAATAGTTTTAGGTTTTCCCAGTTCTTTGTTACGGGCTGGCAGGGGTTTACAACATGTGAAGCAGCACTTTTCTTTAGGAATGCTGCTTTTATACTTCAGTGGAATCAGGCTCTTCCACTGCCACTGAAGTAGTTTATAAAGTTAGCATCAGTACTGGAGCCCTGTGAAACCTACCACAAAAGATTGCATTTTCTAAATGCCAGAGACTCTTCCTCTATGTCACTTTTTCTTCATGGCAGGGACTTTTTATGCACGTGAACCTGTATCTGTGCTCTACAACTTTGTAAGAGAAGCACTCAGAGATAACTGGCTGCCCTTCGAGCTTCTGGGACCTGGAGGTCTCAAACTGACAGAGGAGAACTTGGCTTTCAATGAGTGTGGGCTGGTGAGTAAGAGATGGCACCTTGCACAAGGGTCTTCAGGTGGCAACAGAGCTTTACTTGTCAGGGTCAGATGCTGCTCATAATTTAGATTGCATCTTCAGCTTTCAGCACAGTAGTGCTCTGTCCCTTCTTTAAGCTTAGGCAACTGCATGAGGGCTAACTCAAGGCTAGGAGGCCTTCATCAAAGAAGCTTTAAGGACCTATAGGAAACTCTGACTACAGCATTTGCCACCACTGATAGCAGAGGGCTAGTATCCACTTTGGGAAGAGATGGAACGCAGCAACTGCAAGCTTTATGCTAGAGCTGCACTCAGCTTGCATGAGCAAGCTCAAAGCAGTGTTCCCCAAGGAGTATATACCTATAGTATTGCAGCTTAGTAACACTGCTTTCTCTGTTCCAGGTCCCCTCAGCTCTTCTGACTCTTGCCTGGGATGCAGCAGTCATGTCAGATATTGAGGCATCAGGCCAGGAACAGCCAGCAAGCCCCCTGAAACCAGAACTTCTCTCCAACGTCCAGACACTATCTTGAAATAAATGGGAATGGATTCAGCACAGGTGGCTTTAGACTGTTCCCTTAGGCTGGAACTTCCAATATGCGATCACAGAAATGACTTTTAGCTCTGCAGTGTGGGAGGCTAGAGATTCAGCCATTTAAAACCAACCTGAAGTCATTTCCACAACTCAGTAGCCATTCAAGGTAGTCTTACCCAGTAAAGCTTTCAAGGCTGCACTTAATGGCTTTAAGAACTAAGTTCTAGCAATGACTGTTGAAGGTATTTTTAAGGCCATGATGAAATACCACTTTCCTCTTTTGGAGGAGGGATGAGATGCTAATAGAGGGCTGGATGACAAACTGATAGAGCCTGGATATTGGGCTGGGCTTAGAATTCAGCTTTTCCTTTTGTTTCTATGTGCACTGTAACTCCTATTGGAGAGAGTATATTTAGGTAACGTTATGTTTAATCTAATTAAATTGATTATTTAAAGATTCAGTTCTGCTTCAAGTTATTTGAATTGCATTACTCTTACAGTTTTGAACTACAGCTGAGTTCCAGTCACTGCTGGAGCTAGCACTAATGTGCAGCTGGGGCATTAGTCCTCATCTTCCTAAGGCAGCTGCAGACAGAAGAGCCAGCCTGGGAAACAAACAAGAGCTACTTATGCTGCATTTTCCCTCTGATGAGAGATTAAACTCCAGGTTCCAGCCAGTAGTCCAGGGAATTCATTCCTCAGCAGCTGAGAAGCCTTATAAAAAGTTAAAAACCACAGCAAGCTTGTTATATACATTAACAAGTGTGATGCTAGTTCCACTCCACATGCTTAAAGCTCACCTGGGGGATAGCCATCAGCTTTTTTACACACACCTTTTCTATTGCAGCACTGTATATAGGAGACCAATAGTCTCTCATTGTCACTAGCCTGTAATTAATATCAGACTATCACAAAATAGAACAGCTTGCAAGTACTCCCTGTTCCAAAGGCATAGCTGTGGAGCTGTTCCCCGTAGCAAGTAAAGTCACAAACAGGATAATATAGATAGCATAAAATCAAATGTAATTGTACATCATTCATACCCAAGGGCATGCTATACAACATTATGAACAGAGTAAGTCTCAAGAAGCATCACAATAAGCTTATTTAAAAACCCTCCACTAACATAGATACCTTCCATTACAAAGAAGTATCAAAATTTCAATAATGCTTTATTAAGGACAGATTAATATGCAATATTTTTTAAGCTAAAAACTAAAGATTTAAGCTTCCATCTGGTCCGAAGCAGAACAAAGTGCTGTCTTCTCTTTACAAGAAATATGGAATACTTTCAGGTATCTTGTTCAAAGATACACAGGGTTTTAAATTTTCTAAATAATTCTACATACATACAAGAGAAGTTAGTAGGCATTTAAGTCTCAAACTGTATTAGATGGGCTGACCACGTTGGCATCCTGGTGAGCAGCAGTTGTACCACTGGATTCTGGAGCTGTTTCAGTGACTGTCAGTGTTGAATCTGTAAAGTAGAAAATGTTTTCTTGTGGTTTTGTTGTTTTTAAAGTGCCTTCATTAAACCAGTCAAATTTGACTACTGCCATATTTGCATCAAGTCATCCAGTCACAAGTCTCCTTTTCAACACCATTTGGTATTAACACTGGATTTTAGCACTGGGTTACACTAATACAGAGTAAAAGTAATTCTAATTACGAATCAGGTCTTGTTAATGCTTTAGAACTGGGCAGAGCTGCTACCAAACAGCACTCTCATCCTCAGAACAAGAGCTTATGAACCTGAAGTAAGGCTTTCATCCTGCTGCAGTCATGTAATAAGCAAAAGCAGCTTAAGATTACATGCAAAGCTTCTTGCCAAACATCTGTGCTGTCACTTATGGAAGGTGAGAAGAGGAATGCAACACCAGCTCAGGTAGAAAGAGAACCAAGATGTGTCTAGAATGGATCAAACCTCTGCAGAATTTAATATTTTGGGAACATGCAGAAGCCCTCATCTAGCAATTAAAGGAGCTGCCTAGTAATAATAATAAAAAAAAGCCACTTAATTCAGGTTATGCAGTAGCATTGTGAAAGAGCTATTGTGAGAGCTGTGAAGCTTGGAGGTTTTAAAAGCAGTTTAGAGGATGTAGCTGCATATGGTTTGTGTTAAATCATTGATCTGTACAATCAAGTATGTGTAGTTAAAACCTCACTGAGATGAAAGGAGCTTTTCCTTTCCTCATTTGCCTGTTTCAGAATCTTAGCCTGAAAGGCTACACTTATAGCTATAGAGCTTTTGAAAACCCTTTTTCCAAGAGATAACTGGGACACAAATATAAACAACTGCTTAGATTCTAGCACATAGCTGTAGAATGTTGATCAAAGCATCCATCTGTCACACAGCTGAGAGCTTGGTTATCTGGTGCTATTTCCTTCAGAATGGATGCTTCAGCATGCACTTAAGACTTCAAGAAGGCAGCAAAGCTAAGCTCCAGCCCTTGTTAGTTCTGAGAAAGCTCTGAACAGAAGTATGCAAGCCCCTGAGATGAACCCTTCTCAGCAAGATTTACTAATATTAAGTGGATCTGCTGATAGCAGCCCAAGCGTTCACTTTTCTTATCAGAAACAAACTGTAATGCTGGCAGACAAATGTTGTTCACAAACACTTTGCTCTGCTTACTCACTTGGAGGGAGGAGGGAAAAGAAGGGCAAGAGCAGAATAGCAAAGATCATTAAAAGCAAAGAAGCATCTAGAATAAGTCATAAAAGCAGAAAAATATCTTAAATAAAACATCTATTGAAAAAGAGCACAAAGCTTGGTAAAACTGCAGCAGAAAAACAGTGACAGGTTTAGCTACAGTTTCTACTCCCCCATCTGCTAGCAATTGTCTGCCAAGAGCCTGCTATCAAGTATTTTTTCCCCACCTTTGCATGGCTGTACATCCACAATCATGCAGTCGTCGTCATCCTCATCTTCCTCAGTGTCTGCCTGAAAGCCATCCATCTCCATTGCTTCAGCCTTAAGGGGAAGAGGAAGAAAAGAAAAGTTACAAGATATCTGCAAGGTGACAGTGTTAAGGTGCAAGATCTTGCACAGCCAATGCTAACGACTGCAACAGACACATCTCACAATTAGTGCTCAAATCACAGACCAGACAGGCAGGCATAGATGTTTGCAGGGAACAGCAGACACTGACTTCTGGTAAAAGGCCTGGTCTACAATGGCCTTTTCTTGCAGCAGGAAGCATGCCAAGTGCTCGTGCTCACATGTTTCACAACACAATTACACACCTAGAAGTCAGTTCAAGCCTCAATTGGAGCCTGACTCAGTTTAGTCTTTTTTATTATTATATATATTTAAGGAAAATCTTCCCCCTCTTTTCAGTTCTTGTTGCTTTTTGTCTTCAGAAGCTTCAGCTTGTCAAGTTTGAACTTGTTCTCCCCTGACTCATCTTTGTCAATAAACTTCTGTTCAGAGAGGGATGACAGTTCTTTCCTTGGTGACACTATTTGCTGCCCTGAGAGCTGCAAATCCACTCATGTTGAATCAGGAAAGGAAACAAACGCAAGGAGTGATGCAAACTGAAGCTGTTCTGAATTAAATAGCTCCAAGTTCTTTTTCCCCCTTACTTTCTTCAGCTGGAATTGTGAAACTGAAGTCTCAGAAGTCGGTCCCTGCCTATACAAACTGTTCCAAGACAAGAAGTTTTATATTTACAGCTTTCATTAAAGTTGCAGTTGTCAGATACTTTATCCCCTCCTACACATGCTGAGGTATTTCAGTACCAGGTTCTCCCTCTGCAGCTTATGTAAGAGCACCTTTATTATAGAAGAGTCCTGGCACGAGCTTTGTGGCAGGGCCATGTAGGAGAATAATCAGCAGGTCAAGGCTGTCAGGTTCTCTAATTTCTCCACAAGCTCCACAGCCTTGCACAGCTGGAAGGATGGGATCTCAAAACCCAAATGCTGCTGATTTAGATGACAGGCATGAAAGGCTTTCAGGAACCTGACACCTTTGTTCTGAGCTGTGCTACATCACAGCTCATGAGGACAACTAAGATGTTCTCGAAAGCTTAGAAGAATTCAGGCCAATGGTGTAATTCTACTAAAAGAGTTAGTTTCACTATGTCTGCCCAACTACTGGAATATAAGCAGAGCTTTGTAGTTTTTTTTTTCCTATTTTTTAATTTCTGCTTTTGTTTGCATGTAAGAAAAAAACAAGCAGACAGTTTAGGGACTGAACAATTTTTCAGCTTTCTGATCCCTATCAATATTTGTACTTCATTACAGATCTTCAGTACAAAAGCTGAAGAAGTAGAGAGTAAACTTGGAAAGAAAAGCACAAAAAGCCTTGAGCAAAGCTTCCTTCCTCCCCCTTACACACAGGAGAGTAATAAATCCACTGACGAGTGCAAACCACTCCTGTCTATAGGTTTGAAAGCACACAGCTTCAGGACCTAAAGCCTTACTGTCTTATGAACATGGACAGAGCATCACATAGCTAAAGCACTGATCACATGCTTTTCAACCATACTTTTGGATAATTAAGCTCTTAATACTACTTGTTTGCCTCTGCTTTTCAGGGTAACCATAACAGGAAGAGCACAGATTAGAGCTGGAATAGTAACTTCTCCAAGAATCTCCTTTGCTCCTGTGATTTTTATTTTTTTTAAAAACAGCTCTTGAAATTCAACTTTATGATAGTTATGAGCCTGAGACTTTGCAGACTATTAAGAGTTGAGTTGCAGCACTTAGAAACCACATTTAACCAGTATATGTGCATCTGATGCAAGTCACCAGCCCAGGCTATACATCTGGCAGCCATACACACAAATTTGCACACAAATTGCATACAGCTGGAAAACCAAGGACAAGCAGACACACAAAACTATTCACAGCTTGGAAGCAATCACTGCCAAATAGCAGAAAATGGAAGAACAGCAGGAGATTAATGTTTCAAGTGAAACAATCCAAGTTAGAGGAAAAGAAATCCGTCCCTTCAGAGCTGGGAAATTTTATTCCTTCCCCACCAAAAAGATCTTTTTGTATGACAAATAGTTTTGGTAGCTTAATATTGTGACTGCTGATGGCAGATTTAGGTCAGTCTGGGAGGAATGCCATGATACTTGCCTACTGAAGATACACAGCTACATTCCTGCTGTTCATAAATGGGGGAGAGTGCTGTGAAAGCTCACCTGCTCAGCATCCCTAGGCCTCTTCATGAATTTAGTGATGCACATACTTCCAGTGGACTTCCTCTTTACTGACACAGGGGTGCTCTGCACAGGTGCCACACCTGGCACACCACCACTGTCCTCCTTTCCTGAAGAAGGAACTTGGGTGATGTAGTTCCATTGGCAAGGGACAGGGAGGTGCTCTTGATCAAAACTCTTCAGCACCTCTGAGTGGACGTACCAACACATCCGATATTCAGGTCTCTTCTCATACACAGAGTTCTCAGAAATGATTCTCTTTAGCCTGGCTTTGGAAGGGACACCACTGTCCTCACCAACTGGTGTCTGTGGTCGGGATGTGTTGGGGCTCACAGGGCTCGTGTCTCCACAGTCAGCAGCTGCAGTCACATCACTGAACAGTCCTTGCCGGCAGCACTCCTGGAACTCCTGGATGATCACTTTGCTCCCATTCACGTTGCCATGGAGCAGTGGTAGAAGCTGGCCAAGGACTGCAGAGAAGAGAGGTGTTGCATAAAGGTTGCAGAAAAGAACTATTTAAAGGTCAAGAAAAGCCTGGCTGACATAATATCAGTATATTCACCCCAGGAAAGAAGACAAATAAGATTAATTTTAGCTTCTGTTGCAGCCCTGTGTCTAAGCTTTATATAGACAAGTCAAGCACAATAGGAATGTGAAGTGAGAATTTCAACCTCTATTCTAGTCTTTTTGGGCATTACTCATACCTTTGCATTAATCATGCACAGGATGTACTCAATACTGAAATTACAAACAAAATACATCCTCTCCCTCTGAGCAACACACAGCTAAGTTGGCTCAAGCACTTCCAGTAAATAGTCCTAAATCTGAGCCTTCTGAATGAAGTCTTGTTGGCATTGTTTCCTGGATTACCTGAAGCAAGAGCTTTTAGAGACAGCAATCAAGGCCATACAGATGTGCAATGGCAGAAAACTGAATCCCAGGAGATCTCATAAGGATTACTTGAATTTCAGACAGTAATAAGCAGACCATTCTGATGCTTTAACTCGATTTAAGAAAATCTATTATCTCAAAGCTGGAGTACAACAGTGCACATATACAATTATTTAGCCCTTCACGTCTTACTCTGCTGATCTTTTGCTCTTTTTTTGCTACATTTCTGTATCTGCTGTTCTTCTTCAGCAACAGATGAATCCAGGATGCACGCTGTGAACTGCTGGAGAACCTTCAGGTCTGCATTTGTGCCACTGTCATTTTGTGCACTTTCCCAGATGCAGCCAATTTTCACAGGCTGCAGAACGTGGAGTCTCTTCCCCTTGGCCATCAGTTCATCCCACTCCTTTGCTTTCAGCTTTTGACGAACCTTCTGATTCTCTGGATCACACTCCTAAAAAGCCACAGGTGAAAAAACTTGTTACAACCATTCCAGATGAACAATGTTCTTTAAAAAAAAAAAAAAGCCACCTTCTTATTGTGTTCCCTGAGTTACACAAGTTCTCTCCTGCACTAAGCAAATACGAGTTACTGCCAGGATTACATGACTTCATGTGTCAATACTGAGTACTCAATACACAGGAAGCAAAGATGGATATCCAGTGACACCTGGTTCACTTACTTCTGTCACTCCTTCATCTTCAGATAGGTACCCATGGGGTACAAAAAACCCATCGTCATCATCTTCATCCTCTCCTTCCTCTTCATCATCCTAAAAATAAACTCAGCTTTTTAGAAATCTGGCACGGCTAGATGCAGTTGTTTTTAAAAGTTGTCTTTCACCACATAGAATCCTTACCCCTTCACTATGGGAAAGGCTTTCGCCAGGTTCCTCCTCTTCCCACTCTTCATCACTATCTACTTCATAGTCCAGTAATTTCTAGAGAAGAAATGCCAATTTTCCACTTCTGTTAGTCTGAAAGCACGATGCCAGAGTCCACCCTAGTGCTTCATAACTCAGTAGCAAGAATGAGCACAGTGGATCAGAAATCCCAAAGAACAGGTAAACCTGAACACCATATATTCACTTTGAGATCATTAAGAAAAAGAATCCAACTACCTTGCCTGTAAGTTACTTACACTGTCCTTTGACCAAGGATTCCTGGGACGGATCACAGTGGTTTTCTTGTTCCATGTGCCCCAGTATGCAGGACGGTGATTTTCACAGAACTGCAGAAGTTTCATTCTACCAAATTTCCCCCTTTCAGGAACAGCATCTGTTTTGCAGTTATCCACCACTACCACATCACTGTTAAAACAAAAGACTATCTTCAGAACCTACAGAACACTCACCTGCTGCTCAGGATAATATCTTCTACAAAATTTCAGTCCAGTCATGGTATCAACACAGAACTTGAGTTTATTTGAAGAAACAATTCAGTTGCAAGAACAGGAGTTTCCTATAAGCTATTGCCCTCTTAACAATACTGTGGGCAGCAGCAGCCCTGCCTTAGTTTCAAGAAGTACAATTGACATCTATCAAAAGATAAACACTATTCAAAGGCAAGTAGTTTCCAGTGTTGAAACAGAGCTGCCTAAAATAAAGACTTCCTGCAAATAAGGATTTAAGAAACATTATAGAATGAAGGAAATCTGTATCGTAGCGTACTCTCCCTCTGAGAAGACTGTCAGACAAGTATCAAAAGAAAAGCTGCACCTTTCTACTACCCATAGTATTAGATTACAGCTTCCTCGAAACCATTCCCCTGTTCATCACAAAATCAAGTGGAGAAAAGCCCCGAGACACAGACTAACCTGTTCACTGTGTCAGTACTGCTATTGACAAAAGTAGGTCCAGTTTTACGTGGCTTACGACACTTGAGATCTCTCAAGAAAGAAACTTCACTATTCTGTGCACGCAGGAGCCGATCCAGCTGTTCTAAGAAGTCTGGATAAAGGGCAATACGACAGAGGGGAGCTAAGACCATGTTCTCTTTAATTTCAAAAGGAGCAAACTTCCCACAAGAGCCAGCAAGAATCTGAAATGGTAAGTGAGGATTGTTAGGGCCTGAATACCTGAGAAAGTACAGTGCCAGCATATGCATAACACACAAACCTAAGAAAAAAAAGTTACTGATATTTGAATGAGGATTTATAATAAGTCTCAGAGACTCCAACAGATCCTCTAAAGGTCTGTACACCCAAGACAGCAGGAGACAAAGATGAGATTTTACTCAAGCAACTACAGACTTCTGTCATTTTTACTCTGGTCACAGACTTTTTTTTAAACCCTTCAATGTTTTAAAAATGAGGAATTAAGTACTGATGCCTTGTACACCTAAGGAGCTCTGAGGGATAGGTGAGAAGGAAACCAGTGTGTTTGTAAGGAGATGACTAATGAAAACCCAACAAAATGCAGGCATAGCAATAGCTCACCTTTGGGGCTTGCGGAGTCTTTGGTTTCTGGAAGAATCTTGTAATTTCTGCTTTCTGAGCATTAATACGCTAAGGTCAGAATGAAAGTGCAAATTGTAATTAAAGGTATGACAAGGCCTCATCATTTAAAGTGAACTCAAGCATGACCCAACTTCAAAACTAATGACGCATAAAACAAAGTTCAGTTGTTTATCAGCTCCTGTGATGCAATAAAAAAAAAAGTAATTGTCTTCTCTAACACACCTACACAGATTCCAATGTAATTACTAAGACAACAAATGCAGAAGGAATTTAACAGATAGAACAGAGACAGCAGCATCTAAACAAGACAAGAAAACTGCAAGATCTAACTGGTGGAATGGCACTACCTGATCCCATTGGACTGACTCTGTTTCAAAGGGACATGCTCATTCCCCAGCAGCAGATGCTGCAGGGGCAGCAAGGCAGTGTACCATTGTACACTGAGAGAACTTCAGGGAGGGTTAAGCAGCAGCTCCACAGCTAATAGCTCAGCAGCACTCAGCAGGGTGCCAGGGAGCCCATTCACAGCATTTCACAAGAACAGAAGAGCTTAGAGAAAGCATTTACCTTTTCCTCCTCTTTTAACCGTTTCTCCTCTTCTTTCTTTCTCTTCTCCTCAAGTTTTGCCCTTAAATATAAAAGTTCATTTCACTGGTCACAAATCAAAGTATTTGCTTGGACTGTGGCAGGTGAGAAGGCTTAATTAAAACCACACTATGCACTAAGATTATTTGTTAAACAAGCATGGCACTTGACTAAGTAAGTGCATAGAAGACTCTCTTCATTCCTTCTAAACCAAATATTGAACAAAGTATATAGGCTGTTTCAAATTTTCCTCAGTACCAAGAAAAGGTATTTGATGAGTTATCACAATACAACTGACTTCCTCAACAGAGGACAGCAGTACCAGCAAATGCAAAGCTAATAGCAAGACTGGTCAGGAAGGGAAAACTCAGTGGTTCACGACAGCTCTTTTCAGTCATTTCAGATCAGAAACCCAGGTCAGCCACCAGGCAAAAAACAGTGCTGAGATTAAGATCTGACAGTCTTTCAACCACTTTGAATATATTCAGTGACAAACAGGCACATGCTGTCCTGCCCTCTAAAATAGACAGAAACAGTGGGTCTGCAAAGGTTATCACATCATCACACTTCATTCCTCATGACCTTTAGAAGCCAAGCCACTTACTCCAAGGCTTCCTGTCTCTCCTTGCGTTTCTCCTCCTTCACTCTCAACTTCTCAGCTTTTTCCTTTTCTTCTTTTTCTTTCTTTTCCCTTCTTTCCTTCTCTTTCAGTTCTTTCTCTTCCTCTTTCTTCTTCTTCGCCTCTTCCTTGGCTCGCTCCTTTGCAGCTTTTGCCTCTTCTTTCAGCCTTCCTTTTTCCTCCCTTTCTGCTTGTAACTTCTGCAGCTTGTCAGCACGCTCCTGATCCTAGTTCAAGAAAACCCATTAAGAAAGTGTCTTTGTGCACAGAAGCAGCTGCTGGCATACACACTTGAGTAAAATAAGGACATAACTTCTCCAACTGAGATTCTTGACCCATCCACAAAGACCTGCAAGGTTGCAGCTCCTATAGCTGCAGTTAGGAACTGCATCCTGTATGCAGCCTCAGCTAGCTAAACTGCCTTGTGTGGCATTTTATTAGTTAATTTCTTTTCAGATAATCAGACAAGGCAAGGCAGCCTGTGCTTATTTAAAGGGTAACATGAGAATAATGAGGGAAGGTGACAAGAGTGAAAGCGTTGTTTTTCATATTATTTCATCTCAGAGCAACTAAAATTCTCATTATGGGTCTACTGACATAAATGAGAACACGGTGTGCTTACTAATTAAAACAACAAATTTAAGGAAAATAATTTCCCTACACTGTAGACATTGGTAACTCCACAAGAAAACTAGGATATGTCTGAACTCAGATATATAAACATCCTTCTGGTACATTTCCAATTTCTTTTTGTTTATTTCACATCTAAGTCTTCTTGGCAGGATGAAAAATTACTGAACAGCACCACAGTGTACAAATAATGCTAAAACTGTGCCAATGGTAAAAAGCAACACTGTCAGAACTGAGTCATGGAACTCAGTAAAGATCTACTGGGTAGCTTTAGGAAGAGGTATGAAGCAAACAGCAGGGGTGGTGGGTTGATTTAGCTTTCAACACAAAGCTTCCATATTCTTATCTCTCTCAAATGTAACTATTTACATAAATAAACATTGTAAGTGAATTATAGAAAAAAAAAACAACAGTCTGGAACTTTACATGGGGCACTGTGAAAAGCAAGCATCTCAGGGAGTACACTCAGTCACTTATAGCTTATATAAAAAAATGCAACCAACTCATTTATAAATTAGTTACTACAAAACACAGCAAGGATTCACAAGCACAGCCCTTCCCAACTGCTGTTAAAATAACAGCCAGCTTTTCAGCATGCAGAGCCCACTCATCAACAGTGAGTGCTTGAGAACTCCATGTGATCCATCAGCCTCCTCTGTATTTAGCACTGCATGACTGAAAACAGGATGGACAGCAAAATTACACCGCTGTTTTGTTTGGATGCTCTGACCAGCAGCATTGGAGTGGATACTGTAGCCATAAGCATTTCCAACAGTGATGTCCAATGATTCAATGTCCAAATTCCATGAAACTATTGGTCCTCTTGCCTCACTTGCTGAAGAACAGATGCTACTTATGGTGTTTTAAAGGGAGAAGGGTGAGAACAGTAAGGCAGGAACCCTAAACAGAAGCCTCTTGATGATCTCACTTGTGACTATCTACTCTGTAGGCTTCCACTCTATAAGGAAAGGTTTGAAAACACTCCCAAAAGCACTTTGATGAGCAGTCAGCAACATTTACAGTCTCTTAATATCTTACTGAAGTGCACAGAAATGCAGTGCAGGCCACCCACACTTCATTAGGTATGCATTAAGGAGATTTTGGAACAAACTGAGTGCTTTAACCACATGCATTAAGACTCTTCCATATTCATCAGTGAGGAAAGCCAGGGAAAGAGATGCTATAAGTAGACTGAGATGAAATGCACAGGGCTTTGCTTACTATTCAATGCAAAAGCACAGCAGGTTAACTTTCTATGTCAGTGAAAAAGCCTTACTCTTTGCAATCTCAGCTTCTCCTTCTCTGCAGAACTTTTGTGGAGTTTCTGAGATACCTGAAATCACACAAAAGGAAGTTTTATAGATTTGTATCATTCCTTTTTCATGAGACACTAAAACTACTAAAAAGAACAGCAAGCTCCATTTAAATTACATTAACTTTTTCTTCAGATTAGTATATTCAGCAACATAAGCATACCTTCAGCACTAGATATGCTTGAACTCTATTCCTAGGTCCGATCTCAATTATTTATACATAAGCCTGAATACATCTAATTATTTCAGTTTACATTAAGTCCTCCTATTACTAGACTTTGCATAAACAAACCCTTCTAGTTACTCAGTCCTAAAATATCATTTGCAATGTAACACCACGAGTACAAAAACAAACAGGAGGTACAGCTGCTACAAATCACAAGAGCACAACAGAGAGCATAACATTAACTCAAAGGAAGCAACTCTGCCATATAAACTTTTTTTTTTAATGCTACCACTTTTTTTATGCCAGATTATTTAGCTACAGCTTCCCAAGTACAAGGGCTATCATCAGTATTTCCATGCTGTTCCTACTGATGATCATAGCCCTCTTGTTCTTCCTTTATTATCAGTACATCAGCCCTATAGGTCACACCCTCCATTCAGTTAAAGCCATTATTCCCAAGGAAGAAAGGAGGTACAAAGGTACTCTGTATCTAAAGAGTAGCACTCATAGACTGCTCAGAAGCTAATGTGTCAATATTTCAGCACACTTTGGCTTGGTTTCTTGTACCCAATTCTTCCTCCTGCCATTCTCAGGCAAAGGCAGAGCATTTATCTCTGTGATTAAAGCATTTGGTCTGCTTTATTTTCTATACTCAGACACAGAAGTTCAGAGTGTAAAGATGCATCAGGTGATTCTGTACTCACATGATGCAAAATAAGAACACTTTAAACTCGGAGCTTTACTTCATTGAAGTGTTTCTGCTTTAGAAAGCAGACATTCTAGCACAGACAATGGTGCAGATCAACAGACATCCCACTCTAGCAAATAGAATGAACGATGTCTGGTATGAGCAAGGTTGACAAAACCAATAACTTGTTGACTTTGGAAGCAATATATTCTTCACGTCAAGTGCTCTCTTCTGTTCTGTTGTACTAGAAATATTTCATGCCTACTTGAGTCTGTGTGTGTATTGTAAAGTGATATCACAAGTTTTAACAGCCAGAAGTTTTAACAGAACTCAGAACCAGGTAGCTACTCCCAAGAAAATTCAAACAGAAGAAAAATGGCAGACCACAATGAGAACTTCAACTCCAGCTCATGCAGCACAGCATCTGCACACCTGTGAAAACCTTCCTCCTTTTCTCCTTCAATAATGCAGTTAAATGCAAGCAAACACAGCAAAGAGCTCAGTTGAACTTTGGACAAGACTTGGCTACAGCATCCAACATGATCCCCAGGACTTCTTTGCTGTACAGGTTTCACCACTGAGTGTTGTGCTTCCAACCAGAGCATCCTCTCTTTATACCTCCACTGATCTGTTCCTCAGGGAGACCAAGCACTTTCCAACCACTCAAGTCACAACCATTTCAGCCACTTGCACAGTTACTGTTGGTTTTAAAAGCCTCCCCTTCAGCACAGCACCAGAAATCACAAGTCACAGGGATCTCTTGTTAAAGGACAGGCAGTGCCCAGAAGCTAAACCAGATCCCATTCCCAGCACACACAGGGCTGGGAATCCCAAATATCCCATCCCCTCCAGCCCTAAGCAGCATCTCACGGTCACAGGAACACACAGTGAATTATCCCCTAAGTACCCTCATGCTGGACAGGGCACACAAGATGGCTGACAGCACAAGCCTTACACACTTCATTCCTTTTGAGACTCATTTGGCTTGTCCTCTGTCTTCAGAGGGAAAACTGCACTTCTACTAATGTCCTATATTTTCACTGAAAGGGTTTTTAACAGCCCAGATTCAAGATCTCAGAGCTGGTGCTGGAAGTAAGACAGCTCACAAAAAGACCTACAGCAGCAACAGAGAGAACAGAATGGAGGTTATAAAACACTATCTGCTGAACAGAACTCTTTTTGAGCTCTGTCCTTATCCCAGTTACTAAGGTGTACACCCCCAAGGCATACACTTCACAATCACTATAATAAAAGAACCTGTAATAGGAACTTAAAGCTGCACTCATACTATTCAAACGTAGCAACTCAAAACTAAGACTTAAATAGTCTAGCTATACAATTTAAAGGAGGATTCAAGAGGGTAATCATTCAGTTACATTATTAATAGATGGACAACACCTTCCATATGGTCCCACAATCTTCGTGAATAACTTATTTATCCTTTTCACAACAAACAATCCATCTACAACGTAATAACTCTTAAACAACCAAGAAAAGAGACCAACCTTCCTAACAGGCGTTGAGACAGCTAAAGGACTAGTATTTCTCTTGGTTTCTGCAACAGGCTGTGCTTCAGGGGAGCTCACAGAGAGGGAGCTTAATGAGGAATTAGTAAGTACAGAGTCTCCTTCATGGGACAATTCTATGGTCTCATTTTCTGATGTGACACTTCCATCCAGAGAAGTGACCTGGGGAGATTTAGCAGCCATAATATCTTCAAGAAGCACTACAGGCATCTTCCCCTCAAATATGACGTCCTTCAGTTCACCCTGATTAACCTTCGTGTTTTCCAAGTTGTTACACTCTGTCAACCCAGAACAAGACTGGATTCCATCTACCAAATCTTCACCCTTATTTGCAACAGCTTCACACCGCACGTCAGTCTCCATCGAATCATCAGTTTGGCTGTTCTGGGTGGAATTCAGGCAACTCAGCTTGTTCGTACCTTTCCCTAGCACACCATTAGTCAGAGCTGCAGAAGATGCTTTTGAATCAAAATTAACACGGTCTACATCATCACCAAGCCTTTGATTAGATTCATCTACCGAGTCAATAACGATGATGATTTCATCTCTGTTATCTTTTGTGCTCTTTTGTATAAAGTGGTCTAATGGACCCTTCCCATTAACAAGTTTTGGAACAAAAGTCACATCTGAATTCAGCTGGCAGTCATTCTCCATATTGTCCGTGGATGCACACGACGTGGCTGTGGAGGAATCCTTACTTTGGCCCAAACCACTCTTAGAACTCTTTCCTTTCTTGCTTTCTGCTTCTGCATCATATTTCTCCTTTGGTACAGGATTCAGGCGCTTGAAAGGCAACCGAGCTGCAAACAAACAATATTTGGCTATTTCAGTCACAGCAAACAAATCAGCAGGGTAGAGGAAATAAAACTTAACGCATTCATTTTGCTGTTAAACAGGAGAATTAAACCAGATTACAGCTGCAGGCAGCTCATTGCTGCAAATACTCCCGGGCCTGGTGGTTTTAGAAGGCATTAGGGCTTTACAAGAGGTGACAGAGGCTCTCCCACAGCCTTACCTTGCACGAGTCTCCGCGGGGGAACGACCGCTTTGTCTCTGCACTCCATGGCTACAAAAGGGAAACAAAAAAGAGCCCCGTGAATGGCCGGGCCACGCTGCAGCCCCGCCACCGGCCCCGAGCAGCACCCAACAGGCACAGCCGGGCTCAGACTGACCTCCAGAGCTGAGGGAAACCCAACGCCTGAGGAAACGGCGCCGCTCGGGGCCTACACCGAAACGGCACCTCCGCTCTCGGGCCTCCTTTGTTACCTCAGGAAGGCCTCGCGCCCCCGGAAGCCCGGAAGCCTCGCGATGCCTCCAGGCCTTCCCCTACCTGCCATGGCGAGGCGCCACGGCTCCAGCGGCAGCCGACCCGAGCGGACCCGGCCCGCTCCAACCCGCTCCGTCCGGTTCCGGCCCTGCGCCTCCCGCTCGTATTTGGCGGGAGCCGGGACGACCCCGCGCCTGTCCGCGCTGATTGGGGGAGAGCGCCCACGTGACTCGCTCTTCCGCCCGCCCTGCCTCCGCCCGCGTCTCGCGAGGAGCCTCTGCGGGAGGCTCGACGCCGGCCCCGCCTCTACATCCGCATTGGTCAGAGCGAGGAGGAGAGTTGATTGGCGACCGCGATTGTCACTCTCGCTCGCTGGAAGCGCTGATTGGATAAAGATGAGGAGGCAGGAGGAGCGCAGAAGGTCCCTCACCCCTGGGCCTGAGGCCGTGTTGCTGTCGGGCAGGAGTGAGGGCGGCGCGGCTCTGTGGGGATCACGGCAATCCTTCTGCAGTGGTGGGCAGAGGGGCGGGGCCGCCAGTACATTAGGTCATTGAATGGACCGAGACAGTGCGCGAAATGGCGGCCGTGTGGCCAACGAGAGGCCCGGTCAGTAGGTGGCTTTGGCGCGAAGGCTGCTGGGAGTTGTAGTCCGCCTGCGGCGCGTGGGATTCTGGGAGCGGGAGCGTCATTCCAGCAGCTGCAGTGCCGCCTCCTCTTTTCCTTAAAATCCCCCCTTTTAGTTCAAAAACCATCCCCTCTCGTCCTGTCACTACCTACCCGCGTACCAAGCCGCTCCCCCTCTTTACGAGCCGCCTCCAGCTACAGGAAGGAGCTTTCCTCAGAGCCCCCCCCTCCTCCAGGCCGAACGCCCCTCCGCCTCTCCCCCCGTAACAGCGGTGCTGCGGTGGCGCTCCGCCAGGCCGCCAGGGGGCGCCGTGCTCCCGCTTTGGGGCGGGGCGGGCCGCTCGCTTCCTGGCGGCGGCGACTCGGCGGAAACGGCGGCGTTGGCGGCGGCGGAGCGGGTCTGCGGGTGGGCTCCGTGTTTGCCGAGCGTCACCTCGGCGTCCCGCCGCCCTGCTGCGTGTCCTCGGTCGGCACAGGAGGCAGCATGTCGGTGGCGGGGCTGAAGAAGCAGTTCTACAAGGCGAGCCAGGTGAGGCACCGCGATCCGCGCCTTCCCTTAGCCGCTGTTATCCGTCGGTGCTCCCGGCGGTTCGTTCCTATCCTCCCTACCGGCCTCTTTGCTCTCCAGCTGGCGGCGGTTCCGCTGTTCCCATCCGGTAGCCCCGTGCCAACGAGTCGAGCTCCCGTTGTGCCCCGGTGTTCCGCTCTGGGACACCCCAGCTCTCCCCCTCCCCCCGGTCTGTGCTGTTTTCCCATCCCGTTACCGGCGCCCATCCCTTGGCCGGAGCCTCTTCCCTTCACACAGACCCGCTGTGGGCTCCATTGCCATCCCTGCTATGGGAATCCCTGGACCGATCCCCCACTGTTGTGGCAGTGGGTCGCAGCACCTCTGGTTCAACCCCAGCGTTGCCATCAGGTGCCCTCACTGCTGTGTTGGGTGGAGATGAGGCACTGCTGGAGCTCTGTGTGCCGTCGGTGTTGTGGTGACATGAGCACAGCCCTGCATCCAGGCCAGCACGGTGACACGGTCACCAAAAGGAACTTGGCTCCAGCACGGCGATGCAGAGATCTGTGCGGCTTCACTGGGAGCTGCGTGGCAAAGAGCTTCCATCCCTGTGCTTTGTGGCAATTCCTGGACGGAGTGAGAATCACAGAATGGCTGGGGTTGGAAGGGGCCTCAGGAATCATGGAGCTCCAACCCCCTGCTGCAGGCAGGGCCACCAACCTCCACATTTCATACCAGCCCAGGCTGCCCAGGGCCCCATCCAACCTGGCCTTGAACACCTCCAGGGATGGACGGGGCATCCACAGCCTCTCTGGGTAGCTGTTCCAGCACCTCACCACTCTCACAGTAAAGAAATTTAAGGATAATAATAATAAAGGGATTTTAGGAGCGATGTGTTAAAGGGGAAAGGGAGAGCGGTTGCATGAAATGGAAGCCTGCGGGGTGATGTTCCCTATGGATCACTTTCCTGTGTCCTTGGGAAATTCCCACTGCTACGATAGCACTGGGACTGGGGAAGGGTTTTGTGCTCAGCAAGGCAGAAGCACAACTCCCCATCTGTGTGTGTCAGGGCTTTGCTGTTTGGGAAGACTGTCAGAAGAGCAATTTTTAGCAAACGAAGCCTTTTTGTACCTCCTGCAATTACAGTACAGTGTTGTCCCTGAAGTTAGCTCTTGGGATTGTTTTTTAATGCATTTTTTGGGACAGAAATCTGGATTTAGTAGCGTGTCCTTAGGAGAACAGTTCTGGGTCCCCCAATCACTGCTTTTGTGCCCCTGTTTTCAATTGAAGGCAGATTAATTTCCCACAGATCCACCAATGGGCTCTGCATCCCATGCTCATAGTTTAAACCCTTCTAAGCTCAGTCTGCGTACGCTTGCTACGTGTATGGGTTCCTTTCTTGGCCATGTTTATGAAAAAGCATTTTGCTTAAACAGCAAAGTAATGCATTCCTGAAGTCATTCCCCACCCCCTTTCTTACAACAGGAAAACAAATCTCTGCATCATTATTTTTATTTTTATTTTTATGACTTCCATGGGGGAAGGTTGTGCTGAAAAAGAAATTGTAGGAAGGCTTTACTAGCACAGATGTGCAGTGTTGTTGTAGCAGGGCAATTAGAGGTGAAAGCACATCGATGAGTCAGAAGTAACGTGTTTCCAAAGCCTGGAAACATCTTTCTAAAACATCTGATGAAACTTTTCTGGGGGGAATTACTGTAAACTGAAGTGAATTCATATGTGGTCTTTGGTGGGCGTTTTTCCTACGGATGCCATGTTTTATTTTTTAAAGGAACCAATCTGATTACTCATGGAAAAGTTAAACCCTGTGAGCTCTCTGGTGAGCAGCAGCCCAGTGCCCAAACTTGGAAGCCCATTTATCTGCATGCATGCTTGCATGTACTTGTTTTGAGCACTTAGCTTGCATTGCAGTGGGAGAAAAGGTCTGTGTGTGGCTGCATCTTGGGTTCTCTTGCAGCTCCTGGTGCTGCAGGGTTTCGGAAGGTAATTAAATCTGAAGAAGCCTTTCTGCTGGTATTTGCAGTATGGCTGCAGAGTTGTTTTGCAGGATCTGGAGAAGCACAGTCACAGGATGGACCCCACTACTGCTTTCATGGTTCCAGTGGCTGGAACAGAAGAAATCAGCCACACTGCAGAGGTTCTGTGTCTGGAAACAAGAGTGTCTGGTTCTAGCTCTGCCCCTTTTCTGTGTTCTCCTCTCCTTTTCATTTTCACCCTTCTTCCCTTTCCCTCCCCTGGTCCCACTTTTCAGCCACTCCTTGGCTGAAGCAGGAGGAGGATTAGCTATTTTTTGGCTCTCTTAAAGGTATTAGATGCTGCCAAAGCCAAACATGTGGAAGATCTTTCCTAAAATGTTGTGTTTCGTTCCACGTCTGTTATTAATTGAAGAAGAGCACAGCCAGGACCGAGGCATGCTGGGCCCTTCAGTCCTGGGTATGGGGATAAAGCTGGGCATCAGCTTCTGCCTCTCACCAATATGCAACAGGGAGCCTACAGTACCCTGCAAAAAGCCATGCTTGCAATGCTGCAGGACGTGAGCCTGTGCATCCAGAACAGGTTTTGCTAGTTCACAGCAAAATGTTCCTCTGGAGAGAGGGAAAAAAAAAAAAAAAAAGACAGTACAAAAATAAAACCAACCTTTAGAAAGTGTTCTCCTGAGGGGGAGAAGCAACCAAATGCACAGCTTGGAGCTCCAGCAGCACGAGCTGGGTGCTGCATAGGAGGTTCTCATCACTGTGGTCCATTGCTGGCCTCTCAGGTATGCAGGAAGATGCAGAAACCTTCTGGTGCAGAGATGGCTTCACATGCACTGTTTTCTTTTTCTACAAACCAATTTAAGTCCTAAAGTGGAAGGTTTAATATCTACAAGGCTTTCTGTTCACCACAGTAATTTGATACACTTTGTGCATAAGCAGGGCAAAGGAATGTGTCTGTGCTGCTCCTTGGTGAACCCAATGCCAAGATGAGTGTATGTGCAGGTTCCTTGCTGCTGTCACACAGAACAGCAGTGTCAGGTGGGTTATCTGCCACTGAAGGGACAAGCCCTAGGGTGGAGGCACTTCTGCTGTGATGTGGCACTGGTGAAAGTGTCCCCTCCCTCTGCCAGATAGCCCTGTCCCCACTGAGGCTTGCCAACTGCTGGCATTCCATGTGTAACAAGGCTTTTGCAGAGACATGAAACGTGTTCTTGAGTTCCCATCGATCAGCAGTTGCCCTGATGGCTCAGCATGGAGTTGGATTCAACCCAGGTGGGAGAGTGGCATTGCTTTTTTGCCCCACACTGTTGCTCAGCCCTCAATGCCATTGTCACGTGGCACAGGATGAGTGTGCTCTGCATGGACCAAACCCAAACCTTGCTCGTCCTGCTCAGGCTCAGTAACCAGAGCAGCATACAAGTTCTTGTGCTTGCTGTGCCTGAGGAGCTGCTTGCCAGCCACCCTTCTGCTTGCAATCTGTCATGGCTGCACTCGGTGACCATGCCAAAAACCTCGGTGTGTAGGGCAGCACGGCAGCCTCAGAGCTGTAGGATAACATCCTCTTCCCTTCCCAGGGTGTGCAGAATGAGAACATAGAGTCCTGACCCAAGACAAAGACCAGCAGCCACCCCCTCTGTGTGCAGAAGACAAAAGCTGTTTTCTGAGAGGGGAGTGCTAATTAAAACTACCAAGCCCTTAACATACACACTTTTTCCTGAGTTTGATGATTGCTCTCGAGGCTCTTGAAGATATTTTTGAAAACATGAGTGCCTGATCTGAGGGCCTGGGTTGTGCTCTTTGGCCCGTGACAGTCATTTCTCTCCAGGAACAAGTGGATCCTACGCCCTGTACGTCTGCACTGTGTGCCCTCACTGTCCTGAGCAATGGCTGAAGAACCACCAGTGCCTGGTGCTGAGGTGCAGTGGCGTCTGCTTAAAAGCCTGAGACGTAAGCCTGGCCCAGACACACTGCACAGGGTCTACATGGGGACCAGGAGAAGGATGGCATTGCTCTTTTTTTCTCTTTCTTCCTCTTGTCTGGTCCGGAGAGAGATTTCCTTTATGAAGTTCTTTCTGTTGTGGCTTTGTGCTGTAATTTTGGATGTTCTTCTTCCCTCTCCTGTTTCCCACATTATACTTTTAACAGTTCCCTTTTTTTTTTTTCCTTCTTTTTTTTTTAAAGTTAAGCCAGTCCTTCTAGCACTCTTAGGCTTTCTCCCCCAAGCAGGAGATAACTCTCTGCTCATTTCCTTTGCTCTGTTTGCAGCTGGGCACTGGGCTGCTCTGAGTGTCACAAATGTGCTGTGCAGTTCAGGATCTCCTGCTGGAAGGGAAATGGGCTGCTCAGCATGCAGGATAACCTTTTACACTGAAAACAAAACCCACAGAGGCCCATTTCCCTGGCCTGTTGGTGCCCTGTCCTCTGCAGATGTTTGTGCCTGCTTCCAGATGGAAGTTGTTCTCACACTGCTAGATGCTTCCACACCTGGAGCTCAAGACAACCATTGCAAGAGCTTCAGCCACTGATAGCAGATGCTGGATGTGAATTGCAGGGTAAGAACAGTGGTATCAGGACAGCTGTGTCCCCAGTGCTGATGTGCTGCAGCTTTATGGACATAGGATGTGAGCAGAAGCACAGTGCCACAGTGGGCACAGAACCTCAAGACAAGCCAGGCTGTGCATTGGCATGCAAATGTCATACTGGCTTTTAGGGAATCCTTCAGAAAGAGGATGACAATGGACCTCAGAGGCAAGATGTGAGGAGCACAGAGAGGCCTGATGAGCAGGGTGCTCTCTGGATTTGCCCTGCTGGGACACGAGGTGCACAAACAGCACAGAGATACTGGTGCTTTGCCTTGAAGCTCCTACAGGTCAATTCAGCTTGGGGCTGAACGAAATTTGTCTAGAAGCTACCTTCAGTTCTCACAGTGTGTATAGCAGCTTCTCTTTTGCTTTTTGAAGCTGGAAGAACAAATCCTCCAGTTTTCTCTTCCAGGTCTCCCCATGAGGCTGGCACAAGGCAGTGCTGCTGGGTTGAGCCTTGATGATAAAGGCAGGCTGAGATGTAACGTCCAAGTGCCTTATCTGAAAATATGAACTTGAACCTGCAAGTTGAGGGATTTGCCATGTCCTGCCAGCCTTATCTTCCCTCCCATGGCACTCAAGCTTTCCTCTATTAATATTAACCCAGGCTGGAGTCCCCTGCAGCCTCCCAAGTTTGTCATTCGGTATTCATCTGCTCCCGAGTCACAGGAGCTGAGAAAAGGTGGATTTGCTCAAGCACAGTGTGATCCTGGGTGCTCAAAGTGCCAGCCAGCAATGTCAGAGAGCAAAGTGTTCTGCAGCCAGTCAGAGTGCTACTGTCATCCAACCCAGCGTGCTGGAGCCCTCAGCTTTCTGTGCCATTGGAGCCCAGTGTTTCACTGATACCTGTGTGCAAGTCCATGTATGGCAGGTGCAGATGTGGAGCAGAATGCAGGTATTCTCCTCTCAGCAAGCCTGAAAGTGAATGGAATTCAGGGAACAGGAGTGCCTCTCCCTGTCCTCACTGTAATGACTGAATGCTGCTATAATGCCTGCTGCTATATCTAGCTAAAATGCCCATGTGCAGGATATCTTAATAGTATTTTCCTTCCTTTCTTGCATGATTTGTCATTGATGAAATACTTGCGTGGCAGCATTGTTCTGCTGGTTAATCATTGTCAGAACAGCCCCATGAATACATCAGTTTTCAGCTTTTCTCACTGTTGTCCACCTGTCTGGAGGTGCAGGTAGGGGATGGTTCACATCTTTGCGTCAGTTATGTTGAGTTGGCTTTTCTCATCCTTTTAGGATTGCTTTTACAGCTTTTAGGTTCCCATCGTAATTAAAGCTCTGGTTCTTGAAAGGCAAAGACAGAAAGCAGAGGTGGAAAGCTCTGGCTTCCCCATACCCTGTTCACTGTGTTTCCCTCCTCATTTCTCATGTTAAACAGAGCACTGTTATCCCATGTTTACAGCTGGGGAATCTGGGACACGGGGAGGATGCATGATTCAGAGCTGTGGGGGAATCATGTGGCACCAGGAATGCTGATTCCTCATTGTCATCTCTGTCTAAAATTACCTATCTAACTGTTCTAACGGGTTAATTTGAGGGTGAAATATTGAAAGTGTAAGACAGAGTTGAAGGGGGGGGGGTGTTGCTGGAAGAAGTGGAAGGAAATCCTTCCTCCTGCTTCTCCCTGCCAACGCTTTCCTCCTGGGAAAGAGCAAAATGGGGATGAGATCAGGCAGACTGCCCTGTAAAAGCTGACTTATTCCTTTAGCACATTTGTTGTTCCTTCTCTCCCCCATTCCTCCATAGTCCAGCTCCTTTTGCCAGGACTTGCAGCTCTATCCAGCCCCTGGCAGACCCGGAGGGACATGGACCCATAGCATGGAGGTGCTGCTGAAGGAGTGGAGCAATTTGCCTCGCTTGAGATGCAGAAACACTCATGTAAAAGTGAATCAAAGCTGCAGGCTCAGTCTGCCTAAGGGGGGCTGCAGCCTCTTTTGCAGAAGCTGGTGTTGGCTGAAGGGAAGAGGTTCTGTCTGTGCTCCTCTGAGCAGATGTCCATGCTCACAAGTAGGTTTGTTAGGGGGCTGGGAAGTGCTGAACACTGTCCTCATCTGCACCTTTCCACAGTCCCTGAGTCTCATGGCAACTTCTGCTTCATCCACCTGAGGTACAGTGGGTCCCTACAGGGAGCCAAGAGGCTTGGGTGAAGAATACACTGTGAAAAGGTCTTCTGTGCTCTGTCAGGAGTGGAATGTGAGGGGGGTATTGCCAGACCTGAGCCTGCTGCACCCTATGTCAGTGCAGCCCATCTTGCTGTATTCCCAGGGAAGGCTGCTGGCGTGTCCCACTACCAAACAAGATGCCAAACTACTGGGAAAAAAGAACAAAAAACCTCCACCCAGAAATAAAGTAAATCCATAATTCAGAAGGTCTTGAGTTTGTAATGTCAGCTAGCCTCATTCACATGGAAAAGCAGTGATGCATCTGGACATTAATGCTGTTTCATAAGAGCCCCGTGCAGAGTGCTGTGCTGTCAGCCTCTTTGCTTGCTGGTCAAATCCTGAGTGTGAGTGATGAAGTTGGGGCCCAAAGCTGAAGCACACAGGGAGTTGCTCTGCTCTTGCTTGTCTGCAGTGTGGCTTTCATGTCATTCTACAGATCTGCTCCCTGCTGAGCTCTGTCCCCTCACTGTCATGCTGCTTCCCTGGCCCTGAGCTGGGGGCAGGTGAGTGACATCTGTGCAGAGCTGGAGTAGAAGAAGTAGGACCCGTGCTTTTCAGGCTACAGCTGCCATACAGCATCACATTAGTTCTCTTTTAGTGAGTGTCTGTGTGACATGGCTTAGTGCAAGTTTCACATACACCCCTTGGCCTCTCCCTGTATAAAAGTAATATGTATATATATATTTATTTATTTTTTTTTCAGAAAGAAAGGTTTCCTCTTCCACCTGCCCCCACCCATCCCTTTAAACTGCAACCCCATCACTTTCAGGTTCCTGTTGACAGGAAGCAGCCGTGCTGGGAGGCTGGGGCTTCGTGGCGGCAGCCATCCAGGCTGGAGCTGTAAGCAAGCAGCTCCCTGGATCCCCTCCAGCAGCAGCATGGCCTCCACCTGGGGCTGAGGGTCAGGACCTGCCCTGCTGCTCCTCCTGGTGAGTGCATAGAGCACAACCCATGCCATGCTCATCACAGCCAGTGCCACTGCCTTCATCACCCGTACCTGCTGGTGCAGGTGGGATTTCCATCCTGAGCCACTGGGATCTGAGAATCTTCCTATCTCACCTGTTAATGAAGTTCAAAGCATTGTCACTAATGAGCTTGCGCTTCTGCTCAGAAAAATTAAGTTAAGCACATCTCCGTAATGTAATTCTGTCTTTCAGACAGAAGGTAAAGTTTGTGTCGTGATTAAAGCTTTAAAGGGCTTTTTCTAATTGAGAAAATGCTTCAGAATTCATCCCAGAGCTTAAAACCAGGCTGTATGTGCTTGCTGGGCCAGACTTTATCTAGCTATTATAATATATTAGGCACTTTCTTGACCAAATTTGTGTTGGTTTTATAGGACTAGCTATATTTAACATTATTCATAACAAAAAAGCAGAAAAATGGTGAATAATTACCCACCCACAAAGCAAATCTACTGAGTAAGGAGGTGCTGTTCTTACCAGAAGGTGAAGCATTTAGCAAGCACTTCATTTGGTGCTGACGTGTGGCTGCACACGTGCTTTTGTTGGGCATTGAGCAGGCACAAATCTTCAGCACCAGATGTTGCTGGAGCCGTTCTATTACGTAGCAAAGCTCCTAATTGCATTGGATAAATTTCCAAGAGCAAGGGAATCTGCTTTCTGTATTTCAACGGGGTAATGCAATAGGGGTTTCTGATACACCTGTTTCTCTGGCTTCAAGGCAGAAAGGCTGAAGTGATGCGTTCAGAGTGTAATCTGCAGAGTGAAAGCAAACTGCAGGAGCCTGACCTGGCTCTGCTGGCTCCCCGCAGCCTTACAGATGTCACTCCCCCTCTCCTTTTCCTTAGGATGCTGTGCTGGGGTGTGATAACCACTGAGCCTTTCCTAGTATTCACGTTAACAAAGGAAAACGTGTGTGTATGATTTTCTGAATTATTTCTCTCCCACTTTGATGTTTGTGTACACTGTGATAGCTGTAGTTCTCGTTTGGCCAAGGCAGCCTGTGTTAAGGAGGGGATGTGAGCAGGGCTCTGTCCTCCTCTGCTCCCCTTATAATTAGGAAGGGGGATCACTACCTTCCCTTTTACAGATCTGAGCTGCTGCTGAAGTCTTTTCACTGCCCTTTTTGGATCTGGTCTGTCCATGAGCCTGACTGCTGACTCACCTCGTTGTCCCCAGTCCTCATTAACAGAGTCTCCATCTGAACCTGCACACAGGTGTCTAAACCCCCTTACCTGATGTCCCATCAGCATGGCTTGGGCTCATCCATCACACTGCAGACCTGGAGCTGACCAGCTCTGTAGCCCCATTCCCATCCCTGTGACATTCTTTGGGCTCTGCTGTAGTGGAGGCTTTTGCTTGATGATACCATTCACTGCCCTGTGCCCTGGGGTGGTATTTTTCTTGTGTCTCAGTTTTCACTGGAGCAGAAATCCTGTCTATTTCTTGAGAGCCCTTCTTGCAAGCTGCCTCATGCTTGCTGTGTTTGGGACCTCCAGGTGTCATAAACCCTCATTTTTTTCCATTGCTTTTCATGCTATCCTGAAATCCCTGGCAGCAGCGTAGACAGGTTGCTGGTTGCTCTGCTTCGGCATCATCAGGACTTCGCTGCTGTCTCACAAAAGAGGCAAAAAGCAAACTCCAGGACGTACTTCAGCACTTTGTACTTTTCTGCCCTATGTACTGAGCAGCTCCAAGTGTCAAATGGCAGCAGCTCGTCTTTTCCCCTGCGTCAGAGGTCTGGTGGAGCTGCTGGGAAGTGATTGCTCAGCAACTTCAGAAAAGTCGGGCAGTGATTAACAAAGGCTTTTGGAGATAGGATGTGGGGAGGTTGGGCAGGAAATCTGAATGCAAGGCAAATATTCCCCATTTCCCCTCAGTTTACTGTAGTTCTGCAGCTGTGGCAGGTGGGTGAGGAGATGGGCAGTGCCAGTTGCACAGGGGAGAACTGTTGCTGCTTTTTCCCCGTGGTTTTGTTTTCACTTGTTTGCTTGACCCAGATTTTTTTAATTCTAGCTGAATAGAAATGATGTCTCATTTGGTATAAAGCATGTGAGAAGTAGCTAATAACAGGAGAAAATGTGATGCAAGGCCTCGTTGCTGACTGTTGGGAGGTGCCTGCTTTCATGTGGGAAGCCCATGGCAAGAGGTAAGGACTGAAACTTCTCCTCTCTGGTGCCAATCTGTGCTCAGGGCAGCAGCATGCCCCTTCTACAAGCTAATACTCAAACACTGTCATCCAGCTACAGACAATGAAAGGATGAATTCCCCGAGCAAATGGGCAGTGACTGCATTGCACTGGCCTTAGCTCTGTGAGTGAGACCTGCTGGCTCCTGCTTAAGTTACGTTTTCTAATTCATGCTGTCCTCATTCCTCTGAGCCCATCTGCTGGATGGAGATGAGTCATTCGATAATGCTTTGAGTAGGTGATTTGACAGGTGGCTCCCTAGAAAGCTGTCTTTGCATATGACAGCTCTTTCTTTGCAGTTCCTATATGATAAGATTACAACCTGAGGTCACTTTGAAGGCATTTTGCTAGGGAAGGGAAGAAGGGAAGGGAAGGGAAGGGAAGGGAAGAGGGAAGGGAAGGGAAGGGAAGGGAAGAGGGAAGGGAAGGGAAGAGGGAAGGGAAGGGAAGGGAGAAGGGAAGGGAAGGGAAGGGGGAAGGGAAGGGAAGGGAGAAGGGAAGGGAAGGGAGAAGGGAAGGGAAGGGGGAAGGGAAGGGAAGGGAAGGGAAGGGAAGGGAAGGGAAGGGAAGGGAAGGGAAGGGAAGGGAAGGGAAGGGAAGGGAAGGGAAGGGAAGGGAAGGGAAGGGAAGGGAAGGGAAGGGAAGGGAAGGGAAGGCGGGCAGAAGGCAGCAGTGTGTTTGCACAGGTTCATTGATGGTGCTTGGTCTCAGGAGGTAGTGGCTCCTCTTATAAAAGAAAGGAGCAGTAAAGGCAAGAAAGCCCAGCAGAGGATTGAGGGCTGGATACCAGAATGAAAACACTTATGTGAGTAGGGAGATGGGATGAGGTAAGTGGCAGGTGGTACTGTCAGGTCCATATGCCCAGAGAAGTGAGATGAATAGCAGCATTGATGTTAGGAGCCAGCAGCAGTGTCTCACATGGAGGGGCAGGGAGGTGGGAGCTTCTGCTGTTTGCCTTCCTCTGATCTGCCCTTCTGCAGCCAAACCGAGTGTGAGAAAAGGTGGGGCAGTGTCTGTCGAGTCATATCCCGCTTCTGGTTTTTAGTTCTGCTGCTAACCTGTTCTTGACAGTAGGCAAATCACTTCCTCTCATTCTCTTTCCTCTTTTCTGCTTAGAGTGATGACTTTTGGGTGAGGAAGTCCGGCAGATGTGATGGAGCTGTGCCAGGACCTACAGAGCCACTGTGGGGACTCTCAGCATCCTTTGGCTGCTCAGAGCATGGAGGCTTGCTAGGGAATGTGCCTTCTTCCTTGTTATGAGATGATAATTGTTCATCCCTTATTGCACAGAATAACACTTCTGTCTGTTTCCTTCTCTTTAAAGTAGGTCAGAAGTTGCCCAGATTAGGATGCACTTTGCTGTGGGTGTGCTGGTCGCTGGGTAAACTGGGATGTCTGCTACCTCTCTGCAGTGTCATTCCTTAAGAAAGGATGCCTTATGTTTTCTAAGAAAGACTTTGAAAGGCTCTGAGGAGGCAGAATGCGATCGAGGATAAGAAGCAAATGTGAACAGACAGGTGCCAGAAAGAACTGCAGGCTGACTGAGGTGAAAAGGTGTGTTTGCAGTGCCAGTGCTCCCAGTGGGCTGCTGCTGCCCTCCTGGCCCACAGCTGAGGATGCAGTGAGCAGCAAGAAACAGGGATGGAGGAGAAGTGGTGCCTGTTGTTGGATGAACACCTTCCAATCTTGCCACGCTCCCAAGGATCATGGTGGGAAGGTAACAATTATCACGAGACCTTAGAGACAGCACGGGTATTTCCTAGGTGCTTGGAGCAGAGTGTGTTTCAGGAATAGCTTTTAGGGTTCTCCAGCCCTGCAGCTGACAGATCCCACAGCTGGAGATTGCCAGCACCGTGGTTGAGAGATTAGACCCACGTGCTGCCCAACTGTTCTAAATATACATGCAGCAGCAGCGAGCTGTGTTGGCTGCATGGAGCTGTGAGCACCCTGCTGCCTCCTCCTTTGTGATGATGAAGCTACTAGTGAAGACAACCAAAAATTACACTTAATTCCAGGGAGCTGTGCCTTACTGAGCTATTGCATGGCTTTATTTAGCTCCCACAGGCACAGCTCACAGCAGTGTGCTGTTGTGCACTACCGAAACTGCTCACCAGCAATCCCAGCACTTACAGCTGTGTTTTCCTTAACTACATCTCTCCACCAGGATTTTATGTTGCACTAAAGCCCTGTTCATCTGGGATTTAAAACACGTACGGCACCTTTTTAGTTAGTTTGTGGGCTGTTTTCTTTTTTTCTTCTTTTTTTTCCCCCACTGAACTTGCTCTTTTCTAACGCAGGCAACCGGGGCAGAGCTGCTCATCTGTTTGCTTGTCTGTGGTTTTTATTTCTCAAAAGGGCACTTTCTGCTGAGGCATGACGCAGGGAGGAGTGAAAAGGCTTTGGCACGTCAGTATTGGGAAGGATAAAGTTTTCATTATAGTGTGGGCAACTGCTTTGAATGCAGTGATTGCATATGTTTGATATGTTATAAATAGCACTGGCTGTTTGCTAAGGGGAAAAAATGCAAGTTTTAAAAGAAAAAAACAGGTTTTTTTCACTCTTGTTGTACTTGGTCGAGGAAGTTACATCCTACAGTTGACTACCTTAATTTCCCAATTGAAAATACTTGAAAGTTGAAGAGCAGTTTGTCAGACTGGGATGTGTGAGGTCCCTGTGGAGAAGCTGCTTGTTGGCATAGCACTGATTTCAGCCTCCTGTATCCACAAGCTGGGCAGCCAAAGACTTGCTCACCTTTAGGGCCAGTGCTGCACATCTGCCCTCTGCTGGATCTTGGGATGGAGGGGTTTCACCAGCACTCCTCAGCTGCAAAAGGTTTGGATGGTGACATCTTCCCACTTGGTTTTGGCTCTGTTTTCATGTTTGGTGATTGTACTGTACTGTTGATTTCCCATTTTTTCCTACACATCTGCTGGCTGGGTGTGATGCAGCAAGGCTGCAGTGCAGCACAGCACATCCCATTGCTCTGAGCTGCCACTCGTTGGCTCTGGGAACGTCCACATGTGCTGCTTGCAAAATATCTTGATGCTCTGTACTCCTAAATACACTCACAGGCACCTGCTGTACAGAGAGATGCCCTGGGCACGGCCTCATGTCACCATGTCTTTGCAGGAATGTTAAAAGAGTGGTGCTGCAGCCAGCAATGAGGGGAGTGGAGCTTTGGAGTGGGTGTGCCAGGGTCCTATTTAATGCCACTGGGATCTGTTTAGGTTTCAGTGATGGCGTGGGCAGCACCAGATGCCTGCTAGGTCTGTCTGATTCATCGGGTTTATGTAAGGGTGCACCAAATGATGAGAGCATTGTCAGGTTGTTATTTACCACGAGTTCATCCTGGGGTTGAAGAGCAGTTGTGTAGGTTGAATGAAGGAGTGGTGGGTTTGGAGAGGGCTGGTGAGGATGAGGAAGGGTGTGTGGATTTTGTGTTGTGTCTGGGGAGATTGCACAGCCCTCCCTCATCCCTGGGATTATGTTTCTCTCCCACTCTCTGCTATAAGAGAAGCCCCTTTCCATCCTGCCTTTCTTATCCTTCAGCATACACAGCTCATTCCTTCCCCTCCCTGTTGCCAAGCTCCTGTTGCAGTAGTTAGCTAACAAAAGGGCTTTCATTTCTGAACATCTTCTACCATGCACAGCCCTTCGGTAGCATTGGAACACCAAAGGTAAGTGTGATTGAAGCTCCCTTCCCCTTGTTAAAATGAGGCTGCAGAATCTGCAAGATACACTCAGGAGCAAAGAGACAGATGAAACAGAAGACGAGTGCTGTGCTGTGGAGGTGTTTGCTGGGTGGGATCCACCACTGCACCCTGGCACAGAACCAGAGCCGTCCAACAGGACTGCAATCACAGCACCTCCCTACGCCCTGAGCTCAGGTCTAAGCTATCTGGGCCATATTTTTACTGCCAGCAACCTTTAATTATGCACGGGTGTTGCTTCTCTGCTGGACTGTTTATGCACCGTCTGCTTTGTCCCTTTTTCTGACCCTACAGATTGGTGGTTATAGTGCCAGGTAAACAGCCATCCTGTTTTGAAGCTGTTTTATCTCGCTGATCTGTGACGCCCAACCGTATTGCCTTGTGCTAATATTTGCTCTAGGAAGCACACAGCTTTGGCTGCTGTGCAGTGCAGCTGAGGGCTTTTGCTCTTCCACTGTGTCCTGCTTCTCTCACACTAAGCCACAGTACTGTCTCCTGTAGGCTTAATGTTATGCTATACGCCCTGTCCTGGGTTCCTGTTTGTGCCCAGTGCCCCATGTGCTGTCACTGGGCACCACAAAACAGAGCCTGGCACCATCCTCCTGACCCCCCTCCCTTTGGATATTGATTAGTACTGATCAGATCCCTTCTCCAGGATGGGCAGGCCTGGGCTAACAGCACGTTGGCCATGTCCCTGGCTCACATCCCTGCTGGCACAGAGGGGAACTTGCATTAGTTTGTCCTCTTGCCTGACAGCTTTGGGACTGTTGGGATGGAGATGGCACACAGTCCCTCCTTCTTTCCTCCTGAGATGAAGCCTCCCAGCTTAATTAGAGCCAGCAGGGAGAAAACCTCGGTCTTATTCGTCCTTCACAGCAGGGCACCAGTAGCATTTCTTGGATGTCAAAAGGAGGATTAAATTAGCCTGCAAACGAATTTTTCCCCCTCCACATCTCTGTGCTCTCTGAGAGAGTGTTAAGCCTCCAAAATCACTGTGGTGATCACTGTGTACAACATGGCATGCAGTCCCCGATTACAGCAGAGCTCTCCATCAGAAGCTTTATTTGCAGCTTTCTGGATTGCAAATCTGCGGGTGGGTGGAGAAAAGCAGGGATGGAATTACTCCGGTTAATTGTACCCTTCTCAGGTGTATTGCAGAAGAAAGGACCTTTCTGGAGGTGCTGCTCTGGGCTGTGTAGAGGCCCCTTTTTGTCCATGAAGGCTGCGTGACGAGCTGTCTTTTGGCATGGAAGCACAGGAGTGGGTGGTGGCAGCTGGGAGTGAGTGCCCACGCAGGGTCTGGAAGGCAGAGCAACTGCTTTGTGGTTTATTTTTCCCTGCTCCAAAGAGGAATGTGTGCTTCCCCAGCTCAGAGCTGGCAGGCAGAAGTGTGTGCTGGCACCCCAAGCACAGAGCAAAGATCCAAAAAAAGCAAGAATTCAAGTTTTGGTTGTTTGCCCATCTGCAGGCAGCTCTGCGGTGATAACACCCCTTTGAGCCCCTCTTGCCTCTTGGCACACTCTTGCTGAATCCACAGTCCTGCTCTCCTTGCACTTCCCATGTCCTTTCAGGTGCTAGAAAAAAGCTGGTGAGGTCAGGAGGGCTGTGCTGCACCCAGAATCTTGCGTGGACCTTTGTGGGGCTGCACATGCAGGGATGGGTGAAGATCCATCTGGGTGTAGAATGAAATCCAGAGCTGAGAGCTGGGCTGGGTGAACCTGGAGAGCGCTGACCCACTGCTTTCCCCCAGTGTTTAAATGCCCAGGGGAACCACAGCAATTTCTTTGTGAAACATCTGAGGTCCTCTGCTTCCCCAGAAAGAGATAAAAGCCTTGCCCAGGCAAAGCGAGGCTGCTGCCTTCTTTCTCAGCTCCTTCAAACTCTTGCTCTAAAAGGATATTTTGGCCTTGGGATGATTTATTCTGCTGTTGCTCAGTGCAGAGCTGTCATTCAGAAGAGCTCTCTGCTCTCTCTAAGCCTCTTCCCTGTAAAGTCTGCATTCCTTGAAGCTCTGAGCAGCTGCAGATATCCATCCGACCACTGAGGCACGAGGAGCATATCAGCCATAGCAGTGCTCAGCCTAGCACCTTGGTTTGCAGCTCCTTAGTTGTTTTTCTTTCCTAGTTTGGGGTCTAGAATTGGGATTTTGCTGAATCCCTGTAGACTCTCCTTTGTAACAGCAATCATTTGATTTGGGGACTAAGCACTGCCCAGTGAGTGCAGTCTCATGGAGCTTATGGGGTATCTCTAAGTGCATTTGGAACTGGATGCTTGCCTAATGAGTTTTTTCTCCTTGTCCTTTAACAACTAAGGAACCACTCTGAGTCCCCATGGGCGCCACAGGAAGAAAGACTTGATAAAATCAAATATTTGATGTCGATGTAAACAAACCTGTATTGTTTGTCCAGAGAGTTTTGACTCCATGAGGAATCCTGGCAATGGCCTGTGGCAGGCATCAAGAGCTTGGGAGGCAGCAGCCATTTCCTAGACCACTTTTGATGTCTGTGGAGGTGATTTGCTGTGCACAAATCCATTTTGGGGCCTGGCAGTTGCTTGTGGATGCACTGCAGGTAGCTTTGGCTTTTGTTGAGCCCCAGGTGCTGCCACTGGCTTTGCCACATGGGAATGGGGCAGGGCAGGAGATGCTCCTCTCCATTTGAGTTGCATGGAAGGATGCTTCTTCAGTTGGATTTAATAAAGCACTTTTGGCACACGTGTCTTTCAGCTCAGGAAGGTGAATGGTGAAGCTTTGGGAAAAAGTCTTTTCTTACACTAAGTGGCATTTTGAAGAAAGCTGATAAGCCCTTTGTGCAGATAGCCAAAAGCAGCCCTGCCTTTCCAGCTGTGTCGAACATCTTGTGTTCACTTTGTTTTAGAACAGACATCAGAGATACCTTGATAATTGGATTTGAACATTTTCCTGTAGCTTCTGTAAGTCTCTTTATCCTTCTCTTGAAAAAATCTTGAAATACAGAGCCCTAAGCTCTCACCATCTGGATTGCAAGCAGTTGTGGTTGAAAGCTTTGAGTGGTTCTTTCTGAGCTTAGTTCTTGTGCTGGCTGCTGCAAGCAGAGTATGATAATTCCCTGTTTACTTGCATTTTGCCTTGTGTGAAATTGAAGCCTCTCTTGAAATGGAGTTGAGAGACAATGCTGTCGCTCCCTTTTTCCAGAAAGCGTTGGAGTTGGAGCTGTGAGTTATGATTTTAAAGAGCTTTGTAGCTTCTGCCAGGTGGGGAATATCCTGCCTATGTCTGAAGGCTGAGCTGTGCCTTGGGAGGGTAGGGGCAGCATGCTTTGGGCTGTTCCTACTGCCTCCTTTCTCTTGCAGATGCTGTCTGGACCATCCCTCTTCCCTTTCTGTCCCCAGGACTTGATACCTCTCTGCATGAGGTAGAATGGACAGCCACTACCATGCCTGATTCTTCCTGCCTTGTTCTTTTTCTGCAGCTGGTCAGCGAAAAGGTTGGAGGGGCAGAAGGGACCAAACTTGACGATGACTTCAAGGAAATGGAAAAAGTGAGTAAGGGATAGGAAAAATCCCTAAAATCACCCATATAAGCCTTCTGTGACCTTGCCAAAGCTCTGAGCTGATCTTCACTGCTGCTGAATCATCTTGTTTTCCTACAGAAAGTGGATTTGACCAGCAAGGCAGTTACAGAAGTATTGACCAGAACAATAGAATACCTGCAGCCAAACCCAGGTGAGTGACAGGACCTCTCCTGTCCACTTCCCTCTGCCCCTCAAAGAGGGTAAGAGAGAAAGAGGCAGAGAGTGCACAGAGACCTCAGAGAGAACCTTTGTGGCCTTGAGGTGTGCCACTAAGCCCACGTTTGTTATCAGGTATGCTGCCTACCTTTACCAGATGTATGCTGGGCTGTCCTCTACATTTCCTATGGCTTTGCTAACTGGCTGAGCTTAGTGGGGTCTTACCTAGCTCACAGTGCTTTGTGATCATATAGCCCTTTTGACCAGTGATGTGTTTCTGGGCTGTAAGATACTGCTGTTGTTATCAAACAGTGAATAAAACAGACACATCTTTAACCTTAGATCTAGGAAAGATTTGGAGGGGACCTGTTTTTATCAGGGTGTCCAGAAAAAATGTCATCTCTGGGTTGGGAAGGGATGGTTAGCTTTGTAACCATCACCTCTGGAGCCTGTTGCCCTGTGTGTTTCCAGGCAGCTTGCTCAGAGAATGCTCCAGGGACTATGGGAGGGCTGGGGAAACCCCTTTGGCCTTCACCAGTTAGCTGTGGGGATCTATATTTGTTTGCTGTCTTGGAAATGAAACTTTACTTTTCATAGCAAGTGATATTTCTGGTAGATTATGACAATAGCACTTCTTGGCTTTGGGAGTCACATAAAAAAAAAAAAAAAGAGTTGGCAGTGACCAGCAGCTGCTTGAAAGTCCAAGTAATTACAAACACGGCTGTGGCTGTTTCTGTGCCAGCTTCCAGAGCCAAGCTAACCATGCTGAACACGATGTCGAAGATCCGCGGGCAGGTGAAGAATCCTGGTTACCCACAATCAGAAGGGCTGCTGGGGGAGAGCATGATCCGCTACGGCAAGGAGCTGGGCGAGGACTCCAACTTTGGTGAGTGCCCCGTGGTGCTGCTCCCTACAGCAGCGTGCAGATGAGACAGCAAAACCCGGTGCCAAATTTCCAAACTGTGTTCCTTTGGATTTCTGAAGGGCTCTGTGACCCTTTGTATCACTTAGCAGCATGTGCCTCTGGTCCAGGCCAGTAATGAGTGCCACATCTATAGCAGTCTCAGAGCAAATGCATGGCAGTGGCTGCGCCTCATTTCTTAAACCAAAACCAAGGGCAAAATCCACAACTCACCACTGATGTCTGTGCTGTCAACAGCCTCTCTGTACACTGGCCCTTAGAAGAGGTCTGAAGGCTTCCACTCAGGGAAGGAGAGAGCAGAACCCAAGGGTACTGGATCGCAATCATTGACATTAGATTTAGGTCCAAAACCTTCTAATACTTTTTTGTTGAATACTGGGATAAGCTTGCATATGGGAAAAACCATCTCTGTGCTTTTAAACTGAACGTGGTGATGTGGAAACTGGACTGAGCAATATGAGGTGCTTTAATATGCAATAGAGCTCTGCTATGGGGATTCTGTAGCCAAGAAATCTCTTCATGGGGTAACTTCTTATAATCATGAAACAAGCCACGTGTGACTTGCAGGGAGGAAGGGGGTGTGAAGCTTTTTGTTGACATCAGTCTTAATCCAGTGAAACATCAGCCTGCCCATGTGACAGAGCCAATACAGTGCACAGCTGTCTGATCGCTTCCAGTGCAGGGAGGAGCCTTCTTGCTTCAGGAAAATTACAAAGCTCTGGCCACTCTGTGGGAGTGGTGAATTCTCGAGGGTATCTGAGGCTGACTCAGAACTCTGTATCTCTCTTGGCTTGCAGGAAACCAGCATTATTGCAGAGCAAGGGGGAAGGAAGTTTTTAGAAGAACAGCCAGCAAACCTGGCTTCCTTTAATAGCCTCTCTTTACAGAAACACTTAACTTGATGAATTTTTATTTTGACAGGTTATCTAGAGTTAACACCATTGAAATAATTCTTTTGCAGATACTCTGTTGTATGCTTTTTTCCACCTGGACAGCAGACTGGTGGTTTCACTTTACTCTCCATTTCATTTGCATCAACTCCTGTGCTAATGTAGTGCTGAAACGATTGGCTTGCCAAAGCTGCACAGGAATAATTTAATCTATAAATGGTTTTCCACTGGAATAAAAAGCCCAGACTAAAAATGCTTTTCAGCAAGTCTGTCTGGTTTAACTGTCATCATTAGAGGAAGCTTTAGAAAAGCTAAATAGGTTTCAATAAGTGACTCTGAGTCCTAATTCAGAGAGAGGTGGAAAAAGAGGTAAGATTGGCTCGATAGAGGTCCAAAATGAATAGAAGGCTGCAGGTTTGTTGTTGACATCTGGGGAAACTTGAGAGGTTGGTCAAGAGTGCTCTGGGCTTAAAAACCATCTGAACAAAAGGATGGCTTGGCTCAATCAGGCCAAATGTACTCTGCCCCCAGCTTCTGCTGCCAGCAGTGGCCAAGCAAGGTTAAAGCTGTGCTCAGCCAATTAATAGCTCAGGGACTCCCTGAGTTAACAAAGCTGTTTACAAAATACTTTTCCCTTCCTCTGTGTAGTTTGTAGAGATTGTTCCTTGTGTTCAGAGGAAGAAAATGAAGCACACTGGCGAAGTGTCTTCTGTGGAGTTTGCACCAACATGCCCTTGCCTGCTGTCACACCAGTCAGCAATCCCTGTGCTCAGCTCAGAGAGTTGCTCCACATAGAAACGTGGAGGTTTTGACATATGACAGAACTTGCACATGCTGGGTATCATGGCAGAATGGCTCTGCATGCAGCTGCCACGGACTTTGGCTCTATTTAACTGGCTGGCTTGTTCTCCTCCTCCCTTTCTCTTCCCTTCCTTTTCTCACTCAAAGGCGATGCGCTGCTTGATGCTGGGGAATCTATGAAACGATTGGCTGAAGTGAAGGACTCGCTGGATATTGAAGTCAAACAAAATTTTATTGATCCCCTCCAGAACCTGTGTGACAAAGACCTGAAAGAGATCCAGGTAAATGCCACAGTGTTGTCTCTGCTGTTCATCTCCTTAGATTCTGGCCTGTTCTGGCTATCAGTGCATGTAACCACTTGCTCTATCACAGTGGAAAACAATGTGGACACGCAGAGGTACCACTTCTGTTCCCCTGCATGTAATGTGCATTCTCTCTCCAGATTTCCTAGTATTTCCTCCCCTGCTCAGTGTATTCAGCACCACTGCCACTGGTCCTGAGCAGCTTCTACAGCTGGGTGTAGATTGGAGTAGTTCATTCACTGTTCTTTTATGGAAGATGCTGTGATAATGTATCCCAACGTATGTTCTGGGCTGCTTGCTTTTGGTGCTGATTTAAACAGTTTTGACCCTACGCTGTTACAGGATACAGTATTCAGAATCTGTATCCCAATTCCTGATCTGTAGAGATCCCTGTCACTCACAAGGAGTTCAGAGTAGAGGGCCAGCTCTTCATTTCCCCGAAAACCTTGCATGGGGAACAGACCTGGGCTGCTCACTGCATTGCTTTCCTCCAGCTCCCAGCTAGAAGGGGGTGAAACTATATTTTCATACCATACTTGAGGGTTATTCCTTAGTAAAAAGCACCTACAGCAGTAATGCTTTGCCAAGTTCTGTTCCTCCATATCACAGCAACCCTGATGTGCAGCTCTCCATCCTGTCAGCTGGAACCTGAACAAATATGGGAGCTACAGGAGTCTATGCTCTGAGATCAAGTTTCTGAAACGAATGAGCTTGGCCTGTGAGAAGGACAGTGCTGCCTTCTCAACACAAAAATTCAGTTGCTCCCAGTCTCTGGCTCTTTCCTCTTTTTCTTTACTGTTCATAACCGTCTTCTTCCCAGCACCATCTCAAGAAGCTGGAAGGCAGACGCTTGGACTTTGATTACAAGAAGAAACGACAGGGAAAAATCCCTGATGAGGAACTCCGACAGGCCATGGAGAAGTTTGAAGAGTCCAAGGAAGTAGCAGAGACCAGTATGCACAACCTCCTAGAAACTGATGTAAGTGCATAGAGAGTGCCTGGACTCCTTGCTGCCCATGGGGCTGAGAGCTGGGGGTGGGTTTTGTGTTTCCATCTGCGTGAGGGTGTCATTGGGAATGAGTTTGGCCAGATAATGCAACACCCTTGGGAAGAATTTGACCAGCTGGGGAAGGGAAGGCTTCAGGATGGGTGACAGTGGTCTCCATTCTGCTGAGTCTGAACCAGAGCCTGGTCTCTACTATCTGAAATCCCAAAGCTCATCCTCGTTTCCCTGGGGAAGCTGTCCCTTGTGCACATTTCCTAGTATAATCTCAGCCCTAGTGGGAGTCTCCTGTCAGCAAGGGAAAGCCAATCATCCTGCCTTGGTTTGATTCTCTCAGATTGAGCAGGTGAGCCAGCTGTCGGCCCTGGTGGATGCTCAGCTGGACTACCACAGGCAGGCAGTGCAGATCCTGGATGAACTTGCAGAAAAACTCAAACGCAGGTGAGTCCTGGGTGCTTTGGGCACACAGCTATGAGTTCTGCATGGCACTTTCTTGTAAATACCTGGCTCCCTGTCTGAATCTGCCCCCTGGTGTTAAAGCCAGTTCTTGCAGTCACTGCAGCTTCGGTCCAAATTTCATTCAGATCAGTGATGGGCACATTCTAAAATACAAAACAACATGTCTGTCCTTGCTTCATGGGCAGCCAGTTTCTCCCGGTTTGAGCAATGCCTGAATTGGAGTGTGCAGTTCCCAGGGAACTTGATATTGAATTTGGCAGAGAAAAGGTGGATATGCAGTGCACCCTTAATGCCAATGCCCATAGCTCCTTGCATTTTGGGCCTTGACCAGGAAATATCTTTTAGCCAGACCTGGGATCAAGTAACCGTGCTGCTGGAGCAGATAGATCAGATGTCATGACCTGAATGTGCCTGTCTCCTCCTAGCTTAGTGACTTTGTGCCATTAGCTTCAACTGTAGTTAGGGAGCTGAAGTTCCTGGTGATTTAGCACTGCTGCCCTGCCACTCTTCTGTCATAGAAGAAACCTCTGAATGGATGCTGTGTCTGGTTGGAATTGAGAAGAGCTGGGAGTATCCTACCACTGTAAGCTTTCAAATTGCAGCACGAGTGTCCTCTGCTGGCCTGAAAGCAGTGGTTGCCTGAGCTGCCTCTACAACAAAGCCTAGGGGTGTCATCTTCCAAAAGCTGAGTTGTAGGTCTGAGGTGGAGGCAACTGAAACTTGTTCCTCTATGGTTGTAAGGGGTCAGTTATGTTTGCCTTGCCTGAGGACACACGAGGGAAAGCTTCATGTTCTAGCTCTGGTAGCATCATGCCTTGTCCAAAGCATTCACACCAACAAGCAAGATGTGTACTTGATCTTCTGAGACTCATTTTCACTTTAATTTATCCACATTTCTTTTGATTCTGCCAGAATGAGGGAGGCCTCCTCACGTCCCAGGCGGGAATACAAGCCCAAACCCAGGGAGACATATGACTTTCCAGAGAGCGACCAATCTAATGGGGGCTTCTCTTGTACTCCCACCCCTAAAGTCTCAGGTAAAGTTGTCCCATGTACGTCAGCATGCACACAGGTGTCTCTGGAGCAGTGTCCTGGGGATGGAGGGGAACTACTCTGCTAGAGAATTATGTTTCTGATGTGTTGGATGTGCCTGCACAAGCTGGTGGCTCTGAAAGTGTCTTAAACATCTCTAGAGTCAGGCTGTTTTCTCTTGAGGCCCAACAGCCTTTGTTTTCTTGACTTTGGAGAAGTCCCAACAGAGCCTCCAGTCTGGGTCACTGACTGATAGCACCCAGCCAGTGACAGCAAGGGCAGAAAGGAAAAATTAAACATCTCTCCCTCCCCGTCTTCCATCACGCTGCATTTGTCCCTCCCTGGTCCCAGCGAGGCAGATGGTTTTTTAACAGCATGCAGGATGCCATGTTTCTCCTAACAGAACCTCCCTTTGGGCCCTGCCTTCCCCTCACTCCAGTTCACGTTGTTTTAAGCATGTCTCTTTTTGTTTGGAAGCAGCTTCCTCCTCTTTCCGATCCGACAAGCCGTCCCGGGCCTCCGTCAGGAGTATCCGTGAGTTTCCTCCCACTGCACTGCATGATGTGTGACCATCTCTCCCAACCCCTCCTTGCTCCTCCTCCTTCCTTGACACTGCTTCTTGAAGCCATTAATACCCCTGTGCTGAGCCACTGTGCCTGGCCAGCAGAACAGCTGAGCTAAACATCACCTCTACTCAGGCCCAAATTAACCCAACCATGCTATATTGATATTTACCACCCTAAAGCTTTTGCTCACCTGGGTGATTTGTAGCAGCAATGATCACGCAGGCACATCCTGCTTGAGACCACAGAGATCAGGAGCTCTACCAGGAGATATCAAGCACCTCACTCCTGTTACAAGCCACCCAGCCCTGATCTGTCCCACTCCTGCACCTACTGCCTGCTGTCCCCTACCCTGCAGCTGGAAGCTGGGGACAGAGCAGGCAGTGCTTAGGTACATGATGTGGGTTTTGTGGTGTCTGGGCAGCAAGCAGCCTCAGATGGCTTGTGACTTGTGGCAAGTCCCCAGGCTGAGCCCACAGGTTGACTCGAAGGGGCTCCTGGGGCTTTCATTGGGATACAGGGGCAGGCTGAATCTGTGTCTTGGAGGCATCAGAGTGGGGCAAGCAAGGGGCTCATGGTGGTACAGTAGTGGGGCAGGAGGGCTTAAGGAGCCTGGAAAGGGTTATATGCTGTGATTGTGGAATCAGCTTGGTGTTTTGAGAAGTCCTCTCAGAAACGAACCTGCTTGGCTGCTGCTTTTGGTGTTTTCTGAGTTCTCTTCTAATGCTGAGTCCTGTCGTGCTGTGGAAGTTCAGCAGATCAGGTGTGCTGGGCCTCCTATTTTGCCATTCCCCCTGCCCTGTTTGGAAGAGCCCTAACACAGAGCCATGCCAGGTGCTGAGCAACAGGGAAGGGAATTAGGGCCCTGGAGACTGTGGTGGTCTGCATTAGCTCAGCCTGCTCACAGTGGATCTCTGCAGCTTCAAAGTTTAGTGCCTGCTCTTCTCCCATTGGAGTGGGGGGGGGGGGGCTCAGGGAAGGTACAGGGGTTGGGGCTGTGCTCTGGGAGCAAGTTATGAAGGGAAATGTTTGGAACAATAAGGCAGAGGAGCTAGTGTGCTAAAACCCATCAGAAAGTTCAAATTAAGTTAATGCTTTACCATCCTGGGGGCAAAGCTAACAAATAGTTTCTCCCAGGCAGGGCAGAGCCCCCATTTCTCACTCGTGTCACTGGGGCTGTGTGAGTCCTGGCTCTGACAGACCTGGTTTGGTGTCTGGGACTGGAGTGAGTGGCTGGCTGCCAGCTGTGGGGCTGGGGCAGGACTGTAGGCAGCCAGCTCACCCCTTGCATGCATTCTTCCCCACAGCTCACCTGGATCAGCCCTGCTGCAAGGCACTCTACGACTTTGAACCCGAGAATGATGGTGAGCTTGGCTTCAAGGAAGGTGACATCATCACCCTGACCAACCAGATCGATGAAAACTGGTACGAGGGCATGATCAATGGCCAGTCAGGCTTCTTCCCACTCAACTACGTGGAAGTGCTGGTTCCGCTACCTCAGTGAATTGGCATCTCTCCCCGTTCCTCTCCACTCGTGCCCCCTCACAGCACAGGGCCGAGCCTGCATTCCACGTTTGTCCTGACACGAGCCCTCTAGTGAGGTGGGGAGAGAAGACACAGCCATTTCCTGTATCATCTCGGGGTGAGTTTGCCACCAGGGAACAAGCCAGAAGGGTCAAACAGCCCTATCCTGGAGAATATGTTTTGTCTTTTTTTTTTTTGTGTGTGTGTGTCCTTCTGGTGCTTGAACTTAGGTACTTTATGAATCCTGCCAGGTTCTTCCAGTCTGTATGTTCAAGCTGGGTCATAGGCCTCTCCCTGTCCAGTTTTTGTCTTTCCTTTGGTCCGGTGTTCATATGAACCAGGTTGGCTGTGCCAGAGAGCTGGGGTGCATGACCTTCATGCTGAGTGTTACCCCAGGTCACCTGGGGCTGAGGAGCCCTGAGCCTCGTGGAGGGGTGAGATGTTTGCCCCTACTTCAGCCATGGTGTGGGCATCTGCCCCTGAACACTACCCACCTCCCCTCAGCCCACAGCCCCTGCTCATTCTGACACCCAACTGCTGTGGGAAGGGACTCAGCTTCCTCAGCACCCACAGAGCCAGGGCTCAGTGGAGGAAGCACAGGGCAGAGCAACACTATGACACAGATGGAACACTACACCAGCTCAAGGCAGTGCTGGGCCTCTGTGCTGTCCTTCCCCTCCCTGGAGAGGGGCAGAGATGTCTGATGCATGGTGCTGGCTCTCTGCCCTCTCTGTGGCACGGCACAGTTCAATTCCTTTCTGCCCTGGAAATGTTTTAAGCTGGGCTGCTTCTGAAGTTTGGGCTTCTCCTGCTGCAGCCTCTACCTACAAAACTGGGGGGTGACTCAAGGGGCAGTTTGGGCTGCAGCCCAGGGTCTGCCCATAGAATATCCCAAGTTGCAGTGGACCCATAATGATCATCGAGTCGAACTCTTGGCTCCAGACAAGGGAGGCAGATGATGGCTCCTGCCCATGGTGAGGCAGAGCAGATTGCAGAATGGTCCCACGCAAGATCCTCTCACCTGCTAGCTCTGTGCTTGTTCTCCCCATCAGCACCCCATGAGGCTGCTGTCCCTCTGTTTGCTCCTTGGGACTGCTTGCTTTGGACCAGGTTAATCCTCACGTGCCTTTCCTGCTGCCCCTCCTCTGCCCCTCCCCATGGCCATCTCCACCCATTGGGAGAAGCTGCACCCTGCAAATACGTTCAGTGGACAAGACATCTTGTATCTCTGCACCCCTTCTGCCCTGCTCCTGGCTGCCCTGGCTGCTCCCAGCCTCTTTCCCCACATATGTTTTGGAATGGGGCTGGGAACTACAGTGCTCAGCATGTCCCCAGCTCCTGGGGAAGAGAGCATGGCACTGCCTTCTGCATCCACAGCTCCTGAGCTCCATTCCTTGCTTTTCCAGTATTGATAGAAAAATGGTTTCCCTGCTCCGAGGGCCTGGCACCTCTGCTGCGGCACTTGGCAGGGCTCTGGCACTGCATTTCTAGACCAGCACCTTCCTGGCCATGCATGCCTTAGCTCCCTGCCAGCCCCACGTTGCAGCTGCTCCATCTCCTGTTACATTTACACAGAACCTTTTTAATGTTTTTAACCATGCATGTCGATGTACGTCTGGTCCCCTGCCACACCGTGGGCTCACCCTCGTCTGGCACCAGTGCCTGACCCTCCCTCCTGGTGCAGGATGTGGGAGCAGACGTGGATTTCTCCCCCAGCTCCCAGCAGTGCAGGGGTCTGAAGGGACTGATGGCCTCATTGCCCTGTCCCTACCCCACTGAGGGCTGTGGCCATGGCCTAGGGCTGCTGGCTCCTGCTCAGATGGATTGAGATGAGTATGTCAGCTGGGACAACTTGCAAGACCTTTTTTTTGTAATGGTTTGTAAAGGGGAAAAAAAAAAAAAAAAAAAAAAAGACCCACAAATCTCAACTTGTATCTCTGAATAAAAGTATTAAATGTTTTCTTCTTTCTAATGGCTGCATTCTCTCTGTGCACATGAGATCCCTCCCTGGGGCTGAGATAGAAGTGAGGGATGTGGAGGGCTGGAGGAGCAGCCCTGGAGGAGCATCCATAGCCCTGCTCTGTGCCTTTGGAAGGGCTGTAGGTATCCCTATTTGTTGCAAGGGAGTTGGATCTTTAAAAGTCCCTTCCAACTCTATGATTCTATGTGGTCAAATTGGCAGCTTCCAGCAAATGGGCTGTGCCTGCTGAGCACTGCCTGCTGTCTGGCCCTGCAGTCCTTGCAGAGGGCTCAACTTTGGGGAGAAGAAAATTCCTCGTTTCCATGGGAACTGGAAGAGGAAAGTTTCCAAGCTGTGGCTGGGAGCGATCCAGGTGTGCTGAGAGCAGCTGGGCAGTGGCACCCAGTGCTATTCCTGCACTGCCTGCATCTCCCCTGCACCCAGGCAGTGCTCAGTGGCTGATCCCACTGCCTGCACTCCATGAGGAGCAGCCCTGCTTACCCAGGGGCTCAGCTCAGAGCAGATTGTGGCTGTGACAGAATCACAGAATCACAGACCCGAGACACGAGACCCTATAGCAGGAGTTAATGATGCCTTGGGACAGAGCCAACCTTTCCACCATCCAGCATTACCTGTGGCTCCCTGCTGTTATCTGCATGGATACCTGTGGATTTCATTTCCATATTCATGGGAGTTTTAATGACCCCGCAATGTCTTTATGTCCCACAATTAAATGTGAAATCCTTTTTTTCTTTTTTTCTTTCCTCCTGCAGATTAGCATCTGCATGGGATGATCTGTGACATTTGAGCAGAGGAAGGAGGCTATGCAGGAGGATTAAGCTTTGGGGATCTCTGCAGCCCCCCATCCCTCTGCTGTATGTCTGTCTTCACAGTCCCAAGGCAGACAGACAGACGGGGTACCAGGAGAAGTGTGGGGCATCCTGCAGCCCCCAGCCCAGGGCTTGTATTGCTCCACCTCCGTTCCCAGAGCTCCTGGGCACCCCAGGACCGTCCTATCCTCTGAGCAAAGAGATGCCATTGGGTCTCAGTCCTGCAAGATGGATGGGCAGAGCAGGGGGAGGGATTGTGAGGGGGACAGACCCCTCTCTCCCCCCACCCTCCTACCCCTCTGCTGGGCTGTTAGATACACACATGCCAATATACATATCTAGATATCTCATTTCCCTAATACTTAGGCTTAGTAGAGCCCAAGCTGCTGCCATTGCCCACCCCAGCAGCTTCCAAGGATGATGCTGCCACGAAGATGATCAGGGGACTGGAGCACTTCCCCTATGAGGACAGGCTGAGGGAGCTGGGCTTGTTCAGCCTGGAGAAAAGAAGGCTGCGGGGTGACCTCATTGCAGCCTTCAGTACCTAAAGGGAGCCTACAAACAGGAGGGGAATCAACTCTTTGAACGGGTAGATAACTGCAGGATGAGGGGAAATGGTTTTAAGTTGAGGGAGGGGAGATTGAGGTTGGACGTCAGGGGGAAGTTCTTTACAGAGAGAGTGGTGAGGTACTGGAACAGCTGCCCAGAGAGGCTGTGGATGCCCCATCCCTGGAGGTGTTCAAGGCCAGGTTGGATGGAGCTTTGGGCAGCCTGGGCTGGTATGAAATGTGGAGGTTGGTGGCCCTGCATGTGGCAAGAGGGTTGGAGATTCATGATTCTTGAGGTCCCTTCCAACCCTGGCCATTCTGTGATTCTGTGATACTGCATCAGATGGCTGAAGGATGGTGGTGAATTCTGTGCTAATTCTGATGACACGATGTCACAGTTTGGGCACTCAGAGAGGCTCAGCCTGGCAGCTGTCACCGCAGTCATTAAGCAGAGTGCTGGAAGCTGGCATGGACACAGATCCAGGTCACTGGAAAACTGTGCTTCTGGCACAGCACTGCACAACAGAGCAGGGATGGGCCATCACAGAACCACAGAACCGCTCAGGTTGGAAAAGACCTTTGAGATCATTGAGCCCAACCTCAACCAAACCATCCTACCCCAACAACCCAGTGCTAAATTATGGCCCTGAGCACCACCGGCCATGGAGAGCTACAAGGGATTTGCTGCAATCAGTCCTTATTTCCAAACTTTTGGGGCACTGCAGCTCTGCCTCCTCCAGGCCGAAGGAAGGAGGTGCCGGAGCGGACCTGGACTCGCACAGCAACCTGCAGCCACTTCCCATCATTCTCTGTGGGTTTGGAGCTTCAAAACGGTGCCCAAAACAGAACCGACCCCCCCCCCCCGGTACCGGCCGGGCCTCAGACCCGACCCCGCCTTTATCACAGCGCTGTGATTGAGGCTCAAATTCTGCCCGTTCCGGCCTGCCAGGGCTCCGAGCTCTCCCCGGGTGCCCGGATTCGGGCCCTGCACTCTGAATGGGGTCCGCGATGCACCGGGGCCGGGCTCAGCCCGCGCTCCATGCAGCCCCGCCCCCTGACCTCTGACCTCTGACCCCGCCGCGCCTCCGCCGCTCCCCCCGCCCTCGTGGCGTCGCAGCCAATCAGCGGCCGCCGCCACATCCGGGTCCCGCTCTCCCCCCTCCCCCCTCCCCCCACCAACCTCCGCCGCCGCTCGCGCCCGGCCATGGCGGAGGTGAGTGAGGAGCCGGTGGGGTCGCGTCGGGCCGGAGCCGGGATGGGACCGCGTCTTCCGCATCGCTTTTGGGCCGGGTTGGATCAATGAGGGATGGAGTGGCCGCGGATGGGTTCCGGGGAGCGGGGCCGGTTCCGATCCGGGAGCTGCTGGGCCTTGGGCCCGGTTGTGTGGGGGGCGAAGGCCTGAGTGACGGAGGGGCTCTGGAAGCAGCGGGGCTGGGCCTGGAGCCGGGACCGGGCACGGAGCGGAGCGGGGCTGTGCGGGAGTTTGGTCTGGTGGGATCCCGGGAGGGTTTGGAGGCAGAACTGTGGGAAGGAACATTGGGGGGGGGGTGGTGTCCCATGGGGGTGCTGGGCTGGGACCCCGGGGCTTCTCTCGGTGCTGCTGTGCTGCTGCTGGACCCATCGCCCTGCATTGCTCTGATATCTCCTGGTGCTTCCCAAACACTGCTGGGCTTCGTGGTGATGGAGGCACGTGGGATTGATGGGAGCTCTGCACTGGGAGCTCTGCGATGGAAGCACTGCGTTGGCTGCTGTTCATCGTGAGACAACAGCTTCTATCAGAACAGCAGATTTCGCCGTTGGAACATCACAGCACTCCTCTGCCTGTCCCACCCAGAACAGCTCTGTCTTCGTTTTGACCCTTGGAGCATCAGAGTGCTGCATTCTTCTTTATGCTGTTGCTTTGGTGTGATGTTGGTCAACGCATCCCTTTGCCTTTGGGACAGCACAGAGCCTCAGTGATGAGGTTGGAGCACGAAGTGTCACTTATGGCATCACCAGAACACGAGGTCTGGGCAGTGCAGGATGTGACCTTTGTGAATGTTTTGCTCCTTCAGATGCATAGGATACAGCACAAATGTGTTCCCATCCATGCCACTTTCCTCTGGCTACCACTGGGATTTGTAGAAAGCAAATCCAAGTTGACTCTCACAGAGTTCAAAATATGCGTTAAACTAGCTCAGGAAATCACTTTAGTTATTAAAATAGTGATGTTAGAAGGAGAAGTGTTCTCTTTTTCCTCACTTTCTTGCAAGAGTTGCTTCAGCTTGAGAGACTTTCCATCTCTGGACAATGGCAGTCAGTGCTGCAATGGAAAATGGCTTTGTCTGTGCCCTTCCTTTGTGTAAGACACAACTCTTGATTGGTCTGATGTGCTCAAAAACTTGAGTCCAGAACATAGAATGGAGTGCTGGAAACATCCAAAAATACAAAGAAGAAATTGGATAATGGATCAACATCTGTGTAACTTTTGGGAGAGGCAGAGGGTTGGAACTGGACGATCTTTGAGGTCCTTTCCAACCCAGGTCATTCAGTGATTCTGTGATTATGCCTGAGAAGCAGAGAGTAATGGAAGGAAATCTGCTGCTGGGAATACCTTTTCTTTTCTCAAGTGACCAATGGATGGAGGAGCCATTTTCCAACCTCATGGTTCACTGTGGAGGTGAATGGAGATCATTGCTGTCATCTCCCATGGAGACAGAGCTGCCACCAGCAGTAGATGACACCACTGGTACTTCACATCTGAGAACCACTCTTGATCTGGGAGCATCTGATGATGCCTTGGTGTTCCTGCTCTCTTTCCCATGCATGTAATGCTGTTGTGTTTCCTTCCTCCTGCCTGATGATTGCTTCTGAAGTGTCAGATTGCAGCTCCTCACCTTCACATGGAATAACCACCCATCACGTGGCATCAGGAATATTCTTTCTGTCATGGTTTACCTATTTAAGTCAAACCCCCTTTTCCATCTTATTCCTCTGGCTTGCCTGTTCCCCTAATTCCTGATAATTTGAAGAGTTGTTCAGTTTTTCTTCTTTTTTCAATCCAAACACAGCAGTGCCAATCATTTCATAGTGACCTCCAGCTTACAGCAGTTCCCACTCTCCCTAATGCTGCCTCAGTGCTTTGGGGACATAAACTAGTGATTAGTTACTAGGTTGTCATCCTGCCATATTGACTATTACTCTTTGTTATAGCATGTGATCTTTAATCCAAGAGCTCATCATCCCTGAAGTGTTCTGACACCTTTTCAAGCCAGCCCTTCTGCTGCTGCTGCTCTCAGTCTTCGTTTTCAGAATCCTTTGCGTGCAGCTCCGTATTGATCCCCATGTGAAGGAGGCACAGTCAATATATGGATCATTGTCTCTGCAGATCATTCGAGGCAAGAGGGAGTGTAGCCCACACCCTTCTCATTCTCACCAGACTGGGATTATTTGTTTGGATGGATTTATCCAAGAGGGTTTTGTGTTCAATCCCATTCCAGCAAGGACCAGCAAAGAGACATAGAACTTTCCTGAGTTATGAATCCATTTCCCAGCACGACCACTCTCAAAATGGAGGTTGGCTGAACTCTTTCCTTCCCTTAGCCCATAAATTCCTCCTCCCTTTTCTTCATGGTGCTCTCTGCCTGCATCCAGAGTGGTCTGCAGTGGGGTTACCCTGTTGCTAATGCTCAGACCCCAAGAATGATGAATTGCAGCACACTGTGCACTCAGCTGGGACTGAGGCATCCTCGTTTCACTGCTCCAGGCAGGGGAAGGAGCACGAGTTCCATGGTTGCTTCTCAGGTCCTTGCCTTCCCTCCTTTTTGGTCTTTGTCTTGATGGGAACATCTGCTGCCTTCTAAACCAAAGCCTGGAGTGGCTTTTTTGGTGTATACTTCCTTTTAGAGGATCAGTTTTGATTTGAACCTGTGTTTTTTAAGCTTTTAGAGCCTTGCACTGAAGCACCCTAGATGCCCTGGCTCACAAAGAGGATCATGAGATGTCAGCAATGACTGTGTTGTACTGATGCTCTGACTTCCTTCTGCCATCAGATGCTCTCAGTCAACTCAAAGGCATCACTTAATTACCTGCTTGCTCCCTACCTAGGCTGAACTTGATGAACAGCCTTTCCATGTCCCTCAGCCCAGGGAGCTGCAGATGTTCTGGATTGTTTTTCAGACCTCAGCCCATATTGCTGCCTGAACTTCTGACCACGCACTGAATGCCAAAAGGCAGGATCCTGTTCTCACCATCCACCTGTCTCACCTCTTCTTACCTCACCTCTGCTACTTACACACCTTCCAGACTCCTTTGCTGCTTGCCAGCTGTGAATTTCTTGCCTGGTCCCTCTGAATCTCCTGAATGTGGTGAGGCCTTAGGGAGAAGCTGGCATGGTGGTGGATGGCCATTTCTGATTGCATCTCCAAAGAGTGGCTCAGGTCCTGAAGGTGCTGTGTTCCAACAAGCATGATGTGTGTGTTTGGGGTTAAAATACTTCATTTAAGTGAGCACGTAAACCATAAAGACCTGAGCTCTGAAGCTGATGAGAGGATAAATAATTAGCAGAGCGCTGAAGGTAAGATGAAAACTCCACCACGTGCACTTAGAGACTGAGGGGAAGGTGCAGAACCCAAAGAGCAGAGCCCTGGAAGAGCTGCTCAATACACCTAACAAGAGTTCTTCTTGCACAGCACAATTTCCAGTGCTATCCTGTGTGGATTTTATTAACTTTTGCTTTGAAATGAAACTAATTATATTTACTGGTGGGGTTAAGAGGTGTGTTGCATTCTTAAGAGATGTCTCAGCCATATTTTTCTCTTTCCTTGAAGGCCTCGGTGGGCAGGCAGAGCCCGAGGGTGGTACCATACCCAGCCCACAGCCTTTGTCCTGGAGAGCCCAGCCTTCAGAGCGCAGCAGGTAGCCATGCTTTATCCTTCTGTTTGTTGGTCTGATTTCCAGAGGAATCCATGCTCCTGGGCTCAGTCTGTCTGTTTCTTCCCTTTCTCCTTCCAACATCTTTGGAACTTGTTGGTTGATTCTGATGACATTTGATGGATAAGTCTTAATGATGCCAAAGCTCCTACAAATGTCCATTTGCTGTTCTCCCAGTATTATCCTGAAAATGCCTCCAGTGAAGGAAAAGCTGCAGTGTGCATTCAGATGTATGACATCAGAGAATCCAGCTAAGAGAGGAGCATAAATACTTGGGAAACAGTCATGGGATATGAATGTTTAGGGAACCAGGCTTGTAGTGCCCACAGAAGGACTTTGTTTAGTTGTTTCCATTCTTTCTCTCTCTTTTCTGCCTAATCTCTTCCTCTGGCTTATTGTGGCTGCACATACACACAGGAATGGGTCGTGTCAGGTTTTGTTGCGTCAGAAGATTGGGTTCAGGGTGGTGCTGGTATCCAACTTCTTTTAATCCCTGCAGTTGTGTCAATGGGCTCAGCTGATCACCGACTGAACCTAGCAGAGATCCTTTCACAGAACTACGGCGTACGGGAGGAAAGGGAAGAAGAAGATGATGCTCAGGAGAAACAGAAGTCTTTAGAAGAGCTGGAGAAGAGTTTCAGTGCCTCTCAGGTAAAGGCAGCAAGGGAGGGGAAGGGGAAATTACCTGATGGATTTTCTTATTTTCTTTGACAGTAATAGTACCAAAGATCTTTGTGGGAAACTGTTTTGCTTGCTGTATGCTGTGTTTAAGTCCACCCATCAATAGGTCTTAGATCTGAATTTGGATAGCAAGGAGTTGGTCTTTCAGCAGCTGACAGCAGTACATGATGGTCTGCCAGGTATCCACTGACAGCTGTTCCTTCACACACACTATCGAAGAGCCATCAGCTGTTGGCTGCATATGCAACATCCACTCCATGGTGGAGAGAAACCCCAGAGAACAGATGATGTGGTTCTCTGGTGGATGCTCCCCATGGGGGCCTCAGTGGATCACAAAGTGTGCTCTTGCTCTTCAGGTCTGGCCCAAGAGTAGTATAGGGATTTGCTCCATCTCTTCTTCTGTATCAGAACAGTTTTACTGTTTAGCATCTCTTCACCAGCATGAAATCTAGTATAAATATATTTTTAAAATACTTCAACTGAATTGTTTTGGGGGTGAAATTTCCTGGCTTGTCCTTACCTTTGAGAAGAACAGGTTGTGGTATCCTGGAACACCATACCCCCTTCATTGTGCAGCATTACCCAAGGCACTCAGAGCCCCCAGAAGAGCAGAGCTGCCATGACTGCCTCTGCATATCTCTGTGTTCACTGCAGCTGCTGTTGTTCTCGGTGATTGTTCCATGCCTGATGAAGCTTTGTCCTCCTCTCGCTCAGAGCAGTGAAATGCCATTTGAGGAGCTGCTTGCACTTTATGGCTATGAGGCATCCGATCCCATTTCAGAGCAGGACAGCGAGAGCAATGACATTCCTCCAAATCTCCCTGATATGACTCTGGATAAGGTAAGAGCAACTGTCAGCTTGGGTGTGTGCTGTTGGCCTGCACTGCAGCTTGCTGTGCTGCCTTAGAGCTCCGTGTGTCTGGTAGCTCTTTTCAGAGGGAGTTTGGGTAATTCTCAGGGAAGGGCTCTGCCTGGTTCTAGTGCCCCAGTGAAAAACACCAGGTGCAGAAATGTGAATGAACATACAGAGTATGGAGGAGGCTGGAGGAAAGATAACTTTTAAAAAGAACACTGTCACAACTCTGTATGGAAGTTTGGTAACAGTTCTTGGCTCGTAAGGTGAGTCTGTGAATACACAGGGAAGGTTTGGATCTACCTTCAGTGCTAGCTAACCTATCTCTGCCTTCCATAGGAATCCACTCTCCTCTGAACGCTTAGAGGAGTGCTTCAAAAATAATCTGGGGGTGATGGGGAGCACGAGGGAGAATCTGTCTTTGAAGCTGTGGCTGTGGGAGGGTGAGGAGAGCTGTGGATGCAGCCACCCTGGGGCAGAAATACTTTCCTCTAGACCTCGCTCCCCACCCGCCTTCCTTCTTTCATGTAATTCTTCTTTAATCTAAACTATTTTTCACTTTTTTGTTGTTGTTAAAAGGAACAAATAGCGAAGGATTTGCTTTCAGGGGAAGAAGAGGAGACACAGTCTTCAGCAGATGATCTGACTCCGTCAGTCACGTCCCACGATGCATCAGACCTATTCCCAAACCAGCCTGGCTGTACGTGCTGCTAATTTGTAAATAATTGTTTTGTACTTAAATGTGATCTGCAGGGTAAAGCAGGGATGTATTTCTTTACTTTGTCACTAAGTTCCCTGACATAAATTTTCCCACATTCCTTCTGGGGGCTGTGAATAAACTTGTGTGCTGGTGGGGTCACCCAGCATCAGTTGGACATGAGTGTAGGTGGACACTTGGGATCAGGAGAGAGCTGTGTTTAGCCATAACTCATAACACTGAGAAAGTGAGAAATGTTTTGCTACCTGTTGCAATTACAGTCTGTAAGATCAGTGCTGGGTCTGACATCTCTACAAGTGAATAAATTCAGTAGCAATAGTGGCCTGATATATCGTGGCAGTTGCTAAATATCAGGCATGAAGCTGAAGCACGTGAGAAACTCAATGTGAAGTGATCTTATTCCTTCTGCTGCCTCACAAAATGAAGGGTTGGTTGGCATCACCCAGAAGGCAACTGTGCACATTCTTTTATTTAAAAGGGAGGAGTGGAAATATGGGTGAGTTGTCACTGAGGACCACTCTGAAAGCAACTTTAAGACAGAAAATAAAGGGAAGGAGAGGGAACATGGAGCAATAGAAATAAATCGTTTCATAACAACAAATCTTTCCCTTTTCCACAAAGCAAACAACTTCCTTGCTGATGAAGACAAAGAGCCCTGTTCATCTCCATGTGCTTCCTCCATGGCTGAGGAATCAGAGGAGGATTCCATGCCATCTAGCGAGTGTAAGAAGGTAAATGGTTGAAGTACATCCAGAAGGGGAGCTGAGGCAGTGTCCCAGATCCTGAGGAAAACATGACACAAAAGCACTGTGATAATTCCTCAAGCAAGTTTTCTTGCTTTAACTTTCTTTTGCTCAGTGCTTTGTGTTTTGTGGAAGGCAGTGGCATACGTGGATTGGAAGTGTTTCTTTAATGTGATCTCAAAATCTCTTATCTGTTTTCTGCTTCACATATGCAAAGTGCTGTTGTGCCTTGGTAAGTCAAAAGTGCACTCTGTAGCCCTATAAAAGGGAATTGCTGGGCAGTATTCCCAGTGGGCTTTACTGGAGGGGAACCATCTTATCAAAGGGAGGAGCAGATTCTGAATTCATCCTGGTTTTGAAGGTTGCAGGAGACGTTTAGCACATCTTTTATGTCCATCCTCAGCTATTTGCTGTATATCTAACATTAAAACAGTATAGATGCCTGAGTTCCCTAAGGTATTCTCTGTCTAGTTGTAAATCTTTCTAGCTACCTTATAAAGTAGTCAGAGTTCCCTAGAAGTTAATAGTGACACTGGGGACTGCAGATGTACCCTGGCCTTGTGGTGTCACAGTCCTTAAATAATGAAGTAAACTCAGTGCCTGTTTACTTTACTGAAGTAAACATGCAGCCTGTTCCATTTACCCAACTCTCTCTGATGGTATTTCAGGATATCAGTATTGGACCTCAGTTCCAAGCCACCGTTCCCATCCTGCACTTAAACAGGCACAGTGAAAAAGGTAAGGCAGCTTCCTTGGTGTGTCTTATTTGGGTTTTGGGTTGCTGTCCTGGGGATTTGATGAGTTCTGCATCACTAAATCTATTTTGTATCTCTCATCTTGGCATCTCTCAGTATCAACACCAAAATGTACAGCTATACCCCAGCTAGCTTTAAACTAGCTTGCTTGGATTTGGCTAGTAATAGAACTACAGAAGCTCCATGAAAACTGGCTTGGCATGACAGGTTAGGAAGAGAGGAGCTCATCTGTAGCCAAAGCAAGATGCTGTGATATATTCTTCCCTGGCATTTTCCTGAAGTAACAAGAGTTACTTCAATTCAATACTCCCTGGAGCTGACAGTTCCTAATTTGTTCTGCAGACATGCTGATGTGCAGATTGTCTCATAACTAGTGCATTGCTAGCAGCAGCATGTTGAATTTCTGAAGAAGTTAGTTAACAGAAAAGCACCTCTTTAGAAATGACTCACTTCCTCACTGGTTCTTTTCACCCAGCAGACTAGAAGCAACTTAGTTAAAGGGGAGAAAAAAGTGCTCTCAGCCTTTTGTACTAAAGATCACAAATTTAGTGCCTGTTTCATGCAGTGTGTATGTTTGCATCAGCATGAAATGGGAGGAAACTGACAGCAGATCCACACAGGGATTTTTTTATGCCCTGTCAGTGCTTCTTCTGACCTGAATATGTGGCAGGAATCAGTTCCTTTGCCTCTAGAAAGAAGTGAACAGGTGAAACATGAAGGGTGCTAATGGTTTTTATCTGAATAGAAAATGAAATCACTGTATTTCTGGTTATTTTTATTGTAGAATCCCTTTTTGCTTTCCTCTGTGCTGCTTATTTTACTTAAACATGTTTACTTTGCTTTGTGCCATGCTCTCATGGACTTAGAGCCTTGAAACCCAAAAGGGGCAATAAGCACATAGTGATGCTATTTTATGTGGATGGAGCAGCTCATGGAGGAGCATTACAAGCTAGCACAGCTTTTCAGCTGCTTAGTTTTGTTTCTAGGATGAAGAAGGTCTTGAGCCTAGGCCAGACTTGTAGTTCAAAGCTGCCTTTTCTTCCTCATCCTTTTGCTTGCTGCATGTGGGAAAAGACACCTTTAGAACCTGTAGGTTTTAAGTTGCCAAGATTAATGAATCAAAGCAACAGAGAAGATGGTAACAACAAAACTCATCAGCCAACCCTTGTGAAGAAGTGGAAATGAGTCAAACATATGCTTGGGGCTCTAAAAGCAGTATTAAGCTTAATAAGCAGTATTAAGCTTATCTGCCTCCAGAATCAGGAGGGAAAGATGCAGTGGCTTCACACAGATGGCTGCCATCTCTAGTGCCAGCTTGGAGTCCAAGCAAAGGTTTTCTCTCTCCTTCTATCTCTGCTGTGCATGTCCATGCTGATTGTTTCTCAAAAGCAATAGGATTCTCTGATGAGCTTATTTCAGTGCTTTTTTCTGTTAGCCTATGAAAATGAAGATCAGCTGCTTTGGGACCCAAACATCCTACCTGAAAGAGAGGTTGAAGAGTTCCTATACCGTGCTGTGAAGCGGCGGTGGGACGAGCTGTCTAGCAGCAGCCTGCCAGAAGGAGAGATGGTGAAAGACAACGAACAGGTAAACCCTGGTAGCCAGAGATACTATCAAGATAAAATTCTGCCATAATGGTGCAACATTCCTTCAGAGATCCTGAACAAGGCTCACTTAAAAGAGAATGGGGCCTCCCTCCTGTGATCCTTTCCTCCTGCTTCCTAGATAAGTGAGACTGCCCTTCAGATGCTCTTATGAGGCTTTTCATCCTGCCCTTGCAAAATCTCTGAGACAGAGCTTGCTGCATGATCACCATTTTGAATCTGCCCTCTGTACATTCTGTGTCTTTTTCTTTTAAGGCAGCAGAAGGTGAAACTTCTGGAGAAACTTCAGAGCAGTTGTGCTTCCCCTGAGCTAGCCAGGTTAGATTCTCACAGCAAGCCCAGTGTCTGTAGAAGCACAGAAGCACACCAGTAATCTCTAGAGCTGCTGGTAGAATTGCATCTTCTCAGTCCTAGGGTCTGTAATCCAGTGCTGTGAAAATGAGAAATATGCTGGTGGCCAAGTTGGGGCTAATGGCAAAATGAGTGCTGGGAAAAATAAGTGTTAGAAGACAGATGTGAATTGTAAGGACCTCTGCTTCTGGTCTGTTTCTCTCACACACGCTGTCAGCCTCTTTCTTTTGTGTCCTAGGCTTTGTACGAGCTGGTGAAATGCAACTTCAATGCAGAAGAGGCATTACGGAGGTTACGGTTCAATGTGAAGGTTATCAGAGGTGAGAACCCCCTGTCTGGGTTCTACCCCAAAAGTCCAGGTGCATAGAATTCTTCCTGGATTCTGTACATTTTCCCCAATTTCTCTCTTTTTTTCCTCTAGATGAACTTTGTGCGTGGAGTGAAGAAGAATGTAGAAATTTTGAACATGGCTTCAGGGTCCATGGGAAAAACTTCCATCTTATCCAGGCAAACAAGGTAAGAATGTTCACCCCTGCATCACACCGAGACAGAGGGAATGAGACAGTGGTGTATTTTGAGCCTTGGCTAAAGCAGGAAGTTCAGGACTGCTGAGTTCCAACCCCAGGCTTTGTGTTGACTCATGCTAGCAGGTGATGGGCTGTTCACTGCCCTGCTCTGCCTTATTTTCCAGGTGGGAGAAGTCACAAACAACACTGGCCTGCATGAGTGATGTCAGTTAATTACTGATTAGCCCTTTCTGGAAGTCTCAAAAAGTTCTTTCCAAACTCTCAGCCCTTGCAGTACCTTCTGTGAATGAGTGAGTTGAGCATGTGGATGTTTTGTAAAGTCCCCTGGGGTCCTCTAGAATGAAAGATGCTGTTGTAGGGAGAACTGGGCCCCAGGACATATGCTGCTGTGCTGGGAGTTGGCAGAACCAGAGAGTCCAGTTCTGCAGCTGATTCACTGTGGGCATGTTGACTCTGGCCAGTGAAAATGGATGCAGGTTTGCTCTCTTGATGTTAAGTGTGCTACTGGAGGTGCAGGAAAGTCCTGCATGAATGTACTGTGTGTGAGCCCACACTGGGGTCTGCAAGAACAATTATGCACCATGGGGAATTCCTTCTCTGGCTGATAACCACCTTGGAAATCTCAGTATCTGCTTCTGTTCTGCAGTGTAGATGTGTCCATAGCAATATATATATCACCACCATGCACTTGACTTTCTGTGCTGATAAAAGTGGGTGAATAGCCCTTGCTCTGTGAGACACATCTGGATGTTGACTGTGATGTTTCTCCTCAGGTCCGTACCCGGTCAGTGGGTGAATGTGTGGAATATTACTACATGTGGAAGAAGTCAGAACGCTACGACTACTTCACTCAGCAGACTCGTTTAGGAAGGAAGAAGTACGTCCTCCACCCTGGAGCCACGTGCGTGGAATATTCTCACACTAAAATTAGTAATATTGTGAAGATCCCTGCTGCAAAGCACCTTCACTGTAAAGACTGTGCTGTCTGCTCTGGAAGGTTTTTTGGGGTGGGAGCACATAACCCGTTCTCAGAACGTAAGCCACTGTTGGTGTGGGAAGGGATGGGTAAGCAATTATGTGCTTGGATCTGGACTGACTTATGCCAGAAAATACTGCCTTCTTTTTTCATATAAATGCATTCATGAGGGAGGTTAGGATCAGGGGCTCAGGGCTAATTTCAAGAGGGATGAAATTTCAGGAATAGGATTTTTCTACATACTCGATTTCTGATGTTTTGGAGGTGAATTAATTTATTTCCCAGACGCTCCCCTTTTTAGGCAAATTGAAATCTATTTTAATTACAGCAAATGCTCTTCTAAAAGGTTGAAGCTGAAATGCTTTAAAAGGTCAAATCAAAATATTTAAGTGGAATCCACAGTGACTTAACTGTGATTGCCTCCATGCCAGAACCTAAACTGGGTTCTGCAGACCGAGAAGTGATGGACATTCATTTTTGTGAGGCCTCTCCAGCCCTTTTGCTTTATTTGTTGGTGGGTTTGGATCCGAGTCTTCCTTGCCTACATCTCTGGTTTGTGGGTGGTCACAGTGCTGTCTGCCTTTCCCCACAGGGATTACACTGACAATGATTTGGATGGGGGTGAGGTGGAAAACGCCAGCCGCTCTCGGAGCTCCCCACCCATTCCCTCTGCCACCAGCTGCCTGGACTCTCACTTTGGCCAAGACCAGCTAGCAATTGAGAGCACAGGTAACTTCCTTCCCTTCTGTCTACCACGGGAGAGGAGTTATCCTCCTCCTTTTGCCTTTCTCCTTTTGCCATTATCCAGCAGTTGCTCTTTTCCCTGTATCATGTCAGTGTGCTCACAGAGTATGATGCATGTAAAGGAGACTAGGCTTTCTCTGCATGATGAGCACTGACTTTTCTAGAGTTGACTTACAGTTGGTCCTGCTTCACATGCAGAGGAATGGCCAATGGCATTCCCAAAGCAAGAGAATGCACTGACTTTGGGCACCTGCAGTAGAGAGATGTTTCCAATGCTCCTGCTTTAGTTAATGTGCATAGGTGTGTTCTCCAGAAGCTGATTGGAGGCACCAGAAGTCTGTTTGTACCTGTGAACTGCTTTCAGAGCTGTGAGGAGACTCAGAGAGACTGAATTGGGTTCACTCCCTCTCTCTGTCCTACCACAGAGAAGGGTTTCATGTTGGCACCTGCCAGGTGCTAGAGGGGGTGGAGTTTAGGATAGGGTTTATATTGGAAAGTCTTGAGATTTCCTTTCAATTTCTGTAGAAACATCAATGCCCCCCTCTCTGCTGCCTGCATCTTGCCTTTCTTTAGAAGATGCTGGCAGGATTCGTGCTTGCTATAATAAAGAAACATTTTTGCCATCAAACAAGAACTGTTCTGGACAGGTGGGATTTGAACTGGATTCTGGTTTTCGTATGTTATGGACTTATTCTACTTTTATTTCACTGCTTTCCTCTCACTTCCTCCCTCCCTCTGTCTGTCTCCCTTACATCTCCCTCCTTTGCTGCACGCAGAGCCCCTGAGTGTGGAGAGCACAGCCTGCAGCCTGGGCAGCATGAGTGAATCGGGACAGGGCTACGAGTGCAGTACTCCTTCAGAGACGAATTGTTCCTTTGACCCTGCAGAGGAAACCTCCTCAGGCACCATCTCTGCTTCCTGCACACGGCATGCTGTCACCCCCTCGGACACGGGGCTCTTTGCTTTGCCACCAGCAGGACCAGGACTGGCAGAGAAGCAGGAGACATTACAAAGCTCTGGTGAGACGATAACCATGGACTTCACTCTCCCTGCAGACATTAATGAGGGTTTGCCTTTAATTGCTGGCCCTGTGGATTTGGGCAGAGACCCAGAGGCAGTGGTGGCCCCTGCTCAAGTGTCCTTATCGGTCACAGATTTTGGCCTCATTGGCATTGGAGATGTAAATAGTTTCCTGACTGCTCATCAGGCCTGCTCAGCACCTGTGGCTCGGTCAGAGCCTTTGTCACAGTGAGAATCTTCAGTCACAAACCTGTCACGGACCCAGCAAGGACTTGGACCTGACTGAGTCAAATCCTGGAACTTCCACTGTTCTGTAGGGACAGTTTGGAGCTCTTGGTCAGAATCCGTCTTTCCATCCTCCTTGATCCAAGGCTACAGTGAAACCAAACACATTTCTTCTCCAGCGTGTTCTGACAGTCATGCAAAGCTGGTGGCTGGCTTGAGTGAGGGGGGAGGCTCATGAACCCCCCCCCCCATTTCGTTGACCATGTGTTACCCCAGGTAATGCCAGGCTGTTGGGAAAATCCCTGCCCTCAGTACAGGGGAAGTGCCCTTTGGCCCAATGGGACAGTCTGAGTGAAGAGATGTTTTGAAAACAGGGATGTATTACGGGCACTTCAGGGCTTGGACAGAGGGTCTGAGAGCTTAGGAAATCAGCATGGAGCACAGTCTGCTTGGGCTGGAGGGTTGTTCACCAGCAGAGGTGAGCATGGTGATGCCAAAGGAAGGTGAGGAGTCCTGGCTGTTCACTCACATGTAGTGCATTGCAATAGAAGCCACTCTCCCCCCTCCCCTTCTCGCAGCTTTCCTGCACTCTGAGCTGTGGGTCGTGGTGGTGCACACAGTGCTGTTCTCAAAAACTCCTGCAGTGTGCATTTCCCTCTGCCCACACTGCCCCCAGGTGCAGTGGTGCAAACTCTTCCAGCCCTCTGGCCAAAGCTTCAGGGCTTGGAAATGGATGCTGCATTAGTATGGTGCATGCTTAAGCCTTTCCCACCTTTCTTTGCAGAAGAAGGGAATGGTTATCTCTGAGTTAAATCTCGCTTTGGACAGTGGCTGGAGCTAGAATGGTGAAGGTGAATATGGAGAAGCAGAAGGTACCAGCACAAGGCAGCTGTTAGCTGCTCTGACCCCACCACTGGTCTGCGTCTCCCTGGAGCCGAATGCGGGATGGATGGATGTGCATCCTGGGAGGGTGACAGCTTTCAGCCCCTGTACTGCTGGAATCAGAGAAAATTGCCCCACAGCAGCACCAGACATCCTCACTGCCACTTTGAGCACACCACACAGTGTGCACCTCAGCCCCTGGGGCACCCAGTGAGTGTAGGGCACCAATGCCAGCACCGAGACCCAGCGGAAGAGCACATGGCAAATTCCTTTTCCTTTCCCTTTCCACCCACCTCTGTTCTAAAACATCACCCCAAACTCTCATAAAAGAGAGAAGGGGATGTCTGTACTGCCATTAGCACTCAGGAGGTGATGGGGTGGGTAGGAGGTGGCCAGCTGCCTTGCAGGGAGCTGTGGTGGCCAATTGGTGTCACAGACCTGTGCCAGGTCTAGGGTTTGTCCCAGGCTTAAATCCACTAATGGTTCTCATTCCCTGCTCCCCTGCAAGGAATGCTGATTTGCTAGGCAGGGCTCTGGTGCAGGTGTTCCCTTCCTCCAGACGTTTTCTGTGTTTGAGAAGGGGTTTGGGTTAAGATTTTTTTGCTTATTTTGGTAGAAGCCTTCAGGCTGTGATCCTGCAGTTGCTTCTGCTGCCAGTGGATTTGGAAGATGACTAAAACTATTAGCCTGGATCCTCGTTTTACCTGGCATGGTGAGGCTGCACTCCTGCGGAGGGAGCACAGAGACAGTGCCAGACAGCTTCAAGGGATGGCTTAGGATCAGACCTCGTCTCTCACCTTCTGAGCCCCAGACCTGTTCCCCTATGCCAGCAGGGGGTTGTTTCAGTCCCAGCCAACGCTGAGCTGTGCCAAGATCCTGACACAATGCTCTTGTGACCGGGCATCGCTCTGCGAACCACATATGGTAAAACAGAGGTCTTTGGCTGCACCCAGCTGCTGGAAATGGAAAGCAAATCCAAATGCCAGCTCCATAGTGGAACTTCCCAGGCTGTGATTCCCCCTTTCTGGGGGAGAGAGGAAGCTGCTTGGCTGGAAGGAGAGGAGGGGGCAGGGAGAGAGCAGCTGCAGCCCTCCTGGGGAGGGCCGGGCCTTGGCTTCTCCTCTCCATCAGCCAAGAAGGTTTTTAGTTTTTCCTGAAACTATTTTTTTCTTTGGTTTGTTTCAAGCCCCGATGAGAGCAGAGGGGAGGCTGGAGGAGGCAGAAGTGTCTCTTATTTATATTATTCAGTGTTGTTTACAGATTCGCATGGGGTCTTTCAACGTGTCAACAGGAGAGCGCGGCGCATTTTTCCACATCACTTTAAAGGGAGAGGGGTGGAAAGGGCCGGGATGGGGAGGGGAGGCACAGGGGGAGGACGTTTGCTTTTTGTTGGGGTTTTCTTTTTTTCCTTCTTACAAAGCACATTCACTTGGAGATGCTCCCAGTGCTGGACTCTTTTTTTTTTTCCCCCCTTCCCACCTTCATGCCCTACACTGTGAAGTGATACTGCCTTGAAGGCCCCTCGCCGTTATTTATTTAATTAAAAACCTAATTTGAAAGCGAGCAGGAAAAGTGCATTTGGGAGTTTTTGGAGAGAGACTTGAGGAGTTGCAGCCCCGTGTGTGGCAGTGGAGTTCCCAGAGCCCATCCTGCATCATACGGGGGAACATCCTGGGTGCTCCAGTGACCTGCCAGGACCTGTGGGAGCAGCGCAGAGGTCCTGCAGGGCTCAGGGCAGACCCTGCATGGCTGTGGGTGCTCCTGGGGGCAGCAGGGAGTGAATTTTCCCCCCGTGCTGTGCGTGGGGGCTGAAGGGAGAGCTCGTGGACTGGGCAGTGGGCATCCAGCCGCCTGCCCCGTGCCCAGCCAGGCTCTCATCTTCAGTCCCAAGGCTCAGAGGAGGAAGGAGACCCTCAGAGCTGCTCAGGAGAACCGCAGCCTCCGAAGCCGAAGCCCCCGCGTGGATGTTTCTCCTCCTGGTCGTACTGCGCATGCGCACGGGAACGCAGAAATGGCGTTTCTCTGCTCTAACCGCTCTACCCCGCCAGTCCTCTCATGTCTATGGTAATGGGCCTTCCTGTTCGCACTGCGCATGCGCACGAAACCGCAAAAGGGCTTTTGCTTTGCTCCAACCGCTCTGCTCAACCAGTCCTCCAAGATCGATGGTTTTCGGTCCTCCACGGAGTAACGCGGATGCGCGCGTAAACGCGGAAGTGGCGCCGTGATCCTGAGTGGAAGGCAGTGAACGTCTGAGGCCTGAGGGCTGCGGGACGGTGCTTCGTAACTCAGGCCATTAACAAAATAACGAAACACTTTTTTTTTTTTTTTCTTTTTAAGATAAGAAAACACAGCGCTCCGAGTAGAAATGTTATTCTGCTGCTGCTTGTGAAGGCAGAAGGAGGGAATATATCTGCATATGGAAATGGTGGTGCCCTGGATTAGGGAGTGCACTGTTGTGTGGTTTCTATATAGACGTAACAGCAATTGTGTGTAAACATGGATGAAGTTGGTTGGGAGGGAGGAAAGTTTAATTCCTCCAAGGTGGAACACGTAGCTGCAATTGAGAGATGAAAAAAAAAATCAAGGAAGGAGAATATTGAACACAAACAGCAAAAATCCTGTTATTTCCTACTCCAAAACTGATCAGGAGTGCCACCATCAAGCACAGCCATCTGCCCTTCCCTGCCTGAGGCTCAGAGTGACGCAAAACGCCCATCCTGGGCCATGTCAGTCCTCCCATGTCTGTGGTCCTCGGTCCTCCAGCGATCCCCAGCTCCAGGACCCCACAAATGAGGGCTTTTCTGCCAGCCATGGGCGTCAGCTCATTGCTGTGGGCCTCCATGGTCTGTGGGTACCACCATGGATGCCACCACCCACAGGTGCCATCCTGTTGGTCCCATGGGTCCCCCTGGCTACCACTGCCTATGGGTCTTCATTCCCATGGGTTCCACTCTCTGGGTTCCCAATGCCCACAGGTGCCATTGTTTCTTGGTCCCAACGGCTCATTCTTCCCCATGGCCCATTCATTGGGTCCCACAGCCCACGGGCACCATCATCTCTCAATGACCCATGGGGTCCCCATGAGGGGAGAGGCAGAGGATGGCCATCATTCTCCATTTTGGGAGCACACATCAACATCTCCTGACTCAAAAACTCCCCATCTCCCATTGCCCAAGGACTGCCACGTGCAACCCTATGGACACCAACCCACAGACCCCAACCCACAGACCCCAACCCACGGACACCAACCCACGGACCCCAACCCATGGACACCAACCCACGGACCCCAACCCACGGACCCCAACCTATGGACCCCAACCCACGGACCCCAACCCACGGACCCCAACCCACGGACACCAACCCATGGACCCCAACCCACGGACACCAACCCACGGACCCCAACCCATGGACACCAACCCACGGACACCAACCCATGGACCCCAACCCATGGACCCCAACCCATGGACACCAACCCATGGACCCCAACCCACGGACACCAACCCACGGACCCCAACCCATGGACACCAACCCACGGACCCCAACCCATGGACCCCAACCCATGGACCCCAACCTATGGACACCAACCCATGGACCCCAACCCATGGACACCAACCCACGGACCCCAACCCACGGACCCCAACCCACGGACCCCAACCCACGGACCCCAACCTATGGACACCAACCCACGGACCCCAACCCATGGACACCAACCCATGGACCCCAACCCACGGACCCCAACCTATGGACACCAACCCACGGACACCAACCCATGGACACCAACCCATGGACCCCAACCCATTTCTCCCACAAGTGGTCCCAAAACCCAACGGGTTGGAGGCGGCCACGCAGCAGAGGCAACACGCGGATTCGTATATAGTAAAAAGTCTTTATTAAGAAGGCTTTGAAGTCAAAAAATAAAACTCTTGATACAATTTTCATAACCGTCAAGTCAGCTCAGCAAATATATAATCAGTACTTTAGCCATGTAAGGTTAAAGGTCCGTTATTTTCTTTTTAAAATAAAATATATTTTAGTTTTTAAAATTTATTCAATAAAGTACATATTTTCCTATAAATTCCCTACATATACATAAAGAGGTAAAAAATAAAAAAATAAAACTAGAACAACAACAAGAAAAAAAAAAAAAAACCAACAAAAACCAACCACGAAACAAAAAGGAGATATAGAAATCTGTCTGCTTTTCTTTTTGCAACATGCCATGTTCACCCCTCCAACCCCTCGTAATGCTTTTTGGGCAGTTTTCACATTGGCAAAATAGAAGATAAGACCTGTGTTACAAAAAAAAAAAAAATATATATATATATATATATTTATAGAACCGTCAAGAATCATCCAAAAAAATAACTACATACAAAAAGAACGACAACGAAAAAATTATAATAATAATAGAATGCTTTTAAAAAAATAAAAGACAACCCTTGCGTGTCCTAAAATAAAAAGTGCAACCGGACCTTTTCTTTCTGTTTATTTAACTTTGCAAACTGAATACTGTTATTTGGAAAGGACTGTTGAAGAACAGCTGGGCTTCCTCTTCCCAGCCGCCACAGCCGGGCTAAGAGTTAAAGCTATTCTGTAAACATTGGGTTCTGCTCCTCTCTGCGGTTCTGTGTCTCTTCCTCGTCGTCTTCGTCTGCCCCTTCCTCCCCAGCCCTCCCAACCCCTTTGCTCTGCCCCCTCCCTCCCCGCAATCCTGCCCTCCGGCTTCCATCCAGCGGGAGAAAAATAGCATCTCCATCCCCACCCCTACACCCCCAGTCCGATCCTTTAAATAAAAAGGGTTGACGCCGACAGTTGCGTTGATGCCAACGGTTGCGTTGACCCCAACGGTTGCCTTGATGCCAATGGTTGCATTGACCCCAATGGCTGCGTTGACCTCAACGGTTGCGTTGATCCCAATGGCTGCGTTGACCCCAACGGCTGCCTTGATGCCAATGGTTGTGTTGACCTCAATGGCTACGTTGACCCCAACGGTTGCCTTGATGCCAATGGTTGCGTTGACCTCAACAGCTACGTTGACCCCAACGGCTACGTTGACCCCAACGGTTGCCTTGATGCCAATGGTTGCGTTGACCTCAACGGCTGTGTTGACCCCAACGGCTGCGTTGACCTCAACCGCTTCAAGTCCTTAAAAAGTTGTGTTGGAGGGGAGGGGAGTGGGGCTGCTCGCCGCGTCAAGCTGGCCCCGGCTAGGAGAAGATGTGGATGGCTTGGGTGGCCGGTGTGTGGCACGCGGGGCACTCGGGCTCGGCCTTGCCACAGATGCGCATGGCACACTCCATGCAGAAGAGGTTGTGGCCGCAGGGCACCAGGGCGGCGATCACCTCGCTCTCAAAGCACACCATGCACTCATGAGAGCTCTTGCGATGCCCGTCGGTGCTGCTGGAGTCGGTGGGTGAGCCCGAGGCGGCCGAGACGCTGCCGGGCAGCGATGAGGAGGAGGAGTAACCCGTGCTGGTGGAGAAGGAAGAGAGCGAGCCCTGGGTGGGCAGCCAGGACAAGGTGCTGACGGGGTTGCTCTGGATGCGGCGTGCCAAGGGATGCTCCAAGGCCCCTCCGGTGCTCTCGGGCAAAGTGGGTGAATGGCGCGGTGTGGCCGTGCCGCTGTTGCGTCTCTGCGAGCCGCCGAAGGCTTGCAGGGGGTTGGCAGCACGCTCAAAGGGCGACCAGATGGCGGCGGCGGCACTCGGCGTCGTCAGGTCCAAGGCCAAGAAGTCGAAACCGAAGTCACATTCCTCCGAGCCCAGCGGGGCCGGCGCATCGCTGAAGGTGAATCCACCGCCGGTGCTGTAGGGGCTGGTGGGGCTGTTATCTGCCACCCGCCCGCTGTAGAAGGACTCGGTGGAAGCGCTGCCCAGGGAGCTGAGGCTGTCGTTGCGCAGCGCGGCTGCGGGCCGGCGGGCTGGATGTGGAGCTTTGGCCCACAGACCGGCAGAACCACCCTGCAGGTCCAAGCAGACGTCGGTGCCGTTGGTGTGGAAGTCGTTTTCGGCGTTGACGTCGACGAAGGAGCCTGTCCGCATGGTGATGTGGGCCTCGATCTCCTCGCGGGCCCGGTCCACGTTCTCGGGCATTCCCGTCACCTCAAAGACGGGCTCCTTGTCACGACTGGGTGTCACGATGTAGGTGTGTGTCTGCTGCTGGATGCGTTTGATGGTGGCTCCCTTGGGGCCCACCACCAGCCCCACCACGCGGTATGGGACTCTCACCTGGATGGTGGTCTGGCCCGGCAGGTTGGGGGGACCCTGCAGGGCACCCGTCAGCCCATTCACTTTGTTGCGTGTCGCTCGGATCATGGAGAAGTGCTCAGCAGCTGAGAGGATCTCCCTCTTGGCCATTTCCACATCCTCCTTCCTCCCGGTGACGATGAAGATGGGTTCCTCGCCCCTCACCGGTGTCTTGATGTATGTGTTTGTCTTGGCACGCAGGGCTTTGATTTTGCAACCTGGAGAGCGAAGGAAAAGGGGAAAAAGATGATGTGTCAAAGCCAAGACTTCGTGAGAACACAGTGCCCAGGAGGGAGAGATGCAGAGCCAGCAGGACCCACAACTAGCAGGACTCAGCAGGTACCACAAGTATCCAGCAGGTCCCAACAGGACCCAATAGGATCCAACAGGCGCCCTGGTTCTGCAGCTGCAGCCCAGACACCCTTGGAGAAGGCTCTTGCTTCACAACTCACACCAGCTGCTAAGCCAGGAAATGGCCCAAGCACAGCAGGAATGGACACAGAGTGACGGGTGAACTGGGTGACACCGGCAGCCCATCCTCACCCATCCCAAACTCCTCCTAGGGGGGGACTCCAAGGTGGGTGCCAGCTGAGAGGGGGTTTGTTGCCTTGCCCAGCCCCACTGATCACAGCCTCTGCCCTCTCTCCAGTGCACCATTACACAGCACACCCAAAGCCAAGTTGGGATCCCAGAGGACGGAGGGAGCAGAAGCAGAGCCTGAAGCCCATCCCTGTGCTGCTTCTGCAGATCCCCATTCATAGCACCAAACAGCTGCATGGCACCGGGAGAGCTCTGCGGTGCACACAGAACAGCAGCTGCGAGTGTAAGGAGAGCTCCTCCTCCTCTTAATTCCCAGCAGCAGAGAAAAGGGAGCCCCGGGGGGCTACAGCACGACCCCCCAGCAGCCCCATCCCATGCGGAGACATCCCCAGGGAACCTAACGGGGGACAGAGGCAGCAGAGCCACACACAGCTCCAAAACCCGGCGTGCAGCTCCAGGACAGAGAGAGCAGCTGGGGATGCAGCCCTATGGATCCATTCCCATCCAAGTTCAGCCCTTCCTGCAACCCCAGAGCCGCCCGGGTCCCAGCACTGCTCCTGGTGAAGCCGTGCGCGGCTGCAGAGCTCGCCAAGGAAGAATGTGGGTGGAGAAGGGTTTGACGGCGCTTTTCCTAATTTAGGACAGCAACTGGAAGGTGTATTTATGGCTGGGGGCAGCGCAGGGGCGGGGAAAGCAGCGGCCCAGTCGCTGGAGCTGGGCAGAACCAGCAGCCACCAAAGACCCATTTATTATTTTGAAGCGTCAGCACTGCTGCAGCCCCGCACTGCCCTCCCAGCACCTGCTGTAGGGCTGCCCTGCTTTGTGCATTGCAAATCGGGGGAAGGCAGCAGCAACACCACATGTGGGGTTTGCACTCACACGTCCACATGCATCTCAATGACTGGGGGAGAGGCCAGGAAACAAAAGGGGAGGAAAAGCCCGTAGTGCTCAGCTGCTAAAAAGCACCAGGTGTGATTTGGGAATCGAGGCTCTGAGGATGTGCTGCAGGGATGGGGGACCTTGATGGATTCACAGCATGTTTGGGGTTGAGAGCTTCAGTGCCACCACCTTTGGGAACGCAGCAGACGCATCCGTCTCCAGTCCCAAACTCCACCCAAAGCAGAGAAACGGGGCTGGTGCCCGCTGGCTGTGGGATGGCTGATCCCTAAACATCCCAGCCACCCCCTTGGACTGCAATTTGGTGACACAATTAAATACACCACACACAGCAAGCCACGGGTCTGCTGGCCCCATGGTAAACCCATACAACCCCATAGAATCAATGAATACCCCACACTGGAAGGGGTCTATCAGCATCACAGAGCCCAACAGCACCGAGTCCCATCCCCAGGCAGCTCTGGGAAGTGCCCAAAGCTTCCACACCCCACCTGGGGTGCACCCGAACTGCACAACACATGGCTTCACCGACAGCCTGCAGCGGGGGGAATGCTCTGTACCAGCAGGAGCTATTTTCAATCAGTCCCAACACGCCTCCAGCCCAGATGGCCACATCTTTCTTGAGTCCACACGGCACAACCCCAGCGATGGGGACCTGGGATGGAGTGGGTCCCCCAGCATCGCCTGCATCCCGCTGTGGTTTGGTTTGCTGGGGTGGCCCAACGTGCAGCAGCAATGCTGAGGGATGAGGAAAACAAGGTGCCAGACTTCTCTACGAGGCTATAAATAAGGTGGCTTTCAAAGTGTTGCCGCAGATCCAAAAAAAATTCCAACAAAACGAGGGGAGCTGCAGCCCACAAAGACCCCTCCTGACACATCCACACCATCCTCTGTCCTCACCCTGGGGGTCTCCAGCACAGACAGCATCACCACCAAACGATGACCCGGCGATAGCACCTCATCACCACCTGAATGCTCCAAATCCTCCCAAATCCAACTCTGCGCCCTATTTGCCCTCTGCTGCCCTGCACGCAGCCCCACGCGCTGACGATGTGGAGCAGGACACCATGGCACTGCCCATGGGCTGGCTGTGCCACAGCCCATCCACACACTGCCTGCACACAGCCCTGGGAGCTCTGCTCAGAGCTGGGTCACCCTCGGGGACGTGGCACAGCTCAGCGCTCAGGATGCTCCATCCACCCTCATCCTGATGCGGGGACCCCAGTGCCCACCCCGTGCCCAAATCTCTCCATCCTCAGCACAGCTCCCATCACCTGGACACCGCTGCCCTACTTCTGCTGGTTGCAAAGAGCCAAACGATCGGTGCCCACAGCATTTGGAGCAGACAATCCCTCCCACGGATGGAGTCATGACCAGGCTTGCACGAGGAGGCACAGCCACGTAATCCTGCCCGGCCGCGTTGTGGGGTGGGCACGGAGAAGAGCCTGGGACTTTGGTTTGTGTCACACAAGCACCGAGATGGCACCGATGCATTCCGTGCAACAAAGGTTTACTTCCTGAGCTGTTTAACTTAACTCTGGAGGAGAGAAATGAAAGAAAAGAGAGAAACTGCAGCCAACACCCTGTGCCATGCATCAGCCCGTGTGGGACGGCGCGGTGCAGGTCGGACGGTGCTGCCAGATCACTGCAGGACCTGCAGCTCTGCACTCAAACACAGGGCAATGCAGGCTGCAGGGACAGGAATCCCACAGCAGCCAAAGTGCCACCCAACAGCACACACAGCTCGCAGGAACGCTCACAGACCTGCATGGGATGGGGACACGCAGCCCTCAGCCTGGTATCAACCCCAAAGCCACCGCCCCAAAGCGCTGCCCCAGCCCAGCATCCCCAAAGCGCACGTGGTCAACACCAAGCTGGGGATGTGAGGGACCTCAATCCCTGCAGCAGTGGGGGACAGTGAGGAAGAGGAGGCTGATGGAGGAAGGGCTGTGCTGGGTTTTGAGGCCCCAGAGCCGTTCTGGCCTCGCACATCCCTCATTTAAACTGGAAGAGAGCACAGTGACGCCCCGCTCGCACTCACTGTGGCATGGATCCCTTTTCCATGCCCACCTCGTGCCCGAATCTCTCCATCCCCAGCACAGCTCCCATCACCTGGACACCGCCTCCCTATTTCTACCAATGCAAAAAGCCAAACAAACCCCTCGGTCCCCTCGCACAGCACCAAACCATCCCCAGCACACACAGCACTGCTGTGCTGGGCAGAACCTGCAGTGCCGAGAGCTGAACCCAAACCACCCCAGCATGAGGTGTGGGGGGCACAGCACAGAGCCAACAGTGCTGGGGGGGCCAAGAGTGGGTGCAGAGATGGTGCACATGAAGCACATCTCAGGGAGAGTGCAGCAGGGGGGACTGCAGCCATCGGTGAGCCCAGGACCCCATTGGTGAGCCTGGGACCCCATCGGTGAGCCCAGTGCCCTATTAGTGAGCCCACGACCCCATTGGTGAGCCTGGGACCCCATCGGTCAGCCCAGGACCCCATTGGTGAGCTCAGGACCCCATCAGTGGCCTGGGACCCCATTGGTGACCCTGGGACCCCATCGGTGAGTCCAGGATCCCATTGGTGAGCTCAGGACCCCCATCAGTGGCCCTGGGACCCCATTGGTGACCCTGGGACCCCATCGGTGAGCCCAGGACACCATTGGTGAGCTCAGGACCCCATTGGTGACCCTGAGACCCCATCGGTGAGCTCAGGACCCCATCAATGGCCCTGGGACCCCATTGGTGACCCTGGGACCCCATCGGTGAGCCCAGGACACCATTGGTGAGCTCAGGACACCATAAGTGGCCCTGGGACCCCATCGGTGAGCTCAGGACCCCATCAATGGCCCTGGGACCCCATTGGTGACCCTGGGACCCCATCGGTGAGCCCAGGACACCATTGGTGAGCTCAGGACACCATAAGTGGCCCTGGGAACCCATCGGTGACCCTGGGATGAGGCAGCAGGGCGAACAGGCACTGTAACCCTTCTTGATACAGCACAAGCATCCTCCACGTCAGCCCCAAAAAACCAAAGGGGTCCACAGACCCCCCATGGAAACACGGAACCACGTCCCCATGCTGAACACAACAAGATGCTGTCCCGGCGTGGGGCAACAACGTGATGTGCAGCTGTTCTTATCGAGCTCTCACCATCCTGGGTTCGGCGGTGCCATATCTAAAAAAGGTCAGTGATGTGAAATTATAGGGGTGCCAAAAAAGTTGGGTGTCCCGGTGCTGACCGGGAGCGTGGTTGGTGGGGAAGCAACGCAGGCCAATGGGAAGCGTAGAGCATGATGTCACCACGCTAATCGCAGCATGGCTCGGGCTAACAAAGAGAACAATGAGGCTGCCCAGCTCCCCTCTTCTCTGCTGGAAAAAAAAATAAAAAGTCCCCCCCCCCCAAAATCTCCCCCCAAGCGTAGAGAGAGATGGATGGGGATGGAGGAGGAATGGGATGGCTGAGATGGGGAGAACTGGGGTGGGTGGGTGTGGGGGGGGTTTGAGGGGGGGTTACCCCCTTCTGGTTTAAATTCATTGGGGGTATTTAGTGTTGTTAAGGTGTAACTGAGTGTGTGGGTTAATTGGGGTGGGGGGGGGTTGTCGGGACAAAGGAAGGCGTTGTGGGGTGAAGCGTGTGGGGAGGGGGGTGTGTTTTAGGGGGAGTTGTGCACTTTTGCAAGGGATGATAAAAAGGGGGGGGGGGGGGAGGGAATAAAGAGTGAAACGGGGTGGGGGGGAAGGTGGGGAGGTAAAGGACTTGGAGCAAGTCTAAGAGATGGGTTGAACTTTTGGGTGGTGGGGAGGTTTGGATTTAGAAGGGGGGGAGGGGAATGAGACAAAGAATGAAATTGACCCAAATGATGATAAGGGATGGGGGGGGGGGAAGGGGGGGGGGAAGCCTCAGCCGTACGGCGTCTCCGGGCTGCTCGGACCCCCCCGGGGCTGATAGTATGGTTGAGATAAGGCTAAAAACACACAAAGAAAAGGCATTACCTTGACGGCCCACGATTTCAGCGACGTGTTCGGAGCTGGGAACGGGAACGCATTCGGTCATATTGACGCTTTTTTTCCTATTCCCGAGGATGTTCATCTGGTCGGTTAAAAGAGGGGGGAGGTGGTGGTGGTGGTGGTGGTGGTGGTGGTGCGGTGCGAAGTTGCCAAAAACGGATGATGATGATGATGATGAAGATGATGATGATGATGATGAAGATGATGATGATGGTGGCGGTGGTGGTGGTGAAGAAGAGGTACCGGGAAGAGTCGGGTTGTTCCCGGGGGGCTCCGGTTCCGCTTCCCCACCCCCTCCTCCTCCTCCTCCTCCTCCTCCTCCTCCTCCTCCCCCCCCCGGTTCGGTCGTTTCCTCCAAACCCAACAACGATAATTGATCCAAGGCGAATCTCAAAGCTTCTTCTTGCGTTTGAGACGACCCCTCCCTCCTCTCTTTTTCGTTCTCCGGTTCCTGCCCGGTGTTTAAAATCGACGGTGGGCTTGGAGGAGGATTTAATAAAGCTAAACAACGAGGGGGGGCTCGACCAGCCTCTCCTCCGTCGGGTTGATAGATGGAGCCGGGCATGGCGGTACTGTGCGGTGCTTTGCGGGGCGGTGGCGGTGCCCGGTGCCCGCCGCACGCCGCCTCCCCCCCCCACCCCGCCCGGCCCCGCGCCGTTCAGCCCCGCCCCCACCCTCCCCCCCTCCCCCCTCGACGTCAGCCCGCCCCGACAATGGGCCGCGCCCGGCGGTGCGCATGCGCGGTAGCTAACAGGAAGTGAGGAGTGGGGTTTTTTTTGCTTTAAGCCCCGCCTATCTACTTCCGTCGCCACGCCCCCTCTCGCTTGCCCCACCCCCTCACATCCTGGCGGGAAGCGTAGAGCGGGCGGGGGAGGGGCGGCTGTGGGGTCGGCGTCTGAGAGCTGCTCGAAGCGTTTCCTTTGTGTGTTTTTATCCCCATCCCAAGCACGATAACCCATTATTTACAACCATACGATCAGCCCCGGGGGGGTCAGAGGAGCGTACGGCGTTTGCGGGCTCCTCTGACCCCGCCGGGGCTGAGGCCTCCACACCCCTCTCCCCCCCCCCCCCACCTCCAACCCTGGGCCAAGCCCTGCTCAAAATCCAACGCCCCAATCCTCAAGCTTTATTTTTACCATTCTCACACCGTTCTCTCCCCCCATCCCTGTCTATGGGACCAGTTCAGCCATTGGGATCGTTTCCAACGACAACAGCCCTCAACGCCAGGCTCAGAAACCCCCACCTCAGAACCTCCCCCCCCCCCACACACACATCCCAATAAACAGAAATAAACCGCGGCTCAGCGGCCAAACAACACCAGCACCAGCTCTGCCCTCGTGCTCCCAAGGTCTGATCCACGGGGAGGGACTTTCAGCCCATAATCCCTTTAAAATTCTCCATCGTCCATCCAATCTATGGTTCTATGAACAAGATAACAGCCACCAGGAGCTGCCCTCCTCCTTTCCATCCTGTTTAGTTGGCAGCTGCTGCGATGCTTCATGCAATGCCTCGCTTGCTCCTCTCCTTTACATCCCCGGTGCTGAGCTCTGAGCTGCTGGTTCTGCATGCTGCACTGCTTCCTATCACAGCTTCCTATCACCATTTCACCATCACTCCGCGCTCATCCCCACCCGCCCTGTGCTCACAGCACCTTCCCATCCCATGCCGTGAGCTGCTGAGGGCTGTGGGTTGGATGGGAGCAGCTCACACCTGCTGCAGTTCCCCGCTAAGGGCAGATGTGGCACAAGCAGATCCGAGTGTGAGACGTCTCCTCCTCACGCTTCCCAAAATATTTCATTGAGTAAGCTGAATCACCCCCCATCAAACCACTAAAAATAGTGGCTTTTCCATTACTTGCGACGGAACGGTGCATCCTCTCCATTCCAAGCTTCTCCTATTTCCAGAGATTGTCAAAAAACAAACAAAATCAACAAAACCGGAAAAAGCCCCACCAAAAAACTCCTGGAGGTGGTCAAGAACAGTGGAGATGTAGCATTTGGTTGGTGTTCTCAGAGGTCTTTTCCATCCTTAGTGGTTCTGCTCAGTCTGAACCGATGCCAAGGTGGAGCTCCATAAGAAATGCTGTGCATGGGCTCCCCAAGTCACCCCAGCAACTGCAACAGCAGCTCCAAACTCTGTCACTTTTGCCCACGCTGTGCTCTCAGCCCTTTCTGGAAATCACTGCGTCACGTCCCACAACACCTAGGAAAGTGCCAGCTCTTATTTAAAGTGTGGTGGTTTTTTCTTTTTTTTTTGGCAAAACTGGTTTCTAGATGTTATGCCTGTGCTCCGTTCCATTTTCAGCAGAAGTAGCTCATGCTTTCTTCTTTCCTTCGCTTCTTAATTTCACCCGTGACCCTAAATTACCTTCTTTTTTAACCTGTGTAATTAGCAAGTCCTTAAAAGACTTAGCTTCATTAACAGAGAACACGGATTACATAAATTAGACAAATTCTTTAGCACATCTCCACTTGCCTACCAAAAACTCCACTGCTATAGTGAAGAACTGTGGATCAGTGGCACTTGGGGACAGACAGTGAGCACTGTGGGATGGGCTGGGTTTGGTCATCTTAGAGTCCTTTTCCAGCCCTAACAGTGCTGTGATTCTAAGATCCAACTTCCCTGAACACAACTGAAAGGAGAAGGCTGGCACTGCTGCTCCCAAGCCCACCTACACAACGCTTGCTTATGGTTTCCCCGTTTCCTATCAGGGCTCATTCCCAATTCCCTCTGCTGCTGCTCCGTAGCCATTTGCCAAGCAGCCCCAAGCAGAGGAGCTGCCCCCAGAGATGCTGTGGGTCACAAACCTCTCAGCTGCGCCTCCAGCACGACCCTCTGTTGGCTGTGGTCGCTGTGCCAAGAGGGCTCAGCACCGTGCTGGCACTGTGCTCTGCTGAGCATCCTCAGAACACAGCTGTCAGCCATCCCATCCCCTGCACACGTACAGGGAGTAAAGAACGCCGAACTAAAGCAAAGCAGAGGTGTTACAGCACATTAAGCCATTTTTCTGGATGTGGAAATAGATCAATATAACTCCAGCAAAGTTATTATTACCACCATAGCTATGCAAGTGTAACTCCCTCCATAATTCTGAGACAGTCTCTTCTATTTCAGGTCAAGTGTGCAAATGCAGAACTTGCAACACCCTCGCTAGAATATTTATTCTGTTACAAGACCAAACCCTAAAGAGAGGATACCTGAATAAAAACAGAGGGGAGGGGAAAAAAAAACCAACCCACACTTGACTCCAGTTCCTTTAATCACAGCACATTAGCCAAATGTGATACACAGGATGCAGCGTTTAGGTGGGGAGTGTGTTTTGCAGTGGCTCTTCTAAGTCTTCAGGAGCTCTAACTTGACTTTCTGCACTGTTCTCCAAGCAAAAGAAATCATGCAAACGTCATGCAAAGAATACATGCTTCGAGCACGGCGCAGGAGAGGTGGTGCAGCCTGGAGAAGGAGTATAAAAAAAGCCCTCAGTGGTGTGTGGGAAGGCTTAGGGGAATATTTCAGCACATCAGGAGCTGAATCACTGCATGTAGGTGGAGCCAGACAGATTGACAAGATCTGCAACTTTCAAAAATGACCTCAGTCTGAGATCAATCATTTCACAAAGTCGCTGACGGAGGGAACGACAGATGGATGTGGATGGAGGTGAGGAGGCTCAATGTCAGCATGGAAAAAGGCACTGGGAACACACGCTGTGTGCTGACCCACTCGTGTGACCCCAGGCACGCAGGGATGCGTTGTGTGCAGTGTAAAAGGCTGAGCACAACTCTTCTTCTGTTACCTTCCAGCATCGCCACCAAAACTTTGTCTCCTGCTGCAGCAGCACATAAAAAAGGCACTCAGGGGGAAGCTATGAGCAGACTTCCCTTTGCCATGCATGAGATTAATGAAGGATGCAGCTTCCAGGTAACGACTTCTGAGAAGTTGTGGAGCAGCACTTGATGCAAAACTATGAATGAATTGCACATCAGATAAAAGCACGAAAAAGAAACGACTGTAAACCAAGCTTTCAAGTTTTACAGACCTTCAGATCACTGAATCCCAGTCAAATCTGCTTCACAGGCTGATCCAGGACATAAAACTGTACTCAAATTACAAGCAAACCCGAGTAATAACTTCCTAATTTCCTTCAGAAAGCCTGAACTCTGGGCCTGTTCATCAGCAGAGCTGTACTTTGTCCATGCAAATAAATGCAGCTCTCCTCAGCTGAGCAGTTCCTGAGCTCTGCCACTAGAGACAAACCACAGACGAGGTCACTCACTGCCCTACTATTCCAGTTCTGCACGATCTCTAAGCATTTCCCTTTGTGACTCTGCACGGTACGAAGAATACGCTCAACATTAAGAGATTAATTGAATGAATTAAATAATGGCTCGCCTTGCTTGGTAAATAAAACTCACGAGCAGCCGTTGGCACTGTATCTGTCTCATCAATACTCAATTACAAAGCCAGCCCGTAACCCTGGCAATCATTTCAGATGCCATTTGGCAGGTCATGCTGGAAGTTCAAAATGTTATGACTGCAAATCAGCATTGAGCAAACGCTGCTCTGTGCTGCTCTCACGCTCAGCGGCTGGTCGTGGGGTTAAACAAAAGGGCAATGCTTTGCCCTCATCAGTTCAAGGCAACACAGCTGATCTCCGATGATCTGAGGGCAAACCTGGGTTTTTAGCTGGCTGCATCCAACCCGGGATGCTATATTCTGTTTCCAGCAGGGAGCTGTGCTACGTATCATGGGTCTGATAAGTTTGTGCTTCGTTTGATAGGGGATAACTGCACCTTTTGGACAGGGTGTGATGCAAAGATTTGCGTGAGCATCTTTTCTCTTGGAGTTTGGTCTTTTGCATGCATGCAATCCCAAATAATAGGGCTGACTGGATAGTTAATCCTACAAAACTGACTTTTTAGGATCCCACCCTCCCCCCTTGTTTGCCCCATGCCCTTTGAACACGTTTATCCTACCTTCTTTTTGAGCATCAGGCTATGTGGAACAGGCTCTCTTTAAAGCAAGACGTGACTCAGGTGCTTGGAGATGGGTTGTCCTTTGCTACGTTCTGCTCTAAAACTTCCTGCAAAGTAGTAAAGGGTGGGAGTGAATTACAGAAACGAACAGAGGAAGCAGGAAGGCTCAGTCAGAGGGAAGCTGAGCACGTAGGAAAGATGGGGAAGGGCTTTTTTGCAGCTTCCACAGGACCAGCACCAAAACTCATCCAACCAAGGAAACTTTATCAGCACAGCACGCTGCCTCTTCCCTCTGCTCCTCACATTGCTGTCAGCCTGGGAGAGATTAGCTTGCAGCAAGACAGCTGCAAAATACATGTCATTTTTTTTTCCCCTTTCACCTTCATTTACACTCCTCATTCAACATTTCCTTAGTTTCTAGGAAGGAGCAGGAGGACAACCTGCCAGAGCTAGAGAGAAGCAGAATTACCTCCACCAGCAGCTGATAAACTGCCACTGCTGAAAAGCTTCCATTCAGCAATCTGCTTGGCACAAAGCGAATGCTTTCAGCTCCCAAACGTGCCTCACTGATGGAAACACGTGTTTCTGATTTGCCAAGTTCATTCCAGCTCCTCCTCTCAACCCAGGAAGCAGAACAAGAGGGTGCATTTATCAGTGAATTCTCACATCAAACCTTTTTGCTGCAGTATTCCTGCTAGGAAGCCATGGGAGAGATGGAACAAAAGGCTCCACGTGCTGGGTTTAACGTGCCCACAGTAGCAACCCAGCTGTGCCTCTCATGCCTGTTTTCTCTTCCTAATATGCTCAGCTTACAAGCAAGAAAACTCCTCCCTTCTCTTGCTCAACAGGCAGCCCAGCAAGTTGGGCTTCAGATGGGAGCTGGCTTTCTCTCAGGCAGAGCCACCACCAAGAGCTCTGCAGGCTTAAACTGTACCAGTATCTGTGCAAATTGGTGATTTCACTGTCATTTTAGCAGATTAAAACTGCAAAACTCTCAAACCTCTCCTCTGAGCAGTGCTCCCAGCCACTGAGCAGGCTGCTGCTTGCAGGTGGGACACAAACCATCACAAGGAGCACAGCACAGGGCTGGGATGGCTTTTGTGAGCTCAGCAATGCGGACCCAAAGTGACACCATCTGCAGAAAAAGATGCATGATTGCAGCTGCACCGGGCAGACTCCTGCCCTTCTCAGTGATGATGACCACTCACAAAGCTTGGCACCATCATTTCAGATGAGCAAAGCAGTCTATCAGTGCAAACATTGCACGGGACATACCTAAGCCTAATGTATTTTGCCTTAATATTATACAATTACTTTTTTCTTCCAAGTTTTCTTTACTTATTTATTGCTTCAAAAGATGCACCTCAGTAACGACGCTCTCTCCATCTTGGGGATATGCAGAAGGAAGGCAGGTCATCACTCCATCACTGCAATGAGAAACTCAGTGATCAGAGCAGCAACATGAGAAAGACTCCTTTCCAAGCTCCTTTCCAAGGAACGTTCATTTACTCAGCCATCTCAGCAAGCAGGTAATGTCATTTAAGTTTCTTTGGATGTCCTGTCCTCCTTTTCTGGTACTCTGAGCAATCAGCTCCCTCCATACGAATGCAAAACATACATAGGCTTTTGATTTGAGGCACCAGTTGGCAGCAATTTGAACTTCTTAATTCATTCTTTTTAATCTTTGGTGCTGTCAGCTTCTCAGTCACCTGCGTTGTGGTGCTACAGAATCACACAGAATCACAGAATGGCCAGGGTTGGAAGGGACCTCAAGGATCATGAATCTCCAACCCCCTGCCACATGCAGGGCCACCAACCATCCCACCTAATGCTACACCAGGCTGCCCATGGCCCCATTTAATCTGGCCTTGAACACCTCCAGGGATGGGGCATCCACAGCCTCTCTGGGCAGCTGTTCCAGCACCTCACCACTTTCTCTGTAAGGTCTCTATGTAGGCTTAACATGTATTTCCATTTAAATAGAAGTAAGCAGAGGCATCACTAGATATCAAAAGTTTACCAAAAAAAAAACCATCAAAAATAGCATCTGGTCACCACTGTCATAAGAACCCCTCCAGGGTGGGCTATAGACTCCTAGAGCTCAATTCCAGCCCAAAGCACAGCACATCTCAGCAGCCACTTGGTGAGGATGCAGGACTCAGCAGCAGCCTTCGCAATGCCCCTCTTATCCTCCTCTTATGGATCTCAAACACTGAGATCCATACCTCAGAGCAAAGCCCACCACAAAGATGTGAACATCTCCCTGCCCACGCAGATGGAATGCAGCACACAAACTCCAAGCAGGGGCTCGAGGGAAAAGAAGAGAGTCTCCACTTTGTGAGAAACATTTAATTCAACACAATGAATTACAAGAGGACAGTTTTACAGAATAATAACCGTAACAGACTGTTTAAAAAGGAAAATCATCCTCACTGGCTGCAGTAGAAGGTAAAGACCCCCAATGCAATACCTGGTACAGCAGCAGCAAAGTACAGTTTCAGTCTTCTTGCAGTACTCCAAATGAGCAATATCAAAAGGATTTTGTATTTTCACATCTTTAAGAAAAGTTAATACAGTATCAGTCACTTTGGCATGGGATCTTTTTCAAGGAGCTTTAAAACCCTACGGCCGTCACTAAAGCAAACTACTCCCAAAGGTCCCTCGCTCTGACTGCTAACCATTCTCACACAATAAAGGCTCTGGGAGCTACTTTCTTCCCCAAGTTTTGGGATACCAACGACTTGTACAAGTGGTTAGTGGCACAATATTTAATCCACCACTTTATACTGTTACTCTCAGCTGAAACATCCACACATTCATTATGCAGTGGATACCCTAAGACTAAAATAACTTCTGCAACCTAGTCAATGTATTCTCCAAGCTATACACTCCTCTTCCTTCCCCTCTCCCTATCCTCCCTCCCCAGATAAAGCCCTTTTTAGCCCCAAGTTACCCCAAAATGCTCACAGTTGTACTAGAAGAGACTGAGGAATCAATCAAGGTACCCACGGTGAAGCCAAATACTTATAAACACATTAAGGCAAGTTTCACATCATTTCATTTTTTGGACACAAAATGCTGGTCACTTCACTGCACATGCAAATAAGAAAGGTTTAATACTTAATAAAAAGCTTAAATCCTTTTTTTCTTTTCTTTAAGGTAACAATTATAGAAAAAAAATCAACCTTTTGCCTTGTTTTTAAAAGAGGTCAGAACATTACTGCACATGAAAAGCAGATGTGTAGAAACACCTATTGGAATGGATTCCCTTCCCTCCACACACACAGAAACAGAGGTGAGGGTTCTTGGCACCAAAAGAGAAAAGAGGAAGTCTTCCTCATTGTCAGTCAGAAATGAGTAATCCTCCCATTCTGAGTTGAGAAGGTCCTTCTGACCAGAATAAACCAAAGCAAAATATACCACTGAGCTGGTATATTTCTCTTTATCTGTTCTGCTATGCCTGAGCATACACAGAACTCCATATAAAAACGTGCACTGTAGTGCATTTAGTATGATGTCTGAACTCACTAAAAAACCAGATTGCCATTGACCAGTTCCTCATGTGTAACTTCCCCTACTCATCAAAACCTCAGGTGGAAGAGGCACTGGTAGTTCATCTCTGAGACTACGCTGCCAAGACCAATGTGGTCTTGTGAGGAAAATGAAATTCACTGACCTGAATTGACACATGGAATGACAATCCACAACATAAAATGACCTCCGTACAGACAGGTAGCCCACAGCAGAGCAGCCAAGGAGTAAAACGGCATCTCTCTCTCGCTTGCATCAGAGAGAAAATGGTTTCTATGGGTCATCCTTAAAGGTACTTGGATAGAAAAGCTTGAAAAACGTAGCACCTATCGCTGACCCACAAAACCAAAACTAAAAAGGACAGGGAGTTTGGTTCCTAATACATTCCCTCCCACTGTTTTGCATTCCTTTATTCCCTCCCACTTTTGTTTTTTCCCCCCGTTGCCCTCCCCCTTTACAAAAAGGAGGGGGAGTAGAGCTTAGTCAAGTTCCATCTTCCAAACTACCCAGCAATGAATGAACCATCAGCTTCTTGGCTTTCCTGAAGTGTACATCAAAATGCTCATAGTTGCAGCTGGACTGGTGGTGCAAGTTACTCTGCAGACACTCTTGGCTTTGTAAATAGTTGTGCTGACCCTGCTGGCAGGGTTTGTACTGGGAATTCTTACGTGGAACTCCCTAGAAGAAGAAGAAAAAAAGACCTGGTAAGTTTAAGAGACACTTCTGAATGCCTTTGCAGCACCACTGCCAAAACATCACCACTTCTTTATCTCCTGTTTTTCACCTTCAGCAGATAGTTTGTTATGGTTCTCCACTGGGCCAGACCTCTGTAGTAGAAAGGAATGTGAGATATTCACTGTCCAAATAAAGCTACTGCTAGTCATGTGGTAAACCAGGAAAATATAGAGCCCAGATGCAAGATGGTATCTCCCAAATGCTGAACAGATTTCACATTACAACCAACCTTCCAGCTTCACGTAAATCGTTCTTCATTCTCCCTCGTGCTGAAATGCAGCTGCCACTCCCTCCAAAGGGCTTTTTCTTTTCTTCTGCTCTTCATCCTAAAGATCCTTTCTTCCTCCACATTCTTGATTCCTGCCTGACAGGCTCACACCACTGGAATCTGCACAATGCAGCACCCAGGCTATTGGCTGTCCTATCTCAGAGACAGAAAGCTCACTGCTTTCTCAGGCTAAAATGACCAAACATTAAAACCAGTGAGTTCTGTTTTCATCTCACTGCATGAGGTGCCTTCCCCCCCCCTACCCCTCTGCATTCCTACACAGTAAAAATTTATTACTGAGAGCTACTTTGGGTTACAAGACAATAAAAAAATTCCACCTGCACCTTTAAAAAGTCCCACTGTACAAGTGAAAGTCAGACAAACTTGAACGCAAGCAGCAGCTCCTGATGATAACTTTAAAGGCTGCTCAGTGTTAAAGGCACATCTCTGTGAACCCTGCAGTTGGCAGCATTAAACAACTCAGTTCTTCTCAGATTCTGAACACGTACGTTCTTCTGTTGCTTTCAGTTTACAAATTCCTGCCACAAAGTATTTTAGCAACTTCCCTCTTCTGCTAGTCAGGTTGCCCTTTTATGATTTCTAAAAATATTTCCAATTTCCAGAAACGTGCCCTCTAATATGTTCTGCAAGTAAAATGCTTGCTGAAAAAGCAAAAAGAGCCCATAAGACATCAGCTGTCCTGCCTCCCTGCAGGATCCTCCTGCCTATCATAGGTCATAATAAATAAACTGGGGGGAAAAATGACACCACAAGGCATAAATTTTTAAGAACTGATCCATTTTCATTATCAAATCCTCCACGTGTTACCATTCAGAGTTCTGGTTACACATTCAGCCATTCCATCTGATGCAAACTTAAGGCCCAGAACACTTCATGACAATGCAAACACTCAGCAGATATCACAGTCAACAACATATTTGATTTCTGCATGAAAAGCACGCTGTGAAAGTGTGTGCTTAGAAGCAAGGATTGGTCAATATTTGCCAGGGTTCCCTTGGAAAACACTCCTGCCTTCAGTGAAGCACTACTCAATAAGTTACGGTGAGAAAGGAGGCTGTCACATTACCTGGACTATACATTCTCCATTTCCTGGTCATGATCCTGTTCCTCTTCTTCCTCCTCATCTTCTCCTTCTTCCTCACCTCCTTCTTTCTCTGTAGGAGCTTCCCCATCTCTTGCTATCTCCTCCACATGGGCCAGCATGTCAGCCATCAGAGCTTCCTCCAGCCTCTTCCGCACCTGCTGCACCAGCTCCTCTTGCTTCCTGCCCCCAAATCAACCAACATTTACATTAATTCTCAAAGCTACTTCAAGCAAAAGACAGATTGCTCATAAACAAGGCCAGGTAGAAAAGCAGGATTTGGAAAGAGTCTTCTGCAAGAGCTGCACCATTAAAAAAGAAAAAGCCTGGCATTAAAATGAGGTCGAAAGAAACACCTTAATTTTTCCATTGAACATTTAAGTGTTACAGCTCCTTTTATCTCAAAGTCACGTAATGCAATGTAAAGAATTGGTCAACAAACTGCAGCACATGGGATTCCTATTTCATCTCAGCCACAGGAAACCAGAAAGCTATAAACAGACTGCTTTTCCTGGTCATTCATGTCTAAATCACACCCCACAAATGTCATCCTGTAGTTCAAAAAGATCGACCAGCTCAACAGTCAAAACAATTTCTGCCTTTACACAATGTTAATGAATGTGAAGTAGTGTGATTTCAGGTTTGAGAAAGGAATATCAGGTGCAAAGACATTATCAGGTGCTTAAAGCTGAATCTGACCAACTCTGATTTATTGAAAGCAAGCTGCAGCTACTCGAATTGCATCCTCGTTCACTGCCACAGCAGTGGTTGATGCTTTTGGTTGGTCCTATGCTGACACAGAAGGGTAAGATGGTAAAAATACATTTGGTGTTTTCTTGAGAGGTGCCCTAACCCATGTTACTCAAACTCAGACATCTTTATCAATTAAAGGAGACATATTGATATGAAGAACAAACACGAACCTGAATCCTCAGAGTAACTGACCACAGTCAAAATAAAACATAACGTGCTTTAAGTACATGACTGTGTGAGAGCTGCTTTGTGTGATGGTTTTTTTCCACCTTTCTGATAAATACACATTCAAAGCCATGCTCCTCTACCAGACGATTCAGCTTGAAACTGAACAGAGAGAGCACTGTTCTAAACTTTTCAAGACAATATTTTTTCTGATTGATACCTAATATCTTCATCAGTCACCATAAATGCTTTGCAAAGAGGCTGAGAGGTGTTGAGCCACACGCCAGGATTCTTCTCCACAGCTGCAGACAGCTGCCCAGTGATGGGCATGGTGCTGGTGTGCAGGGCACTGGCTATGGCAGACAGAAGGGTTTCATCAGTGCAACCAGGTCCGACCCCTGCAAGGCAGAGAAGTGAAGATCAGCACCACCCAACAAACAGCAAACCAAACAGAAAGCACTACTGAAATGTTAATGGTGAAGCAGGTAGTGTTATTTAGGAAGTCAGCACGACATAAATCTCAGTCCTAAATGGTTCTAATAGCACCTGCACAACTCCCCCCACCCCCCAAGGTTATTTAAAGCCAGATGAATCCTTCATTGTGCCACGTAAAACGCAGCCTGGGAGTGGAAGTGGTTTAAGCAGGCACTGTTTCTGGAATACAAACAAACAGAAGTCAAGCAACTTTGCCACTTCCTTTCATTATGCTGCTGTATCCCCTAAGGACAAAGGGAGGTCAGAGGGCACTAACAGCTGCAGTTGGAGGAAGAGTGGTCTGAAAGGCTCAACCATAGCATCTCTGGATCATCACTGGAACCAACCCAGAGCTAAGGGCAGGCTGATTACCTTGTAAACCTTTTGGAAGGTCCATTGTTTTCACCAGCTCCTCTGCGATGTCAAAAGCGTTCAGCCCGCTTAATTTCTTCTCCCAGAAGAGCTGCCATGAAAGAAAGCATTGGTTGGTACACAAAAAGAAATGGAATCACACCCAACACGTGCTTGCTACAGGAGCAGGCAGGGCACTGCTGCAAAGGTTGTAGTCATTACAGACAGGGCTCTGCCATGCATGAAGGCAGGGAGCAAACCTCACTGCCAGTCAATCCCACACCTCATCCTGATTTACTGCCCTGAAGGCTTTTCCCCTGGGGAGCAGAACATCTCTGCTTCTGAACTGGAGCAGTGAGACAACACTGATTGCTTTCATGCAAGCACAGTACAGGACAGCAGTGTTATGCTCCTATTCCTCTTCTGCTCTCTCTCATGTGCCATAGAACTGAAGTTAAGGAATGCAGAACTCATCTGAGCATTATTTCACTCCTCTCCTGGCATTTTTCATTAGAACCATCCCATCTCATCCTGAATGCTGCATTACAGGTTCTCCTCAAACTTAAAGGCAAGCAAAGCCGTGGGTTGGTGGGGAGATTGATAGAAAGGCTGGGCATGCTTTCATCTCTCAATCTGCCTGTAAAAGGATGATCAGTGAACAGCTGGAATGCATTTTTTCTTGCATTAAAGCAACTTTACCCAGGTAAGCAGGCCAGACACATCTCCTTTCATGCCTGACAACATCCAAGCGTTACGAGCTTCTAACTGAGAAATGAGGGCTGCAAAAGCCAAAACACATTGGGGCTGGTTATTCTCTCACCTGTGACTTTCAAACAGGTGGATATTACAACCAGCATGTGATGGCTTATAGGAGGAGCAACAGAACTGCCAACACACACCCTCCCTCCTTAGGAAAGGATGTTAGAAACCCAGCAGCCTGGCTTTAAAATGTAACCACCACTCCATTTCAAAGAGATCCTCAGTCATGTTTCACTAAGGTAAGTTCTCAAGTTCTTAGTGTGAGACCTAAGAGTATTTTATAAGGTATTTTTAATGAAATTGCTTTCCTCTTTGTGTGATACACCTGCAAGAGCACAAGATATCCTGCTAATTGGTACCATTGTCAGCATCTGAACAGACTAATGAAGCTGAACTTCTAGTTTCCAAAAGGCATAAAGATGGGCTCACGACAGGAAAGGATTCACAGAAACCCTGGTGTGAGTTCTGTGCAGGCAGCAGGCTGTCAGCTCTGGGCAGCACTAATGAACTGAGAACGCCTTCCAAAGGCAGCTTTGAACACACCAGCCTCACTTGAACCAATGCCCAGCTCCCAAGCTGCATTGGTCCAAGAGCACTCTTTGCATCCTTTCACTTGATGAAATTAAGCTGAAAGATCTCCTTTACTATTGGTTTGTTTTCTAGCTGGCAAATATACAGCATGAGAAGAAAAACAACAGGCAATTTTGTCACAGTGACATTCCAAGTGAATTTCTGATCGTACTCAAAGAGGTGGAGTTAGCCAGCAATGACAGACCCATCTGCAGGGGGTACCATCCTGTGTAGCACATCACAAGCACCACAGAGGAACAGGGACTTCTTGAAACACAGGATCTGAACATTTTATAATGGCTGCATTAAATTGGTGATGACTTCTAAGTTGTAGATAGGAATTAATTTAAGAGCTGGGAGCACTCTAAGTTTTCTGTAATCTCACGTTACTGTGGACTTTCTGTCCAATGTTACAAACTTCAGCCATTTTATTTTGGGACTTCTCAACAGCAAAAACTTAGCTCTGCAGTGAAGGATCATGAGAAACAGGATGTGAACCAGCAGTGTGCTCATGCAGCTTGGAAAGCAAATGGGCTCCTGGGCTCCATCAGAAGCAGGGACAGGGAGGTGATTGTCCCTCTCTACTCTGCCCTCGTGAGGCCCCATCTGCAGTACTGCACCCAGGTCTGGGGCCCCCAGTACAAGAAAGACAGGGAGCTGTGGGAGAGGGTCCAGAGGAGGGCCATGAAGATGATCAGGAGACTGGAGCACCTCCCCTATGAGGACAGGCTGAGGGAGCTGGGCTTGTTCAGCCTGGAGAAAAGAAGGCTGCGGGGTGAATCATTGCAGCCTTCAGTACCTAAAGGGAGCCTACAAACAGGAGGGGAATCAACTGTTTGAAAGGGTTGATAACTGCAGGACGAGGGGAAATGGTTTGAAGTTGAGGGAGGGAAGATTGAGGTTGGATTGAGGGGAAGTTCTTTGCTATGAGAGTGGTGAGGTGCTGGAACAGCTGCCCAGAGAGGCTGTGGATGCCCCGTCCATCCCTGGAGGTGTTCAAGGCCAGGTTGGATGGGGCCCTGGGCAACCTGGGCTGGTATGAAATGTGGAGGTGGGCAGCCCTGCCTGCAGCAGGGGGTTGGAGATTCATGATCCTTAAGGTCTCTTCCAACCTAAGCCATCCTATGATTCTTCCTTCTGGAAAAGCAGACTCTGAGCTCCATGCCTCACCTGCCGGGGTTGGTCCACAGCTTTCTGTGGATCACTCTTCACCTTATTGCTGGGATGGTTTGTGATCTTTGTGACAGGCTGCTTGAAGATGGAGGCAGTCTGTCTGACAGGCAGCGCCGTGTTCAAATCAGGCTTGCCCTAAACATTTCAAAACAAAAGAAAGGAAAAAATGCCAGAAAACGTTTTACATTTGCCAAGACACTACTATAGCTATTAAGAGGCACAGTGTGCAAAAGCAGCAGCACTCATGGACTTGAAAACCTGCCTGATCTGTAGCAGTGAGACTGCTGAAGATGCACACAGTACCCCTCAAATCTCATCCAAGGCCTTTCAAACATAACCATGCCTTCCCCTCTTCATCTAATTCATACAGTTTTATTTCTATTTTGATGGAATTCAAGAGTCAGAACACTGATTTTAGGTTCTGATGTGACAAGCCACCTTTGGGTCACTAAACCTAGAAGTACTGATACAACATTGGTAATGATGAGAAAAATCTGTTATGTGGGATTTAGAGAGCAGTTTGTGAATCCAGAAACCACCCTGACCTCTCTGGTTTTATTTGCTGGCATCCACTACTGAATTACAACAACACAGCTGGAATCAAGTGCTCTTCTCTTCTACAAACCTTTAGTTCTTAATAAAACTCACTTCTGACACCACTGATAACCATCAGGTTGGACTAGATGAACTCAGTGGTCTTTCCAATCTTAATGACTCTGAGGTTTCACAGCATGACTGCACCTTGAGTTACACAGAGGACAGGAATTGTGCCCCTAAGATCTGCCCTGCTCATCTGGGAAGCCTGTGGGACAGGCTTTGTTCTCGAGAAAGCAGACACACTATCTGCTAAACATATTTCTGAGGTGTAGAAAAGGACTGAGGACAAACAGTGCTCTGAACCATGCTGTGTGCTCACTGATCCATGAGCTAACGACGGCTGTTTGTACCCCTCATCCACACGGTGCTGCCTCCTCAGTTAATCCCAAAGGTGTACAACTTACTTTGGCTTGGTTGGAACAGTCGTAGCGCATCCTCTGCCTGTTTTTGTTCATTTTACTCATCAGCATTTTCCCCGTGCGGAAGTCAAAAGTGCTCAGGTCCATGGAGCTGCCCAGGTAGCGAGCCAGCTGGGGTTTGCTGCGGAACTTCTTACCACTGGGGCTGGAAAAGCACAGAGAAGAGATCAGGAGGGAGAATGAAACCCTCTGCACTTCAGCACAGCGGCTGTTTTAAGTTGTGTTTCCCTTCCTGAGCTCACGATGGGTTATCACTGCACTCATGTCAACTTCTTGTTGTTATTGGGAGAGACAAATGGAACAGAACTTGTTGGGAACAAAATTTAGACCATGTATAAATTAATAGCATAATTAGCAGAAGAATTGGAAACGATGGCACAGAGGCAGCTATCACTCAGTCGTCTCCAATAACAACACCTGTTTCCAAGGATAATCTCATTGTGTCTGAGAGGGACCATAAGTCCTCCCCAGACTCTGTTGTGCAGCAGCAAGGAGGAGGAAGTTCACTGCCAAGGTGCAAAGCAATGAAATGCAACGCTTAACTGATGCAAGGATAAAGGTCAAAACCTTACAAAACTCTCAATTAATGGCAAAACAGAAGAGATTTGTTTCACGCACCTGATTTCACATGGGAAGCTACAAGCTGGCAAGCACACACAAACCACTCCAACCCTTGTTTTATTTTAATAACAGCAGAACCCTCTGCACTACTACCAAAAGCACTAATTGAGCCCCTTTGTATTTCGTGCATAAAGCAAAAAGCAGTCAATGCACTGTGACTGCAGAAAGTCCTCCTCACATCTCATTTAGCATCACAACAGTGCTGCTTTATTCTCTTAATTTCTCTCCTTTCTGTTATTACTTTGCATCTTTAACATGCCAAGTACTTTGTTTCCTGAGGAGCAGAGGACAGCAGTGTGCATCCAGCAGGCAAGGTGCACATTCAGTCTGATACAGGCTCTCACCACTGCACCCAACCCAGGTAACATGAGTGAAAACCACCAAAAACTCCAGTTGAGCCCTTCCCACATGTGTCTGTTTCCTTCTATCACACAGCAGTTAGCAGTGCCAGGACAGATCAGTCCTATCACGTGGGAGCAGGATTATCTCTGAGTGCAATGCTGCTGCTTTTGGGTCGAGGTAACCCCAGATTACACACATTACAGACTCCATTTGCTCCCCTAGAGGAGAGAGAGAGGTGTTATCAGCACAACTTACACCCGTTGGACACAAATGAGCACGGATGAGGTTTCAATGCCTTCCGGAGCCAGTTGGAGATCTGTAATTAAGTCACCTTCTGTTACTCCTAAAGCTAGAAACACAGCTTCTTGCTCATAGATTTCTACTCAAAGGCCAAGAATAACTGGAAATAATGAAGCTGTCATAGACAGAGGGAAGCAGCACTGCTTCAGCAATGCAGAACACCCCCCAGCGCTGCGGTGCTGAGATGCTAACAACCTCTCTGGGGTCTTCTTTAGGGTAGCTCAAAGGAAAAAGCCTTTTTCTACCATATTATCTACTTCTTTGAAAGCTCCATAGCAGGACAGTCTGAAAAAAGCAGTGTGAGCACAGGATTTCTAGTCCCATGGGGGAAGGGAAGGGAAGGGAAGGGAAGGGAAGGGAAGGGAAGGGAAGGGAAGGGAAGGGAAGGGAAGGGAAGGGAAGGGAAGGGAAGGGAAGGGAAGGGAAGGGAAGGGAAGGGAAGGGAAGGGAAGGGAAGGGAAGGGAAGGGAAGGGAAGGGAAGGGAAGGGAAGGGAAGGGAAGGGAAGGGAAGGGAAGGGAAGGGAAGGGAAGGGAAGGGAAGGGAAGGGAAGGGAAGGGAAGGGAAGGGAAGGGAAGGGAAGGGAAGGGAAGGGAAGGGAAGGGAAGGGAAGGGAAGGGAAGGGAAGGGAAGGGAAGGGAAGGGAAGGGAAGGGAAGGGAAGGGAAGGGAAGGGAAGGGAAGGGAAGGGAAGGGAAGGGAAGGGAAGGGAAGGGAAGGGAAGGGAAGGGACCAAATAGTTTAAAAACTCTCTCTCTCTCTCAAAAAAAAACCTCCTGAAAGGGAAAGTGAGTACACATCATACTGAAAACATCAGAGGAAGAAGGGCTCCATCCCTGTCTGCGTGCAGAACAGCTCGCTGTGAGCTGCAGAACGCTCAGACCAGAAGATGGCATCAGAGCAGGAAGAAGCAGGCAGGAACAGACTGGATCCAGACATCAAATTTGAAACCGCTGCTTCAAAACACAAAGGGAGCTGTATGCTGTGATCCCCAAAGGAAGAACCAACTCCAGCAGCGTTCTGGGCAGAGCTTTCTCTGCTGTCAGCAAAGTCAAAAAGAAAAGCTCCTGCTGCTTGAAAGGCACGATGCTGCTTCCTCTTCTGAGACTTGCAGCTCCCATTTATTTAATAGAAACAGAAATCCACCGAAGGGAATGTTAAAAATAACGTGCTGAGGTGCAAGGTTCTTGTTCTGCCACTTCAAAGCGTGGGGGATTCCAGAGCAGCAGAGCCAGATGCACTCAGAGCACGTTGCACAGAGCCTGCAGCTCTATTTGTCAGCATGCACTCTAGTAATTCTGCAAGGGATCCGAAGAACAGCTTCTAACTCAACTCAGCTTACAACTAAAACAATCCTGAAATGACTCAGAGCTCTGTCCCTCCTCCCTGGGGAAGCCTGGCCCAAAACAAAAGCACCGAGGGGTTAAAGAGAGAAACTTTGATCCCGACGCAATGGGGGAACGAAGCTGCAGAGCTGCTGCAGCTCGGTGGTGCTGAGAGGGGCAGAAAACAAAATGCAGCCAAAAAACCCCACTGACAAAACTCAGCAGGTTGTGCTTCCAGCGAGGCACAGAGATGGTGCTCCAGCATCCAGGAAGCTGATGTGACTTTTAATGCACAAAAGGGGAAATTTCTCTCTTTCCGAGTGCAGAGCAAAAGCTTTGCTTTACCGTGGGTTTTTTTTCTTCCTGATACAGACTTAAGAAAGACACAAAAGAAAGAGATTTTGACACCAAACTGCAGAAATCAACCTCTTCTGGATGTGACTGCAGGTCCTGGTGCTGCGAGCACGGCGCTGAGCTGGGAATTCCCTCCTCCCACACTTCTCCCCACCCCTAAAAAGCAGGGAACCACGAAGCCACAAGCGATTCCCACGCTGCCCATCAGCAGCCACGCAATGTTTTCTGCACCCAGGACTAACAGAACAGCCCCACAGAGCCCTCATTTGCCACTCAGGGACACCGTGGGTGCAGATGGGTTGGATGCACGCAGCCCATTCAGGGCACGTGGCCACCAGGTGCCCACACTCTGTGCTCAGCTCAGCCTTTGTCTCTGTGCTGCCAGCATGCTCCCTCCTCCTGCCTCACTCAATGAGTCTCCTCCCCTCTGCTCTCCCTGTTTCCCATCCTCCAGATCTGAACAACTTGGGAAGCGAGGGACAAAAGGCAAAAAAAAAAAAAAAGAAATCCCACCAGCTCACTCCGGATGTTGCCTGCCTTTCAATGAACGACGTCAAAAGGGGTGGGTGATCAGAAGCATATGCTTAAAGCCTCGTGATGGTTATAATGCTAGATGCTTTTCCTCCTCTTCTCACTCTTTTCCTGCTGCCTGCATCCCACCCACCCGAGGAACTCCATGCCACTGCTCCACTGTCCCCATTATTGGTGGCAGCAGGTCCTAAACTCGCCCTGGTGCTCCCACACCTCTATGGGATGCAATGAGACAGCACAGACACAAAAAGCAACACCTCTATGGGATGCAATGAGAGCACAGACACAAAAATCAGCAGTGCAAACCCACCAGGACCAGGTGAGCCCTGCAGCCACCCCTCTTCTCATCCTGCTGTGCTCACAGGGATATCCACACATCAGCATCCCCATCACCCATCCCTGGCACCCTGCTGACAGCCCACAGCTGTTCTGAGCCAGAGCAACAGCCCACATAGAAGCACCACATCCACATGGCTTCGCTCAACGGGCCACCAAGGGCACAGATCCACCACTGGGCCACGCAGAGCATCGTGACTGAAGGGGCCACCCAAGGACATGGGGGCATGCAGGACGTGGAGGGGCTGCCAAAGATGTGGCCCCATAGACAGATACGAGCACTGCTGCACAGAGCAGCTGTAAGCCCTCCTTGTGTGGGCACAAAGCATGAAAACCACACAGCCAGAACTCTCTCAGACTTCACAAACTGACACGATTCCCTTCATGACACGCAGAGCAGACCCTCCATCCCTGCTGCACCCCACCTGGATGCAGCCCATCAGCCCCACTGCACTGACACACCATCAAGCTCTGCTCCACCTGGCAAGGCTGGAGGACAATTCCCTGCAACAGAATACGAGGCATTTGACTCCCAAAGCAGACTCCATACAGAACAGAAGGCATTTGCTGCTAGCATTTAGGGCTACCCAAGGAGATCTCCATACACAGCAGCCACAAGGAAGGCAGTCTGTGCTGCTCACCTTGGATTGGTGTTAATCCCCAGGGCTGGTGATCTCACACGGGAGCGTTTGTTTCCAGTTATTTCTGATGGGAAGCTGTGCACGCAATTGTCCACGCTCACTGCATCCGTGTGCTCAGAGCAGCTGGGTGAAAGAAAACAGCCAGGTAAGCAACAGGCAGAAATAGCAGAGGTATTAATAAAGCGCCGCTCGTATGTTTGCCACTCTGATGTAATTCAAAATGCAACAGTAACTGAAAATTAGTGCAGCGGGGCCACGTTTATACCTTTGATCTCTGTCCAAACTGATATAAAGGGAAAATCCATTATACCTTGGGAATAATATGGCACTTATTCTCTCTCTCTGCTCTGTTTTAAGCGTGGCTCTGAGAGCACAACTCTCCAATGAAGTCCCTGGGAAGCATCTGCACCCCCAGCTCTGCAGGTAGGGCTTTCCCTTCCCTGGATCCAACACTGTTTGGGCACCTCCAGCATCAGACCCTGACAACGAGCACTTTGCTGCTCTGCTCAGTGCACAACGCTGATCCTCACCATCAGAACGTGATGGTGAGGATGAACGCCGTGCGTGCTGAGCTGACAGCACATCCCACCAACCACAAGGGCTGGGTGAGAGCAGCCTGGCACCCACACTGAGCTCCTCCAGTCCTGGGTTTGCCCATGGTGCAGCTCCTGGTGTTGGAAGGAAGATCCACATGGCTGCGTTCTCATCTCCCATCTCCTCCAGGCAAAGCAGGTGAGCACACCCCACGCTGCTGAGCCCTCTGCCTGCCCTCAAAGCACAGCCTGCTGCCTCCACTCGACCCCAAAGTAGCACAGGACAGGGGGTGGGTGCAGCCCTGGGATGATGGGATCCTCCTGCTGACACCCAGAGCACCCAGCACCCATCGGACCCACCGCCCTGCAGCACTGCGAGGGAATGAGGGCACTGGGAAGGGATCATCCCACAGCACCCAGCTCCTGGGGCAGCACATAGCAGGGAACTGGCAGCCCCCAAAACAGCCCCCAACACCCCAAAGCAGCCTCCAATGATTCCAAGCAGCCCCCAATGACCTCAAAGCAGCCCTCCAGTGCCCCAAAGTGCCCTAAAGCAGCCCCCCAGCAACCCCAAAGCAGCCCTCCCGTGTCCCAAAGTGCCCTAAAGTAGCCCCCAGTGACCCCAAGCAGCCTCCAATGACCCCAAAGCAGCCCTCAAACAGCCCCCCAGCACCCCAAAGCAGCCCTCCCATGCCCCAAAGCGTCCTATAGCTGCCCCCCAACGACCACCAAGCAGCCCACAACTGCCCCTAAAGCAGCACCCAATACCCTGAAGAGCCCTCAAGAAGCCAATAACCCCAATGCAGCCTCGCAACGACCCTCAAGCAGCTCCCAGTGACCCCAAAGCAGCCCTCCAATGCCCCAAAGCGCCCTCAAGCAGCCCCAAATGACCCCAAAGTACCTTCAAGCAGCCCTCAATGACCACCAAGCAGCTCCAATGACCCCAAAGTGCCCTAAAGCAGCCCCCAATGACCCCAAAGCGCCCTCAAGAAGCCCCCAACGACCCCAAGCAGCTCCCCTACAACCCCAAAGAGCTCCAAAGCAGCCCCCAACGACCACCAAGCATCTCCAATGACCCCAAAGAGCCCCAAAGCAGCCCCCAACGACCCCAAGCAGCCCCCCAATGCCCTAAAGAGCCCTTAAAAAGCCCCCAATGACTCCAAAGTGCCCCTAAAGCAGCACCCCAACGACCACCAAGCATCTCCATTGACCCCAATTCCCCCAAAGCAGCCCCCCAATTCCTCCAAAGCAGCCCCCAACGACCACCAAGCATCTCTAATGACCCCAAAGAGCCCCAAAGCAGCCCCCAATTCCCCCAAAGCAGCCCTCAAGAAGCACCCAACGACCCTAAAGTGCCCTCAAGCAGCCCCTAATGACTCCAAAGCAGCCCCCCAATGCCCTAAAGAGCCCTTAAGAAGCCCTCAATGACCACAAAGCAGCCCCCAATGAACCCAAAGTGCCCCTAAAGCAGCCCCCAATTCCCCCAAAGCATCTCCAGTGACCCCAATTCCCCCAAAGCAGCTCCTCAATGCCCTTAAGAGCCCTCAAGCAGCCCCCAACGACCACCAAGCATCTCCAATGACCCCAATGCCCCCAGAGCAGCCCCCCATTCCCCCAAAGCAGCCCCTCCATGCCCTAAAAGAGCCCTTAAGAACCCCCCAACGATCTCCAATGACCCCAATTCCCCCAAAGCAGCCCCCCATTCCCCTAAAGCACCCTTAAGAAGCCCCCAACGACCCTAAAGTGCCCCTAAAGCAGCTCCTCAACGACCACCAAGCATCTCCAATGACCACAATTCCCCCAGAGCAGCCCCCCATTCCCCCAAAGCAGCCCCTAAGAAGCCCCCAACGACCCTAAAGTGCCCCTAAAGCAGCCAACAACGACCACCAAGCATCTCCAATGACCACAATTCCCCCAAAGCAGCCCCCCATTCCCCCAAAGCAGCCCCCCATTCCCCCAAAGCAGCCCCTAAGAAGCCCCCAATGACCCTAAAGTGCCCTCAAGCAGCCCCCAACGACCCCAAAGTGCCCCTAAAGCAGCCCCCAACGACCACCAAGCATCTCCAATGACCCCAATTCCCCCAAAGCAGCCCTTAAGAAGCCCCCAATGACTAAAGTGCCCTCAAGCAGCCCCCAACGGCCACCAAGCATCTCCAATGACCCCAATTCCCCCAGAGCAGCCCCCCATTCCCCCAAAGCAGCCCATAAGAAGCCCCCAACGACCCCAAGTGCCCCTAAAGCAGCCAACAACGACCACCAAGCATCTCCAATGACCCCAATTCCCCCAGAGCAGCCCCCCATTCCCCCAAAGCAGCCCCTCCATGCCCTAAAAGAGCCCTTAAGAACCCCCCAACGACCACCAAGCATCTCCAATGACCCCAATTCCCCCAAAGCAGCCCCCATCCCCCCAAAGCAGCCCCTAAGAAGCCCCCAACGACCCTAAAGTGCCCCTAAAGCAGCCAACAACGACCACCAAGCATCTCCAATGACCACAGTTCCCCCAAAGCAGCCCCCCATTCCCCCAAAGCGCCCTTAAGAAGCCCCCAGCAACCCTAAAGTGCCCTCAAGCAGCCCCCAACGACACCAAAGTGCCCCTAAAGCAGCCAACAACGACCACCAAGCATCTCCAATGACCACAATTCCCCCAAAGCAGCCCCTAAGAAGCCCCCAACGACCCTAAAGTGCCCCTAAAGCAGCCAACAACGACCACCAAGCATCTCCAATGACCCCAATTCCCCCAAAGCAGCCCTTAAGAAGCCCCCAATGACTCTAAAGTGCCCTCAAGCAGCCCCCAACGACCACCAAACATCTCCAATGACCCCAATTCCCCCAAAGCAGCCCCTCCATGCCCTAAAAGAGCCCTTAAGAACCCCCCCAACGACCACCAAGCATCTCCAATGACCACAATTCCCCCAGAGCAGCCCCCAATTCCCCCAAACCGCCCTTAAGAAGCCCTCAATGACCCCAAAGTGCCCCTAAAGCAGCCCCCAACGACCACCAAGCATCTCCAATGACCCCAATTCCCCCAAAGCAGCCCCCCATTCCCCCCCAACGACCCCAAGCAGCTCCCAATTCGGGACCCCCCCCACCCTCAGCACCAGCAACGCCGTCCCCCCGCTCACCCCCCTCCCACCCGCTCCCACCTTTTCCGCTCCATCTCCTCCTCCGACCGCAGACCTCGGGCCCACCGCTCCCCCTTCTCGCCGTTCCCCCCCTCAACGTTCGCAGCTCCTCCCGCTCCCCTCACGGCCCCGAGCGCGGCCTCCCCCCGGCCACGCCGCGGCCCTCCGTCGGCCGTAAGGCGCCGCGCTCCGCTCCGCTCAGCCCAGCACCGCTCCGCTCCGCCCGCCCCCGCGGTTCCGCTCTCCGCCCCCTCCCCCCTTTTCTCCGCGCTCCGCCTCTCGCAGGGTCGGGGGCGGTGGATCCCTCCGCCCGGGCACGCCGCGGGATGTAGTCCCTGGGTAGGGGCTGCCCTTTAGAGAGACCCCCCCCCCCACACACAACCGAGCGCGGAACCCCGAGTCTCGAACACCGCCTTCCTCCTGAGACCCCACAGAGCTCCAACAGACCCCCCCCCCCATCGACTCATCCTCGTCCCCATACAGAGCTCACACTCCCAGGGACCCCCCCCTACCCTTATAGAGACGACCCCCATCCCGACAGATACGCCCCCTACCCCCATAGGGACCCTCCGTACCCCACAGAGACCCCCCCACCCCCACGGGAAACCCTATAGAGACCCCCATCCCCACAGATACACTCCTTACCCCCATAGAGATCCCCCTACCTCACAGAGACCCCCCCACCCCCACAGGAACCCCTATAGAGACACCCTCTACCCCCACGGAGACCCCCCCCATCCCCATTGAGACCCCCCCATACTCCACAGGAACCCCTATAGAGACCCCCATCTCCACAGATACACCTCTTACCCCCATAGAGACCCCCCCTACCTCACAGAGACCCCCCCACCCCCACAGGAACCCCTATAGAGACCTCCCCCATCCCGACAGATACACCCCCTACCCCCACAGAGACCCCCCCATCCCCACAGAGACTCCCCCTTACTCCCACATGGACCTTCTCCATCCCCACAGAGACCCCCCCATCCCCATTGAGACCCCCCATACCCCACAGGAACCCCTATAGAGACACCCCCATCCCCACAGATACACCTCTTACCCCCATAGAGACCCCCCCTACCCCACAGAGACCCCCCCATCCCCATAGAGACCCCCCCTACCCCCACATGGACCTTCCCCATCCCCATAGAGACCCCCCCTCACCCCATAGAGACTCCCCATCCCCATTGAGACCTCTTCTACCCCACTAAGACCCCCCCCCACCCCCACAGGAACCCCTATAGACCCCCTCCATCCCCACAGATACACCTCTTACCCCCATAGAGACACCCCCATCCCCATAGATACCCCCCCCTACTCCCACATGGACCTTCCCCATCCCCATTGGGCCCCCCCCCCCAATCCCCACAGGGAACTTCCCCCATCCCCATTGAGACTCTCCCATCCCCACATGGACCCCCCCCCAACCTCACATGGACCTTCCCCATCCCCATAGAGACCCCCCCCCGTCCCCACAGGGCCCCCCCCAACCCCACATGGACCTTCCCCATCCCCATTGAACCACCCCCCCTCCCCACAGGGACCACCCCCAACCCCATTGGGCCCCCCATCCCCATTGAGACTCTCCCATCCCCATTGAAACCCACCCCCTCCCCACAGGAACCCCCCCCCAACCCCACATGGACCTTCCCCATCCCCATTGAGACCCCCCCCTCCCCACAGGGACCCCCCCCCAACCCCACATGGACCTTCCCCATCCCCATTGAGACCCCCCCCTCCCCACAGGGACCCCCCCCAACCCCACATAGACCCCCCCATCCCCATTGAACCCCCCCCCTCCCCACAGGGACCTCCCCCCAACACCACATGGACCTTCCCCATCCCCATTGAGACTCTCCCATCCCCATTGAGACCCCCCCCCTCCCTACAGCCCCCCCCCCCAACCCCACATGGACCTTCCCCAACCCCACATGGACCTTCCCCATCCCCATTGAGACCCCCCCCTCCCCACAGGGACCCCCCCCAACCCCACATAGACCCCCCCATCCCCATTGAACCCCCCCCCTCCCCACAGGGACCCCCCCAACCCCACACAGACCCCTCAGCTATCGATATCCCCCCCCCCATCCCCCTCTCTACCCCCACACAGACTCCCCCCCCCCCCTTTCCCCCCCACCCCACGCGGACCACATCCCCATAGAAACCCCTCCCCCCCAACATCCAATCCCCATACGGACCCCCTTCATCCACCTCCAATTCCCTCATCCCCCCTCCATCCCCGCACCCCCCTCCCCCCTCCCCATCCTTACCCCACCGCCTGGCGCCGCGCCCCCCCTCGCTGTCCCGGCAGCGCCGTTTTGGGCATCCTTCCTCCCCCCCCCCCCTCCGTCCGTTCCCGCCGCTCTGCCCGCGCAGCCCCGCTCGCCCCCCGCCCCGCCCGCTCGCGCCCCCTGCAGCCCCCGGGCTGCAGCGCACAGAAGGGGGGGGGAGGGACGAAATTAGGGGGGGGGGGGAGGAGAAGGGGGGGGTCGTGCCCTCGGTGGGCTGTAAGAGGACACAGAGGCTGGATAAGCGCTTAGGAAGTGAGGTTGTAAATGTTGTGTATAGGAGCATCGTAGCACAGGGGACGGATGGACCACCATCAACGGGCCATGCAGGGATTGGGGAATGAATGAATGGGATGTGGAATGAATGGGATGTGGATGGGTGGGGAATGAATGGGCTGTAAATGGGTTAACAAAGGTGTGAGCCCATGGGGGGGTTGTGAAGGATGCTGGCTGTGGATGGGCCATCATGGAATGTAAGGTATGGATGGGTCACCAACGTGGCCCCAGGGATGGGCTGTAAAGGATAGGGGTGATGGGTGAACCATCAGTAATGTGGGTGTGGATGGGCCACCAAGGACATGGATCCATGCAGGACATGGGAGTGAATGGGCCACCAGTGGTGTGACCCCATGGATAAACCATGCAGGATATAGGGCATGGAATGGCCATCAAGAACATGGGGTTTGGATGGGTCACCAGCATGGCCCCATGGATGGGCTGTAAAGGATAGGGGTGATGGATGAACTATCAATGATGTGGATGGGCCACCGAGGACATGGATCCATGCAGCACATGGGAGTGAGTGGGCCACCAGTGGTGTGACCCTGTGAATAAACCATGCAGGATGAAGGGCATGGAATGGCCACCAAGCATAGGGTATGGATGGGTCACCAGCATGACTCCACGGACAGGCTGTAAAGGATAGGGGTGATGGATGAACTATCAGTGATGTGGGTGTGGATAGGCCACCAAGGACATGGGAGTGAATGGGCCACCAGTGGTGTGGCCCCATGGATAAACCATGCAGGATATCGAGCATGGAATGGCCACCTGGAACATAGGGTATGGATGGGTCATCAGCATGGCCCCATGGACAGGCTGTAAGGGGTGATGGATGAACCATCAGTGATGTGGGTGTGGATGGGCCACCAAGGACATGGATCCATGGAGGACATGGGAATGAATGGGCCACCAGTGGTGTGGCCCCATGGATAAACCATACAGGTTGTAGGGCATGGAATGGCCACCAGGAACATGGGGTTTGGATGGGTCACCAGCATGGCCCCATGGATGGGCTGTAAAGGATAGGGGGTGATGGATGAACCATCAGTAATGTGGATGTGGATGGGCCACCAAGAAGGTGGGGAATGAATGGGCCACCAAGGACATGGATCCATGCAGCACATGGGAGTGAGTGGGCCACCAGTGGTGTGACCCCATGGATAAACCATGCAGGTTGTAGGGTGTGGAATGGCCACCATGAACATGGGGTTTGGTTGGGTCATCAGCATGACTCCATGGACAGGCTGTAAAAGATAGGGGTGATGGATGAACCATCAGTGATGTGGTTGTGGATGGGCCACCAAGGACATGGATCCACGCAGGACAAGGGGAGAGAATGGGCCACCAATGTGTGACCCCATGGATAAACCATGCAGGATGAAGGGCATGGAATGGCCACCATGAACATGGGGTTTGGTTGGGTCATCAGCATGGCACCACGGATGGGCTGTAAAAGATAGGGGTGATGGATGAACTATCAATGATGTGGGTATGGATGGGCCACCAAGGACATGGATCCATGCAGGACATGGGAGTGAATGGGCCACCAATGGTGTGACCCCATGGATGAACCATGCAGGATATAGGGCATGGAATGGCCACCAGGAACATGGGGTTTGGATGGGTCAGCAGCAGCATGGCCCCATGGATGGGCTGTAAAGGATAGGGGGTGATGGATGGACCATCAGTAATGTGGATGTGGATGGGCCACCAAGGAGGTGGGGAATGAATGGGCCACCAAGGACATGGATCCATGCAGCACATGGGAGTGAGTGGGCCACCAGTGGTGTGACCCCATGGATAAACCATGCAGGATGAAGGGCATGGAATGGCCACCAGGAACATGGGGTTTGGTTGGGTCATCAGCATGACTCCACAGACAGGCTGTAAAAGATAGGGGTGATGGATGAACTATCAGTGATGTGGATGGGCCACCAAGGACATGGATCCATGCAGCACATGGGAGTGAGTGGGCCACCAGTGGTGTGACCCTGTGAATAAAGCATGCAGGATGAAGGGCATGGAATGGCCACCAAGCATAGGGTATGGATGGGTCATCAGCATGACTCCACGGACAGGCTGTAAAGGATAGGGGGTGATGGATGAACTATCAGTGATGTGGGTGTGGATGGGCCACCAAGGACATGGGAGTGAATGGGCCACCAGTGGTGTGGCCCCATGGATAAACCATGCAGGATATCGAGCATGGAATGGCCACCTGGAACATAGGGTATGGATGGGTCATCAGCATGACCCCATGGACAGGCTGTAAGGGGTGATGGATGAACCATCAGTGATGTGGGTGTGGATGGGCCACCAAGGACATGGATCCATGGAGGACATGGGAATGAATGGGCCACCAGTGGTGTGGCCCCATGGATAAACCATGCAGGTTGTAGGGCATGGAATGGCCACCAGGAACATGGGGTATGGATAGGTCATTAGCATGGCCCCATGGATGGGCTGTAAAGGATAGGGGGTGATGGATGGACCATCAGTAATGTGGATGTGGATGGGCCACCAAGGAGGTGGGGAATGAATGGGCCACCAAGGACATGGATCCATGCAGCACATGGGAGTGAGTGGGCCACCAGTGGTGTGACCCCATGGATAAACCATGCAGGATGAAGGGCATGGAATGGCCACCAGGAACATGGGGTTTGGTTGGGTCATCAGCATGACTCCACAGACAGGCTGTAAAAGATAGGGGTGATGGATGAACCATCAGTGATGTGGGTATGGATGGGCCACCAAGGACATGGATCCACGCAGGACAAGGGGAGAGAATGGGCCACCAATGTGTGACCCCATGGATGAACCATGCAGGATGAAGGGCATGGAATGGCCACCATGAACATGGGGTTTGGTTGGGTCATCAGCATGACCCAATGTATGGGCTGTAAAGGGTGATGGATGAACCATCAATGATGTGGGTGTGGATGGGCCACCAAGGACATGGATCCATGCAGGACATGGAAGTGAGTGGGCCACCAGTGGTGTGACCCTGTGGATAAACCATGCAGGATATAGGGCATGGAATGGCCACCAGGAACATGGGGTTTGGATGGGTCAGCAGCATGACCCCATGGACAGGCTGTAAGGGGTGATGGATGAACCATCAATGATGTGGGTATGGATGGGCCACTGAGGACATGGATCCATGCAGGACATGGGAATGAATGGGCCACCAGTGGTGTGGCCCCATGGATAAACCATGCAGGATGAAGGGCATGGAATGGCCACCAGGAACATGGGGTATGGATAGGTCATTAGCATGGCCCCATGGATGGGCTGTAAAAGATAGGGGTGATGGATGAACTATCAGTGATGTGGATGGGCCACCAAGGACATGGATCCATGCAGCACATGGAAGTGAGTGGGCCACCAGTGGTGTGACCCTGTGGATAAACCATGCAGGATATAGGGCATGGAATGGCCACCAAGCATAGGGTATGGATGGGTCATCAGCATGACTCCACGGATAGGCTGTAAAGGATAGGGGTGATGGATGAACTATCAGTGATGTGGGTGTGGATGGGCCACTAAGGACATGGGAGTGAATGGGCCACCAGTGGTGTGACCCCATGGATAAACCATGCAGGATATAGAGCATGGAATGGCCACCAGGAGCATAGGGTTTGGATGGGTCATCAGCATGGCCCCATGGACAGGCTGTAAGGGGTGATGGATGAACCATCAGTAATATGGATGTGGATGGGCCACCAAGGACATGGATCCATGCAGCACATGGGAATGAATGGGCCACCAGTGGTGTGGCCCCATGGATAAACCATGCAGGGTGTAGGACATGGAATGGCCACCAGGAACATGGGGTTTGGATGGGTCACCAAGGACATTTATCCATGGGGAGTGAATGGGCCACCAAGGACGTGACCCCATGGGTAGGTTGTGCAGCCATGAAAGGCCACCAAGAATGTGGCCCCATGGACAAGTCATGAAGGATGTGGGGAGTGAATGGTCCACAAAGGCATGACCTCACAGACAGATTGTGCAGGACATGGGGACTGAATGGGCCACCAAGAACATGGGGCGTGGATGGGACATCAACAGTAGGACCTCATGGACAAGCCATGCATGATATAGGGCATGGGTGAGTCACCAGGGATGTGGGGATATGGATGGCCATGCAGGACATGGATGGGCCACTGAGGACCCCACAAACACGCTGTGCAGGGCAGCCTGACATGGAGCTTCTTCAGCCTGTTGGATCTCCCAGCTTTTCCTTTGGCTCACAGCTGTGCAAAAAAGCCATTGTTGTTTTACTTAAGAAAAAAAGACACAAGAAAAAACGTGGCTCACCGGTTTCAAACGAATGCAGCAGGGAACGTGAGGAAGGATGTGAGATGTGTGCTGGGGAACGAGAGGAAACCCAGTCCTGCATGCACAGGGTGAAGGGGGAGAAGCTCACAACGGCCTCAGAGGGGTGGCTGTGCCCATGGGTGCAGGGCTGCAGTTGCTCATACAGGAAGAATTTTCTATTTCAGACACCTGGCACTGGAGATTGTGCCTTTAATCAGCGCAGAGCTCGCATTCCACATCACCAGGGTTGTTTCTGTTGGTTTGTGTTCGTCTCCTCCTGGATGAACACTCAGGAAGCATCTTGCTCTCCTATCGTTATTCCCTGCAATCTCGAGCACACAAAGCTCTGACCACCAGCACTGATCAAAACCACATCGTTTTTCATAAACCTACTTCCCCTTTTCCCGTTGCTTTTTTCCCCCTCTCATCACAACAAAGCACTCGGACTGAAACACAGCTTCTCCACCAAGAATAAAGGTTGGTGGACAAGCCGTGCACAGGAACTGAGGCACAGCATTCCCAAATTTGCACATTTCCAGCACATCAAATGGGGAAATGAGGAAGAGAAGCTGGTGGCAGCGAGGCTGCTGTGTTAGAAGCACAGCCTGTGTACAGCAAACTAAATGGCCCTCAATGGCATTTTATTTAAGAACAAACTGCACAAGGTGGGGAGTAATCGTGGTGCAGGGGGGGATGGAGATACTGACCTGGAGATACTGCAAGCACGGGGTAACAGCAGTTGGAAAATGGATTTTCCCTGCAGGAAGAGGCTATGGAAAGGAAGATGTTTCTTCTCCTGGGACAGCACGAAAAGTTTGGGCTGTAACTCTGGAACTCGAGGGGAAAATATTCTGGAGTTCCTTTGGAAATGCTGTTGAGGTACAGAGGATGAAGTGAAGATCTGCTGCCAGCTGAGCACGCTGGGCTCCAGGACCAGCCCATCACCCATCCCACACGTTGGGGTTCTGCTCAGCCCTGTGCTGAGCCCTCTAGCGGAGCTCTCCTGCTTGTGACACGGGAGTTTTCCTCTCGCAGGTCTTTGTCTGACACCGATTCCTTCCTATGTGCACGTGTGACATCGCATCAGTTCAGTCTGGAAAATAATTAACTGTTTGAAAAGAGGCGATGAGTGGGTATTAAAAACTAGAAAGATCAGCCCTGCTAATCGGAGGGTAATTACTCAGATTTTCACAGATACTCGTCTGAGAACACAAGGATGTTTCTACTGGAGAATTTCTGCAGAACGCTTGCTCTTGTGGAAGGAGAACTACCAGCAATGGCATTAGCAAGAGGCTAATCCTCGGGTTAATTACAGACAAAACCATCATTTGAAATGCAGCAGAAAACACAAGCAGCTGAACCATCGCCAAAGGGTAAACAAATCCAAAGTCCATACGTTTCTTGCCCTGCCTGCCTGTGCATTCAGCTGGGATTTTGAATGTGCTTCTCTCTTTTAAGTACCTCCCACTGCAATCCGCTGTGCATAACAGCACTGCTGCTGCTGGGTCCTGGCTGAGGACAACTCTCTCATCAGAGCTGCAGAACTCAGGGACATGAGGGAGCAGTAAGAAGCAGGGATGAGCCCTCACTCTGAGCCCTTCTGAAGGCTTCTCTCAGCAGCAGGAAGAGGATCACTCACTCGCCCACGGGGACGAGCCCAAACTAGGTCAGGACTGAAGGCAGCAGCAGCACGTTATGCCCATCGTGTCTAGACATGCTGAGCAGGTAAGAGCACAGACTGATTGCTCAGGTCTGATTTTAGCACTAGGTGATGACGTATGGGCTCATCTAACTTCCACTTTCAGGGCAGCTTGGGTGAGAACGGATCAACGTCTCTGTGTGCAGCACAGGGCTGTGATGCCAGAATTTCACAGTGCCTTTACCTTTCAGAGCCTGGAGTTCAGGAGCACGGCACCAGGTGACATCAGCCATCCCACCACAGCCTTCAGTAGTAACCTACTGGAATGAGTTTTGTACAGGAAAATAATTGATTTTCCCCATACAGTTAATTATCAGTGCTGCTGCGTTCATGCTAAAGCAGTTACTGTTAGGCAGCTGAAGTATCCTGCTCAGTGAAACCATTTAGCCAGATTTTACAACAGTGTTCCACTTACAACAGTATCACTCCAAAGCCTTCAACCCTAAATGCAGCACCCAAGCAGCATCATCACTACAACCAAGATAAAATCTTCCCTAGAGAGATGCTGCTGAGCTAGGAATCAGCACCTTGCTAAGAGTAGTTCAAAAACTACAGCAGCATGAACAGGAGTGAGCAACAACTACAGCAGTTGGTGCCTGAGGAAACTGCACAGGAAACAAAGTAAACCTGTGCACACCCTCCTTGGGGCACGGGCTGAACAAGCAGAAGACACAACAAAAAAACGTGGGCAAAGAAGGTAACACAGCAACACCAACATATTGTTCACTTGGTTTATTTTGTACATCAGCTTCATAAATTACTTGCATTAGGCCAAGATCAACTGTGGAAGGGATCAGGAGAGCACGAGGCAGGCTGTGTGTGAAGCAGAACGTTCACAACCAAGTGTTCACAAGTGTTTGTGGCAGAGTTAGGGACACCACAGCCTCTTGTAGAATCCGTACTGAGCATTTCAAGTTCATCTCAAAGCAGGGTTCTCAGCAGAAGGCTCCAAAACACTCAATCCAGCAATACATTTCCTACAATAAACACAAAGCAGTCGTTAAGAGGCACTTCCTACAAAGTATAGCAGCCAACACTACAGACAGATGTCAACAAACCTCTAATAAAACCCAGAAACAAATTTCTGCTACAAAAGCCAACATCAGAATGGAGGCTTTTATGTCTCTTTCAAAAGAACCAGAGGCCACCACAGAAACATCCCTCTTCTCTACAGCAAAATGCTGTGCATAAGTATCTGGAGAAAGCAATACTTGAAAACAGAGAACATAAGCTGTGCTCTCAGGAATGCATCCATGCTCCCACTGCTGGCTCAGGTAATTTTTAAGCAAAGAAAACCCTTACTGTGTGGCTTAATTGCTCCTGCATGATCTGAGGGCTTTTCCTCAGCCTTTTCCTCTCAGTGTCTTTAAAATAAAGCAAAAAAAATCATAAATTTTGTATCTGCAGCAAGGAATAGCATAGAATCATAGAATGGAATATAGAATAAAGTAGTTCTAAGCCTGCTTACCATCTGTGTGTGCATTTAGAGGCTCAGCAGATGGTACTAATTGCTGCTTTAGCTCTATGGATGCTCAGTCTTATAAGACTCAGAACAGCACTTTTAAAAGGAATGAGGAGAACACTGAGAAAGCCTATTTTTCAATTATTTTTAGTACTCTGTAGCTAGCACTGAAAGCTTAGCTTACTTTTGATGACTACACTGAAGAGAAAGGCATCTGAATAGGTCTAACAACAAAGTCTTGACCTTCAAGCAAGCGTAGCTAAGATTAGAAGTAAATGGATCTGCTTGAAGTCCTAATTTACCCCAGAGGGCTCAACTTCACTTCTCAAGAACCAAAGCACACTGTGGAAAATACACTGCTAACAAAATAACCAATTGAAAATGATATTCTTGGTTATATTTCATCCTTTGAAACCCTGTGAAGCGCTGCCTGTTAAAAACCAACAACAGAGAAAAAAAACAAACCACTGAATCATCAAAATAAGGAATACTGTTTTGGACCTGGAGGAACAGGACAACACATCAACCATCCCTGGAGGCATTCAAGGCCAGGCTGGATGTGGCTCTGGGCAGCCTGGGCTGGTGGTTGGTGACACTGCACAAAGCAGGGGGGTTGAAACTGGATGATCATTGTGGTCCTTTTCAACCCAGGCCATTCTGTGATCACATCCAAGCAGCTCTACAAATCCAGCTCACAGCTGCATAAACCAACCTGACTGTCAGAGGGAAGCTCAGTCTTCAGTTTTATACTTCCCACCGATGTAGGGGACGTACTGAAGGATGAGTTTCCAGTCTGTGATCCATATCAAACCGGTGCCAGCTACACCACCCCAGGTAACGAGGGTGGGAGTCCTAAAGAAGAGACAGAAAAGGTGAACAGCTTTAATTCTCCCCTGGGAAAGGTTTGACAAAAGTTGAAGGAGGGAGGATTTAGGTTGGATGTCAGGGGGAAGTTGTTTGCTGTGAGAGTGCTGAGGTGCTGGAACAGCTGCCCAGAGAGGCTGTGGATGCCCCGTCCATCCCTGGAGGTGTTGAAGGCCAGGCTGGATGGAGCTTTGGGCAGCCTGGGCTGGTATGAAATGTGGAGTTTGGTGGCCCTGCGTGTGGCAGGGGGTTGGAGATTCGTGATCCTTGAGGTCCCTTCCAACCCTGGCCATTCTGTGATCTGGGAAATTCATCACAGACAAGAACTATCTTAGCAGAAACCTTGAAGAAACTCCACGTACGCAGTGGCCAGCGTCCAGAACAGCCAAAATGTTGCACAGCAAAGGGCTGAAATGCTTTTATTTAAAAGAGACACTTAAAAAGACCCTTAAAGCCCAGCTGGTGGCCCTCCCATAAGGACACACAGAGCTGTGGAGCAGCTGCGCTCCCTTCAGGGGGGGGAAAGAACCACCCGAAGCCCCCTCCCCCCACACACCCCATCCCCTGCCCTCAGCCCAAGGCTCAGCCTGCACCCATCCCACCGCTCACCAGTTCTGCAGGAGCTGAACGTAACGCGGCCCCACCAACTTGCCCAGCATCGCGCAGCCTCAAAGTCACCCCCACTGCGCATGCGCCAACGCGACGCCGAGAGTCGAAGGACCCCGGGGCCGCCCGCGGCGCTGCCTGAGCGCAGCCGTGTTGTCATGGCAACGGGCCTACCTCCTTCATCCCGAGTAGGCCTGCGGCCTGTAAAAGGGGGATGTGAAGGGTTGGGGCTGCCCTCACAGCGCTGCGGGGTTGTAGGTTAGGCCCTGACCTCGTTGTGGAGCTGAGAGATGAGCTTGAGGGGCCAGGCTTGCCCTCACAGCACAGCAGGGGCTCTGTGGCTGTGCTGCAGTGAGGAGGGAGGCTGTGGGGCTGTGCGCAGGTTGCACAGTGAGAGCTGAGCGAGTGTGGTTGTTCTGGTGATGGAGGGGGAGCACAGGCCCTGAGGGCTGGCCCTATCCCTGCACGAGGGTGGAGGTGTGGGATGTTGGTCCTGTCCCCATGCTGGAGGAGGGAGGTGACCCGTGGGACCTGTGTCTAGATGTGGAGTCCTCAGTACAGGAGAGGCATGGACCTGTTGGAGTGCAACCAGAGAGAACCACAAAACTCATAGAATCATGGAATGGCCTGGGTTGAAAAGGACCACAGTGCTCATCCAGTTCCAACCCCCTGCTATGTGCAGGGTCACCAACCAGCAGACCAGGCTGCCCAGAGCCACATCCAGCCTGGCCTTGAATGCCTGCAGGGATGGGGCATCCACAGCCTCCTTGGGCAACCTGTTCCAGTGCCTCACCACCCTCTGCGTGAAAAACTTCCTCCTAATATCTAACCTAAACTTTCCCTCTCTTAGTTTAAAACCATTTCCCCTTGTCCTATCACTATCCGCCCTTGTAAAAATGATGTGAGGGATGGAACAGCTCCCTGTGAGGACGTGCTGAGAGCTGGAGCTGTGCAGCCTTCCAAAGAGAAGGCTCCAGGGAGAGCTGAGAGTGGCCTCTCAGTACCTAAAGGGGCTGTAAGAAACAAGAGGATGGTCTTTACCAGGGTCTGTGTGATAGGACAAGGGGAAAAGGGCTCTGACGAAAAAAGGGGAGATTTAGAGTGAATATAAGGAAAAAGTTTTTAATGATAAGGGCAGTGAAGCACTGGCACAGGTTGCCCAGAGAGGTGGTGGATGTCTGTGATTCTGTGATGTCCCGTCCTTCAGACACCCAAGGGCAGGGAATGGGGCTCTGAGCACTGATGGAGCTGTGGGTGTCCCTGCTCAGTGCAGGGAATGGGACCAGATGGCCTTAAGAGGTCCCTTCCAACTCAAACCATTCTATGATTCTATCTGAATCTCATACAAAAAAAAAACCAAAAAACAAAAAACCCAGCCTGTTTTTTTTCTTTCTTTTCTTTTTTTTTTTTTCTCTCACCAGAATTATTTCATCAGCACTTTGCATGATTGACTTCACCACCACGTTTCACACTGACAGTTTGACTTTTTCTCCAGCAGGGTGACGCAGGTTACCGAACCATGCTGACTTTTGGGTTCGTTTCTGCCCGCTGTTTCCCCAGTGCCCACGCACCAGCTGGTGCAGGAGGAAGTCAGGCAGAGCTGTGGGGCACACATTCCTGCAGGAAGCTGCTGCTTTTGCCACCACCACCGTGGTGATGGAGGGAGAGAGCCTGGTGAGCAGAATCTATGCAGGTTATTCTTTTTTAATGTTGTTTGAGCTCAGTGTCTTGGAGTCATGCAAATGCAAGGCAGCCTCAGCTCTCACTTTGCAATGAAAGTTTCCTACATGATGAAAAAAAAAAAAAAAAAGCCAAGGTAAAATAACTCCAAACTCAAGAAAAACATCTCAGTGTGTATCTTCAGATACACACTGTGGTTTTCAAGACAATTTTAGGAGCGTTTCCTACTGCTTTACCACAGTCCAAGCAGACAGCAAGAGATACAGTAATGCTACTGGTTTCCTGATTAAAACAAAACAGCAGTATTATCATTCTTCCAATATAATTTGCTGTCATCTGAAGTTCAAGTGCTGCATAGAGGGATTTGCTGTCTGCTCTGGACACCACTCTGCAGCACCAACCTGCTGTCTCTCTGCAGAAATTCCTTATTATCATAGAATCATAGAATGGCCAGGGTTGGAAGGGACCTCAAGGATCATGAATCTCCAACCCCCTGCCACATGCAGGGCCACCAACCTCCACATTTAATGCTAGACCAGGCTGCCCAGGGCCCCATCTAATCTGGCCTTGAACACCTCCAGGGATGGACGGGGCATCCATAGCCTCTCTGGGCAGCTGTTCCAGCACCTCACCACTCTCATAGCAAAGAACTTCCCCTCAATCCAACCTCAATCTTCCCTCCCTCAACTTCAAACCATTTCCCCTCATCCTGCAGTTATCAACCCTTTCAAACAGTTGATTCCCCTCCTGCTTGTAGGCTCCCTTTAGGTACTGAAGGCTGCAGTGATTCACCCCGCAGCCTTCTTTTCTCCAGGCTGAACAAGCCCAGCTCCCTCAGCCTGTCCTCATAGGGGCGGTGCTCCAGTCCCCTGCTCATCTTTGTGGCCCTCCTCTGGACCCTCTCCAACAGCTCCCTGTCTTTCTTGTACTGGGGGCTCCACACTTGGACGCAGTTATTGCTGTTGGCTGTACGTTGCTCACAGCACAGCAGAGACAGCACCATGCAGAGCTGCACCCCAAACGCTCACTCCTGAAGGTAAGGTGCTGCCCAACTGAGGGTCACCTCATCTGGCTGTGGCACAGATATCGTTGTAGGGTCTGAAGCAGAAGAGGGGCAGCAAGCCTGGTTACCCAGAGCTGCCTTAGGGACACCACAGTGAAGTGTGGGGCAAACCATTTGCTCCCAGCTGCTCTGCAGCACCTCCTGCCCTCGCTACACTCCCAGCTTTGTGTTCAGCCTGGTGCATCTCTGAGTCTGTCTTCCCACCTGCAGTCTTGCTCCCAGACACGCTTTTCTCATTCCTGTTTCATCATCTGGTACAACCTGGGTTTCTCAGTCCTCACCTTTCCCACCTGTCCTGCTAGGGCTGGGCAGCTGCACCCCCAAATACTCTTCACCCCCTCGCCTGGCATCTCACATCTCAAACTTCTCAATAACCAATGGGTATTTGGTGCCTGGCAGCACTTTGGCTCTGCACTGAGGCAGGGAAGGAGGAAAAGCACCAGCATTGCAGGTGCTGTGCAAGGGGAAGGAAACTGGATCGGCCCCTGGGAGGGGACATGGAGGCAAAGGGGATGGGGTGAAGCAGTGCTGGGACGTGGAGACACTGAATGAAATGGCTCTGTTTGCCCAGAGGTGACAAACAAGGGAACAGCAGAGGGCTAAAAACCCCCCTGCAAGCACAAGGGTGGATTTGGGGCAATACCAGGACTTGTGGTGATGGGTTTGGGCTGAGCCTTTGCCCAGAACACAGAACAGAGGGCAGACAGTGGCTGAATCCTGCTGGGTCGCCTCGTCTTTCTCTTTTTGTATTTCTTTTAGCACAAGGTAAAACCTTTATTACAACTTTTCATTCATAGGTATACAACATCTGAAAGACAGACATGGGGGGGGGAAAAAAAAAAAGGAATATTGTTATAAAATGTCACATTTATTGCTACATTACTGTTATATACAGGACAGTTCTCAAAATCTACTTTAAAAAAGTTAGGATTATTTAAAAATTCCAAATAATCCAGCCAGCTGTTTTGACACTTGTATAAAATTATTTAAAAAAATGAAAACAATTCTTATCTCGAGGCACTCAGAAACACAATTTCATCCCCCAATTGTGATTCATTTCAAAGAACAATGCATTTCCCCACCCCCAAATACTTTATTTTCTTATTTTTTTATTTTTGCTGGGTTAGGCATATATATATATATATTTACTATATATATAGTTCAAAACTATAATGTGTATCTGATTTAAGAACAAGGATTTCAGCCACTTAAGTACATCTGGATTTACAGGTAGGCAGCATAGACATCAAAAGCAAGGACCATTTTATTATTATTATTATTATTTTTTTCTTATTTAAAGGCCAAAAAAACCACCCCAAAACCAACCTAAAACTTTATATGGGGTTAAAAATAACTTCTGCAGGCATCTCCCATCTGCTCTCCCATCCCGCCCTGTCCTACAAAAATATATAGAAAGAGCAACCATGGGATGCTTCGTTTTGCCAACCAGCTCCTTGGAAAACGAATCACTCCCACCCCCAACTTGGTGCCCCTCTCACCCCACAACCAAAAGCTGCTGGTGGGGAGCACCTGGTGGCCCTCCCCACGTCCCTGTGCTGCTGTTTGCTTGGACGCTGGTGGCTTTTGGGTGATTTGGGGCCATGGGGAGGGAGCACGGCTGCGGGGATGCTCTGCTGCAGCCTCAGCGCACCCTGGCTTGGGGCATAACCCCTTTCTTCCCCACTGCAGCTGTGTGTGTAAGGGGTGAGAGGGGTTTTCTCTGCCCTCCTTCTGCTGCAATGGGTGCTGAGCTGGAGCAGGGCGGGTGGCACAGGACCCAGGGACAGAAATACTGGCGTGGAGCCCCTGCTCCTGCCCAAGGAAGAGCAGCCAAACCTGGTGCCAGCAGAGCAGCCCAAAGAGCTCCATTCCCTGCAGGATGGAGGATGCTGGCGGAGCACCGTGCTGAAGGCACAGGAGGGGGAAGCGTGCATGAAGAGCCCCAGGACAGGCCTGGCTTCCCCCCAGGTCAGTGCTGGGAGCTGCTCCTGCTTCTCGCCGCTCATCCGACCCGCGGTCTCAGGGCACAGATCTGGAAATGCTTTTGGAGCTGCTGGAAATGAAGCTGAACCCTGAGAGCACTGGGGCTCAGCGGGCACAGAGCAGAGAGAAGGGGCTGGGCTGGGACCTGCAGAGCCCTGAGGGAGAGGAGAGGGGGTTGCATAGGATTTAACAGGGCAAAGACCTCGTGCAAGCCTGCGGTACAGCAACCAGGTCTTGCTAGTGCTGGTGTTAAGCAGGAATGGGGGAATCCAGCGGCCGTGGCTTGCTGTGGGTTGGCCATGCTGTGTGTGGGGCTCTCTGCTTGTCCCAGCCCAACACTGCTTCTCCTCCCCATCCCCAGCTCTATTCTAAAGCCCCAGGCCAGGGGCTGGCACAGCACACAGCAGGGCTGCAGGCTCCACTGAGGCATCACTCCATAAAGGCAAAACTCAGGGACAGAGGGAACGGGAATGGGCATTCAGAAGCCTCCTGGTTCTCAAAGGCCTCAGTTGAGGGGGTTGAGGGCTCTGCTGGCTTCGGTGTGCCTCAGACACAAAGCACCTTTGAGAGAGGCTTCTGCACTGAACCTGAAATTGCAGACTCCTGGGGAAATCCCAGCCTGCTTCTGCCCTTCCTGCTCAAGCATAACCTCAAAGAAACCGTCTCACCGCGCCGGCTGCTCGCCCAAATCACAGCTGGGAAGGTCCCACATCACAATTCTGCATTTCTCATCCAGAGAGGACAAAAAATTCTCAATGCCAAGCAGACAGATCCCATCCCCAGAGCGATGGGGATGGCAAAGCACAATCCTGCACTGCCCCAGCTCCAGCAGAGCATCTGCTGCTCCCAGCCCCGAGGTGCACAGGCTGTGACCCAGCTCTTGCCCTGCAGCTCAGCACTGCAGAGTGAGACACAGCAATGTCACGTCCCCACTGTGCTGCCCTGTGCAGAACAGAGGCACCAAAACTTCCCTAAGCTCTGGCACAGTGCGGTTTGTGCTCAAGGGCCTTTGTCTGTGCCCTGCCAAGAAGTTGGCTAGTTTTGCTAACAAGAAATTTTCAATTTTGCTGACAGCTTATGGATTTTTATCAGATTTTTTTTTTTTTTCTTTTAAAAGAGGAGATTTTCTTTAAATCCATCTGTACACGACCACCACCTCAAATTCTTGTTGCTAAATCAACATGTCAGGGAAGCACTTCTAAAGCTTTCTGCATGGTTTTGGGCTCGCAGGGCTGGGACTTTGCAGGGTGCTCTGGGTGGGGGGAAGAGCCCTGCTCTGCTGCAGGGCTGTCCCACAGGCAGAACCCAGAGCAGGAGTGCTGTAAGCCAGCGAGCTCATGGGGTGGTGCAGGAGGCTGCCCTGCTCTCAGGTCTCACTCCACAGACCCAGGTCTCACTCACAGGTGATGCTGGGAGCAGGGAAAGCCAGAAGCATCCAGCATGGCTTCCTACCACCTTGCAGACTCCCAGCAGGGAGAGATGGTCCCATCCTGCTCCAGCACCCAGCCCCATTCTGAGCTATTGCCATGGGGAGATGAGCAACATCCCGACTGCTTCCAGCAACCTTTGCCAGAGCACAAAGCAGAGCTACAAAGCACAAGGTTACACCAAGGAAATGCCACAGGACCCAGTGCTGCTTGCTAGCCCTTCCCTTTCCCTGTACTGAAGCAATACAGCTCTCCCAGGAGCACAGGGCCCAAAAACAAAGGACAGAGACAGACCCTGCTTGCTGTCCACATGGCCTGTCCTGCCCCATGGAGGCAGCTGACCCCACTTCCAGAGCAGTGCAGATGCTGCTGGAATGGGGTATGGCATCATCTTGGGGCACTGACACCATCAGCCCACCGAGCTGGAAAGAAGAAAACATTTTGGAAGTGATTTTGGCAAAGGAAAGGGAAGAAACAACAACAACAACAACAAAAACCCAGACTCCCGGTGGATGATCTTCCATTGCCAACTTCAGAAGGGGCTCAGCACCTCCTGCAGCCTTTGTGTTTTGGGGTTTCCTCATGCTGGGCACATCTGTGGTGACCCGGTGCGGCTCAGAGCGAATGGAGCGCAGCACAGCTTGGCTGCCGGAGCGTCGTGTGGGGTGGGTGCCCACTGCTGCCCTCCTTTCCTGTGTATGCAGATGACATTGGCTGCCCCACGTCCCCATGGCAGGATGGGCAGAGCATGACCTCCAGGAGCTGCAGCAGTGGGATGCAGAGCTGCCCCTCTTCCTGCAGCGCTGCCGCTTTCCGACGGTCGCGATTTCGGAGCGGGGATGGGATCACACTGCAGCCATGGCAGGGGGCTGAGCTGCCCGTGTCTGTGTGTCCATCCGCTCCCATATCACCAGGCACTGCGTCCTCAATGCTGCTGCTGCTCCATCTGCCATTGCATCTTCCAAGTGCCTCCAGCTTTGTTCGGTCATCTTTGTTCAGCGCTGCCCCTGGAAGCGCCCTGGGCTCCATGCGGCCACTTGCAGGCGTGGGCAGCTTCCATCTGCAGCAGCTCTGCTTACCTTGGGAACGCAGCCATCCTTTGTTTCCTTCCACACCCTGTGTGTGTGTGTGTGTGCTCCTGTCCTCCCATCACAGTGCTCCTGGGCCAGCAAAACAACAGGAGCGAAGGGGATCCAACACAGCCCTGTGCTGGGGGATTTTTCCTCCTTGGAGGAGCTGAGCGCTGCTGGTTGACTTCCTTTTCCCAAATCAGAAGTGGCCAAAGCAAAGAGATGGAGAATTCAGCACGAGTTTGTTTTGTAATGGAAGGTACAAGCCGGGCAAGGACCAACATCTCCTTGCTGTGGCTACATTCGCTTTTAGTGGCTTTCAGAGCCGAATGTGAGAATTCCTCTCTTTATATCCAGTCTCTCTTAATACAATTTTAATATTCTGGTTGATCCTAAAGATGCAACGTTAACTATAGAAACAGCAGCAGAAAAGCGTGGGGGTACAAGACAATTTTTATACAAAAAAAAAACCAAAAAAACCAAAAAAACAAAACGAAAAAACCAACAACAAAAATCCTTTTCGTCGCTTACAAAACATATGCAAAAGAAGCTATAAAAAAAAAAAAACACAAAAAAACAAAACCCAAAAGGCATCGCTATTTGTTCTACATAAAAAAATCTCATAACTAATGTTCTTTTTTCTTTTTTTTTTGTTTGTTTGTTTGTTTAAAAAAAAAAAAAAAAAAAGAGAGAGAGAGAGAGAGAAATATGAAGCTTAGGCACAATTTTGCTGCTGGCTGCTTGTGAACAAGCCAAGAGAACACGCCACCCCCTCCTAACTGAGTGATATGTATTGACTGTTCCGCGCTTTATACTTAAGGCAATTTTTTTGTTTGTTTGTTTTCGTTTCAGACAAAGTGTTTTTTCCACCCCTTACGTCACGCCAGGATCCGTCCACGTGTGTCAGTATGAGCAGGACTAAAGTTTATGGTTCGGGAAGGTCGCAGATCACAGCTAGGATTTGCATCCTACGGATCTCTGTGTCCAGACGAACAAAAGGATCTAAAAATCAAACCAAGAAAAGCACCAATGAGAACAGGAACGGGTGTCCCCACACTGCAGTGTCACCTCTGTGGGATGAACCACCCCGAGGGCTCAGCGTGGCTGAGGGGCAGCTGAGATGTAAGCTTGCAGTTTGGTTGGGTTTTGCCTTTTTTTTTTTCTCATTTGTGATAAATGCAGGCAGCTCATCCACTAAGGGAGGATGGCAAGGAGGAGCATCGCACGCACAGCAGCGGGATGGAACCTGGTTGGGATTGCAGGGCAGGGAATGGTACCTTTACATGTGTCCAACGGGGTTGTGACCATCTCCAAGACCAGGATGAGAAGCTGAAAGTGTCATCTGGGGGTCTCCCACCACTCCGGACACTTTCTCCTCTTCCCGACGCTTCAAGCAAGCTGCTTTGGGGTTCAGATTGCGCTCTGTGTGCCAAAAACAGCAGGGGAGGGAAGGGAACGAGCTCAGTCTGGGCAGCAGAATCCCAGGAGTGAGGACAGAGGCACAGGACAGAACGGGACATGCGAGGTGGGAGCAGAGCTGCTCTCTGCCCACTCCTGCAGCTCTGCAGGGGCTGCGCTCCAGCAAAACCCCGCACCCGGCCCAGCGCTGCGTTCGGAGCGAAGCAAAGCGAAGCTGAAAGCTGAGTTTTCCAAAGGGATCCAGGTGCCGAATTCCCAAAAGCACAACGGGAAAAGGGACGGAGAGGCTCCAAGAAGCCAAACCTAGACGGTGGCTTTGGAAAGGTGAGCGCACGTGAAGCAGAGCGGCAGCAGAGGTGCGCGCACACGCATAGAATGGGGAGAGGGACCCCAAGGTGCACCTCTGGCAGTTTCCATACCTCGTACTTGCTGCTCCAGGCCCAGAATGACCTGCACCGCTTGCTGGAGGATGATCAGTTTGGTCTGTGCTTTGTCCGTTTTTAAGTGCATCTGACACATGCGTCCCAGCTCCTTAAAGGCCTCGTTAATGTCCCGCACGCGCACCCTCTCCCTGGCGTTATTGGCCATTCTCCTCTCCCGGTCCCTCAGATCTTTGTCCTCCAGTGATAAGGCCTCGTCTGTACTGCTGGGTTCACAGCACCACAGGGTTAGTCAGGGGGTTGCTCCGGGAGGGGGCAGATGTTGCCGTGCTGGTAGTGCTCCTGCTGTCCACTGGAAGCGGCCCAAGCGGCCCTCGTTTTGCAAAGCCAATTGCTGAGGGTGATGCTGGGAAGGGTCCGGACTGCGGGGGCTGTTTGTCCCCTCTGCAGGCTATGGGAGGTGCTGCCAGCGTGGGGTGGGGGGTGTGGGTGCAGTGGTAACAGCTGCACCCCGTGTGCGATATCACTGCTGTAAAATTTTGGGGATGTTGGGCACATCTCGGCCCCAAAACATTGGGTTTATCACACAAGATGATGCCCAAACCCCTCTTTGTAGATCTGTATCCCAACAAAGGGTTTGGACCCCAATCCTCTGACAGGTGTGGGCAGAATGAGGTGGGGGGCCAAGCACCCCTGTGTCACTTTCAAGTGCACTGAACCCAGCTCATCCATCCCACAGAGCCCAACCCCCTCCAGCATCCTGGAAGGGGGAATTTTCTCTTCCAGGCAGGGATGGGAGCTTGGGAGAGCTCCTGCCACAGCAGCACCATGCTGGCAGCACCGTACCCATGGCATCGCCGCAGCCCTGTGACCCCCACTGTGCTGTACAGACGACCTTCTCCCCCAGAGCAAAAATTCTCACTGGAACGCCTCTATCTGAGGTCCCGGGTGCCAGCCCTGTCCCTGTCCTGTCCTCCTCTCCTCGCCGTCACGATGCTCGGTTGGCACAGCCACTGCCTCTCCAGCAGCTGGGATGGCCAAAAGTAACGAGGCCACCTCCAGCCTCCCCAGCAGTGACACTGCCACCGCTCCCAGCTGACACTGGTGGCTCAGACACACCGCAGGTGGGCTGCAGCTGCCTGCCTGTTGTGATGCTGGAGCAGCACAGGGCCACGTGCTGTCCCCTAAGGATGCACAGCACCACCACGACACAGCCTGGCGTCACCACGACTCCTCGCAACGCTTGGACCCGTTCCTTCTCCTTCCTGTCCCATCTGCCACCAAGCACAGCACGAAGTCACCTGGAAGGCACACAGGGACTCCACGGCACAGTGAGATCAGCTTTGCTCCATCCTAGAGCAGAACGGCTGGAGCAGTGACATTCTATCTGCCTGAGCTACAAACTGCACGTGGGGCTCGGCGTGTGTCCCCAGCTGTGTCCAAGGAGGGTTTAAAAAGGGACAAGCGTGGGAGACCAAAGTGAACACGGTGCCAACTCTGTCTGACCCCCCGCCGCCCCTCGGCTCCTGCCTCCGGCCGCAAGCAGCAAGTACAAGGTAGAGAGTGGGACCACCAAGAGGTCACGGCTGGGGACTGTCTGTAGGAGATTGGAAAGAACAGAACTAAAATAAAAGAAAATAAAAACTCGAAATTAAAAAAAAAAAAAAAAAAAAGGACCAAAAAAAAAAAAAAAAGGAAAGGGGGAAATTAAAAAAAGAGACAGGAAAAAAAAAATATATATATATACGTTATGAAAAAAAAAAAAAATTAAATTAAAAAAAAAATAAATTACAAACTGAAGAGAGGCACAAAGGACTCCAACATCAATGCAACAGCAGAGGCCAGCAGAGAGGAGCACAGCCAGGCACAGACCAACGGGTTGATGTGTTACAACAATCTCTGCAGAGAGAAAGGGGTTAACCTGCCCGGGAGGTGGAAGCATGCACTGCATGCACTGCAGGTGTGGAACAAAGCAGCAAAGTCCTCGGATCCTCTGGGCTCTGCTGTGCACACGCAGAGCTCTTGGTGTGGATGGGAGTGTGGCTGTGCTGCCGTCCCCACGTGGCTCTGCAGCCCCCAGTGCTTTGCTGGGGGAAGGAGGAGGAGGCAGCTCCCTGTGCTGCAGGGAGGAATGAGTTTGGGGAGGTGGGATTTTGCTGTTTGTTTGGGGTTGGTTTGGTTTTTTACTGCTGGCTCAGGTGGTCCCAGGGCTGCGGGTGCCCCGCGGGGAGCGGCATGCAGTGGGGAGCACAGAGAGAGAACAGCAGGGATGAGACCAAAAAAACAAAAACAAAAAAACAAAAAAACCAACAAAACAACCAAAAAGGAAAAATAAAAAAGGACAAAATAATAATAATAATAATAAAAAAAAGGCATCGACAGCCTCGGGAATGCAAGGGCACAGGGGAGAGAGAGCGCAAGGCACCACAGCACACGTCACAGAGACAGACAGACAGACAGCCCCGTGCCGATCAGATACGTCAAATATCACCACTCCGGGACCCTCACTGACCTCTAACTTGTTGCTCCAGGTTCAGTATGACTGATACGGCCTGGTGGAGGATTAGCAGTTTGGTCTGTGGTTTTTCGCTGTTTAGGTGGAGTTGGCACATGCGTCCGAGCTCTTTAAAGGCCTCGTTGATGTCCCGGACCCGCAGGCGCTCACGGGCATTATTGGCGACCCTCCTTTCTCTCTCTCTCTCGGCTTTTTGCTCTGGGGGAAGAAGATCGTCCTCCTCATCCTCATCTTGACTAATGGTTTAAAATAAGAACGAGACAGGGACATTCCTCGCGTGCACTCTCAGCACTGGTCAACTCACAGACAAGAAAACACACACGGAGGCACGCAGATGTCCCCCCGCCGCGGCACGGGGACATGCAGTGACACGGAGAGAAGCATTAAGGCTCTTCCTCTTCCTCCCTTTTTTTTTTGTATACACAACAAATAAAGAAAGCACAACACAATTGGTGATGCATTGGCACAGCTGCTTAGGGAGGTGGTGGGGTCACCGTTCCCGGAGGCGCACAAGAATCGTGGAGATGTGGCACTTGGGGACGTGGGGATGGGTTGGGGTTGGATTTGGTGACCTGAGAGGGTTCTTCTGACCTGAATGATTCTGTGATTAAATGAATGGTTCTGTGATTAAAGCATGAGCTGTCGCTGGGTGGCATGTAATGGTTCCGAGGAGGTGCTGGGGGTGACCCTGGTGTCGGAGATTTGGGTGGAGGGCAGGAGGTGGCTGCTGGCCAGGAGGGTGACCAAGCTGATGGTGAGGCTGGGGACAGGCCAGCACGCTGCCAGGCCCCCACCTGACCCATTTCCATGTCTGGTTGGCTGTGATGGGGGATACAGAAGCCCAAAGCAAATGGAACAGCAGCCTGACACAGGGAGAGGCTGGAGCCTTCTCTCTCTGCCCAGGGATGCTGAGTACCTGTGCTGCCTGGGGCATGGGCACGAGCAATGCCCTGAGTGAGCACGTCCCAAACCTCTGCTTTATGAGCATGAGGAAAGCCCACAGCTGTAAGGACAGCAGGGCAGGTGGCTGGGAGCCCTGCCTGGCATGGCTGATTCCAATGCCACGGGACCCAGGCTGTGCCCCTCTGAGGCTGGGCAGGGGCAGGGGGTCTGCACCACAAGAACAGGTCTCAGAGTCACCAGGCTGAGCTCAGTTGCCTGGGGGTCACTGTGGCTGTACTCCAAGCCAAATGCCTTCAGAGCTTTACAAAGTGAAGGGAGAGACCTGTTCAAAGAGCACCTTGTTCTATTCCGTGAGGGTTTCAGCTCCTTCTTCTCCTCTTCAGAGTTATCTGCCACTGATGTGTTCTCCTCATCCTCCTTCTCTTCCCTCTTTATCTCGTTGGTTCCTGAGGAGACGCTGCTTCGCCCCAGCCCCCCTGACAAACCTGCCAAGGAACACAAGAGGTTGGAGGGGGCTGGGAGTCCCCATTCATGCAGCATCACATCCCCATCTCACCCTTCTGCGGGTCTCCAATTCTGCTGCTCCCCCTTCACTCCCATTTCACCACTCACATCTTCCAGAGCCAGAGCCAGAGCCCACCCTTCCCCAAGCAGTGCAGTGCCTGGGGTCTCACTGTACCCACAGCCAGAGGGGCAGAAACATGCATGATGAGCTAGAAGCCACATTAAGGACCTCTGGGAAAAGTGCAGTGTGTGAACTGGGTTCTGTGGGGAGCCCCGAGCTGGATGTGGGGTGACCCCAAACCCCGGCATTGAAAGGGACTCATGCATGCCCAGGTGCAGAGCTGCCTTACCACTGTACGTGTCCTGCTGCCTGTTGAGGTCGGGGAGTGAGCTGGGCTGTGATGGAAGTGTGACATGGTTGTGGAGCATGCTGGGGGTGCTGGACAGCCCGTCTTCAGGGTGACCTCCTCCCACCTACAGCAGAATGAGCAGAGCAAGCTTTGAGGGGTGGAAGTGTCAGGGCCAGCACAGGTCCCCCCGCACAGAGCCACGTGCCCCCCATGCAGGAGAGGAGCCAACCTGCCCTGGGGGCTGCGGGGCACTGGGCTGCAGCTCCATGCCCTGCCTATCAGCAGAGCCAAGAGGAAAGCCCTCATCAGTGCTGCCATCCCATGGAAAAGCCTCTCTGCTGGGATGCACTGCTGCACAGGATGTTCTGCCTGGCTGCATGCATCTCCACAGGGCACCAATGTTTCTTCAGGCCCCACAGTGCCACTGGAGCAAGGGCATCCCAGCAGCACAGACCTCACACTGAAGGGATGAGGATTGGGCAGGCTGCATCCCGTGGGGCTCCACTATGCTGGCAGGGATTGGCAGCACAGAGCCAACACTCCCATTGCTGCAGCTGGTTTGTAGCACGGGGCACACTGCTCTGTACCAGAGTCTGGGGAGCAAAGCACATCTGGTTCTGCAATGATGATCATTCTGGCAGGGACCCAGACCTGCTCAGAACATGTTCCTGTGGTCACCAACCTCTAGACAGGGGGAAACTAGTGCAGGACCCTATGCACCTGGGATGCACACCCCCATCACAGTGCTCCCCATCCATCACTCACCAGGCTGGGGTGTCGACCCCCCAGGGACATGACAGAGGCAGGGAAGGCCTGGCCCAGGCTGCCCACAGCAGCACTGTGTGCGGATGCAGAGCCCAGCAGTCCATGCATGTCCCCGTGGTTGCTTGGCATGGCGGCCGTCTGGCCCACGGCATGATTCCTCAGCACGTGGATGGCTTCATCCAACCTGTCTTCCATTTTGTTTTGCTGGAAAGAGGGAATGGAGAAAGCAATCTGTTAATGTCTGCAAAACCAGCAGCCCCACGCAGCTGTGCTTAGGCTGCAGGGCAGATGTAGGGACGAGCAGCCTGACCCCAGCAGTGCCACCCCCAGGGACACCAAGGTGTCACAGGAGCAGCTCTGCTCTGACACAACTGGGTTGGACCTGGCGGTGTGGATGGGGGTCAGGAATCAGTACCCAAATCTGTTTGACCACATCCCATCAAACATCACTCCTGAAGGTCCCTTCCAGCCCACACCACTCTGTCACCCAACCCTCCCCCTTCAGGTTCTGATCCCACTGCCCCCAAGGACACAACGAAAGGAGAAGAGGAGCGAGGAGATGTTTCACTTACTAAAGTGTGGAGGCTCCCTTCGTAGCTGGGAGATAAGGCACCCTGTCCGCCCGCTCGAGACCACTGGGATGTGCCTGGAAATAAACAGGGACAGCTTGGGACTGGGCACAGCAGCCGCTAGGTGGGGCTGGAAGCTGGGCTACCACGGCATGCATAGGGACACCATAATACTGCATGGGGCCACGCAGGCATGGAGCAGCAGGTTGGTGGCTCTGCATCCATATGCCAAGGGTATGGACTTTCATCGGGCACTGAAATGGTTTTGCAGCAGCTTTGGCTGCTTCCCAGTTCATACTGGGTTCATTCCATAGGAGGGAAAGCCAGGGACAAACTTCCCGAGCCCCACTGAGATGGGGTGCACAGAGATGGGGCTTCCCCAGGAGCTTGGGGGTGGCAGAGATGCTTTAGCTTGCTCCCCTGCTTTTAAAAACAAATGGGATTTGGTGAGATTTGCCCAAAGCGTAGGGTTTTTAAGGAGGGTTTTTATGGAGCTGATCTGGAAGTGCCTTACAGCAAAGCTTCTGGGCCTCTTTATACAAGGAACACTTTCACCTTACCTGCAAGGCCCTGTGGGGAGCCGACCGGTGTGGAGGGGTTTGATGAGAAGTTATTGCTAGAGTGATCTGGGGAATAAATCTAGAGGGAGAGAAGCAGGGCACGGTCAGCAGTGCTCAGCCCTGTGTTAGAACTCCCCTTCCCCAGTGCTGCTGCACGGAATGCTGAGTGTCCCTCCTGCCCCACTGCCAGCCCCCATCTACCCCCAGCACCCGGTGCCTCTGCCCTGCACTATCCCTTCTTGGTTTCCCATGCTGGAGGGAAGCTGGAGCCCCTCAAAAATATGGGGTGCAGCACTGAGCCCCCCTCAAAGCAGCAGGTAGAAGCAAAGGTCCCTGTGCTGAATGGGCTCTGACAGCCCCACAGCTGAGAATGCTGTTCTCAGTGGGACAGTGCCCTCCAGTTTGCAGCAGCACATTTAGGGACTGGGCACCAGGAGCCACCGGTCCCACCATGAGGGCTGTGTGGGTGTGGATCTGCTCGTGGGACTGTGCTGACACCCCGTACTGCCTCAGGTTCCCCATCTGCTTAAAGGGGCTTTAGCACAGCGCCAGGACTCGGGGTGGCAGCTGTGTTTGTTTGAGGGTGCAGAGGTTCCCCCAAACTTCTCACGCGTCCATCTTCCCACTGCCTAGATGGTCCTCGGTGCAGAGGGAGGTCTGCAGGGGCAGGGAACAGTCGGGGATGTGCAGCAGCTCTTACTGAAGCTAGTGCCTTCCCAAGAGCGTCTCCCGAGCTCCCAGCCGTGGTTCCTCTGTTACCTGTTGAGAGAGGACACAGACATCACTGCCAGGGCACCACAGAGCTGCTGGGACAAGGCACCTCGTATAAATCCTCCTCGATGCGTTTCCCTTTCTCTGAGCAAATCTTCCCCCAGGAATCCAGGTCAGGATGCTCATTTCCCAGGGAACACGAGTTCATTTCGGTAACACGTTTTGTAACGGGCTCAGCAGGGTCAGAGATTAAAGCACCCAGGGGTTTAATGCAGCATCTGAATGGTGCGTTTGGGATTTGGATGAATGGCTTCACAGCATCACAGCATCTCCAAGTGCTGATTCCACAGACCTCGGGCTCCCCCCAGTCCCACTCAGCTGCTTGGCAAAGCCCACATCCACCCCCTCCCCACTCCCTGGGGGCTGCCCAGGCACCCAGCAGGGGTGAGCTGTCCCCTGTGTGACACAAAAGGGATCAACAGCGTGCAAGTACGCAGATATGGGCACCCCCAGCTCTGATATTGGGGCTTTGGTTTTTCCAGCTCGGTCCCTTTGTGGCAGTAGGGTGCTCTGGGGGGGGGCACGTACCCATCATGGTGTCGGTCCCACTGATCGGCGGCGTGTGGCTGGAGACGCCGTATGGGGTGGAGGCAGAGGAGAAGCCTGACACGGAGGGCAGCCCGCCATTCACCTCTCCTGAATGCAGCTGGTAGTTCTGGATGGAAGAAAGAGGAGGGTGAGGGGGGTTCTGGGGCTTCGACCACCGACTCAGCCCCAATAGGGGACTCTGGGGGGACAGCTGGGGACGTTACCATGCGTTCGTGCTGATGTAAACTGTTGAAGCTGGCGGACTGCGGGAGAGGGGAGGAGGAACTGCCCAGCATGGCCCCGTAGCTGGACTGGCTCATGGCACTGGGGGAGCTCCACAGGTCTGGCGAGTTGTGGAGCCCGTCTGGAAGGAAAGGAGAAGCTGTGAGCAAGGTTAGGAGTGCTGGTATGCATCCCATAGCCTGAGCAAGGGCTGCATCCATCCCCACTGCACCCTGCAGGGCCCAGGGCTGCTCCAGCCCTGAACCAATGCATTGCAATCCCTCCCGTTGGCCATTCCATGTCTCAGCCACTCACCTGCCATATAGAAGGCTCCGGGGTACACAGTGCTGGGAGGTTTCGAGGGGGTATATCCAGCCGGATCCCTGCTGTAGTCATCACCTGAGTTGGATGGATACACCTGCAAGGCAGAGAGGGGTGAGGAGCAGAGCATTATCCCAGGGCTCAGCACACCCTGCGTGGGTGACAGACGGGGACAAAGCAATGGGGACAGCACCGAGTGGAGCAGCCCAGGGCTGGAGATGCAGGGCAGGAGCCCAGCAGCTTCTGCCTTCCCGGAATGGCACCCAGCAGGCTGTGATGGCCCCAGTTTCGGTGCTCTGCTCCAGTTCCCGTTTTTGTGGTTATAGCTTTTTATGAGCAACCACAAACCCCATCGTTTCTGCATGCAAACCCGCGCCCAAGGGCATGGGATGGCTCAGGGTGGTGGTGGGGACACAGCGAGCCCTGGGGACCTCATCACTGCACCCCAACCCTGCGCTGTGTCTGCTGGCGAACCTGCAAGGCGCAGCTCTGTTGCACTGCACGACTTCAACCAAACTGCTCTACTCCTGCAACAGCACGGCCCCAAACTGCAGCCCTCACGGGGACCCCAAACCCCTCCGGCAGCACCTCAGCCCCATTCCATGTGCTCATGCACGGGGTCAGCTGCAAATCACCAAAAATAAGAGGTGAGGGGGCACGGCCCCCTCGTGCAGGATGGCACACAGCACTGCCAGCTTTCTGCCAGCTTTCAGCCAGCTTTCAGCAGCTCTGTGATGCAAAAGGGAAGATCTGCTTTCCCAAAATGACCCAAAAGCATCCCAGAAAGCCCTTCCAGGGCACCATCGGGCGGTGGTTCCCATTTCTGAACGCAAGAATCCAACACGCAAAGAAACCGAAACGCCACTCGAAATTACGTGAGAACCTTTCCTGCAGTCTATTTTCATCCCCCCGCCCGTTCATTCCGAAACCACAATTTGATTTTGTTGGTTGGTTTCGATGCCCCCGAAAGCAGAGGAGGGTGTGGGGGCTCCAGGAATGCTCCTCATGGAGTGCAGTGCTTCGATGGGATGGGAATTGGGTGCTCTGTGCCCACACCCCACATCCAACCCACCCCCTCTGACCCCCGGCTGAGAACCCACATTGGTGAGGGCAGAGAAAACCACTCTCAATTCCTCTGACTGCTCACAATGCTGAGAATTTCTTCTTTTTTTCTTGGACGGGGGTGGGTGGATTGAAAAAAAAAGCTCTGAAATGCACCGGTGTTAAAATTAAATGCTTCTTTTTCCCTTTGTGCCCCCGGTTCCTGCTTCTCAGTGCTGCTTCTCTCCTCCTGCTTCCCCTGTGCCACGTGGTTTCCCCCCATACCCACCTCCATCCCCAAGATGAGGCAGACCCCCTCCCTCCCCCCCATCCCCCCTGCAGTCATCAGCCCCTCCAGCCCCCACGTGGGGCTCCTTGGAGAAGGGGGGGACGGATTCTTCCCTACATCAGAGCTGGAAGCAACTGGTCGACATTTGTGGCAACGAGAGGGGAAAAAAAGAGAAATAGAGGGAAGGGGAAAACCTGATGGGTTCAGGCAGCTGCCCTCCGAGCTCAAACCCACCCCCCAAATTTGCTTTCTGCACCACGCCGTGCACGCGGGGCCGGTGGGATTGTTGGGTTGGGGAGAACAGGGAAGGGGGGAACGGAGGAGGAGGAGGAGAGGAGGAAGGCTGCGAAGAATTGAGAATCCAGCAAATTGACTTTTCCTCTAATTTGATTAAATAGCGGGAGCTGGGACGGAGGGGGGGGGGGGGGAATCGAATGAAGCACGTCTAATGGGCCCCGCGCCATCTGCCAGGGCTTGGCGCCCGGCCAGCCAGCGAGGCAGCTGCGTGGCTGCGGGGAGGGGGGATGGAGGGGGAAGGAGGGAGGGGGAGGCTGGTGATGGTGGTGGTGGTGGTGGGGGGGGGGGGCTGAGCAGGGCCCCCGTATCCATTTAATGCATCCAGAGAGCCGAGGAGGGGAAGAAAACAGAACGGGGGGCTGCAAGGAGGGTCTGTTTTGTTTCGGCTGCCGATCCCACATCCCTGACCCCCCCCCCCCACCCCCAAACCCTATGAGTCGCTCCCCAAACCCTACGAGTTGTTATGGGATCCCCCAAAGCGCTGAGTGCCGTCCCAGCGTTGGGGGAACGGCGGCCAAACGCCGCAGGAAGTGGTAAATCAGCGCCAAACCCCCCTTCACAACCATCCCCCCCCCTCCCCTCCCTTCTCACCCCCCCCCCCCCCCCGGCCCCAAACCCCGGCGTCGGCCTCGGGGACCTCCAGGTGAGGTCATTTCCTCCAGTTGGAACTGCCAGCACGGCGAGGGCCGGCCGGGGGCTGTGCACAGAGCCCCAGAGCTGTGAGCTGAAGGGATTTATAGCTTCGTGCTTCTTGGTTGCGTCTTATTATTATTTTTTCCCTTTTTTTTCTCTCTCCCCCCCCCCCCCACTCTGTTTTTCTGGTTTAAATGCACCAAGCCGGGTGGGACCGCAGCAGACTGAGAGCAAACACAGAGCTGAGCATGCAGTGAACCCGCAGAGGATGAGCACCGAGCCACCGACCCCACGTTGGGATGCAGCCCAGCCCCATTCTCAGCATCCCACCTCTCCCAGAACCACATCACCTCACTCCATCCAACCCCATCGAGGTCCCCAAGCTGTGCCAGGACCACGAGCACCGCGTGCCCACTCCATGTATCCAAAGCAGCTTCGGAAACTGCACATCCAAGCACTTTATTTTGAAGGAGAGGCTTTGGAACCTGTTTGTTTTGCATGGGCTCCAGCGATAACACGGAGCTGGGCTGCAAAAAGCCTTTGATCTGCTGCCGTTTGTCCCACCCCACCTCCCTCCCCCCTCCTCCCCGTACCACTTAGGTGTGGATTTCTCTCCCCCAGCGTGGAAGTTCAACAGCAGAACGCAAAGCAGAGGTCACTGCTGGGAAGAGGGGGGGTGGGGGTGGAGGGGAACCCATTAAAAGTGGGGGTGAGTAAAGGTGGATGCGTGGCATTGAGCTGTGCTGCTCTGCCAGCACGGGGCTGCTGTGTTGTGCTGCAGAACCCCATTGCCTATGGGGTGCTGGAATAGCTGGGGTGCAGGTGTTGGTGCTGACACGTGCGTGGGGCCAGCAAACACCGAGAGGCTCCTGGGGGCATCGGGGCCCTCTGAGCAGCACCAGAGTGACAGGGAGCTCCCCAGCACCTTTGAAATCCGAGGCCAACAAAGGGCCATTTGTCAGAGCAACGCTTTCCCCGCATGGCAGCCGGGCTTTGGGAGCTCTGAATTTCACACGAGCGCGACGCAGCACCACGATTTTCCGCAGCAAGGTTTTCCCTATGAAAGCAGAATCTCTTTCCTTACAGCTGGGGTCCTGCAGTTATAAGGTCCCCCCCCAGAAGCACGAGGTGCATTGCCACATCCCTGAGGTCTTTTGGGAAGGCTGCATGGCCAGACAGCTCCCATGCTCTGCACCCCCTCCTCCCCACCCCAGCCTCCTTTTCCTGCAGATCCCATTACTCCGAGCCACAAAGCCATTGTTCACTTTATTCCCCTCCAACAGCCATAGGAGCATGGCTAACAGATTCCTGCAGCCTGCTCGGCTTTCCTATAAAGCAGCACAGGCAGTGCACACACCTGGAGCAGCCCCAGCTGCCCGCGTGCCTCACGGCTGCTTTGCTTTCCTCCTGCACTGAAATCTGACCGTGCTGAATATCCCATTGCAACGGGGCACTGTGATGTAACCTCAAAGTGATGGGGGTTGGGGGGGGGGGAAGTGAGGGCGGGACCCCTCTGTCTGTGTTTGTGCCCCCAGCCTGCAGTGTTTCTCTTAATCTCCCATGTGGGGAGGGATGGGGGAAGCCCTTCTCTTTCTGTACACTGATGCTTTGCTGGAGTTGGGGGTTGGAAGTGCTGGGGGTGGGGTGCAGGGATAGGGGCCCCAAGCACTCACCGAGGAGGGGAGTCCAGGAGGCACCTTCCGAACCTTTTTGGGCTGTCCATCTGCTTGGGAGAGAAGAAGAAAAGAAGGAATTTTTTGAAAGGGAATCAGCAGGAGGGCAAACAAATTGCAGCTAAATCAAAGGGCAGAACACACAGACCCCAAAATGTCCCATGGCCAAAGGAGGGGCAGTAATGGGAACGAGGAAGAGCCTCCCAGCCCTTCATCCCATACATAACTAACTGTACTGCTGGTTGCATCCTAGAAGATGTTTTTCAGCTCATGGTTAAGGAAAGCCCTACTGAGGGGCAGTGCAGGAGACAGGGGAAATTCATCATGGGATGAATCGAGGTAAAAAGAAATCATTCCCCAGGCTGGCAGCACAGAGTAGCACTGTCTTAACGTGGCAGGACCGAAGTGGATGCCTTTTTCTGAAAAGCACTGGAAGGAACACACAGCACCAGGTCACTTCTGGTTTCGTTTGTTGGGGAAAGCCCAAAATAACAACAGAGAGATTCTGGTGGGGGTGTGGGGTGGAACTATGACAAAAAACACAAATTCTGGTGAATCGGGCTTTGTCATCCGAAAATGGGATTCACACCCAACCTTACCCTTTGTTACCAACAAAGTGCCCCATTTCCAGGTAGATGCCAACATGCACAACTGCTGCTGGGCACGGGGGGCAGCCCCAGTGCTGTCACACTGCAGCTCCCACAGCCCCAATGGGGACCAGCAGCCCCCACAGCCATCCCAAAACAGCCCCAGGTTTTCCAGGAACGACCACTGACGTGCGATGCGGCTTGAGGTGTTTATAGAAGAACCTCAAGCCATCTGCATCTGTAACCCAACTTGACATTTACCGGAAAAGAGGAAATTCCAAATGACTGAGAGCCCAAATTCCCATATATTTTTCTTTTTCTTTTTTTTTTTTTCCTTTGGAGGGGCAGATATATTAAACCAAACAACCAATAAAAGAGCTGATGCCAGATGTGCACCCAGGTGAGCTCATGGCAGCAGCACTGGGACTCACCCTGTGGTCAGCCACCCAAACCAAAGCAATGTGCCAATAGCAACGTACCTATGCTGCTCTCAGCACCTCTCCTGCGAGGATTGTTGGGGTAAGAAAAATACTGAGACCCCCCCTTCACTCCAGTGGGGGAAAGCGTGCTCGGACTGGCGATTCCCATTTCGCTGGGCAGGAAACCAGTCTGCAAACAAGGAGAGGGAGAAAGCTTTGGGTGAGGATGCTGGAAAAGCATTGAGCTCCCCTAGGGAGAACAGAGCTGCCTTTAAGCACCTCTGCAGAAAGCAGCCAGGGGAAAAAGCAACAAGCCCAGGGGCCAGGAGGAAAAATCAACGTGTAAATATAGGGGCTGAAGGGAGGTGTGGGGGAGAAGATGTGTGTGCAAGAAGATGAGGAGCTTTCATGCGTTCTCCCTGCTACCCACGGATGCACTCAGCAGGTGTTGGTGCCCCTCTGCTATGCCCTGAATGCCCATTTGATCCCAGCTGCAAGAGAGGTGACACCATCAGTGATCCACCTGAGTCCCTCCCTGCCCATAAAGCCACAGCCACGATCCCAGTCCATGGCACCAGGCAGTCAGACCCACTGCAGAGCTGCAATGCTTTCACTTTGGGCTGCTTTTCTCTTACGTTTTATCAGGGAAAAGTGAAATCCCTCTTTCTGAAATGAGGAAACTCCTCCCCTGTGTTTATCCGAGCTGACCTTGGGGCGCTGGGAAGCGCAGGGAAACAGCACCCAGCCCAGCCCCACTGCTGGCTCTGGGACTGAGCTCTGTGCCTTTATAGGGAATTCACAGGGATGGCAAAGGGCCTCCGAGCCACAAAAGCTCCCTTTGAACCATCTTCAGGGGCTGAGCTGAAAGAAAGGAGGGCTTCAAGCTTTTGAGAAACTGGGAAGAAAAATGCATTGCTCTTAAAGCACGGCCTCCTCCAAAAAGGGGTCGGGGAGGGAAAGAGGAGCTGTGTGTTCACAGCTGGTGACATTCCTGCAATCTGTTCCACTGGTCATGTTACCTCTGTGCTGAACGCTCCGGCCTGGCCAAGCAGAACAGGAGCAGAATGGGAGGGGATGGTGGTGGGCAGGTAACCCTGGGGGCATTGAGGTTTGGGGGTAAACTCCCCAGAAATGGGCATTTTTTGCTCCATCTCTCACCCCAGTGATGCTTCCTGAGGTTGCTCAGTGAGCAGGCAGCCATAAATCTGCCTCAATGAGGGCGTCGTGGGAAGGAACAAAGGCGTTTCGGGGACAATTTGGGGGCACTTTTCCAAAAATAAAAACGCCCAAACAGGTCAGAACCCCCCTGCAGAATGGAAGCCAGCAGCAACAACTGCAAGCAACACTGTGATGAGAGGGGTTGGTGTCTCCCCACATCAAATGCCCCCATCCCACACTGCCATCTGATCCAGCCCCGTGTGCCTGCAGCCCCATTTGCCCACCCCGTGTCTGTTACCTTATATCTCTCCCCCCTTCACAAAACCCCAGCAAAACCATCACATTAAAAAGCTCAGCTTGGCATCTGTCCCGTTTTTATTTTAGCAGCTTCAGTGGTAAATTAAATCCACTCTGGCACAGGCAACCAGCACAGCTGTTTCAGCAAAGGAAACATCCTCAGTTCAGAGAAGAGGAAATTATGACAAATTTGTGTAAAATTAAAACACGTAATGTGTGTTTGTGGACACGGAGAAAAGAAAAGCTGGCCAGCTGAGGGCTGTGCCCCTCCATAACGCCTTGCTCTGCTCCCCAGCCCCGAGCTGTGTCCCCCCCTAACTGCAGTGATGAGCATCAGCCACAGGTCCTGAATGGCCACAGACTCAAACACTGCCTGATCCCCAGCAAAATGATGGCACAGCAGCACAGCAACCACGGCACAGCTTCTCCCTTTGGCAAGCAATGAGGTGCTGGCCAGGGAGGGGTTTTGCTCTCTCTTGTTTGCAGCCTGGGCTGATGTGATGGAGGTGGTAGGGATGGAGGTGCCGGGGCTGGGATGGGAGCAGGGAAAGCAGCAGTGCCAAGGCTGGCAGTGAGATGGGGAACCCCTGACCCCCAGCTCTGACAGCTCCTACCCTGAGCCCTCAGCACACACCAGCACTGCACAGCCCCTTCTGAGCTTTGCAGGACCTCATGCCCGGAGCTGCCAGCATGCTGTTCACCCCTGGACTCTCACAGCAGCAAAAAAACTCCATGTATTTTACCCTTACCTGGCTCAGTCCTGGCATCCCGGCGTCTCTTCCAAAAGTGGAGTACGAGGCTCTTTCACCGCTCTTCCCTACGGTGGAGAAGAAACAGAAACGATGCTCTGTGTGATGGGGAAGCAGAACCCTGCACCCATCCCTCCCTTTCTCTGCAGCAGCTCTCCCTGCAAGAAGCAGGGAACAGCTTTCTGAGAGCACAGCAGCGCCTTTAAGTGAGTGAGAGGCAGGGCTCGGTCCACAAACAGCAAAACCCCAAACCGGGGAAGTGCTCGTGGCCATGGAAACTGGCAGTTGGAGGCCAGAGCACACACACACACACACAAAAAAAAAACACCCAACACAACACAAACCTCCAGACATATTAAATAAAAAAAGCTCAGAGTTTGGCAGAGGCAGACAGAACTCAGAGCCAGGAGGGAAGGAGCAGGCTGCATGTGCTTCCCATACAATGGGACACTCCATCTTGCTGGGGCTCAGCTCCCAGCCCTTGTGGATTATTTCCTGCCCCTTTTTTTTTGCTGGATGCTCAGCTTTCCAAAGGGGAATGCATTCAATGGGAAAGTTCCCTCGCTCCTCACTTCAGCCCCAGCCCACAGGGTCCCCAAGGCCCTGTGCCACCCATTCCCATGTGCACCCCATGCACCCGTGATGCCTCCTATTGATGCTCAGCACCCCCCCCACCCACACAGTGCTGAGAATGCTGTCGTCATGGGGGAAAAAAAGCACAAAAAATAAAAAGAAACCCAAGACATATGGTGAAATGTTTCCATCCTGAGGTCCTCACAGACACCTCTCTGGGGTGCCTGGCATGCAGCACCCATGGGTGCTGGGGGTGAGGGGGGTGAGATCCCTGGTCAGCATAAAGCAACAGCCTATGAGTGATGCTGCTGGTGGAGATGGTGACCAAAAGGTTGTGACCAGCAGCAGGGCAGCCCCATTTTGGTGTGGGGAACCCACGTGGCTGAAGCTGGTAGTGATGGGGCCACCACAAAAAAACCCCTTCTCCAAAATGGGGTGATGGCATCCTGCCTCCACGCTGCTGCAACCAGCAAAACCGGCAGGGGAGGATTTGGCCAATCTGCTTAACCTAAAGCCCTAAGATGCAGGATAATGCACTGGGGCGACATTGGGGCCACACGCCCTGCTGAGAGCTCTGGGGGAGCAGCTGAAGATGGTGGGGAGAAAATTGCCCTGAGTCACCCCCCACGATGGGGATGTGATGGGCTGCTCGCCCCGCAGCCCCCAGCACTGATTTTGTGCAGGGATGGTGAGCTCAGCCCCGTTTTCTGAGCGGTCCCTGAGCTGCACAGCCAATCCTGAGAGCCCCAAAGGGATGGGGTGACTCCAGCCTGGCCCTGCTCCCCCCATCCCAATGGGCAGACGTGCCAGGCCCTGCTTCTGCCTCGCTGCAGAGGCTTAAACATTAAGTAAACAAAGGTCAGGATGTCAGAGGACAGATCTCTTAAATGACCTAATTTCTAAAAGAGCTTAGCAGCTATATTTGCTGTGGTGTGACACAAATAGCTCAGCGGGTTGTGTCACTGGGGGGGATCATGGCTGCTCTTGAACCAGAGGGAAACCAGGGCAATTCCAGCCCTTTACACTGCAAACCCATCTCTGTACCCAACCACCTGATGGCACCCCCGATCCCAAACCCACCACGGAAAGCAAAAGAGTGAGATGACAACTGTGAACGTCAAGTCTGCTCAGTGCCTCTCCCCAAACCTTCTGCTTTTCATCTGATGTTTGTTCTTTTGTGCCTCGTTTGATTCATGTCAGAAGCAAAGCGTGCCTGGTACCAGCAATCTGCTGCACGCTTTGATCAGCGGCGGCGTGAGGGTGGGAGGAACTTCAGAAGGAGAGGCATCCCCCAGCCCTGCACCAGGATAATGCAGAAAGAGGAGAAAATCTCGGCTGCAGAGATTGTAGATTTAGTTTGGTTGGAAAATGGGGCTGGAGAGATGGCAGAGAGGAGGGATGGGAGAGAGAAGAGATGGCGAAGCGGAGGGATGGCAGAGGGGAAGGATGGGAGAGAGGAGGGATGGCAGAGATGGTAAAGAGGAGGTATAAAAGAGGGAAGGGATGGCAAAGAGGAGGGATGGTGAATGTTGAGGAATGCCAAACTTTGGAGGGATGGCAGATTTCTCTGCTCTAGGGTTTGGCATAGCCTGGAGGCATTGGGCAGGAAATGGGACGAAGCTCCAACCATGCAGCACGGAGTGGGATGGAAGCAGCTCTCAGTGCAATGTGCCAGGAATGTCCCCGAATGCCACCTCCAAATGACTGAATCCTGCTATTCTAACAGCATTCAGGTGGACAGATAGCATGGAAAGTTGAAGAATAAATCATTACATCACACACCAGGATCCCTTTTTTGTGGGGAGACACTGAGGCTGAGCACGAGCACCTCCCCTCCAACAACCTGAGCAGTGTTATTGAGTTGTGGGTTTGCCTTTTCTCCCCTCAAGTCCCAGTTGCAGACATGCAAGGGAAGAGGACCCAATGTGCCCAAAGATTTGACCAACACCCCCTGGGCATCTGGGTGCTTCCCAGGGCTCCCAGCATCGCCCCAGCCCTTCTAACTCCATCACAACTCATCCTGGGGAGGAAGGATGAGCAAAGCCCAGGCTGGAATAGGAGGGAGGGGGGAATATGTTAACAAAAACCAGGGGAGCAGCAACCAGCCCCATCCGCAGGCAGATTAGAAGTATTGTCCAGGAAAAACACAATCCACAACAGCTCACAATGTGCACAAGATTAGAGACACTCCTCTGAAAAGAAGCTAATTACTAGAAATAATTACTAGAAAGAAATCTGTTATGGCTTATCAGTTTCCCCCCTGTTTAAGCAACGTCCCCCCAGCCATCCACTCCCCGCTGAAAGGGAATGGTGAAGGAGTGACTGATTTGGAAGATGGGTGATTTAAAACAAACAAAAAATCCCTCCTCCCTCATCACCCACCACCTCGTGCCACCCAGGGAGACCTTTTGGGAAACCAGGGAGTGACAAGGAGGTGACATCTCCAAAGCTCACACTTCCCTCCCACTCTGCTACTGCAGTTGTATGCAAAAAGATTGTTTTTTTTCTTTTTGACCCGCTCTCCTTCTCTCTCATCTTCCCTTGAAGATTTTTGCCACTTGAAAAGTTTTCAGCAGCAGTTTGGTAATGAGGAAGAGAAAACCCCACCTGTGGTCTTCCTCCATGCTGCTGTTTTCAGTGTAAGAGTGCAGAGGCGAAGCAAAACCTATGTATTTATCTTGGATCCTGCTCCAGGGGTTGGTGTTTTCTCCTTCAACCACATCCAATTTTAGGAACAAAAGTGACTTTGAAATGGCAGGAGGCCCCCACCCCTCCTATCTGCTCTTTCCCAGCTCTTGGTTTGGTGGTGTGGCTCGGAGTGCTCTGCCTGGAGCCAGGGGCATTGCCAGCACTCATGGGGAAAATGCAGGGTGTTGGTGCCAGCGTGAGCTGCTCAGTGGCAGTTGGAGGATGTCACCCATTGGGGCACAGAGGCTCTGGTTCCACGTGCTGGGGAGCAGCCAGCTTGGCAGCCACGCTGTTTGCTAAGCACTGGGAGCCCCAGCTTTGAGAGGAAGCCAAACGTGTCCTCTCCCTGCACACATCAAAGGGGAAAGCTCTGTGTTCCTCCCCAGGCAGCTCCTTCTCGCCTGGAAGCTCTTAGGGCTGCCTTTGCCCCCAGCATGGGAGGGTTCCTGCCCCAGCTCATGCCCCAACAAACCCTGCTGCATGACATCAAGGCTCCCCTCGCTTATAAAGAAACATCTCTTCTGCTTTGCTTACATCCTCCTGGGGCAGGAAACAAGAAGGAATCACCTCCCTCGCTCTGCCATCTTTAGAAGGTGAAGGGCAAGCAAACATAGCAGAGCTCAGAGCGAGCCTCGTGCCACAGACAAGGCAGGAGGAGGAGGAAGAGTGCTGACAGCAGCTTCCCAGTGCCACCCTGTTCTTCTTCCCCTTTCTGACCTGCTCCAGAGGAGGAACCTCTGTGCCCAGTGGGGATTTTCTGTTTCAAACCCAATGCCCCCTTCTCATTCCCCTGCTTCCAATCAGAGGGTTCCACCCACCGCCGCGTGGGCAAAGGTGGGGAGGACTAACCCCAATTCCTAATGCCATTACAGCTCTCTAAGTCCTTCAGGGTGGATATTTTCTGCTCTTAATCTCTCCTTCCACCTCCAAGGGAGAGGGAGATGGGTAAAGTGTCACACGTAGGATCACTGTAATGGGCACAGCAAGGCGTGCTGTGTCCCTCATGCCACCCAGCACAGAGAAGGTGGACAGAGAGGGTCAGAACACAAGACAAAGTTCCCCAGATGCCACCACAGGAGCAGGGAGCTCTCTGCAGGAATCACACTGCCTGGGGCAGTGGGGCTGTGTGGCAAAGCCCCCGTGAGCCTGTTTTGAGACCTTAAGGATGAGCTGTGCCTGTTGTCCCTCTCTCCATGCCTCTCCAACCCTGATTAGCAGCTCCTCGAGAGCAAATTCAGCCCTTCCTGCACCAGCACAGCCAGAATCAACCTCTCTTACTGCCCTCGAGTGCTACTGTAAAACAGAGAAAAATAACTGTGCCCATAAATACAGTGGCTGCCTTGCACACTGGGTGCTGATGAGATCCTCTGGCCAACAGCTGCTTTAACCACAGCCCCGACAGCAGGTCTGCTGGGGGAAGCAGTGATGCTGGCCGGTGCAAATGCTCCCAGGAAGTGTGTGTTGCTGTTAGATTGGCCCTGCTTTGAGTCTGCAGTGTTGTCAGGCAGCAGGAGGCACTCACCCACTAGTCCAGGTCCCAGGAATGGAGATGAAGACAAGCTGTTGTGCGACGGCAGGTCCCGGTGCTCACCATAGTGGGGGCCTTCACCATAGCTCTGCTGAATCAACACAGACAGTGATCATCAGAGATGCTGAGCCAAATGCTGAGGAGTGTGGGATATGTACTTATGTGTGCCCCTTTTAATGTGGTGAGATGTTGCCTGATGCAACAGGAGGGGAAAAGTCCCAAGTTGCCACTTGATGGGCACCCTCTGGAGATGCAAAGGCCCTGGTTAGCCTCAAAGTCGCATCAGTTGCACTGCACAGACTTGCTCTGGAGAGGCCAGGCTGTCAGGGAGCAGTGGGAAGGGTCAAAGTCAAAAGCACCTTGTAAACAGGAGAGAGAAATGATCCCATCCTTGTGGCAGGGAGCAAGGCAGCGAGGCTGTGGCATTTGGAGGGGACACAGCACCAAAGCAGGGATCTATAGGGTGTTGGCCCTGTGCTGGTGGCTCCTGATGGCTTTCTGTCCTTGCTCAGCAGCTCAGTGCCCACCAGGTGAGGAGCAAAGAGCCCCCAAACCCCCCTGAGCTGGGGGGAGCGGAGGGGAAGAGGAGCTCTATAAAAATGAGAAATGACACAGAGCTGCTCCACCACTGACCTAAGGGAAGGGAACGGTGCCATCATGAAAACGAATCACACAAACCCATTAAAACATGAGCATCTGTCAAAAAAACACCATTTCAATTAAGTTAATGTCTTTTCTCTCTTTTTCTCCTCGGGCCCCAGCTCTATGCTGTTCAGTTTTGGCTTCTTCATGCTGAAACCTTCCCAGTGTTCCCAAAACTCATCCGGATTTGGGGACCTCTTCCACACCATTGTAATAAGTCTGCTTCTCCCCATGCCCAAATCTGAACCTGGGGAGAAGGGAGAATATGGGCTGAAAGTCTGCACGAGGGTTTGGAGGAGAGGTAGGGTCCCCTCTGCCTGCTTTCCAATAACAGAAACACGGCCCAAAATGGAGCAAAAAAGGCAGTTCCAGGGGTCAGGGCTGACCTGGGCACAAATGCATGCTCTGAAAGGCACAGCAGAGCCCCCGTTTATTTTTCCTTTGAGCTCAGTGTTTGTGCTCCATCCTTACCCTTCCTTGGTCAAACGTGGAGCTGTTTTGATCTCCCGTTCCCCAGGAACCTGATCCCGGTCTTTCATCCAAACCTACAAAAAAACAGGAAGAACAAAGGTTACTCTTGCTTTATCAGCAAAGCCTCAAAGGTGTTCTCGCAAAATTAACTCTTCCTTCTACAAACAAAGCAATATTTTCATTAATAAACCACTTCCACTCGGTGCGACCCATCATCCTCTCCTCTCCATCCCCACCTTCCCACCTCTGCTGGGATTTTATCCCACCAGCTTCAAAGCAAATCCCACACCAGGCTGGAAATGCTTCAAAACACAGAGGGCAGTGGGAAGAGGAGAAACAAACACTGTGACTCTGCTTCATCCTGAGACCACTGCAAATGAAGAACCGACTGCCTCCAGGCTCGTGCTGATTTTTGCTGGTGGGAGCAGCGTGCAAAGAGCTGCCTGGTGCTCAATGGCTCAACATCCAAGAGCCTCAACAGGGGGCTGAGGGCACATCAGTGGGGCTGACAGTGGTTCATGGCTATTTTTGGTTTAAGTTGCTGTGTTCCTGCAGGTGAAGGGGGATGGCATGACGGGGCTGTGCACAGCACGCCCTCACCCGTGTTGTTTTCAGCCCTCCAAAAGCCCCTCTCTCTCATCAGGGTGGTTCAGTCCATAATGGCAGTGAACCAAGAGGAGGCTTTTGCAGCACTCTCGTGGTAGGAATTGGTTTCCTTTCATCTGCTGCCAGCTCCTCTCGGGCTGCACCTTGGGCTGCAAAGCCCCAGCAAGGTGTGAGCTCATGCCCTGAGCCCCATCCCCATGACTGGGGGATCCCACACCCCTCCACTGGGGCATGCAGGGCTCCACTGACCCAAAAGCTGTGGGGTGTGGGGGTCCATGGGGTGCAGCCGGGGTGGGCAGGCTCCCATTTCATTTTAGCAGAGCTGATTATTATGGCAAACACGGTGGGTATTTGTCTCCTCCGCTCCCCTTACTGTTCATTTAACCAGAAACTTCTTTCAAATTACATCCTTCTATTTCTGTGCCTTTGTGTTAATCATTTCCCCAGAGAATTGGTGTTTAATTGCTGTCTAATTTGCATAATTATGCATATTAATCTCCACACCTAATGAATATTCATACTTCTCATTTAGATTTTGTTTTCTAATCAAAAATTTCCAATGTGATTACTGTGCAGAGCAGGGATAAGCCTCTAATAATACCTTGGATACTAGGGAGAATTACTGCCAATTCTCCCACCTCCTACTTCCTAGAATAAACTTTTGCTTTGCTAATGTGTTTTTCTAAAGCAATTCATCTGCATACCCTGCAAACACCAGTGGAGATCAGGAAGCAGAGCTGCTCCTTCCCTTTGCTTGGCTCTCACATGCTGGAGGCACGAGGACAGTTCCAAGCCCCCATGGCAGCAGCCCATGACTCCCATCCCCACCAATGGGGCCCTGCATGACTTTGGGTCCCTGGAAGCTCACCATGAATTTTTTTTTGCCCAAAAATCCTACAATAATAAAAAAAAAAAGAAATATTCCTATCCAGGGAGCATCCCAGTGCTCCAAGGAAGGGGGTGAGCAGCATTCTGCTGCCCTAAGTTGAGCCTGAGAGGCTCAGATGCCTCTGGGCACTGGGGACCCCCGAAGTCCCTTTAGCATCTTCATGCTCTGTATTGGGGGAATCTACTTTTTACAGGGGTAGAAAGCAGTAGGGCAAAGGGGAATGGTTTTAAGCTCAAGGAGGGAAGGTTTAGATAGGATTTTGGGGGGATGTTCCTTACAGTGAGGTGCTGGAACAGCTGCCCAGAGAGGCTGTGGATGCCCCATCCCTGAAGGTGTTCAAGGCCAGGTTGGATGGAACCCTGGGCATCCTGGGCAAGCAACAGATCTGTAGGTTGGTGGCCCTTCCCATGTCAAGGGGATGGGAACCCAGTGATCTTTAGGGTCCCTTCCAACCCAATCCATTCTATGATTAACACAGAGAGGCTTTTGCTCTGCTGCCCAGCCAGCAAACAGAGCACAGCTCAGGGACAGCACAGGGGTCAGAAGGACCCCAACAGCTGCCCCATAGCCAGCGTGGGGCTGGCAGAAAGTCTCACCCCATCACCAGTGCAGAATGCCCCACTGCAGCCTGCAGGTGTTGGGAGAATTCAGGTGCAGAAAACACAACTGCCCACCTCACCCCTTGGCAGCTGCTCATCACCAGGCTGCTCTTCCCTCCCCTCCTATCAACAAGGAGCTACAATTTGGCAGCAAACTCCCTCTGCTGCACCCTCCAGCATCCCAAAGGTCGGCCAAAAGCAGGTGTTTCTGGAACAGCACCCACCTGCTCTGGGCAAAAAACAAAACACAAAACAACCAACAAAACAACACAAATCTAAGGCAAGCGTGAGATTGCAGCACGGCTGCAGCGTGGCACAGCAAAGCCCTGGAGCTCTGCAGTGCTCACCTCCAGCACAGGGTGCTCAGACACCCACATGTGCAATGCAGCTGCTTCATTTTTGCAGCCAAGCAGGTTGGGGCACGCTTCACAATTCCGAAAACAAGTGGAGAACAGGAGCTGCACCTCCTTCTCTCCATTAATACAGTTATTAAGAAGCGCGCAGATTAATTGTGCATTTTAATAACCCTGGGCATGAATATTCATAACTCATTTCTTGCTGGTGTTCTAATTAAAACGTACTAATAGAATAAGATGTAGCTGTCAGACAGTCGTGGGGTTTTTATCCTTTATGATTTCTGTGGCACAGAAGAGCTGATAGGCAAGAATTGCTCCGTGTGGATACAAGGAATTCATCCATGCTGAGCCTGACCTGAAGCCTTCAGAGCATCAGCAGGGCACAATTAGAGAGCATCGTGGCTTTGCATCAGGATGGGAAGGGCCAACACAGCCCAGGGGTGGATGGATGGAGGTGGGATGCCACCAGGAGAGCCCCGGTGCTCCACCCTAATTT